>NW_027362768.1:349711759-350336759 GCF_046119375.1 Phyllobates terribilis | reverse complement strand
ATGACAATCCTGAAGTGCTGTGAACATGATCAGGAATTTTCCTGGCAGGATTTGCATTGCACTTAAATCTGCAGCATGTCAATTCTTTGTGGTTTTTTGTCGCTTTTTTCACCCATTGAGTTGAATTGAGTCAGTCAAATCTGCAGCAAAAACGCAGGTATAAAAATATTTGCGGATTTGCTGTGTATTTGATTGACTCCATTTAAGTCAATGGGTCAAAAAGACGGCTAAAGCACACAAAGAATTGACCGCAAGTCACATGCGTCAGCTGATGAGAGACTACTCCTCCCATCAGCCTACAAGAGAGCAGGCGCTGCTGATGGGAGAAGTGGTCTCATCAGCAGACGCCTGTGCTCAAAGTAAAAAAAAGTTAAAATAAAATTGATATTAAAATAACATTATACTCACCTATTCGCCGTAATCTCGAGTGTCCCACGGCGATCGGATCACCCGGCAGCACTCTATACACTGACAGGAGCGTAATCGCTCCCGGCAGTGTTTAGCGTGATCTGCCAGGACAGAGATCACATGAGTTCATCAGCTGATGAGCTCCAGTGACCTTACTTACGACACAGAATTTTCTCACACAGCAGTGGTGCAGTAAGTAAGATCACCGGAGCTCATCAGCTGATGAACTCATGTGACCTCTGTCCCGGCAGCTCAGCGCTATACACGAACACAGGAGTGATTCCACTCCTGTATCAGTGTATAGCCTGCTATCCTTTAGAACATGTGCATCAGTGATTGCTGATGTGACTGCTCTAGAACTGACCCAGATCTTCATGGGACACTCTGGATTATGTCATCACATCGGACAGGTGAGAGATATGATTGTAAAAAAAAAAAAAAACAGATGACAATGGCTTCAGCAGATTAGGCGTTAGGCGAGTATACTGTGTTTTTTATTCTTAAATAAATGATTAAAACAGTGTGGACTTTTATTTCAAATAAAGGATTTTTTTCAGGCCGTGTGTTTATTTAAAAATCTTTACTATGGGGTTAGTAATGGGGGTGTCTTTTAGACACCTCTCCATTACTAAGCTTGGCTTCATGTCAGGTGCCGATACAAAGCTGACATGAACCCCAACTCTATTACCCCACTTGCCACCGCACCAGGGCAAGTGGGAAGAGCGAGGCTAAGAGACAGATTTGGTGCATCTTATGGATGCACAATTTCTGGGACAGCTAAGGGCCAATATTATTAGCTTTGGAGGGGCCAGTATCCATGGCCCCTTCCCTGGCTATTAATATCATCTCAAAGCTGTCTGTTTAGCCTTTGCTGGTTAGATTTTATAGTGGGACCATATGTGTCAATTCTTTTCAGGGGGACTCCTGTAATCTAGCCAGTAAATGCTAATCAAACAGCTGTGGGCTGTTATTAATACCCAGGGAATATTTTCAGCTAATGGATCCTTCCCTGGCTAGTAATATCAGCCCTCAGTAGTTGGCTTTCCCTCTGCTGGTTACAAAAAGGACGCGGGAGCCCACAGCATTTTTTTAATTTAATTCATTTTATTTCATAAACTCACCCGCAGCATGTCAATTTCTGTAGCTGTAGATTTTGACCGATTGAAATGTCATTACATGTGGTGGATCCGCATGTACTGACAAAACTGTGGCATTAGGGGTAATGGGATTAAGGGGTAATAGGATTAGGTGTTGCTGACACCAAGCCCTCGCTTTAGTAAGGAAGAGGTGTCAGCCAGACACCCTCATTACTAAACCTGTAAGTAAAGACTTAAAGTGTTTTATTCTCAGTGTGTGTTTATTTGAAATAAAACAGACACATTCTTTAATCATTTAAATTAACCCAATATACTCACCCCACGGTAATCCAAGGGTTAAAGCCATGTCCCACGTTTCTTTTTTCAAATATCTCCATTTAGCTCCAAAAAGCATTCATTGCTGCACAAAAACTCTTAAAAAAACAACAAACACAAAAACGCAATGTTTTTGCTGCCACGAGATGCAGAAACCTTGCAGAAATTTCTGCAATCAAATACTCAATGTGCGCACATGACCTTAGAGTCATTCAGGGCATGTCAATCTACATCAGTCACAGCATAAATTGACAAGCTGCATATTGCAAGTCCAATTTATACTACAGATATTCTTAATAGATCAAATGTGGCTGTGATGCATTGGAAAGGGGTGAAGTTTAGACACAACCCTAAACCACTTGCAATGCACTGTGTAAGGAAAGAATGCTGCAAAACAAGAATGCTTTAACGAAAAAAAACAGAAGTGTGAATAGTTTATTTTTATCAATTAATACAATTAAAAGTGAATGAACAAATGAGCAGTATAAATCAAATCAATATATTTGATCAAATTAAAGTGGGGAGAGAAAGATAGGTGTCAGCAGCAGTTACAGACTGCAAGCTTGCTAGGCAGAAGCAACTAAGTTATTGCATTTCTTGTGCAATCATTTATGTAAAGGAGGGGGGGGATTTTTTAACTGTGACTGTATCTCACAAAGTGCACATGTCACATTTTAAATTAATGGGGGGCAGTTTTGAAATATATGGCGCATGACTCGGCACAATCCAGACAGAATGCTGTTGCTTCTAACAGCGACACTGTCAGTTTAAGGCCACGGCTCCACTATCAGTATTCGGTCAGTATTCGGTCAGTATTTTTTCTCAGGAGTGGCAGCCAAAACCAGGAGTGGGTGATTAATGCAGAGTCGGTGACTTGTTTCTATTATACCTTTTCTCTGATTGTTCCTCTCCTGGTTTTGGCTCCCACTCCGGATAAAAAATACTGACAGAATACTGACCAAATACTGATGGGGCTGTGGCCTAAGTCAGTGATCTGCAAAGAAATATGTCTGATCACAAATAACCAAGAGGGATGAGTTTTGGACCTTTAATTTAAATAAAAAACATGAAGTCTGTCAGTGCAACAGCCCAATAACAGCCTATTTAATAAGTTACCATCAGTTTATATGTTGAGGTCATGGACATTACTAAGGCTGAGACTGTGAAATAGTTAAAAAGATTGCATACAGTCCTATGAGACTTCAGATTACTACACACGTCTTTTCAGCGCAATACTGCAAACGAATGTATTTTGTACTTTGTTGGTAGCTGGCTATTTATGTTTTTTTTTCCTGGAGATAGCATTTTTCAAAAAATATTTCTCAGAATTACATTTAATAAGAGAGTAGATATGTTCCAGTCACATCCTGCCCTTTTATACTTTTAAGGTTGGAATTACAAATGCAATTTTTTTTAAAGCAACATCCAGGAGTAAAAGGAAGGAAAGACTGACGTGAACCTGGGATTAAAATCAGAATGATTTTGCCAGAAACCTGTCATAAAAACAAAACAAGCAGCCCCAAAAATAGTATTTTATAATGTTCAGAAAATGTGGTCACTGTTATTTTGTGTGACTTCCGCATATATACTTTAAGTGATGAAGTATTACAGCAGAATGTAAATATAAACCCAGAAAAGGAAACTTACCAGATTCACCGGACTGCTGACATTGCTGTTCATTAAACCCACAAGCCCATTAACCAGGTCACTAGTAGAGAGAAGAACCAGTACATTGTTAAGGTTTCTTAAAATCTGCCATTAGCTACTACGCTTTGGAACTAAGGTCTGTTGGTTTTGTCTTTCGTTAAGTGGTTGTCCGGTCTTCTCATGAAAGTCGGCAGTCCTCTATGTGACCTCAGACCAGACCTCTGAATCTTATCGGTGAGTGTACCACACGCTGTCAAGATTCTACTGGTGTGGTCAGTGACAGCAGGCAGTAATGTGACCGTAAGTAAGCGATTTGCATACTTCCGGCCACATTCTGACAAGACGTGCTCGGCCTCGCTCAATTAACATGTATTGGGGCTGAGCAGCTTTTACTAGCATATGACTGCATGTATGCAAAACTTATACTTTTAGTTATGTGACTGCCCGCTCTCGCCAGCGACACCAGAGAATCGAGATTGCAGACTTCTGAAATCTTACAGCGTGCGCTATCACATAGAATGACTGCAGCCTTTCATCAGAGGAGCAGACAAGTCCTATAACTAATACAAGTATATTGTATTGTCATAATGTGGCCTAGGCTGGTTATATTCAGCACTGCAGGCTGTGCACAAGGCATGACGGAGTCCGCCTCTGTCATCAATTTTATTACAAGTCTGCAGTAAGGGTGAGATCAGACAAAAGTGTGGACAAAACTCTTCCCAACAGCAGTGACCAATGGCTACAGGATTTGTTAAACTAAATTTTGTGGCCTTTGGCCACTGAAGGTTGGAAGTGTTTGGGTCGCACCGTATGCCAATTAATCGGTCCAGGAGTGAGATCAGAGATAAGCTGCCTAACTAACCCTTAGAAGGCAGTGAGACGACCGTATAAATCAGACTGCAATGCATGGAGTGGCCAGCTGGTCTCCCATATATTTCTATGAAGCGGTCACGCCTGGGTCAGGAGATCCTCCGGCCAGTCCATGCATTTCTGTCTGATCTTGGTCTGATTTATACAGTAGTCTGAATGCAGCCTTCAGGAAAGAAAGACCAAACACAGCAAGGTCTCACAAGTAAAGCAGACGGCAGGAAAGAAGAGTTTTGGTCATTCATTATTTAGGCTACATTCAGACAAAAAAAGATCAATAAATGGGTCCAACAGGTGTCACCTCAAAAAACATGAACGGGACCCTCTACATATCCCACAAAAGGAGAGCAGAAGGAACCAAGTGACAACTGAATGAATCATACAAGAAATAAAGGTGACATTCAGACAAAGTGGATTTGTTACAGATTCAGTGGGTACAATAACTCACATGTAACAAACTAAAATGTAGCAGCATAAAATTACCTGGAGATTTCTGGCAAGATTGGTCTTAACTAATCCCTGGGGTGTGTTTATATAATCTTCCTGGCGATTTTGGATCAGAAAACGTCGGAAAAATAGTTTCTCAAAAATAGGAAAAGAAAAACAAAAACACAAAACTATGTCACTCACCCCGTGACTAAAAAGTTATTACTTTATTACATCCGGGCGGAGGAGACAGAAAATAGAGCGACGTCCGTATCACAATGCCAAGCACTTCATGCAGGCTGAATTTAGCGCATGGAGCGTGAAACAGCCGCCGCTCTTTCCTGTCTCCTCCGCCCGGATGGAATCTAGGAATCATTTTGAAGCCATGGGGTGAGGGCCACAGTTTTTCTCTCTTCCTATTTTTGATGTTGCCGGTCTCCTGTTCAGCACCACATGTGGCTATGTTATGACTGACTCAGGAATTAAAAAACAGTTACACTTTATACCAAGAATCAATAGTACACGTAAGAATAAGCATCTTTGTAATATTTCTTATCAGAGAGATTTGCTTCTTGCTCCGCCAAAATTGTTAAGTCTACCAAAATTCTGAATGTAGAAAGGAGGAGCTAGAGATAGAAGGAGAGGAGGAAGGAGGAGCTGTATTTCCATAGAAGCTTAGCAGCAGCACCTGCCATCTTCTCTCAGGAATGGAGCACTCGCCCTCACTCAAGACACATTTTACCTCAGAATTGAGAATTTTGATAAGGACTGATCAATTTTGGCAGAGAAAGAAGCAGATTTCTCTGATAATACTTATTACAAAGTTGTTTATTTTCATGTGCACTATTGATTTATGAAACATAATTAAAATGTCAGTTACGCTTTAACCCCTTACTTACCGGGGACGTATTAGTACGCATATTTGCGTACCCCCCGTTCAGTGAGGGCTGCTGCGCTGAGCCCTCACTGAACGGAGCACATGTCAGCTGATTCTTACAGCTGACATGTGCCCGCAACAGCCGCGGGTGGAATCGCGATCCACCCGCGGCTGTTAACATGTTAAATGCCACTGTCAATCTCCGACAGCAGCATTTAACGCGCGCTTCCGGGTATCGCGTCATAAGCCTCGCCCACCGGCGACCCCGTCACGTGATCGCGGGTCGCCGATGGGCGTGCATGACAACCCTGTGGTTGTCATGATCTTGTCGCTATGAGCGCCACCTAGTGGTCGGCGCTCATAGCACAGGACCATTTCTGCTGCATGCAGGGGACCTGCTCGTCCCCTGTATGTAGCAGAGGCGATCGGACAGTTGCTGCTTCTAGTCTCCTATGGAGACTATAGAAGCATGCAAAAAGTAAAAAAAAAAAGTTTTTAAAAAAATATAAAAGTTTAAAATCACCCCCCTTTCACCCCATTCAAAATAAAATATATATAAAAAAAAAAACCACATACACATATTTGGTATCGCCGCGTTCAGAATTGCCCGATCTATCAATATAAAAAAAGAATTAATCCGATCGGTAAATGGCGTAACAAGAAAAAAATTCTAAACGAGAAAATTACGTTTTTTGGTCGCCGCAAAATTGCAATAAAATGCAATAACGGACGATCAAAACATCGGATCTACCCCAAATGTTATCAATAAAAACGTCAGCCCGGCACGCAAAAAATAAGCCATGAACCATCCCCAGATCACGAAAAATGGAGACGCTACGGGTCTTAGAAAATGGCGCTATTTTTTTATTTTTTTTTTACCAAATTTTGGAATTTTTTTTCACCACTTAAATATAAAAGAACCTATACATGTTTGGTGTCTATGAACTCGTAATGACCTGTAGAATAAGAAGAGCAGGTCAGTTTTAGCATTCAGTGAACGTGGTAAAAAAAATAAATAAAAAACAACTGTGGTATTGCACTTTTTTTGCAATTTTACCGCACTTGGAATTTTTTTCCCGTTTTCCCGTACAGGATATGGTAAAACTAGTAGTGGCGTTGAAAAGTACAACTCGTCCCACAAAAAATAAGCCCTCACATGGCCATATTGACCAAAAAATAAAAACGCTATGGCTCTGGGAACAAGGGGAGCAAAAACGAAAATGCAAAAACGGAAAATGCTCCGGGGCTTAAGGGGTTAACCCCTTCATGGCACTGGCCGTACATATACGGCGCTGCAGGAGGTGCGTTCCGACAAAGCGCGGTGTACGGCAGGACGATTGTGTGGGCTCATACCGATGGCCGGCGCAGTTAAACGCGGGCGTCAGCTCTGTATGAGAGCCTACACCCTGCGGCAACGCCCACGATTGGTGCTAGCACCGATCAAGGGCGTTTAACCCCTCTAATGCTGCTTTCAATAGTGACAGCGACATCGATCGGCAAAGCAGAGAGCTCCCTCTGCTCAGATCTGCACAATGCCGCTGAACAAAACGCAATCAAAAAGTCGAAGGTAAATAAAAATTCATCTTGTCCCGCAAAACACAAGCCGCCATACAGCTCCAGCAACGCAAAAATAAAAAAGCTATAGCTTTCAGAATACAGAGATGCAAAAAACAATTCTTTCTATAAAATAGTTTGTGTAAACACTGGAAAAAAAGAAAATGCTGTATCGCTGTAATCGTACTGACCCGAAGAATAAAGTTATCTGATCACTCACCACACCGTGAATGGCAAAAAAAAAAATCCCAAGAAACAAATTTCTGTATTGCTGGTTTTTGTTCATTATGCCTCCCAAAAATTGGAATAGAAAAACGATCAAAAAATGTTGTACCGAAAATGGTATTAATGAAAACGTCAACTCGTCCCGCAAAAAACACACATGACTGTCGGCCGAAATATGGAAAAATTATAGCTTTCAAAATATGGTGATGCAAAAACTTTTTTTTTTTGCTAAAACTAAAGTCTTTTAGAGTGAGACGGCACCCAAACAAAACAAAAATATATCAATCTTGTATCGCTGCAATTGCACCGACCAGAAGAATAAAGTCGTCTAATCAATTATATCACACGAGGAATGGCATAAAAAATAGATACAACCGATTCTTCACCTGCTGTTGATTTGTTCATTTTGCCTCCCAAAGATCGCAGTAAGGCTCAGCTCACATTTATCCTTCACACTGCACTGAGCACTTACACCGGGATTTCTGTGTGAATATCTGAAATATGTGATTTAGGTGAAAACCCCCACGGAAGATTCCCTATAGTGAGGCAGATGGAGGCACTCTGGCCTATGATCCAGCAGTGCCAGTCTTTTTAAGCGCATACACATAAGCGTGGCCAACCACACAGTTTTGTGCACTTCTGAAAAGGACACCGCTGAACAGAGGCCAGACGGAGTACAGAGTAACTCTGCTGCCTCTTTATAGTGAACGGATCAGTCGGGGATTTCATCAGAATCACGTCATTCGGAGATTTAAATGGAGACCCCGATGCAAGTGCACAGAATAAATGTGATCCCAAATATTGTGTAAAATGTTCCCAACAAAAGCTTCAACTCAATCCAAAAAAAAAGCAAGTCTCCACTCAGGTAGTCATCTGTTAATGGAAACATAGGGAGCTTTCACGTTACTAGTAGCACAAAGGCTCTGGAAAAGTGCTATGGCTCTCTCCACCCCTCAAAAGAAATCCAGCAAATTCTGTACTCCCAAATCCTCATGCTGCCCCCTCCTTTCTCAGCCCCACAGTATGCCTAAACTGTAGTTATCATTCACATTTGGCATTTCTGTAGCGATGGGAGCCCGCTTAATTTACAGGGTACATGTCTCCAGAAGCCTGAGCTGGGCACAATGTGTGGGTACTGCAACGTACTGGGCACGACGACGGCAAATTTCACTCAGCAACATACACTGCTGCTCGTTTCTGGCAAACATTCATGGAGTCAAATTCGTGACTTCACCTGTAGATAAATTCCCAGAGGCGTGTAATTTCCACAATGGGGTCATTTGAGGGGGATTCTGCTCTTCTGGCACATAGGGACTTCTGTATATGGAGTCTGCAAACTATTATACAATATTTTGTTCTCCAAGAGTCAAATAGCGCTCCTTCCCTCCAGCGTCTCGTCATATGGCTAAACCACATATGGGGTATTGCCCAAATTCAGCAGAAATTGTGTGACAAATTTTGGTGCCATTTTTACCAATTTCCCCATGTGAAAATGTAAAATCTGGAGCTAAAACAAAATTTTTGTGGTAAAAAAGTAATTATATTTTCTTTACTGCCCAATGGTATAAGGTTCTGTGACACACCTGTGGTGTCAATTAATCTAGGCGTGCATCAATCATATTAATTGAGAGGTATAGTTTGTAAAATGAGGTCTATTATGGGGAGAGGGGGGTTTGTGGTTCTGGCACCTTGGGGGCTCTGCCAATGTGACATGGCACCCTCAAACCATTCCAGCAAAATGTTCACTACAATATGGTGCTCCTTCCTCAAGAGGGATAGTTTCCAAAATGGAGTCACTTGTGGGGGGTTTCTGCTGTTTTGGCATGTCAAGGGGTCGTCAAATGTGACATGGCATTTGCAATCTGTTCCAGCCAAAACAACAGAATTCAATTAGGGCTCCTTCCCTTCCCAAACAGTAGTTTTCCACCACATTTGGGGTTTTTGGTGTACTCAGGACAAGATTTCACAACAGACTGAACTGTCCATTTTCTCCTGTTACCCTTGTGAAAATTAAAAATTTGGGGCTGAAGTAACATTTTTGTGGGAAAAATGTATATTTTCATTTTCATGGCTCAACGTTATAAAATTTGGTGAAGTACCAACGGGATTAAGGTTCTCACTACACATCTAGATAAAATCCTTGAGGGGTGTAGTTACCAACTTGGGGTCACTTATGGGGGGTTTCCACTGTTTAGACACATCAGCAGCTATGCAAATAGTACATGGCGTCCGCCATCTATTCCAGCCAATTTTGCGTTCCAAAAGTCAAATTGGCGCTCCTTCCTAACCAAGCCCTGCTCCCAAAACAGTTTTCACCACAAAATTTGGGGCTAAATGAACATTTTTGTGGGAAAATGTAAATTTTTTTCCTTCCACATTTCTTTAATTCTTGTGAAGCACCTAAAGGTTAATAAACTTCTTGAATGAGGCATTGAACACCTTGAGGGGTGCAGTTTTTAAAATGGAGTCACTTGTGTATTTTCTATCATATATGCCTCCCAAAGTCACTTCAAATATGATGTGGTCCCTGAAAAAACAAAACAACCCTCTCCCCCAAATGTTTCAATAATCATGCTGATTTAAAGTAAAGTAGACATGTGAAAAATGTTCCATATTAACAATTGTGTGTTTAAGGGCATAAAAATTAAAAGTTTGGAAATTGGGCAAAAAGTGTGAACATTTTGCAATTTCCGATATTTTCACAAATAGCGAACAAATTTTACCACCATCATGAAATACAAGGTCACGAAAAAACAAAACAAAAAACAATCTCACAATAACTGAGACCCGTTGAAGCGTTTTAGAGTTATTACCACATAAAGTGCCACTGGTCAGAATTGTAAAAACTGGCCTGGTCATGAAGGTGAAAACAGGCTGGGGAGGGGAGGGGTGTGAAGGGGTTAAAGGCTTAGTGCCCACAATGCAGAAATGAAGCAGAAATTCTCCTGAGTATTTCTGTATCTCCTTGGCAGAAAAACGCATGCGTTTTTTACATGGATTTTTGACGCGCATTTGATGCGTATTTGACATGCGTTTTTCCAATGCATTGTATAGGAAAATCTGCATGCAGAAACGCACAAGAATTGGTCATGTCCGTATTTTTTCTGCGAGTAAAATCTGCGCAGAAAAAATACGGACCATGTGCACAGAACTTTCAGAATGTCATAGGAAGTCATGGGATAAGGTATGCAATGCGTTTCTGGAGCGTTTACGCACTGCAAATATGCACCAAAAACGCATCGTGGGCACACAGCCAAACAATTATATTTATCTCCATGTGTTACTCCATTAATTTGATTACAATTACTAGAAAAGAGGATAGTTTGGCATTACATTAGTTTCTCAAAAATGCTCAAAAGAATAGAATTTTTATTTCATTTCTATATGTTAAGGCTTTTGAGGTTCTTAAAAATGCTCAATCTTTCAAAAACCGCTAGCAATTAGAAGTAGTAATATGTACATTCTTCTGGCATTTTCCACCAGAAAGACGCTGCATACTGTGGCGCCCTGCTACGCATTGGTGCCACAGAACCCAGAAGGCTGCATGGATGGACTTCTCCACAAGAGGCCCCCACACATTCACACACCTCCACCCTACCACCTCAGACCAGCAGAGGGAGCCATTAGCGATATATAAAGGGAGGGTGGAGGCAGGCAGCTCAGTTAGTGTGCAGTGTGTGTTCAGAGACAGAGAGAAACACAGCTCAGAGTTGAGCAGAGAGCGTGCTGACACTCAGACAGGAGCACGCTGGCTGCTATGCTTAGGCGAGCCAAGGCCTACAGCACGTGTGAAAGCCTAGTGAGGGCCTTGAGTGGGCCGAAGGCGAGAGGAGTAGGAAGAAGTAGTGAGGGGGCAGAGGAGCATACCAGGCTCACCCCAATATATATACCGGACACCGGGTCCGCGCCTACAGGGACATTTATAGTCAGTAGGAACCACCGGAACCCCTGGAGGACTACAGGTCCCAGGATCACCGAATGCTGACTACAGTACCAGGGCTAGCAGACACGGAGGCCCCAGCGTCCAGGGAGAGTGATCTCCAAAGAGAAGGCCCTACCACCAGGTCAGCAGGTGCAGAGTGAGACAGTAACCAAGCTAGGCCTAGCTCCAGGCAGGTCGGAAGCTTAGAGAGTAAAGCAACGGATCAGGAGGCCCTATACCCGCTCACTGGGGAGAGTCCAAAAGTGTGCCCTTCACCTGGAGTACCCTGGACCGTGCCTGCAGCATCACCAGTAAAGGTACTTAAGCTTACCCCCGTGTGAGTGTCTGTCTTTCCTCCGGGACCGTCCTGCCGTCTCTCCCTTGCACCAACATCCATTACACGCCACGCTGCCCTGAGGCCCGCTCCACCTGTGGGGCGCCATTCCATCACAAGCTGCTCTACCATCTGCCTCAGAGGACTGCTTCGCAGCGGCGGCTCCCTCTAGCCGCAATCCACAGGTGGCGCCACGAACTTTCCAAATCCCCTATATATTCCCCCTTTTACTGACCGCCCTGGGTCACGGACCGGGCCAGCCACCGTGATATCCCCCAGCTACCGGAGGCCCGGCTGCCGAGTATCCCACGGCCCCGGGGGTGCGTCAATACCTTACAATGCAAGTCGATCAGAAGGCTAAAAAGATGTCCGGGCAGAAGATCTGACAATTACCTGGTGCGGTGCTGGGAAAGGTTGACTGGTGGAGGTGTTTGACCAGTCACACACAGTCATCTAATCGCAATTGTAAAGCCAGGCTCAGATTCATGAGGTGTACAAAAACAAAAAACAAACCCGACGAACTTTATTTTTTTTAATCATTTAAGGGAATGTGAACCTATGATCGTTTGATTGCTTATATTATATACTACAATACTGTGGTAGCTCAGTCTCCATAGCAGACCATGAAATTCACTAATTACCAAAATACTGTGATATTGCAGAAATTAGTGAATATCATGGTCTCTCAAGGAGACAGAGCTTCATAGGAGTCCAAATAACTCGGACGAGTTTGTGTCTGTGAAAAGCATCAGACAGCACTCAGATGCCATCAGAGTGCAGTCTGATTTTCACAGACCAACTGAATGGAAGAGGTGGAGAAACTTTTTTTCTTCACCTTCGAGAAAATTGGATCACACTCTGATCAGAGTTTGATCAGCGGGCGATCAGAGTGTGAATAGCATAATTGAACAGATTTTCTCGGATGAGATAAAAACTGTCATGTGACCCTTGCCTTAGAATGCAGCACTAGTGGGCATGCTCAACTGCCACTTTATGCATTCCCCACCAGTCAGCCAGAGAAAGCAGAGTACAGTCCTCTAGGGAATGAATGGAGTGGCAGTGACTCGCCCCCTGGGCCGTGGGGTACCCGGAACTGGGCCTTCTAGCGTACGGTGCTGATGGGGGTAGTAGTGGCAACCCGGTCCTGTGGCTCAGGGTGGTCAGACCAATGCTGTGGCAGTCTATTTATAGATGTTTTGAATGTCTGACTACGCCACCCGTGGATTGCGGTCAGGGATAACCGCCGCTGCAAGGCAGACCGCTGAGGCTGGTGTTGGTGTGCAGCACAGGGATAGGATAACTCCCCACAGGAAGAGTGTAGCCTCAGGGCAATGTAGGTGGATGCTGGGGGTGATGGTGCAGGCGCAGCATAAATCACACAGAGTCCAATGGTGCAGTCCAGGGTCTTTTACTCACAGTTGATATCCAAATCACTTCTGTCAGCAACGACTGCCCAAGCCGTGCTGCGTCCACCAGGTGAGGGGCTCGGTCAACCCCCAGGCAATTCAGAAGTATGGCACAGGACCCCCTTCTGTCCTTTCTCTGGCCTCTCGTGCCCCACCAGTGACCACACTTCTGTCCAGCTACAGCGGACCGTGTCGGGTAAGCGTTGGCCTACACTTCCCGCTATCCTATATGGTGCCTTCCTAGCAGGTTTGGCGGGGGGTCGCACCAATAAATGATCACGACCTCCGGTTCTTGGCTGAGGGATGATTTACCTCCACCAACTTGGGAATCCGGTACCCTTCCACAGCCTGACCCTTAGTGCTCCGGTTGCTGTCCGTTCTGCTCTCCTAGGGTCCCTTCTGCCTTCTTGTTTCTGGAGCCCTTCCACTCCTCTGTCTCTTCTCCTTCCTTCCTTCTCCTTCTCCTCTTCTCCTCTCTGGCCCCGGCCTTCTCTCTAGGCCTGCCTCGTGGAGCTGAGCTCAAGCTGAGCCACAGCTCCCTGCCAGCTCTCTCTGGCTGAACTACCTCTCTCTTTCTCCACTCCACTACTCAACTTCTACTCCTCACTTAAGATGGCTCCCACCTTTTATCTACTTCTCTGTGTCTGAGCTCAGGTGACCTGCACCCAATGAGCTCCTTCCTATGCTCCAGAAACCGTCCCCTTCTGCTCCTACACCACTGGGTTCTCTCCCCCCTCCCCACTCCAGCCAGGGACATGGTCAGTTGTGCCTGCAATAAAATGGGAGCACCGTCGAGCTGTCCCCTGGAAATGGGGAGTGTGTATGTGTGTATGCAGCTAACTGAGCCCTGGTCCACACTCCATCCTTACCTGGGAGTGGAATATCACACCTCTGGTTGAGGTGCAATACCCCTGTAGCAACCGAACCCTCGGGGCGCTACAGCAGTCACATGTGTACTCCATTCTAGGGAGGGTAAAAGTGCCCCGTTCTGATGATCAATGCCGGGATCAAACAGTTAGACCCCCAGTAAACTGTGGGTAGGTGACAAAAACCTCTTTAAAAGGTCACGTTCAGTATTTAATTCATATTTTACCTCAGTGTTTGTAAGCCAAAACCAGGAGTGTGTGATAAATGCAGAAGTGGTGACGTGTTTCTATTATACTTTTCCTCTGATTGTTCCACTCCTGATTTTGGCTTACAAATACGGATATAAAATACTGACCAAATACTGAACGTGTCAGCATTTTTTGTTTTTATTCACCGCTGTAGTGGAGCTTTAAACGCAAGTCCTCCGGTCATGTATTCACCCTCCGGCTTCTTCACTGTTATTTTTTTGGAAATTAAATACACACATACTTTTTTCCCACAAAAGTGTTGTAGCCTCAAATTTTCTCATTTTCACAAGGATACCTGGAGAAAATGGCACCAAAATGTGTTGTGCAATTTCTCCTGAGTACACAGATTCCCCATATGTGGTTGAAAATGACTTTTGAGGCACAGTGCAATGCTCAGGAGGGAAGAAGCGCCATACTGGAGTTAAAATTTTGCTGGAATGGTTTGAGGGTGCCATGTCACATTGGCAGAGCCCCTGAGGTGCCAGAACAGCAGAAACCTCCCATAAGTAACATCATTTTATAAAACTAGATCGCTCAATGAATTCATCTAGGGGTGCAGTGAGGATGTTGACACCACATGTGCCACAAAGAATTTTATACCAATGGGCGGTGAAGATTAATCGCTTTTTTTGCCACTAAAATGTTGTTTTAGTTCCAAATTTTTAATTTGTCTAAGGGCTAAAGGGAAAAAAATGGATCTTTGTTTTTTGGGCAGATTTCACTGTTATGGTTTGAAGGTGCCATGACCCACTGGGAGAGCCACTGAGGTGCCAGAACAGCAGAACCCCCACAAGTGACCCCATATTACAAAATTACACCTCTCAATGAATTAATCTAGGGGTGCGGTGATCATATTGACACCACAAGTGTGTCAGAATTTTACACCATTGGGCAGTGATGAAAAAAAATAAATTACATTTGTTTACCACAAATATTTTGCTTTTGCCCCAGATTTTACATTTTTATACAGGGAAAAGGGTAAAAATGGCACCAAAATTTGTCACAATTTCTGCTGAATGTAAAAATATCCCATATGTGGCTGTACAGTACTGCATAGTGTACGGTGAGATTCGGGAGGTAAGGAACGCTATTTGCCTCCTGGAGCACAGATTTTCCTAGAATAGTTTGCAGACTCCAGATACAGAGCCCCTACGTGCTAGACGAGCAGAATACCCCCTCAAGTGACCCCATTTTGGAAATTATACCCCTCTGGGAATTTATCTGCAGGTGTAGTGACGATTTTGACTCCATGGGTGTTTTACATTAACAAGCAGCAGTGGATGTTGGAGTGAAACTTGCAAATCTACTAATGAAGTGCCCGGCACGTTCTACTGGAGACACGTACCCGTAAATTAAATGGGCTCTGATCGCTACAGAAATGCCAAACATGTGGACGTTAAATGTGGTTTAGGCACACTGTGGGGCTCAGAAGGGGGATCATCTGTATTTGGGAGTTCAGATTCGCTGAGTTTCTGTTTTTTGGGGGGGGGGGGTGGCGAGGAGCCATAGTACTTTTCCAGAGCCTTTGTACTGCCAGTAACATGGAAGCCCCCCATATTTCGAATGAAGTAATGCAGATGACACAGCCGACTGGTCCACTCACTATAATGGGGCAGCAGAGTTACTCTGAACTCAGTCTAGCCTCTGTTCAGCAGTGTCCTTTTCAGAAGTGTACAAACCTGTGGTCGACTGTGCTTTCATGCAAGCCTAAAAAGACGGACACCACCGGATCATAGGCCAGACGGCGTCCACAGTGTCTCCATCTGTCTCACTATAGGGAATCTTCCCTCTAGGTTTCCGTCTGAGTCACGTATTTCAGAGATTTACATGGAAACCCCGGTGTAAGCGCTCAGCGTAGAGCACAGGATAAATGTGCGCTGAGCCTTACTGCGATCTTTGGGTGACAGAATGAACAAATCAACAGCTGGTGAAGATTTAGATTTATTTTTTACGCCGTTCCTTGTGCGGTATAAGTGATTAGACGACTATTCTTCAGGTTGGTGCGATTACAGCGATCGCTGTATTCTGAGAGTTATAAATTATTTTGGCATTGATGGAGCTGTATGGTGGCTTGTTTTTTTGGGGGGGGTGCAAGATGATGTTTTCAGTGATACAATTTTTTATTTACATTCATATTTCTGATCGCGTTTTAGTCCACTTTTTGTTTGGTGGTACGATGAAAAAGTATTGTTTTTTGCCTCCTTTTGTATTAATTTTTTAAAGCTGTTCACTGAACAGGTTAATTAGTTTGACAGTTTTATAGGTCAGGTCATTCCGGACACGACAATACCAAATGGGTGTACTTTTATTGTTGGTTTTTTAAACAAATACTTCTTTATGGTTAATATATATTGTAATTACACTTTTATTTACTTAGTCCCTATATGGGACGTTCACCTTCAGTAGTCTGATCGCTGGTATAAAGCAATCAAATTTACCAGCACTACAATGCTTTACAACTGTTAGTGCTGCACTGACACAAGCCCCTTACACCATGCTCTGTGCACCCCTTAAACTCTAAGGGGATTGCCGTAACCTGGTGATCCAGATGTAGTCATGACAACCTCAGGTCACCATGGCAAAGATCGAGCTCTTATAATGACATCGCGGGGGCACCGATCGTAGGGGAGAGGGAGCTCCCTCCCTACCTTCTAAATGCTGCGATCAATTGAAGCATTTAGGGGGTAAACTGCCGGGAGTGGTGAGGGCACCATTTCTGGCAGTGAGTCGGGCGTCAACTATGATGTTTGCTGAACACCCGGCGGCGATCGCGCACACACACACACACACGCACGCGCACACACACACACACACACACACATACATACACACACACATACATACACACACACACACATACACACACACACACACACATACACACACACACACACACACACACACACACACACATACATACACACACACACACACATATACACACACATACACACACACACACACACACACACACATACATACATACACACACACACACACATATACACACACACACACACACACACACACACAGCTCCTGTGTGCGCGCGATCGCCTTGTCGAATCTATACTCCATTGGTCGGGAAGTCTTTCCCTTCCATGAAGAGTATATACTGCAAATGTCGTGAAGGGGTTAAGCACCACTCCAGAGATTAAATTAAAAAAAATGCTGGAGTAGTGCTTTATCAGGTAAGAATGTGAAACTTGAATGAAATAATTAGAAAACCATGCATCATTCCCTTTATACGTCACAAATACTTGAAACTTTGTATTTTACGTGATATACTAAACACATTTAAGCTTGTGTGTAATATGAAGAAATGTGGAAAGTTCACGGGGCATACTTATACTTATTCAAAGGGCACTATATGGAAATATTATCTACACACACACACGATCAGTGAGTGAGCATGGAAGTCACACCATTGTGATGTCACCAGAATCCAAAGACAAGATGACAGGGAGAGTCAGAGGTGACATCACAAGTCAGAGGATTCTCAGCCAGGCAGCATGTGAGCAGTAGAGCAGCTCAGGCTACAGAAGGATTTGAGAATCCAGGTATTTAGTAAAGTTTCATCTATGGCAGTTCACTCACATGAGAGGAACATGTACAGTAGTGCCCAACCTCTTTAGGTTTTACTCTGGGTGCACAGACAGCTCTGGGGTCCATTTTAGGTCATCAGAGCGGAATGTACTAGTCTCCTGAAATCTGGTGACATCATGGAAAAAAGGGACCCTGCCTACAGTAATACAATGCAGTAAAGTTTTTTAAAAGGTCATAAATTATTATTTTTTTTTTTTCATCCAAAAAGTAAGGGCAGAGACAGTCGGCCATATAACTCGTGCGAGGATTGCATCATAAACCTTGTACTGGTTGTCTGCTCTCCTGACCTGAGCTTGACAACTGCACAGAAATCCATCAGGCTGTCATGCTGAGGTCAGGAGAGGCGCCAGGCCAGCCGGGCACTGTGATGTGATCATCGCACCAGTTATATGGCAGTTTGTCTCTGCCCTTACAAGAACTCTCAGACAGAAATGGGGCTTTTTACAGAATGTATAACACCCCACTCACTAGCACAGTACTATGATATATTGTCAAGTTTCTTTGCTCAAATCGGCAACAAGTAATACGCAAAAATGTGGTAAAATGGAACAAATTTTTTTTTTCTTAAAAGCCTGGTCAACCTATTTAGAGGATCAATTTTTTCCCAACCAATCCAGAGAGCTACAGAATGCCCTATACCAGAGATCCCCAACCTGTGACTCGCAGGCCCATGATGTGTGGATCGTGGTTGTCTGCCAGCTTGATGCATTAGCACCAGGTCCAGTAAAAAGCTATAAAGAGCAGGTCTCCAGACCTGTGACTAGCCCTGCACCGTAGCACAAATCTGTAGGCACATATACCAGCCTTGTGGTTTTAGAGATTAATATATTTAATTTATCTGGAGGTAGGAACATCCTGCCAGTCACAGGAGATTCTTTCAGCTGGATGTGATAGTGTGGTGGGAGTGCTTGATGCGAGCATACTGAATCGGGGTAAGGTGACAACCACTGGATGCAAGCATACGGCCTCCGTTTAATTTCTATGGGAAAGTTTGGCTGCCATTATAATAGTAATTGGGGATTTGGGTGACGCTACTTTGGGGGAGAGCAGGAGCAGATGTCACTACCCCAAGGTGCATCTGGATGTGGCTCTCCAGATAAGAAAGGTTGAGGACCACTGCCCTATACAGTGTCTATAGCACTGCCATCTCCAGGAGTCCCAAAACAATAAATGGAGAAGTAGTATTCCCAGCGGTCGAACCCCAAAAGAGGAGAGCCGGATCACTTAGCAAGTTATCTATTCACAGGATAAGATGGAACCAAGTACCTAATTCTTACTGCTGCAGTACAAAAGGGGACAGTATGTACTTATTAAATGCAAGACTATTAATTCTGGGGGAAAAAAAAAGAGGCTTCAGGCTTTGTTACGCGATTACAATATGGACAAATTGTAGTTACTAAGATATTGTATATAAATACATAGATTGGTCACTAGAGGGCAATAAAACCTATATTTATACCCACACTTCACGCCATCCAGTATGAATGGACCCATAGATACATCATTTATAAGGCAGCAGTGATTGAACATTACGCTCTGCCACAACTCCCAAGGAATGCCACGCGGAGTGAAACTGAACAGCATGTATTATCTATAGATGACTTTAATTTCCCACTTTAATTTCCCACTTTACAAAATATCTTTTCAGCAATTTTCTCATTTATTAGTTGAAAACCTCCTTTACATGGAATCTGTCACCAGGTTTTTGCATCTGAATGCAGAATGACGTCATTTTGATAGAATCCCTGTTTTATCTGCAGCAGATCTACAGATTCTCAGAATGCAGAGCTCTACATAATCCCGCCCACACCAGTGTGCATAGGCAGAAAGCTGCCAATCAGTGATGGTGGTGAGAGCATCTACAGAGCGCATGAATATGGACCACTACATGACAGCAGTTTTACTACTTCCCCAAGGGTAATTTCATGCGCATAAAACATTCTGTCCTTAAATGGCAGGTCACCTGCCTCCTAATTTAAATATCGCACCTGCGCAGTCAGTATAGTGGTCTTTAAAAAAAATAAACAAAACAAAATGGCAATGGCGCTTTGCAGCCTGCAGTGGGGCGCAGACTGGCTTCCTAATGCGGCGGTTCGAGGAGTCTCCTTCGGCGGTTGCATTTTTGCCACTCTCCCCCGAATTGGGAGTCTGTTCTTCTCTGAGCCAGCTGTCAAGCTGACAGCCAGCTCACTGAAGGTGCAGCGCCGGCTCCCTGTGTTTAATTGTACGGGGGCAGTGAAACAGGATTTAAAGACAGTTTGCAGCCCAAATATTACATCTGCCCCCACCCCTAAAATGGGTCCTTAAATCCTCTTACATCTGCTCCGACCCCCAAAAGTTTGGATGGGGGAAGATGTAATAGGATTAAATTACACAGTTTGGGGAACGAGGGATGGGTGCGGACACAATATGGGGAGGGGGAAACAGGAGAAATTTGAGGGGGCATGGATGCAGACTCAGTATGGGGATGTGTGCGGAGGCAGTATAAAGATATATTTTGTGCAGGGAATATAGTAAGGGGCAATTATTTATTCAGGGGCTCAGCTTAGAGCAGATATTTTTTATTCAGGAGCATTATAATGACACTGCTATTTTTAAGGGCATCGTGTGGAGTCTGGACAAGATGAAGAAAATAAAGAGAACGACTCCCAGAGACAACATCATCTTTCCGGTACCTGGATATAAATGTTTTTTTGTAATACTGACTAATTCTCATATTTTTATTTATGTTAGGAACATTAAAGGGGTTGTCCAAGTTTGTAATGAGTCTGCAGTCATTCTATGTGACGGCAGACTTCAGAATTCTCACAACGCGCACTGCACACTGTCAGGATTCTCTCATGCCAGCGATTTGCATACATGCAGTCACATGCCGACTAGACGTGTGGCCTTACTCGATGAAAATGAATTGAGCGAGGCCAGACACGTCTAGTCGGAATATGGCCAGAAGTATACAAATCACATACTTGCACTTACATGACCGTCCACTCTTGCCACCGGCAAGGGAGAATTTTAAAAAAGTGTGCAGTGCATGCGCTGTGATATTTCAGAAGCCTGAAGTCACAGAGTGACTGCAGACTTTCATCACAAACCGGACGAGTCCTTTAATTATAAACTGAAGCCCTGTGGCATGCCAGTCCAATCCAAATAGCATTTAATATACCGTCAGGATTCAGCTCTGCTCGCTGGCAGGTTTCATCAGACATCTCATGGCCACTTCACTCATGTGATTTTCATACTTACGGTCATGCAACAACTAGTCTGTTTTTCACTGAGCTTTGAGAGAAATGGGGAGAGCAGCTAGTCGGCACTCGACTAAGCGTGCAAATCGCATATGTGCTAAAGAGGGGGGATCTAGAACGAACCAGACTGTAAATAACATGGTAAAGGCAGTTAGTGAAGATGTAGATAGGCGATACATTCATTGGTAGATACAGTGGGTATGTAAAGTATTCAGACCCCTTTAAAATTTTTGACTCTGTTTCATTGCAGCCATTTGGTAAATTCTAAAAAGTTCATTTTTTTCTCATTAAAGTACACTCTGCATCCCATCTTGGCTGAAAAAACAAAATGTAGACATTTTTGCAAATTAAAAAAGAAAAACTGAAATATCACATGATCATAAGTATTCAGACCCTTTGCTCAGTATTGAGTAGCAGCACCCAAGTTTTTCACACCTGGATTTGGGAATCCTCTGCCATTCTTCCTTGCAGATCCTTCCCAGTTCCGTCAGGTTGGATGGTGAACGTTGGTGGACAGCCATTTTCCGGTCTCTCCAGAGATGCGCAATTGGGTTTAGGTCAGGACTCTGGCTGGGCCAGTCAAGAATGGTCACAGAGTTGCTCTGAAGCCACTCCTTTGTTATTTTAGCTGTGTGCTTAGGGTCATTGTCTTGTTGGAAGGTGAACCTTTCCCCAAGTCTGAGGTCCAGAGCACTCTGGAAGAGGTTTTCATCCAGGATATCTCTGCACTTGGCCGTATTCATGTTTCCTTCAATTGCAACCAGTCGTCCTGTCCCTGCAGCTGAAAAACACCCCCATAGCATGATGCTGCCACCACCAGGTTTCACTGTTGGGCAGAGGATGAGCAGTGTCTGGTTTTCTCCACACATACCGCTTAGAATTATCACCAAAAAGTTCTATCTTAGTCTCATCAGACCAGAGAATCTTATTTCTCATAGTCTGGGAGTGTGTTTTTGAGCAAATTCTATGCAGGTTTTCATATGTCTTGCATTAAGGCGATATAGTGGATTGAATAAAAAGCGGTCTATGGAGCGCTAAAAAGATTAACACTGGAGATGACAGATTGGGGCTAAAAAATAAAATTTAATGAGCCCTTTCCACAACGCGTTTCGATAGTAAACTATCTTCCTCTGGTGCATTGAGGAGAGGCTTCGGTCGGTACACTCTGCCATAAAGGCCCAACTGGTGGAGGGCTGCAGTGATAGTTGACTTTTTGGAACTTTCTCCCATCTCCCTACTGCATCTCTGGAGGTCCGCCACAGTGATCTTGGGGTTCTTCTTTACCTCTCTCACCAAGGCTCTTCTCCCACGATTGCTCAGTTTGGCTGGACGGCCAGGTCTAGGAAGACTTTTGGTGGTCCCAAACTTGTTCCATTTAAGGATTATGGAGGCCACTGTGCTCTTAGGAACCTTGTGTAATGTAGAAATTCTTTTGTAACCTTGGCCAGATCTGTGTCTTGCCACAATTCTGTCTCTGAGCTCCTTGGGCAGTTCCTTTGAGCTCATGATTCTCATTTGGTCTGACAGACAGGTGTGTGCCTTTCCAAATCAAGTCCTATTAATTAAACACAGCTGGACTCCAATGAAGGAGTAGAACCATCCCAAGGAGGATCACAAGGAAATAGGA
Organism: Phyllobates terribilis; assembly: GCF_046119375.1. Taxonomy (NCBI): domain Eukaryota; kingdom Metazoa; phylum Chordata; class Amphibia; order Anura; family Dendrobatidae; genus Phyllobates; species Phyllobates terribilis. The sequence continues at coordinate 350,314,093 of NW_027362768.1, read as the reverse complement.
AATGGACAGCATGTGACTTAAATATGAGTGTCTGAGCAAAGGGTCTGAATACTTATGACCAGTTGATATTTCAGTTTTTCTTTAAAAAATCTCTATATTTCTGGATTTTTTCAGTCAAGATGGGGTGCAGCATGTACCTTAATGAGAAAAGAAAATGAACTTTAGAATTTACCAAATGGCTGCAATGAAAGAGTGAAAAATTTAAAGGGGTCTGAATACTTTCCGTACCCACTGTATATTGATCAATACATTTTCTAGCCATACATTTATTGGATGGATAGATCAACCTAGTGAATATCTAACGATATATCAACCAATGTATCGCCTATCAAGCTTTTCATCATCATCAACCTCTAGAAAGATTTTCTATTTAATAAATAGATGCCTAGCTATATATCCTCACCAACTGCCTTTACCATGCTGTTTACAGTCTGATAAGTTCTGTATCACTATGTATATATATGCTGTATCCCACTAGGTAGGCAGACAGAAAATTAATATTTAGATTATATTTTGATACATTGGCGGCACCGTGGGGTTGAATTTATTTTAATACTAGTAATACCAAATATGTTGGGAGCAATCCTGTGTGCGCTGCGCTCCTATGTGCAGTGGTGATGACTGCCTCTTGTGCACGCTCCCGCATTGGTCCTCGGTACACAGTGGACGGCATTTTGTTGGTTTCATTTTTGAAGACCACTATATTGAATGCGCCGGCGCGATATTTAAAATCAAGAACCACAAAATTTAATTCTTCACTGCAAGTATCATTTTAATCTGTAACAGCGCCAACATGACAATGCCTGCAAAACCTGTCAGCAGAATTTTGCTAATTCTTTAGTAAGTGAAATGACCCAACTATGGTGGCAGAAATGAAATTTTGTATAATACAGATGTATGTATTCTCTCTCTCTCTCAGATTATATATATACACACACACACACACACACACACACTATTACACACTAACCTGACATATTGAAACGCCCTAGTCTGTGATCCTGATCCATATACCTACAGAAGGAAAAACAAAAACCTTATTTACGGTAAAATGTAAGAAAAATGGCTTAATAGATGATAAAACTTTGTGATGCAGTTTGAACAACTCTTGCCTGTAAAAATGAACAACTACAAAAACATTCAGAAGTTCATTAAATTACACATACTTTCAAAAAGAATTTCGCTAACACCTTGAAGGTGCAGAAATGTTTCCCTCCTTGCCTTTAAAGATCCACAATTTTATTAATTATTTTTCCAGTAACATAGCTATATGATGGTTTTATTGAAGTTTTGAATGACAATTTCCGTTATCAAATAAAGTACACTGCATAACGAAAAAAATTCAGAGTTTGATAAAACAAAAACACACACAGTGGGGAAAATAAGTATTTGAAACACTGCCGATTTTTCAAGTTTTACCACCTACAAAGAATGGAGGGGTTTGTAATTGTTAGCGTAGATACACCTCAGACACAGAATCTCAGAAAAAAAAAAAAGCAAACAATCATATCGTATGATTTTTATATATTTCATGTAATAAAAATGCAAATTAAGTATTTGATACAACTTAAAACTTAAATATTTGGTACAGAAACCTTTGTTTACAATTACAGAGGTCAAACGTTTCCTGAAGTTCTTGACCAGGTTTGAAGACACTGCAGCAGGGATTTTAGCCCACTAATCCATACAGATCTCCAGATCTTTCAGGTTTCGGGGCAGTTGTTGGGCAACATTGAGTTTCAGCTCTCTCCAAAGATTTTCTATTGGGTTAAGATCTGGAGACTGGCTAGGCCACTCCAGGACTTTGAAATGCTTCTTAACATTAGTTGCCCTGACTGTGTCTTTCAGATCATTGCCAAGCTGGAAGACCCAGCTACGACCCATCTTCAATGCTCTTACTGTCAGAAGGAGGTTATTGGCCAAAATCTCGCGATACATTACTCCACATCCATTCTCCCTTTAATACGGTGCAGTCATCCTGTCCCCTTTGCAGAAAAGCATTCCCAAAGTATGGGAGGGCCACAAAGGACGAGGTATGAAGGACGCGGGCCAGAAAAGGACGCGGGCCAGAAAAGGACGAGGGCCAAAAAGTAACAGGTATGGAGGACGCGGGCCAAAATGACCAGGTATGGAGGACGCGGGCCAGAGGACAAGGAATGGAGGACACGGGCCAAAAGGACGAGGGATGAAGGACGCGGGACAGGGGACTTGGTATGGAGGATGCGGTCCAAAAAAGGACCAGGTATGGAGGACGCGGGCCGAAAAGGACCAGGTAAGGAGGACGCGGGCCAAAAAGGACCAGGTATGGAGGACGCGAGCCAAAAAGGACGAAGTATGGAGGACGCGGGCCAAAAAGGACGAGGTATGGAGGACGTGGGCCAAAAAGGACGAGGTATGGAGGACTCGGGCCAAAAAGGACCAGGTATGGAGGACGCGGGCCAAAAAGGACCAGGTATGGAGGACGCGGGCCAAAAATGACCAGGTATGGAGGACTCGGGCCAAAAGGGACCAGGTATGGAGGACGTGAGCCAAAAAGGACCAGGTATGGAGGACGCGGGCCAAAAATGACCAGGTATGGAGGACTCGCGCCACAAAGGACCAGGTATGGAGGACGCGGGCCAAAAAGGACCATGTATGGAGGAAGTGGGCCAAAAAGGACCAGGTATGGAGGACGCGGGCCAAAAAGGACCAGGTATGGAGGACGCGGGCCAGAGGACTAGGATGCGGGTCAGAGTACGAGGATGCGGGCCAGAGGACGAGGTACGGAGGACTCGGGCCAAGGGACCAGGTCTGGAAGTCACGGGCTAAAAGAACGAGGTAAGGAGGACGTGAGCCAGAGGACAAGGACACGGGCCAGAGGACGAGGTATGGAGGACGCGGGCCAGAGGACGAGGACGCGGGCCAAAAGGGACGAGGTGTGGAGGACGCAGGCCAAAATGACCAGGTATGGAGGACACAGGCCAGAGGACCAGGTATGGAGGACGCGGGCCAAAAGGACCAGGTATGGAGGATGCGGGCCAAAAGGATCAGGTATGGAGGATGCGGGCCAAAAAGGACGAGGTATGGAAGACGCGGGCTAGAGGACGAGCAATGGAGGACGCGGGCCAAAAGGACGAGGTATGAAGGACGCGGGATAGGGGACTAGGTATGGAGGACGCGGGCCAAAAAGGACCAGGTATGGAGGACGCGGGCCAAAAGAACGAGGTAAAGAGGACGCGGGCCAGAGGACGAGGACGCGGGCCAGAGGACGAGGTATGAAGGACGCGGGCCAAAAGCGACGAGGTATGAAGGACGTGGGACAGGGGAGTAAGTATAGAGGACGCGGGCCAAAAAGGACCAGGTATGGAGGATGCGGGCCAAAAGAACGAGGTATGGAGGACGCGGGCCAAAAGGACGAGGACGCAGGCCAGAGGACGAGGTATGGAGGACGCGGGCCAAAAGGACGAGGACGCAGTCCAGAGGACGAGGTATGGAGGACGCGGGCCAGAGGACGAGGACCAAAAGGGACGAGGTGTGGAGGACGCGGGCCAAAAGGTCCATGTATGGAGGACGTGGGCCAAACGACCAGGTATGGAGGACGCGGGCCAAAAGGACCAGGTATGGGGGACGTGGGCTAAAAGGACCAGGTATGGAGGACACGGGCCAAAGGACCAGGCATGGAGGACGCGGGCCAGAGGACGAGGTCGCGGGCCACAAAGGACAAGGTATGAAGGACGAGGGCCCGAAAAGGACGAGGGCCAGAAAAGGACGCGCGCCAAAAAGGATCAGGTATGGAGCATGCGGGCCAAAAAGGACGAGGTATGGAAGACGCGGGCCAGAGGACGAGCAATGGAGGACGCGGGCCAAAAGGACGAGGTATGAAGGACGCGGGATAGGGGACTAGGTATGGAGGACGCGGGCCAAAAAGGACCAGGTATGGAGGACGCGGGCCAAAAGAACGAGGTAAAGAGGACGCGGGCCAGAGGACGAGGACGCGGGCCAGAGGACGAGGTATGAAGGACGCGGGCCAAAAGCGACGACGTATGAAGGACGTGGGACAGGGGAGTAAGTATAGAGGACGCGGGCCAAAAAGGACCAGGTATGGAGGATGCGGGCCAAAAGAACGAGGTATGGAGGACGCGGGCCAAAAGGACGAGGACGCAGGCCAGAGGACGAGGTATGGAGGACGCGGGCCAAAAGGACGAGGATGCAGTCCAGAGGACGAGGTATGGAGGACGCGGGCCAGAGGACGAGGACCAAAAGGGACGAGGTGTGGAGGACGCGGGCCAAAAGGTCCATGTATGGAGGACGTGGGCCAAACGACCAGGTATGGAGGACGCGGGCCAAAAGGACCAGGTATGGAGGACGCGGGCCAAAAGGACCAGGTATGGGGGACGCGGGCCAAAAGGACCAGGTATGGAGGACGCGGGCCAAAGGACCAGGTATGAAGGACGCGGGCCAGAAAAGGACGCGGGCCAGAAAAGGACATGGGCCAAAAAGGACCAGGTATGGAGGACGCGGGCCTAAAAGGACCAGGTATGGAGGACGCAGGCCAGAGGACGAGGTATGAAGGACGCGGGACAGGGGAATAGGTATGGAGGACGCGGGCCAAAAAGGACCAGGTATGGAGGATGCGGGCCGAAAAGGACCAGGTAAGGAGGACGCGGGCCAAAAAGGACCAGGTATGGAGGACGCGGGGCAAAAAGGGCCAGGTATGGAGGACGCGGGGCAAAACGGACGAGGTATGGAGGACGCGGGCCAAAAAAAAAATAGGTATGGAGGACGCGGGCCAAAAAGAACCAGGTATGGAGGACGCAGGCCAAAAAAGGACCAGGTATGGAGGACACGGGCCAGAGGACCAGGTATGGAGGACGCGGGCCAAAAGGACCAGGTATGGAGGACGCGGGCCAAAAAGGACCAGGTATGGAGGACGCGGGCCAAAAATGACCAGGTATGGAGGACGAGGGCCAGAGGTCGAGGATGCAGGCCAGAGGACGAGGTATGGAGGACGCAGGCCAAAAGGACGAGGTATGGAGGACGCGGGCCAAAGGACCAGGTATGGAGGACGCGGGCCAAAAGGACGAGGTATGGAGGATGCGGGCCAGAGGACCAGGTAAGGAGGACGCGGGCCAGAAAACCAGGTATGGATGATGCTGGCCAGAGGACCAGGTATGGAGGACACGGGCCAGAGGACGAGGACGCAGGCCCGAGGACGAGAACGCGGGCCAGAGGACGAGGATGCGGACCAAAAGGACCAGGTATGGAGGACGCGGGCCAAAAAGGACCAGGTATGGAGGACGTGGGCCAAAAAGGACTAGGTATGGAGGACGCGGACCAAAAAAGACCAGGTATGGAGGACGCGGGCCAGAGGACGAGGACGCGGGCCAGAGGATGAGGTATGGAGGATGCGGGCCAAAAGGACGAGGTATGGAGGACGCGGGCCAGGGGACCAGGTATGGAGGACGCGGGCCAAAAAGGACCAGGTATGGAGGACGCGGGCCAAAAATGACCAGGTATGGAGGACTCGGGCCAGAAAGGACCAAGTATGGAGGACGCGGGAAAAAAAGGACCAGGTAAGGAGGACGCGGGCCAAAAAGGACCAGGTATGGAGGACGCGGGCCAAAAAGGACCAGGTATGGAGGACGCGGGCCAGAGGACGAGGACGAGGATCAGAGGACGAGGACGCGGGCCAGTGGACGAGGTATGGAGGACGCGTGCCAGACGTCGAGGACGCGGGCCAAAAGGGACGAGGTGTGGAGGACGCAGGCCAAAAGGACCAAGTATGGAGGACGCGGGCCAGAGGACCAGGTATGGAGGACGCGGGCCAAAAGGACCAGGTATGGAGGACGCGGGCCAAAAGGACCAGGTATGGAGGACGCGGGCCAAAAAGGACCAGGTATGGAGGACACGGGACAGAGGACGAGGTATGGAGGACGCGGGCCAAAGGACATGGGCTAGGGGACCAGGTATGGAGGACGCGGGCCAGGGGACCAGGTATGGAGAACGCGGGCCAAAAATGACCAGGTATGGAGGACGTGGGCCAAAAAGGACCAGGTATGGAGGACGCGGCCCAAAAGAACGAGGACTCGGGCCAGAGGACGAGGACGCGGGCCAAAAGGACGAGGTATGGAGGACGCGGGCCAGAGGACAAGGTATGGAGGACGCGGGCCAGAGGACCAGGTATGAAGGACACGGACCAGTGGACGAGGACGCGGGCCAGAGGACGAGGACGCGGGCCAGAGGACGAGGACGCGGGCCAGAGGACCAGGTATGGAGGACGAGGGCCACAAGGACCTGGTATGGAGAATGGAGACCAAAAGGACCAGGTATGGAGAATGCAGACCAAAAGGACCAGTTATGGAGGACGCGGGCCAAAAAGGACCAGGTATGGAGGACGTGAGCCAAAAAGGACCAGGTATGGAGGACGCGGGCCAAAAATGACCAGGTATGGAGGACGCGGGCCAGAGGACGAGGACGCGGGCCAGAGGACGAGGTATGGAGGACGCAGGCCAAAAGGACGAGGTATGGAGGACGCGGGCCAGAGGACCAGGTATGGAGGACGTTGGCCAAAAGGACGAGGTAAGGAGGACGCGGGCCAGAGGATCAGGTATGGAGGACGCGGGCCAGAAGACCAGGTATGGAGGATGCTGGCCAGAGGAACAGGTATGGAAGACACGGGCCAGAGGACGAGGGGTAGGGGACCAGGTATGTAGGACGCGGGCCAGGGGACCAGGTATGGAGAACGCGGGCCAAAAAGGACCAGGTATGGAGGACGTGGGACAAAAAGGACCAGGTATGGAGGATGTGGGCCAAAAAGGACCAGGTAAGGAGGACGCGGCCCAAAAGAACGAGGACGCGGGCCAGAGGACGAGGACGCGGGCCAAAAGGACGAGGTATGGAGGACGCGGGCCAGTGGACCAGGAATGGAGGACTCTGGCCAGAGGACCAGGTATGGAGGACACGGGCCAGTGGACGAGGACGCGGGCCAGTGGACGAGGACGCGGGCCAGAGGACGAGGACGCGGGCCAGAGGACCAGGTATGGAGGACGCGGGACAAAAGGACCAGGTATGGAGAATGCAGACCAAAAGGACCAGGTATGGAGAATGCAGACCAAAAGGACCAGTTATGGAGGACGCGGGCCAAAAAGGACCAGGTATGGAGGACGTGAGCCAAAAAGGACCAGGTATGGAGGACGCGGGCCAAAAATGACCAGGTATGGAGGACGCGGGCCAGAGGACGAGGACGCGGGCCAGAGGACGAGGTATGGAGGACGCAGGCCAAAAGGACGAGGTATGGAGGACGCGGGCCAGAGGACCAGGTATGGAGGACGTTGGCCAAAAGGACGAGGTAAGGAGGACGCGGGCCAGAGGACGAGGTATGAAGGACGCGGGCAAAAAGCGACGAGGTATGGAGGACGCGGGCCAAAAGGACGAGGACGCAGGCCAGAGGACAAGGTATGGAGGACGCGGGCCAAAAAGACGAGGACGCAGTCCAGAGGACGAGGTATGGAGGACGCGGGCCAGAGGACGAGGACCAAAATGGACGAGGTGTGGAGGATGCGGACCAAAAGGACAAGGTGTGGAGGACGCGGGCCAAAAGGTCCAGGTATAGAGGACGTGGGCCAAACGACCAGGTATGGAGGACGTGGGCCAAAAGGACCAGGTATGGAGGACGCGGGTCAAAAGGACCAGGTATGGGGGACGTGGGCTAAAAGGACCAGGTATGGAGGACACGGGCCAAAGGACCAGGTATGGAGGACGCGGGCCAAAGTATGAGGACGCGGGCCAGAGGACGAGGTCGCGGGCCACAAAGGACGAGGTATGAAGGACTCGGGCCAGAAAAGGACGAGGGCCAGAAAAGGACGCGGGCCAAAAAGGATCAGGTATGGAGGATGCGGGCCAAAAAGGACGAGGTATGGAAGACGCGGGCCAGAGGACGAGCAATGGAGGACGCGGGCCAAAAGGACGAGGTATGAAGGACGCGGGATAGCGGACTAAGTATGGAGGACACGGGCCAAAAAGGACCAGGTATGGAGGATGCGGGCCAAAAGAACGAGGTATGGAGGAAGCGGGCCAAAAGGACAAGGACGCAGGCCAGAGGACGAGGTATGGAGGACGCGGGCCAAAAGGACGAGGACGCAGTCCAGAGGACCAGGTATGGAGGACGCGGGCCAAAGTATGAGGACGCGGGCCAGAGGACGATGTCGCGGGCCACAAAGGACGAGGTATGAAGGACTCGGGCCAGAAAAGGACGAGGGCCAGAAAAAAGACGCGGGCTAAAAAGGATCAGGTATGGAGGAATGCGGCCAAAAAGGACGAGGTATGGAAGACGCGGGCCAGAGGACGAGCAATGGAGGACGCGGGCCAAAAGGACGAGGTATGAAGGACGCGGGATAGCGGACTAAGTATGGAGGACGCGGGCCATAAAGGACCAGGTATGGAGGATGCGGGCCAAAAGAAAGAGGTATGGAGGACGCGGGCCAAAAGGACGAGGACGCAGGCCAGAGGACGAGGTATGGAGGACGCGGGCCATAAGGACGAGGACGCAGTCCAGAGGACGAGGTATGGAGGACGCGGGCCAGAGGACGAGGACCAAAAGGGACAAGGTGTGGAGGACGCGGGCCAAAAGGACAAGGTGTGGAGGACGCGGGCCAAAAGGTCCAGGTATAGAGGACGTGGGCCAAACGACCAGGTATGGAGGACGTGGGCCAAAAGGACCAGGTATGGAGGACGCGGGCCAAAAGGACCAGGTATGGAGGACGCGGGCCAAAAGGACCAGGTATGGGGGACGCGGGCCAAAAGGATCAGGTATGGAGGACGCGGGCCAAAAATGACAAGGTATGGAGGACGCGGGCCAGAGGACAAGGATGCGGGTCAGAGTACGAGGACGGGGGCCAGAGGACGAGGTACGGAGGACTCGGGCCAAAAGGAAGAGGTATGGAGGACGTGGGCCAGGGGACCAGGTCTGGAAGACACGGGCTAAAAGAACGAGGTAAGGAGGACGTGAGCCAGAGGACAAGGACAAGGGCCAGAGGACGAGGTATGGAGGACGCGGGCCAGAGGACGAGGACGCGGGCCAAAAGGGACGAGGTGTGGAGGACACGGGCCAAAAGGACGAGGTGTGGAGGACGCAGGCCAAAATGACCAGGTATGGAGGACACAGGCCAGAGGACCAGGTATGGAGGACGCGGGCCAAAAGGACGAAGTATGGAGGACGCGGGCAAAAAGCGACGAGGTATGGAGGACGCGGGCCAAAAGGACGAGGACGCAGTCCAGAGGACGAGGTATGGAGGACGCGGGCCAGAGGACGAGGACCAAAAGGGACGAGGTGTGGAGGATGCGGGCCAAAAGGACAAGGTGTGGAGGACGCGGGCCAAAAGGTCCAGGTATAGAGGACGTCGGCCAAACGACCAGGTATGGAGGACGTGGGCCAAAAGGACCAGGTATGGAGGACGCGGGCCAAAAGGACCAGGTATGGGGGACGTGGGCTAAAAGGACCAGGTATGGAGGACACGGGCCAAAGGACCAGGTATGGAGGACGCGGGCCAAAGTATGAGGACGCGGGCCAGAGGACGAGGTCGCGGGCCACAAAGGACGAGGTATGAAGGACTCGGGCCAGAAAAGGACGAGGGCCAAAAAGGACGCGGGCCAAAAAGGATCAGGTATGGAGGATGCGGGCCAAAAAGGACGAGGTATGGAAGACGCGGGCCAGAGGACGAGCAATGGAGGACGCGGGCCAAAAGGACGAGGCATGAAGGAAGCGGGATAGCGGACTAAGTATGGAGGACGCGGGCCATAAAGGACCAGGTATGGAGGATGCGGGCCAAAAGAAAGAGGTATGGAGGACGCGGGCCAAAAGGACGAGGACGCAGGCCAGAGGACGAGGTATGGAGGACGCGGGCCATAAGGACGAGGACGCAGTCCAGAGGACGAGGTATGGAGGACGCGGGCCAGAGGACGAGGACCAAAAGGGACGAGGTGTGGAGGACGCGGGCCAAAAGGACAAGGTGTGGAGGACGCGGGCCAAAAGGTCCAGGTATGGAGGACGTGGGCCAAACGACCAGGTATGGAGGACGTGGGCCAAAAGGACCAGGTATTGAGGACGCGGGCCAAAAGGACCAGGTATGGAGGACGCGGGCCAAAAGGACCAGGTATGGAGGACGCGGGCCAAAAGGACCAGGTATGGGGGACGCGGGCCAAAAGGATCAGGTATGGAGGACGCGGGCCAGAGGACAAGGATGCGGGTCAGAGTACGAGGACGGGGGCCAGAGGACGAGGTACGGAGGACTCGGGCCAAAAGGAAGAGGTATGGAGGACGTGGGCCAGGGGACCAGGTCTGGAAGACACGGGCTAAAAGAACGAGGTAAGGAGGACGTGAGCCAGAGGACAAGGACACGGGCCAGAGGACGAGGTATGGAGGACGCGGGCCAGAGGACGAGGACGCGGGCCAAAAGGGACGAGGTGTGGAGGACACGGGCCAAAAGGACGAGGTGTGGAGGATGCAGGCCAAAATGACCAGGTATGGAGGACACAGGCCAGAGGACCAGGTATGGAGGACGCGGGCCAAAAGGACGAGGTATGGAGGACGCGGGCCAGAGGACCAGGTATGGAGGACGTTGGCCAAAAGGATGAGGTAAGGAGGACGCGGGCCAGAGGACGAGGACACGGGCCAGAGGACGAGGTATGAAGGACGCGGGCAAAAAGCAACGAGGTATGGAGGACGCGGGCTAAAATGACGAGGACGCAGGCCAGAGGACAAGGTATGGAGGACGCGGGCCAAAAAGACGAGGACGCAGTCCAGAGGACGAGGTATGGAGGACGCGGGCCAGAGGACGAGGACCAAAAGGGACGAGGTGTGGAGGATGCGGGCCAAAAGGACAAGGTGTGGAGGACGCGGGCCAAAAGGTCCAGGTATAGAGGACGTGGGCCAAACGACCAGGTATGGAGGACGTGGGCCAAAAGGACCAGGTATGGAGGACGTGGGCCAAAAGGACCAGGTATGGAGGACGTGGGCCAAAAGGACCAGGTATGGAGGACGCGGGCTAAAAGGACCAGGTATGGAGGACACGGGCCAAAGGACCAGGTATGGAGGACACGGGCCAAAGGACCAGGTATGGAGGACACGGGCCAAAGTATGAGGACGCGGGCCAGAGGACGAGGTCGCGGGCCACAAAGAACGAGGTATGAAGGACTCGGGCCAGAAAAGGACGAGGGCCAGAAAAGGACGCGGGCCAAAAAGGATCAGGTATGGAGGATGCGGGCCAAAAAGGACGAGGTATGGAAGACGCGGGCCAGAGGACGAGCAATGGAGGACGCGGGCCAAAAGGACGAGGTATGAAGGACGCGGGATAGCGGACTAAGTATGGAGGACGCGGGCCAAAAAGGACCAGGTATGGAGGATGCGGGCCAAAAGAACGAGGTATGGAGGACGCGGGCCAAAAGGACGAGGACGCAGGCCAGAGGACGAGGTATGGAGGACGCGGGCCAAAAGGACGAGGACGCAGTCCAGAGGACCAGGTATGGAGGACGTGGGCCAAAGTATGAGGACGCGGGCCAGAGGACGAGGTCGCGGGCCACAAAGGACGAGGTATGAAGGACTTGGGCCAGAAAAGGACGAGGGCCAGAAAAAAGACGCGGGCCAAAAAGGATCAGGTATGGAGGATGCGGGCCAAAAAGGACGAGGTATGGAAGACGCGGGCCAGAGGACGAGCAATGGAGGACGCGGGCCAAAAGGACGAGGTATGAAGGACGCGTGATAGCGGACTAAGTATGGAGGACGCGGGCCATAAAGGACCAGGTATGGAGGATGCGGGCCAAAAGAAAGAGGTATGGAGGACGCGGGCCAAAAGGACGAGGACGCAGGCCAGAGGACGAGGTATGGAGGACGCGGGCCAAAAGGACGAGGACGCAGTCCAGAGGACAAGGTATGGAGGACGCGGGCCAGAGGACGAGGACCAAAAGGGACGAGGTGTGGAGGACGCGGGCCAAAAGGACGAGGTGTGGAGGACGCGGGCCAAAAGGTCCAGGTATGGAGGACGTGGGCCAAACGACCAGGTATGGCGGACGTGGGCCAAAAGGACCAGGTATGGAGGACGCGGGCCAAAAGGACCAGGTATGGAGGACGCGGGCCAAAAAGGACAAGGTATGGAGGACGCGGGCCAGAGGACAAGGATGCGGGTCAGAGTACGAGGACGCGGGCCAGAGGACGAGGTACGGAGGACTCGCGCCAAAAGGAAGAGGTATGGAGGACGTGGGCCAGGGGACCAGGTCTGGAAGACACGGGCTAAAAGAACGAGGTAAGGAGGACGTGAGCCAGAGGACAAGGACACGGGCCAGAGGACGAGGTATGGAGGACGCGGGCCAGAGGACGCGGACGCGGGCAAAAAGGGACGAGGTGTGGAGGACACGGGCCAAAAGGACGAGGTGTGGAGGACACGGGCCAAAATGACCAGGTATTGAGGACACAGGCCAGAGGACCAGGTATGGAGGACGCGGGCCAAAAGGACCAGGTATGGGGGACGTGGGCTAAAAGGACCAGGTATGGAGGACACGGGCCAAAGGACCAGGCATGGAGGACGCGGGCCAAAGTATGAGGACGCGGGCCAGAGGACGATGTCGCGGGCCACAAAGGACAAGGTATGAAGGACGAGGGCCAGAAAAGGACGAGGGCCAGAAAAGGACGCGCGCCAAAAAGGATCAGGTATGGAGGATGCGGGCCAAAAAGGACGAGGTATGGAAGACGCGGGCCAGAGGACGAGCAATGGAGGACGCGGGCCAAAAGGAAGAGGTATGAAGGACGCGGGATAGGGGACTAGGTATGGAGGACGCGGGCCAAAAAGGACCAGGTATGGAGGACGCGGGCCAAAAGAACGAGGTAAGGAGGACGCGGGCCAGAGGACGAGGGCGCGGGCCAGAGGACGAGGTATGAAGGACGCGGGACAGGGGACTAAGTATAGAGGACACGGGACAAAAAGGACCAGGTATGGAGGATGCGGGCCAAAAGAACGAGGTATGGAGGACGCGGGCCAAAAGGACGAGGACGCAGGCCAGAGGACGAGGTATGGAGGACGCGGGCCAAAAGGACGAGGACGTAGTCCAGAGGACGAGGTATGGAGGACGCGGGCCAGAGGACGAGGACCAAAAGGGACGAGGTGTGGAGGACGTGGGCCAAAAGGACAAGGTGTGGAGGACGCGGGCCAAAAGGTCCAGGTATGGAGGACGTGGGCCAAACGACCAGGTATGGAGGACGCGGGCCAAAAGGACCAGGTATGGAGGACGCGGGCCAAAAGGACCAGGTATGGGGGACGTGGGCCAAAAGGACCAGGTATGGAGGGCGCGGGCCAAAGGACCAGGTATGAAGGACGCGGGCCAGAAAAGGACGCGGGCCAGAAAAGGACATGGGCTAAAAAGGACCAGGTATGGAGGACGCGGGCCTAAAAGGACCAGGTATGGAGGACGCAGGCCAGAGGACGAGGTATGAAGGACGCGGGACAGGGGAATAGGTATGGAGGACGCGGGCCAAAAAGGATCAGGTATGGAGGATGCGGGCCAAAAAGGACGAGGTATGGAAAACGCGGGCCAGAGGACGAGCAATGGAGGACGCGGGCCAAAAGGACGAGGTATGAAGGACGCGGGATAGCGGACTAAGTATGGAGGACGCGGGCCAAAAAGGACCAGGTATGGAGGATGCGGGCCAAAAGAACGAGGTATGGAGGACGCGGGCCAAAAGGACGAGGACGCAGGACAGAGGACGAGGTATGGAGGACATGGGCCAAAAGGACGAGGACGCAGTCCAGAAGACCAGGTATGGAGGACGTGGGCCAAAGTATGAGGACGCGGGCCAGAGGACGAGGTCGCGGGCCACAAAGGACGAGGTATGAAGGACTCGGGCCAGAAAAAGGACGCGGGCCAAAAAGGATCAGGTATGGAGGATGCGGGCCAAAAAGGACGAGGTATGGAAGACGCGGGCCAGAGGACGAGCAATGGAGGACGCGGGCCAAAAGGACGAGGTATGAAGGACGCGGGATAGCGGACTAAGTATGGAGGACGCGGGCCATAAAGGACCAGGTATGGAGGATGCGGGCCAAAAGAAAGAGGTATGGAGGACGCGGGCCAAAAGGACGAGGACGCAGGCAGAGGACGAGGTATGGAGGACGCGGGCCAAAAGGACGAGGACGCAGTCCAGAGGACGAGGTATGGAGGACGCGGGCCAGAGGACGAGGACCAAAAGGGACGAGGTGTGGAGGATGCGGGCCAAAAGGACAAGGTGTGGAGGACGCGGGCCAAAAGGTCCAGGTATAGAGGACGTGGGCCAAAAGGACCAGGTATGGAGGACGCGGGCCAAAAGGACCAGGTATGGGGGACGTGGGCTAAAAGGACCAGGTATGGAGGACACGGGCCAAAGGACCAGGTATGGAGGACGCGGGCCAAAGTATGAGGACGCGGGCCTGAGGACGAGGTCGCGGGCCACAAAGGACGAGGTATGAAGGACTCGGGCCAGAAAAGGACGAGGGCCAGAAAAGGACGCGGGCCAAAAAGGATCAGGTATGGAGGATGCGGGCCAAAAAGGACGAGGTATGGAAGAAGCGGGCCAGAGGACGAGCAATGGAGGACGCGGGCCAAAAGGACGAGGTATGAAGGACGCGGGATAGCGGACTAAGTATGGAGGACGCGGGCCAAAAAGGACCAGGTATGGAGGATGCGGGCCAAAAGAACGAGGTATGGAGGAAGCGGGCCAAAAGGACGAGGACGCAGGCCAGAGGACGAGGTATGGAGGACGCGGGTCAAAAGGACGAGGACGCAGTCCAGAGGACCAGGTATGGAGGACGCGGGCCAAAGTATGAGGACGCGGGCCAGAGGACGATGTCGCGGGCCACAAAGGATGAGGTATGAAGGACTCGGGCCAGAAAAGGACGAGGGCCAGAAAAAAGACGCGGGCCAAAAAGGATCAGGTATGGAGGATGCGGGCCAAAAAGGACGAGGTATGGAAGACGCGGGCCAGAGGACGAGCAATGGAGGACGCGGGCCAAAAGGACGAGGTATGAAGGAAGCGGGATAGCGGACTAAGTATGGAGGACGCGGGCCATAAAGTACCAGGTATGGAGGATGCGGGCCAAAAGAAAGAGGTATGGAGGACGCGGGCCAAAAGGACGAGGACGCAGGCCAGAGGACGAGGTATGGAGGACGCGGGCCATAAGGACGAGGACGCAGTCCAGAGGACGAGGTATGGAGGACGCGGGCCAGAGGACGAGGACCAAAAGGGACGAGGTGTGGAGGACGCGGGCCAAAAGGACAAGGTGTGGAGGACGCGGGCCAAAAGGACCAGGTATGGAGGACGCGGGCAAAAAGGACCAGGTATGGAGGACGCGGGCCAAAAGGACCAGGTATGGGGGACGCGGGCCAAAAGGATCAGGTATGGAGGACGCGGGCCAAAAATGACAAGGTATGGAGGACGCGGGCCAGAGGACAAGGATGCGGGTCAGAGTACGAGGACGGGGGCCAGAGGACGAGGTACGGAGGACTCGGGCCAAAAGGAAGAGGTATGGAGGACGTGGGCCAGGGGACCAGGTCTGGAAGACACGGGCTAAAAGAACGAGGTAAGGAGGACGTGAGCCAGAGGACAAGGACACGGGCCAGAGGACGAGGTGTGGAGGACGCGGGCCAGAGGACGAGGACGCGGGCCAAAAGGGACGAGGTGTGGAGGACACGGGCCAAAAGGACGAGGTGTGGAGGACGCAGGCCAAAATGACCAGGTATGGAGGACACAGGCCAGAGGACCAGGTATGGAGGACGCGGGCCAAAAGGACGAGGTATGGAGGACGCGGGCCAGAGGACCAGGTATGGAGGACGTTGGCCAAAAGGACGAGGTAAGGAGGACGCGGGCCAGAGGACGAGGACGCGGGCCAGAGGACGAGGTATGAAGGACGCGGGCAAAAAGCAACGAGGTATGGAGGACGCGGGCCAAAATGACGAGGACGCAGGCCAGACGACAAGGTATGGAGGACGCGGGCCAAAAAGACGAGGACGCAGTCCAGAGGACGAGGTATGGAGGACGCGGGCCAGAGGACGAGGACCAAAAGGGACGAGGTGTGGAGGATGCGGGCCAAAAGGACAAGGTGTGGAGGACGCGGGCCAAAAGGTCCAGGTATAGAGGACGTGGGCCAAACGACCAGGTATGGAGGACGTGGGCCAAAAGGACCAGGTATGGAGGACGCGGGCCAAAAGAACCAGGTATGGAGGACGCGGGCCAAAAGGACCAGGTATGGGGGACGTGGGCTAAAAGGACCAGGTATGGAGGACACGGGCCAAAGGACCAGGTATGGAGGACGCGGGCCAAAGTATGAGGACGCGGGCCAGAGGACGAGGTCGCGGGCCACAAAGGACGAGGTATGAAGGACGAGGGCCAGAAAAGGACGCGGGCCAAAAAGGATCAGGTATGGAGGATGCGGGCCAAAAAGGACGAGGTATGGAAGATGCGGGCCAGAGGACGAGCAATGGAGGACGTGGGCCAAAAGGACGAGGTATGAAGGACGCGGGATAGTGGACTAAGTATGGAGGACGCGGGCCTAAAAGGACCAGGTATGGAGGATGCGGGCCAAAAGAACGAGGTATGGAGGACGCGGGCCAAAAGGACGAGGACGCAGGCCAGAGGACGAGGTATGGAGGACGCGGGCCAAAAGGACGAGGACGCAGTCCAGAGGACCAGGTATGGAGGACGCGGGCCAAAGTATGAGGACGCGGGCCAGAGGACGAGGACCAAAAGGGACGAGGTATGGAGGACGCGGGCCAGAGGACGAGGACCAAAAGGGACGAGGTGTGGAGGACGCGGGCCAAAAGGACAAGGTGTGGAGGACGCGGGCCAAAAGGTCCAGGTATGGAGGACGTGGGCCAAACGACCAGGTATGGAGGTCGTGGGCCAAAAGGACCAGGTATGGAGGACGCGGGCCAAAAGGACCAGGTATGGAGGACGCGGGCCAAAAGGACGAGGACGCAGGCCAGAGGACGAGGTATGGAGGACGCGGGCCAAAAGGACGAGGACGCAGTCCAGAGGACCAGGTATGGAGGACGCGGGCCAAAGTATGAGGACGCGGGCCAGAGGACGAGGTCGCGGGCCACAAAGGACGAGGTATGAAGGACTCGGGCCAGAAAAGGACGAGGGCCAGAAAAAAGATGCGGGCCAAAAAGGATCAGGTATGGAGGATGCGGGCCAAAAAGGACGAGGTATGGAAGACGCGGGCCAGAGGACGAGCAATGGAGGACGCGGGCCAAAAGGACGAGGTATGAAGGACGCGTGATAGCGGACTAAGTATGGAGGACGCGGGCCATAAAGGACCAGGTATGGAGGATGCGGGCCAAAAGAAAGAGGTATGGAGGACGCGGGCCAAAAGGACGAGGATGCAGGCCAGAGGACGAGGTATGGAGGACGGCGGCCAGAGGACGAGGACCAAAAGGACGAGGTGTGGAGGACGCGGGCCAAAAGGACGAGGTGTGGAGGACGCGGGCCAAAAGGTCCAGGTATGGAGGACGTGGGCCAAACGACCAGGTATGGCGGACGTGGGCCAAAAGGACCAGGTATGGAGGACGCGGGCCAAAAGGACCAGGTATGGAGGACGCGGGCCAAAAGGACCAGGTATGGGGGACGCGGGCCAAAAGGACCAGGTATGGAGGACGCGGGCCAAAAAGGACAAGGTATGGAGGACGCGGGCCAGAGGACAAGGATGCGGGTCAGAGTACGAGGACGCGGGCCAGAGGACGAGGTACGGAGGACTCGGGCCAAAAGGAAGAGGTATGGAGGACGTGGGCCAGGGGACCAGGTCTGGAAGACACGGGCTAAAAGAACGAGGTAAGGAGGACGTGAGCCAGAGGACAAGGACACGGGCCAGAGGACGAGGTATGGAGGACGCGGGCCAGAGGACGAGGACGCGGGCCAAAAGGGACGAGGTGTGGAGGACACGGGCCAAAAGTACGAGGTGTGGAGGACACGGGCCAAAATGACCAGGTATTGAGGACACAGGCCAGAGGACCAGGTATGGAGGACGCGGGCCAAAAGGACCAGGTATGGAGGACGCGGGCCAAAAGGACCAGGTATGGAGGACGCGGGCCAAAAGGACCAGGTATGGGGGACGTGGGCTAAAAGGACCAGGTATGGAGGACACGGGCCAAAGGACCAGGCATGGAGGACGCGGGCCAAAGTATGAGGACGCGGGCCAGAGGACGATGTCGCGGGCCACAAAGGACAAGGTATGAAGGACGAGGGCCAGAAAAGGACGAGGGCCAGAAAAGGACGCGCGCCAAAAAGGATCAGGTATGGAGGATGCGGGCCAAAAAGGACGAGGTATGGAAGACGCGGGCCAGAGGACGAGCAATGGAGGACGCGGGCCAAAAGGAAGAGGTATGAAGGACGCGGGATAGGGGACTAGGTATGGAGGACGCGGGCCAAAAAGGACCAGGTATGGAGGACGCGGGCCAAAAGAACGAGGTAAGGAGGACGCGGGCCAGAGGACGAGGACGCGGGCCAGAGGACGAGGTATGAAGTACGCGGGACAGGGGACTAAGTATAGAGGACGCGGGCCAAAAAGGACCAGGTATGGAGGATGCGGGCCAAAAGAACGAGGTATGGAGGACGCGGGCCAAAAGGACGAGGACGCAGGCCAGAGGACGAGGTATGGAGGACGCGGGCCAAAAGGACGAGGACGTAGTCCAGAGGACGAGGTATGGAGGACGCGGGCCAGAGGACGAGGACCAAAAGGGACGAGGTGTGGAGGACGCGGGCCAAAAGGACAAGGTGTGGAGGACGCGGGCCAAAAGGTCCAGGTATGGAGGACGTGGGCCAAACGACCAGGTATGGAGGACGCGGGCCAAAAGGACGAGGTATGGAGGACGCGGGCCAGAGGACGAGGACCAAAAGGGACGAGATGTGGAGGACGCGGGCCAAAAGGACCAGGTATGGGGGACGTGGGCTAAAAGGACCAGGTATGGAGGACACGGGCCAAAGGACCAGGCATGGAGGACGCGGGCCAAAGTATGAGGACGCGGGCCAGAGGACGATGTCGCGGCCACAAAGGACAAGGTATGAAGGACGAGGGCCAGAAAAGGACGAGGGCCAGAAAAGGACGCGCGCCAAAAAGGATCAGGTATGGAGGATGCGGGCCAAAAAGGAGGAGGTATGGAAGACGCGGGCAAGAGGACGAGCAATGGAGGACGCGGGCCAAAAGGAAGAGGTATGAAGGACGCGGGATAGGGGACTAGGTATGGAGGACGCGGGCCAAAAAGGACCAGGTATGGAGGACGCGGGCCAAAAGAACGAGGTAAGGAGGACGCGGGCCAGAGGACGAGGACGCGGGCCAGAGGACGAGGTATGAAGGACGCGGGCCAAAAGCGACGAGGTATGAAGGACGCGGGACAGGGGACTAAGTATAGAGGACGCGGGCCAAAAAGGACCAGGTATGGAGGATGCGGGCCAAAAGAACGAGGTATGGAGGACGCGGGCCAAAAGGACGAGGACGCAGGCCAGAGGACGAGGTATGGAGGACGCGGGCCAAAAGGACGAGGACGTAGTCCAGAGGACGAAGTATGGAGGACGCGGGCCAGAGGACGAGGACCAAAAGGGACGAGGTGTGGAGGACGCGGGCCAAAAGGACAAGGTGTGGAGGACGCGGGCCAAAAGGTCAAGGTGTGGAGGACGCGGGCCTAAAGGTCCAGGTATGGAGGACGTGGGCCAAACGACCAGGTATGGAGGACGCGGGCCAAAAGGACCAGGTATGGAGGACGCGGGCCAAAAGGACCAGGTATGGGGGACGTGGGCCAAAAGGACCAGGTATGGAGGGCGCGGGCCAAAGGACCAGGTATGAAGGACGCGGGCCAGAAAAGGACGTGGGCCAGAAAAGGACATGGGCCAAAAAGGACCAGGTATGGAGGACGCGGGCCTAAAAGGACCAGGTATGGAGGACGCAGGCCAGAGGACGAGGTATGAAGGACGCGGCACAGGGGAATAGGTATGGAGGACGCGGGCCAAAAAGGATCAGGTATGGAGGTTGCGGGCCAAAAAGGACGAGGTATGGAAGACGCGGGCCAGAGGACGAGCAATGGAGGACGCGGGCCAAAAGAACGAGGTATGAAGGACGCGGGATAGCGGACTAAGTATGGAGGACGCGGGCCAAAAAGGACCAGGTATGGAGGATGCGGGCCAAAAGAACGAGGTATGGAGGACGCGGGCCAAAAGGACGAGGACGCAGGCCAGAGGACGAGGTATGGAGGACATGGGCCAAAAGGACGAGGACGCAGTCCAGAGGACCAGGTATGGAGGACGTGGGCCAAAGTATGAGGACGCGGGCCAGAGGACGAGGTCGCGGGCCACAAAGGACGAGGTATGAAGGACTCGGGCCAGAAAAGGACGAGGGCCAGAAAAAGGACGCGGGCCAAAAAGGATCAGGTATGGAGGATGCGGGCCAAAAAGGACGAGGTATGGAAGACGCGGGCCAGAGGACGAGCAATGGAGGACGCGGGCCAAAAGGACGAGGTATGAAGGACGCGGGATAGCGGACTAAGTATGGAGGACGCGGGCCATAAAGGACCAGGTATGGAGGATACGGGCCAAAAGAAAGAGGTATGGAGGACGCGGACCAAAAGGACGAGGACGCAGGCCAGAGGACGAGGTATGGAGGACGCGGGCCAAAAGGACGAGGACGCAGTCCAGAGGACGAGGTATGGAGGACGCGGGCCAGAGGACGAGGACCAAAAGGGACGAGGTGTGGAGGACGCGGGCCAAAAGGACAAGGTGTGGAGGACGCGGGCCAAAAGGTCCAGGTATGGAGGACGTGGGCCAAACGACCAGGTATGGAGGACGCGGGCCAAAAGGACCAGGTATGGAGGACGCGGGCCAAAAGGATCAGGTATGGGGGACGCGGGCCAAAAGGACCAGGTATGGGGGACGCGGGCCAAAAGGACCAGGTATGGAGGACGCGGGCCAAAAAGGACAAGGTATGGAGGACGCGGGCCAGAGGACAAGGATGCGGGTCAGAGTACGAGGACGCGGGCCAGAGGACGAGGTACGGAGGACTCGGGCCAAAAGGAAGAGGTATGGAGGACGTGGGCCAGGGGACCAGGTCTGGAAGACACGGGCTAAAAGAACGAGGTAAGGAGGACGTGAGCCAGAGGACAAGGACACGGGCCAGAGGACGAGGACGCGGGCCAAAAGGGACGAGGTGTGGAGGACACGGGCCAAAAGGACGAGGTGTGGAGAACGCAGGCCAAAATGACCAGGTATGGAGGACACAGGCCAGAGGACCAGGTATGGAGGACGCGGGCCAAAAGGACCAGGTATGGAGGACGCGGGCCAAAAGGACCAGGTATGGAGGACGCGGGCCAAAAGGACCAGGTATGGAGGACGCGGGCCAAAAGGACCAGGTATGGAGGACGCGGGCCAAAAGGACCAGGTATGGAGGACGCGGGCCAAAAGGACCAGGTATGGAGGACGCGGGCCAAAAGGACCAGGTATGGAGGACGCGGGCCAAAAGGACCAGGTATGGGGGACGTGGGCTAAAAGGACCAGGTATGGAGGACACGGGCCAAAGGACCAGGCATGGAGGACACGGGCCAAAGTATGAGGACGCGGGCCAGAGGACGAAGTCGCGGGCCACAAAGGACAAGGTATGAAGGACGAGGGCCAGAAAAGGACGCGCGCCAAAAAGGATCAGGTATGGAGGATGCGGGCCAGAGGACGAGCAATGGAGGACGCGGGCCAAAAGGACGAGGTATGAAGGACGCGGGATAGGGGACTAGGTATGGAGGACGCGGGCCAAAAAGGACCAGGTATGGAGGACGCGGGCCAAAAGAACGAGGTAAGGAGGAACGCGGGCCAGAGCACGAGGACGCGGGCCAGAGGACGAGGTATGAAGGACGCGGGCCAAAAGCGACGAGGTATGAAGGACGCGGGACAGGGGACTAAGTATAGAGCACGCGGGCCAAAAAGGACCAGGTATGGAGGATGCGGGCCAAAAGAACGAGGTATGGAGGACGCGGGCCAAAAGGACGAGGACGCAGGCCAGACGACGAGGTATGGAGGACGCGGGCCAAAAGGACGAGGACGCGGGCCAGAGGACGAGGACCAAAAGGGACGAGGTGTGGAGGACGTGGGCCAAAAGGACAAGGTGTGGAGGACGCGGGCCAAAAGACCAGGTATGGAGGACGCGGGCCAAAAGGACCAGGTATGGAGGACGCGGGCCAAAAGGACCAGGTATGGGGGACGCGGGCCAAAAGGACCAGGTATGGGGGACGCGGGCCAAAAGGACCAAGTATGGGGGACGCGGGCCAAAAGGACCAGGTATGGAGGACGCGGGCCAAAAAGGACAAGGTATGGAGGACACGGGCCAGAGGACGAGGTACGGAGGACTCGGGCCAAAAGGAAGAGGTATGGAGGACGTGGGCCAGGGGACCAGGTCTGGAAGACACGGGCTAAAAGAACGAGGTAAGGAGGACGTGAGCCAGAGGACAAGGACATGGGGCCAGAGGACTAGGTATGGAGTACACGGTCCAGAGGACGAGGAGGTGGGCCAAAAGGGACAAGGTGTGGAGGACACGGGCCAAAAGGACGAGGTGTGGAGGACGCAGGCCAAAATGACCAGGTATGGAGGACACAGGCCAGAGGACCAGGTATGGAGGACGCGGGCCAAAAGGACCAGGTATGGAGGACGCGGGCCAAAAGGACCAGGTATGGAGGATGCGGGCCAAAAGGACCAGGTATGGAGGACGCGGGCCAAAAGGACCAGGTATAGGGGACGTGGGCTAAAAGGACCAGGTATGGAGGACACGGGCCAAAGGACCAGGCATGGAGGACGCGGGCCAAAGTATGAGGACGCGGGCCAGAGGACGAGGTCGCGGGCCACAAAGGACAAGGTATGAAGGACGAGGGCCAGAAAAGGACGAGGGCTAGAAAAGGACGCGCGCCAAAAAGGATCAGGCATGGAGGATGCGGGCCAAAAAGGACGAGGTATGGAAGACGCGGGCCAGAGGACGAGCAATGGAGGACGCGGGCCAAAAGGACGAGGTATGAAGGACGCGGGATAGGGGACTAGGTATGGAGGATGCGGGCCAAAAAGGACCAGGTATGGAGGATGCGGGCCAAAAGAACGAGGTAAGGAGGACGCGGGCCAGAGGACGAGGACGCGGGCCAGAGGACGAGGTATGAAGGACGCGGGCCAAAAGCGACGAGGTATGAAGGACGCGGGACAGGGGACTAAGTATAGAGGACGCGGGCCAAAAAGGACCAGGTATGGAGGATGCGGGCCAAAAGAACGAGGTATGGAGGGCGCGGGCCAAAAGGACGAGGACGCAGGCCAAAGGACGAGGTATGGAGGACGCGGGCCAAAAGGACGAGGACGTAGTCCAGAGGACGAGGTATGGAGGACGCGGGCCAGAGGACGAGGACCAAAAGGGACGAGGTGTGGAGGACGCGGGCCAAAAGGACAAGGTGTGGAGGACGCGGGCCAAAAGGTCCAGGTATGGAGGACGTGGGCCAAAAGGTCCAGGTATGGAGGACGTGGGCCAAACGACCAGGTATGGATGACGCGGGCCAAAAGGACCAGGTATGGAGGACGCGGGCCAAAAGGACCAGGTATGGGGGACGCGGGCCAAAAGGACCAGGTATGGGGGACGCGGGCCAAAGGACCAGGTATGAAGGACGCGGGCCAGAAAAGGACGCGGGCCAGAAAAGGACATGGGCCAAAAAGGACCAGGTATGGAGGACGCGGGCCTAAAAGGACCAGGTATGGAGGACGCAGGCCAGAGGACGAGGTATGAAGGACGCGGGACAGGGGAATAGGTATGGAGGACGCAGGCCAAAAAGGACCAGGTATGGAGGACGCGGGCCGAAAAGGACCAGGTAAGGAGGACGCGGGCCAAAAAGGACCAGGTATCGAGAACGCGGGGCAAAAAGGGCCAGGTATGGAGGACGCGGGGCAAAAAGGGCCAGGTATGGAGGACGCGGGCCAAAAAAAAAATAGGTATGGAGGACCCGGGCCAAAAAGAACCAGGTATGGAGGACGCAGGCCAAAAAAGGACCAGGTATGGAGGACACGGGCCAGAGGACCAGGTATGGAGGACGCGGGCCAAAAGGACCAGGTATGGAGGACGCGGGCCAAAAAGGACCAGGTATGGAGGACGCGGGCCAAAAATGACCAGGTATGAAGGACGAAGGCCAGAGGTCGAGGATGCGGGCCAGAGGACGAGGTATGGAGGACGCAGGCCAAAAGGACGAGGTATGGAGGACGCGGGCCAAAGGACCAGGTATGGAGGACGCGGGCCAAAAGGACGAGGTATGGAGGACGCGGGCCAGAGGACCAGGTATGGAGGACGCGGGCCAGAAGACCAGGTATGGAGGATGCTGGCCAGAGGACCAGGTATGGAGGACACGGGCCAGAGGACGAGGACGCGGGCCAGAGGACGAGGACGCGGGCCAGAGGACGAGGATGCGGACCAAAGGGACCAGGTATGGAGGACACGGGCCAAAAAGGACCAGGTATGGAGGACGTGGGCCAAAAAGGACTAGGTATGGAGGACGCGGACCAAAAAAGACCAGGTATGGAGGACGCGGGCCAGAGGACGAGGACGCGGGCCAGAGGATGAGGTATGGAGGATGCGGGCCAAAAGGACGAGGTATGGAGGACGCGGGCCAGGGGACTAGGTATGGAGGACGCGGGCCAAAAATGACCAGGTATGGAGGACGCGGGCCAAAAATGACCAGGTATGGAGGACTCGGGCCAAAAATGACCAGGTATGGAGGACTCGGGCCAAAAAGGACCAAGTATGGAGGACGCGGGCCAAAAAGGACCAGGTATGGAGGACGCGGGCCAAAAAGGACCAGGTATGGAGGACGCGGGTCAGAGGACGAGGACGCGGGCCAGAGGACGAGGTATGGAGGACGCGGGCCAGAGGACGAGGACGCGGGCCAAAAGGACAAGGTATGGAGGACGCGGGCCAGAGGACCAGGTATGGAGGACGCGGGCCAAAAGGACCAGGTATGGAGGACGCGGGCCAAAAGGACCAGGTATGGAGGACGCGGGCTAAAAGGACCAGGTATGGAGGACGCGGGCCAAAAAGGACCAGGTATGGAGGACGCGCGCCAAAAAGGACCAGGTATGGAGGACGCGGGACAGAGGATGAGGTATGGAGGACGCGGGCCAAAGGACACGGGCTAGGGGACCAGGTATGGAGGACGCGGGCCAGGGGACCAGGTATGGAGAACGCGGGCCAAAAAGGACCAGGTATGGAGGACGCGGGCCAAAAAGGACCAGGTATGGAGGACGTGGCCCAAAAGAACGAGGACGCGGGCCAAAAGGACGAGGTATGGAGGACGCGGGCCAGAGGACAAAGTATGAAGGACGCGGGCCAGAGGACCAGGTATGAAGGACACGGGCCAGAGGACGAGGACGCGGGCCAGAGGACGAGGACGCGGGCCAGAGGACCAGGTATGGAGGACGCGGGCCACAAGGACCTGGTATGGAGAATGCAGACCAAAAGGACCAGGTATGGAGAATGCAGACCAAAAGGACCAGTTATGGAGGACGCGGGCCAAAAAGGACCAGGTATGGAAGACGTGAGCCAAAAAGGACCAGGTATGGAGGACACGGGCCAAAAATGACCAGGTATGGAGGACGCGGGCCAGAGGACGAGGACGCGGGCCAGAGGACGAGGTATGGAGGACGCAGGCCAAAAGGACGAGGTATGGAGGACGCGGGCCAGAGGACCAGGTATGGAGGACGTTGGCCAAAAGGACGAGGTAAGGAGGACGCGGGCCAGAGGACCAGGTATGGAGGACGCGGGCTAGAAGACCAGGTATGGAGGATGCTGGCCAGAGGAACAGGTATGGAAGACACGGGCCAGAGGACGCGGGCTAGGGGACCAGTTATGGAGGACGCGGGCCAGGGGACCAGGTATGGAGAACGCGGGCCAAAAAGGACCAGGTATGGAGGACGTGGGCCAAAAAGGACCAGGTATGGAGGACGCGGCCCAAAAGAACGAGGACGCGGGCCAGAGGACGAGGACGCGGGCCAAAAGGACGAGGTATGGAGGACGCGGGCCAGAGGACCAGGAATGGAGGACGCTGGCCAGAGGACCAGGTATGGAGGACACTGGCCAGTGGACGAGGACGCGGGCCAGTGGACGAGGACGCGGGCCAGAGGACGAGGACGCGGGCCAGAGGACCAGGTATGGAGGACGTGGGTCAAAAGGACCAGGTATGGAGAATGCAGACCAAAAGGACCAGGTATGGAGAATGCAGACCAAAAGGACCAGTTATGGAGGACGCGGGCCAAAAAGGACCAGGTATGGAGGACGTGAGCCAAAAAGGACTAGGTATGGAGGACGCGGGCCAAAAATGACCAGGTATGGAGGACGCGGGCCAGAGGACGAGGACGCGGGCTAGAGAACAAGGTATGGAGGACGCAGGCCAAAAGGACGAGGTATGGAGGACGCGGGCCAGAGGACCAGGTATGGAGGACGTTGGCCAAAAGGACGAGGTAAGGAGGACGCGGGCCAGAGGACGAGGACGCGGGCCAGAGGACGAGGTATTAAGGACGCGGGCCAAAAGCAACGAGGTATGGAGGACGCGGGCCAAAAGGACGAGGACGCAGGGCAGAGGACGAGGTATGGAGGACGCGGGCCAAAAAGACGAGGACGCAGTCCAAAGGACGAGGTATGGAGGACGCGGGCCAGAGGACGAGGACCAAAAGGGACGAGGTGTGGAGGACGCGGGCCAAAAGGACAAGGTGTGGAGGACGCGGGCCAAAAGGTCCAGGTATAGAGGACGTGGGCCAAACGACCAGGTATGGAGGACGCGGGCGAAAAGGACCAGGTATGGAGGACGCGGGCCCAAAGGACCAGGTATGGAGGTCGCGGGTCAAAAGGATCAGGTATGGGGGACGTGGGCTAAAAGGACCAGGTATGGAGGACACCGGCCAAAGGACCAGGTATGGAGGACGCGGCCAAAGTATGAGGACGCGGGCCAGAGGACGAGGTCGCGGGCCACAAAGGACGAGGTATGAAGGACTCGGGATAGCGGACTAAGTATGGAGGACGCGGGCCAAAAAGGACCAGGTATGGAGGATGCGGGCCAAAAGGACGAAGACGCAGGCCAGAGGACGAGGTATGGAGGACGCGGGCCAAAAAGACGAGGATGCAGTCCAGAGGACCAGGTATGGAGGACGTGGGCCAAAGTATGAGGACGCGGGCCAGAGGACGAGGTCGCGGGCCACAAAGGACGAGGTATGAAGGACTCGGGCCAGAAAAGGACGAGGGCCAGAAAAAGGACGCGGGCCAAAAAGGATCAGGTATGGAGGATGCGGGACAAAAAGGACGAGGTATGGAAGACGCGGGCCAGAGGACGAGCAATGGAGGACGCGGGCCTAAAGGACGAGGTATGAAGGACGCGGGATAGCGGACTAAGTATGGAGGACGCGGGCCATAAAGGACCAGGTATGGAGGATGCGGGCCAAAAGAAAGAGGTATGGAGGACGCGGGCCAAAAGGACGAGGACGCAGGCCAGAGGACGAGGTATGGAGGACGCGGGCCAAAAGGACGAGGACGCAGTCCAGAGGACGAGGTATGGAGGACGCGGGCCAGAGGACGAGGAACAAAAGGGACGAGGTGTGGAGGACGCGGGCCAAAAGGACAAGGTGTGGAGGACGCGGGCCAAAAGGTCCAGGTATGGAGGACGTGGGCCAAAAGGACCAGGTATGGAGGACGCGGGCCAAAAGGACCAGGTATGGAGGACGCGGGCCAAAAGGACCAGGTATGGAGGACGCGGGCCAAAAGGACCAGGTATGGGGGACGCGGGCCAAAAGGACCAGGTATGGAGGACGCGGGCCAAAGGACCAGGTATGAAGGACGCGGGCCAGAAAAGGACGCGGGCCAGAAAAGGACATGGGCCAAAAAGGACCAGGTATGGAGGACGCGGGCCAAAAAGGACCAGCTATGGAGGACGCGGGCCAAAAAGGACCAGGTATGGAGGACGCAGGCCAGAGGACGAGGAATGGAGGACGCGGGCCAAAAGGACGAGGTATGAAGGACGCGGGACAGGGGAATAGGTATGGAGGACGCGGGCCAAAAAGGACCAGGTATGGAGGACGCGGGCCGAAAAGGACCAGGTAAGGAGGACGCGGGCCAAAAAGGACCAGGCATCGAGGACGCGGGCCAAAAAGGGCCAGTTATGGAGGACGCGGGGCAAAACAGACGAGGTATGGAGGACGCGGGCCAAAAAGGACGAGGTATGGAGGACTCGGGCCAAAAAGGACCAGGTATGGAGGACGCGGGTCAAAAGGGACAAGGTATGGAGGACGCGGGCCAAAAAAAAAATAGGTATAGAGGACGCGGGCCAAAAAGAACCAGGTATGGAGGACGCAGGCCAACAAAGGACCAGGTATGGAGGACGCGGGCCAAAAAGGACCAGGTATGGAGGCGCGGGCCAAAAATGACCAGGTATGGAGGACTCGGGCTAAAAAGGACCAAGTATGGAGGACGCGGGCCAAAAAGGACCAGGTATGGAGGACGCGGGCCAAAAAGGACCAGGTATGGAGGACGCGGGCCAAAAAGGACCAGGTATGGAGGACGCGTGTCAAAGTACAAGGAAGCGGGCCAGAGGACGAGGACGCGGGCCAGAGGACGAGGTATGGAGGATGCGGGCCAGAGGACGAGGACGCTGGCCAAAAGGGACGAGGTGTGGGGGACACAGGCCAAAAGGACCAGGTATGGAGGACGCGTGCCAGAGGACCAGGTATGGAGGACGCGGGCCAAAAGGACCAGGTATGGAGGACGTGGGCCAAAAAGGACCAGGTATGGAGGACGCGGGCCAAAAATGACCAGGTATGGAGGACGAGGGCCAGAGGTCGAGGATGCGGGCCATAGGACGAGGTATGGAGGACGCAGGCCAAAAGGACGAGGTATGGAGGACGCGGGCCAAAGGACCAGGTATGGAGGACGCAGGCCAAAAGGACAAGTTATGGAGGACGCGGGCCAGAGGACCAGGTATGGAGGACGCGGGCCAGAAGACCAGGTATGGAGGATGCTGGCCAGAGGACCAGGTATGGAGGACACGGGCCAGAGGATGAGGACGCAGGCCAGAGGTCGAGGACGCGCGCCAGAGGACGAGGATGCGGACCAAAAGGACCAGGTATGGAGGACGCGGGCCTAAAAGGACCAGGTATGGAGGACGTGGGCCAAAAAGGACTAGGTATGGAGGACGCGGACCAAAAAAGACCAGGTATGGAGGACGCGGGCCAGAGGACGAGGACGCAGGCCAGAGGATGAGGTATGGAGGATGCGGGCCAAAAGGACGAGGTATGGAGGACGCAGGCCAGGGGACCAGGGATGGAGGACGTGGGCCAAAAAGGACCAGGTATGGAGGACGCGGGCCAAAAATGACCAGGTATGGAGGACTCGGGCCAAAAAGGAACAAGTATGGAGGACGCGGGCCAAAAAGGACCAGGTATGGAGGACGCGGGCCAAAAATGACCAGGTATGGAGGACTCGGGCTAAAAAGGACCAAGTATGGAGGACGCGGGCCAAAAAGGACCAGGTATGGAGGACGCGGGCCAAAAAGGACCAGGTATGGAGGACGCGTGTCAGAGTACAAGGACGCGGGCCAGAGGACGAGGACGCGGGCCAGAGAACGAGGTATGGAGGATGCGGGCCAGAGGACGAGGACGCTGGCCAAAAGGGACGAGGTGTGGGGGACACAGGCCAAAAGGACCAGGTATGGAGGACGCGGGCCAGAGGACCAGGTATGGAGGACGCGGGCCAAAAGGACCAGGTATGGAGGACGTGGGCCAAAAAGGACCAGGTATGGAGGACGCGGGCCAAAAATGACCAGGTATGGAGGACGAGGGCCAGAGGTCGAGGATGCGGGCCAGAGGATGAGGTATGGAGGACGCAGGCCAAAAGGACGAGGTATGGAGGACGCGGGCCAAAGGACCAGGTATGGAGGACGCAGGCCAAAAGGACGAGTTATGGAGGACGCGGGCCAGAGGACCAGGTATGGAGGACGCGGGCCAGAAGACCAGGTATGGAGGATGCTGGCCAGAGGACCAGGTATGGAGGACACGGGCCAGAGGACGAGGACGCAGGCCAGAGGTCGAGGACGCGGGCCAGAGGACGAGGATGCGGACCAAAAGGACCAGGTATGGAGGACGCGGGCCTAAAAGGACCAGGTATGGAGGACGTGGGCCAAAAAGGACTAGGTATGGAGGACGCGGACCAAAAAAGACCAGGTATGGAGGACGCGGGCCAGAGGACGAGGACGCGGGCCAGAGGATGAGGTATGGAGGATGCGGACCAAAAGGACGAGGTATGGAGGACGCGGGCCAGGGGACCAGGTATGGAGGACGTGGGCCAAAAAGGACCAGGTATGGAGGACGCGGGCCAAAAATGACCAGGTATGGAGGACTCGGGCCAAAAAGGAACAAGTATGGAGGACGCGGGCCAAAAAGGACCAGGTATGGAGGACGCGGGCCAAAAAGGACCAGGTATGGAGGACGCGGGCCAAAAAGGACCAGGTATGGAGGACGCGGGCCAAAAAGGACCAGGTATGGAGGACGCGGGCCAGAGGACGAGGACGCGGGTCAGAGGAAGAAGACGCGGGCCAGAGGACGAGGTATGGAGGACGCGGGCCAAAAGGGACGTGGTGTGGAGGACGCAGGCCAAAAGGACCACGTATGGAGGACGCGGGCCAAAAAGGACCAGGTATGGAGGACGCGGGCCAAAGGACGTGGGCTAGGGGACCAAGTATGGAGGACACGGGCCAGGGGACCAGGTATGGAGAACGCGGGCCAAAAAGGACCAGGTATGGAGGACGTGGGCCAAAAAGGACCAGGTATGGAGGACGCGGCCCAAAAGAACGAGGACGCGGGCCAGAGGACGAGGACGCGGGCCAAAAGGACAAGGTATGGAGGACGCGGGCCAGAGGACAAGGTATGGAGGACGCGGGCCAGAGGACCAGGTATGGAGGACGCTGGCCAGAGGACCAGGTATGGAGGACACGGGCCAGTGGACGAGGACGCGGGCCAGAGGACGAGGACGTGGGGCAGAGGACGAGGACGCAGGCCAGAGGACGAGGTATGGAGGACGCGGACCAAAAGGACGAGGACGCAGTCCAGAGGACGAGGTATGGAGGACGCGGGCCAGAGGACGAGGACCAAAAGGGACGAGGTGTGGAGGACGCGGGCCAAAAGGACGAGGTGTGGTGGACGTGGGCCAAAAGGTCCAGGTATGGAGGACGCGGGCAAAAAGGACCAGGTATGGAGGACGCGGGCCAAAAGGACCAGGTATGGAGGACGCGGGCCAAAAAGGACCAGGTATGGAGGACGCGGGCCAAAAAGGACCAGGTATGGAGGACGCGGGCCAAAGGACGCGGGCTAGGGGACCAGGTATGGAGGACGCGGGACAGGGGACCAGGTATGGAGAACGCGCGCCAAAAAGGACCAGGTATGGAGGACGTGGGCCAAAAAGGACCAGGTATGGAGGACGCGGCCCAAAAGAACGAGGACGCGGGCCAGAGGACGAGGACGCGGGCCAAAAGGACGAGGTATGGAGGACGCGGGCCAGAGGACAAGGTATGGAGGACGCGGGCCAGAGGACCAGGTATGGAGGACGCTGGCCAGAGGACCAGGTATGGAGGACACGGGCCAGTGGACGAGGACGCGGGCCAGAGGACGAGGACGCGGGCCAGAGGACGAGGACGCGGGCCAGAGGACCAGGTATGGAGGACGCAGGCCAAAAGGCCCAGGTATGGAGAATGCAGACCAAAAGGACCAGGTATGGAGAATGCAGACCAAAAGGACCAGTTATGGAGGACGCGGGCCAAAAAGGACCAGGTATGGAGGACGTGAGCCAAAAAGGACCAGGTATGGAGGACGCGAGCCAAAAATGACCAGGTATGGAGGACGCGGGCCAGAGGACGAGGACGCGGGCCAGAGGACGAGGTATGGAGGACGCAGGCCAAAAGGACGAGGTATGGAGGACGCGGGCCAGAGGACAAGGAATGGAGGACGTTGGCCAAAAGGACAAGGTATGGAGGACGCGGGCCAGAGGACCAGGTATGGAGGACGCGGGCCAGAAGACCAGGTATGGAGGATGCTGGCCAGAGGAACAGGTATGGAGGACACGGGCCAGAGGACGAGGACACAGGCCAGAGGACGAGGACGCGGGCCAGATGACGAGGATGCGGGTCAGAGGACCAGGTATGGAGGACATGGACCAAAAGGACCAGGTATGGAGAATGCGGACCAAAAGGACTAGGTATTGAGGACGCGGGCCAAAAAGGACCAGGTATGGAGGAGGTGGGCCAAAAAGGACTAGGTATGGAGGACGCGGACCAAAAAGGACCATGTATGGAGGACGCGGGCCAGAGGACGAGGACGCGGGCCAGAGGATGAGGTATGGAGGATGCGGGCCAAAAGGACGAGGTATGGAGGACGCGGGCCAGGGGACCAGGTATGGAGGATTTGGACCAAAAGAGGAGGAAGCGGGCCAGAGGACGAGGACACGGGCCAGAGGACGATGACTCGGACCCAAAAGGACGAGGTATGGAGGACGTGGGCCAGAGGACAAGGACAAGGACCCAAAAGGACGAGGTATGGAGAACGCGGGCCCAAAAGGACGAGGTATGGAGGACGCGGGCCCAAAAGGACGACGTATGCAGGACGCGGGCCAAAAAGGACGAGGTATGGAGGACGCGGGCCAAAAAGGACGAGGTATGGAGGACGCGGGCCAAAAAGGACGAGGTATGGAGGACGCGGGCCAAAAAGTATGAGGTATGGAGGACGCGGGCAAAAAAGGACCAGGTATGGAGGACGCGGGCCCAAAAGGACCAGGTATGGAGGACGTGGGCCCAAAAGGACCAGGTATGGAGGATACAGGCCCAAAAGGACCAGGTATGGAGGACACGGGCCAAAAAGGACCAGGTATGGAGGACGCGAGCCAAAAAGGACCAGGTATGGAGGACGCGGGCCAGGACCAGGTATGGAGGAAGCGGGCCAAAAAGGAACATGTAAAGAGGACTCGGGCCAAAAAGGACCAGGTATGGAGGACGTGGGCCAAAAGGACCAGGTATGGAGGACGCGGGCCAAAAAGGACCAGGTATGGAGGACGTGGGCCAAAAAGGACGAGGTACGGAGTACTCGGGCCAAAAAGGACCAGGTATCGAGGATGCGGACCGAAAAGAACCAGGTATGGAGGACGCGGGCCAAAAAGGACCAGGTATGGAGGATGTGGGCCAAAAAGGACCAGGCATGGAGGACGCGGGCCCAAAAGGACCAGGCATGGAGGACGCGGGCCCAAAAGGACCAGGTATGGAGGACGCGGGCCCAAAAGGACCAGGTATGGAGGACGCGGGCCAGAAAGGACCAGGTATGGAGGACACGGGCCAGAAAGGACCGGGTATGGAGGACTCGGGCCAAAAAGGACCGGGTATGGAGGACGCGGGCCAAAAAGGACCAGGTATGGAGGACGTGGGCCAAAAAGGACCAGGTATGGAGGACGCGGCCCAAAAGAACGAGGACGCGGGCCAGAGGACGAGGACGCGGGCCAAAAGGACGAGGTATGGAGGACGCGGGCCAGAGGACAAGGTATGGAGGACGCGGGCCAGAGGACCAGATATGGAGGACGCTGGCCAGAGGACCAGGTATGGAGGACACGGGCCAGAGGACGAGGACGCGGGCCAGAGGACGAGGACGCGGGCCAGAGGACGAGGACGCGGGCCAGAGGACCAGGTATGGAGGACGCAGGCCAAAAGGCCCAGGTATGGAGAATGCAGACCAAAAGGACCAGGTATGGAGAATGCAGACCAAAAGGACCAGTTATGGAGGACGCGGGCCAAAAAGGACCAGGTATGGAGGACGTGAGCCAAAAAGGACCAGGTATGGAGGACGTGGGCCAAAAAGGACGAGGTACGGAGTACTCGGGCCAAAAAGGACCAGGTATCGAGGACGCGGACCGAAAAGGACCAGGTATGGAGGACGCGGGCCAAAAAGGACCAGGTATGGAGGATGCGGGCCAAAAAGGACCAGGCATGGAGGACGCGGGCCCAAAAGGACCAGGTATGGAGGACGCGGGCCCAAAAGGACCAGGTATGGAGGACGCGGGCCAGAAAGGACCAGGTATGGAGGACACGGGCCAGAAAGGACCGGGTATGGAGGACTCGGGCCAAAAAGGACCGGGTATGGAGGACGCGGGCCAAAAAGGACCAGGTATGGAGGACGCGGGCCAAAAAGGACCAGGTATGGAGGACGCGGGCCAAAAAGGACCAGGTAAGGAGGACGCGGGCCAAAAAGGACTAAGTATGGAGTACGCGGACCGAAAAGGACCAGGTATGGAGGACGCGGGCCAAAAAGGACCAGGTATGGAGAACGCGGGCCAAAAAGGACCAGGTATGGAGGACTCAGGCCAAAAAGGAACAGGTATGTAGGACGCGGGCCAAAAAGGACCATGTAAGGAGGACTCGGGCCAAAAAGGACCAGGTATGGAGGACATGGGCCAAAAAGGACCAGGTATGGAGGACGAGGGCCAAAAAGGACCAGGTATGGAGGACGAGGGCCAAAAAGGACCAGGTATGGAGGACGCGGGCCAAAAAGTACGAGGTATGGAGGAATCGGGCCAAAAAGGACCAGGTTTGGAGGAGGTGGGCCAAAAAGGACTAGGTATGGAGTACGCGGGCCAAAAAGGACCAGGTATGGACGACGCGGACCGAAAATGACCAGGTATGGAGGACGCGGGCCAAAAAGGACCAGGTATGTAGGACGCGGGCTAAAAAGCACCAGGTATGGAGGACGCGGGCCAAAAAGGACCATGTAAGGAAGACTCGGGCCAAAAAGGACCAGATATGGAGGACGCGGACCGAAAAGGACCAGGTATGGAGGACGCGGGCCAAAAAGGACCAGGCATGGAGGACTCGGGCCAAAAAGCACCAGGTATGGAGGACGCGGGCCAAAAAGGACCATGTAAGGAGGACTCAAGCCAAAAAGGACCAGGTATGGAGGACGAGGGCCAAAAAGGATCAGGTATGGAGGACGCGGGCCAAAAGGACCAGGTATGGGGGACGCGGGCCAAAAAGGACCAGGTATGGAGGACGCGGGCCAAAAAGGACCAGGTATGGAGGACGCGGGCCAAAAAGGAACATGTAAGGAGGACTCGGGCCAAAAAGGACCAGATATGTAGGACGTGGGCCAAAAAGTACCAGGTATGGAGGACGAGGGCCAAAAAGGACCAGGTATGGAGGACGAGGGCCAAAAAGGACCAGGTATGGAGGACGCGGGCCAAAAAGGACGAGGTATGGAGGACTCGGGCAAAAAAGGACCAGGTATGGAGGAGGTGGGCCAAAAAGGACTAGGTATGGAAGACGCGGACCTAAAAGGACCAGGTATGGAGGACGCGGGCCAGAGGACGAGGACGCGGGCCAGAGGATGAGGTATGGAGGATGCGGGCCAAAAGGACTAGGTATGGAGGACGCGGGCCAGGGGACCAGGTATGGAGGACGCGGACCAAAAGAGGAGGAAGCGGGCCAGAGGACGAGGACACGGGCCAGAGGACGATGACGCGGACCCAAAAGGACGAGGTATGGAGGACGTGGGCCAGAGGACAAGGACAAGGACCCAAAAGGACGAGGTATGGAGGACGCGGGCCCAAAAGGACGAGGTATGGAGAACGCGGGCCCAAAAGGATGAGGTATGGAGGACGCGGGCCCAAGAGGACCAGGTATTGAGGACGCGGGCCAAAAAGGACCAGGTATGGAGGAGGTGGGCCAAAAAGGACTAGGTATGGAGGACGCGGACCAAAAAGGACCATGTATGGAGGACGCAGGCCAGAGGACGAGGACAGGGACCCAAAAGGACGAGGAATGGAGGACGCGGGCCCAAAAGGACCAGGTATGGAGAATGCGGACCAAAAGGACCAGGTATTGAGGACGCGGGCCAAAAAGGACCAGGTATGGAGGAGGTGGGCCAAAAAGTACTAGGTATGGAGGACGCGGACCAAATAGGACCATGTATGGAGGACGCGGGCCAGAGGACGCGGGCCAGAGGATGAGGTATGGAGGATGCGGGCCAAAAGGATGAGGTATGGAGGACGCGGGCCAGGGGACCAGGTATGGAGGACGCGGACCAAAAGAGGAGGAAGCGGGCCAGAGGACGAGGACACGGGCCAGAGGACGATGACGCAGACCCAAAAGGACAAGGTATGGAGGACGTGGGCCAGAGGACAAGGACCCAAAAGGACGAGGTATGGAGAACGCGGGCCCAAAAGGACGAGGTATGGAGGACGCGGGCCCAAAAGGACTACGTATGCAGGACGCGGGCCAAAAAGGACGAGGTATGGAGGACGCGGGCCAAAAAGGACCAGGTATGGAGGACGCGGGCCAAAAAGGACCAGGTATGGAGGACGCGGGCCAAAAAGGAACATGTAAGGAGGACTCGGGCCAAAAAGGACCAGATATGTAGGACGCAGGGCCAAAAAGTACCAGGTATGGAGGACGCAGGCCCAAAAGGACCAGGTATGGAGGACGCGGGCCCAAAAGGACCAGGTATGGAGGACGCGGGCCAAAAAGGACCAGGTATGGAGGACGTGGGCCAAAAAGGACGAGGTATGGAGTACGTGGGCCAAAAAGGACCAGGCATGGAGGACGCGGACCGAAAAGGACCAGATATTGAGGACGCGGGCCAAAAAGGACCAGGTATGTAGGACGCGGGCCAAAAAGCACCAGGTGTGGAGGACGCGGGCCAAAAAGGACCAGGTATGGAGGACGCGGACCGAAAAGGACCAGGTATGGAGGACGCGGGCCAAAAAGGACCAAGTATGGAGGACGCGGGCAAAAAGGCACCAGGTATGGAGGACGCGGGCCAAAAAGGACCATGTAAGGAGGACGAGGGCCAAAAAGGACCAGGTATGGAGGACGCGGGCCAAAAAGGACCAGGTATGGAGGACGCGGGCCAAAAAGGACCAGGTATGGAGGACGCGGGCCAAAAAGGACCAGGTATGGAGGACGAGGGCCAAAAAGGACCAGGTATGGAGGACGCGGGCCAAAAAGGATGAAGTATGGAGGACTCGGGCCCAAAAGGATGAGGTGTGGAGGACTCGGGCCAAAAAGGACGATGTATGGAGTACGCGAGCCAAAAAGGACCAGATACGGAGAACGCGGACCAGATGACGAGGCCGCGGGCCAAAGGACGAGGTATGGAGGACGTGCGCAAAAAGGACGAGGTATGGAGGCCGCGGGACAGGGGACCAGGTATGGAGGACGCGGGCCAAAAGAACGAGGTAAAGAGGATGCGGGCCAGAGGACGAGGACGCATGTCAGAGGAAGAGGTATGGAGGATGCGCGCCAAAAGGGACGAGGTATGGATGACGCGGGTCAAAAGGACGAGGACGCAGGCCAGAGGACGAGGTATGGAGGACGCGGGCCAGAGTACGAGGTTGCGGGCCAGAGAACGAGGTATGGAGGACACGGGCCAAAAGGATTCGGGCTAGGGGACCAGGTATGGAGGCCCGGGCCAGGGGACCAGGTATGGAGGACGCGGGCCAAAAGAACGAGGTAAGGAGGAAGCTGGCTAGAGGACGAGGACGCGGGCCAGAGGTCGAGGTATGGAGGACGCGGGCCAAAAGGGACGAGGTATGGAGGACGTGGGACAAAACGGACCAGGTATGGAGGACGCGGGCCAAAAAAAAAACAGGTATGGAGGACACGGGACAAGAAGGACCAGGTATGGAGGACGCGGGCCAAAAAAGGACCAGGTATGGAAGACGCGGGCCAAAAAGGAGCAGGTATGGAGGACGCGGGCCAAAAAGGACCAGGTATGGAGGACGTGGGCCAAAAAGGACCAGGTATGAAGGACGCGGGCCAAAAAGGACAAGGTATGGACGACGCTGGCCAGAGGATGAGGAAGCGGGCCAGAGTACGAGGACGCGGGCCAAAGGACGAGGTATGGAGGACGCGGGCAAAAAGGACGAGGTATGGAGGACGCGGGACCAGGTATGGAGGACGCGGGCCAAAAGAACGAGGTAAGGAGGACGCGGGTCAGAGGACGAAGTTGCGGTCCAGAGAACGAGGTATGGAGGACGCGGGCCAGAGTACGAGGTTGGGGGCCAGAGAACGAGATATGGAGGACACGGGCCAAAAGGACGCGGGCTAGGGGACCAGGTATGGAGGACGCGGGCCAGGGGACCAGTTATGGAGGACGCGGGCCAAAAGAACGAGGTAAGGAGGACGCGGGCCAGAGGACGGGGACGCGGGCCAGAGGTCGAGGTATGGAGGACGCAGGCCAAAAGGGACGAGGTATGGAGGACGAGGGCCAAAAGGATGAGGACGTAGGTCAGAGGACGAGGTATGGAGGACGCGAGCCAAAAAGGACCAGGTATGGAGGACGCGGGCCAAAAAGGACCAGGTATGGAGGACGCGGGCCAAAAAAAAAACAGGTATGGAGGACGCGGGCCAAAAAAGGACCAGGTATGGAGGATGCGGGCCAAAAAGGACAAGGTATGGAGGACGCGGGCCAGAGGACGAGGACGCGGGCCAGAGGACGAGGTATGGAGGACGCGGGCCAAAAGGGACGAGGAAAGGAGGACGCGGGCCAGAGGACGAGGACGCGGGCCAGAGGACGAGGTATTGAGGACGCGCGCCAAAAGGGAAAAGGTATGGAGGACGCGGGCCAAAAGAACGAGGTAAGGAGGACGCGAGCCAGAGGATGAGGACACGGGCCAGAGGACGAGGTAAGGAGGACGCGGGCCGAAAGGGACGAGGTATAGAGGACGCGAGCCAAAAGGAAGAGGACGCAGGCCAGAGGACGAGGTATGGAGGACGCGGGCCAGAGGACGAGGACCGAAAGGGACGAGGTGTGGAGGACGCGGGCCAAAAGGACAAGGTGTGGAGGACGCGGGCCAAAAGGACAAGGTATGGAGGACGCGGGCCAAAGGACCAGGTATGGAGGACGCGGGCCAAAAGGACCAGGTATGGAGGACGCGGGCCAAAAGGACGAGGTATGGGGGACGCGGGCCAAAAGGACCAGGTATGGAGGACGCAGGCCAAAGGACCAGGTATGGAGGACGTGGGCCAAAGTACGAGGACGCGGGCCAGAAAAGGATGCGGGCCAGAAAGGACCAGGTATGGAGGACGCAGGCCTAAAAGGAATAGGTATGGAGGACGCGGGCCACAGGATGAGGAATGGAGGACGCGGGCCAAAAGGACGAGATACGAAGGACGCGGGACAGGGGACTAGGTATGGAGGACGCGAGCCAAAAAGGACCAGGTTAGGAGGACGTGGGCCATAAAGGACCAGGTTAGGAGGACGCGGGCTAAAAAGGACCAGGTATGGAGGACGCGGGCCAAAAAGGATGAGTTTTGGAGGACGCAGGCCAAAAAGGACGAGGTATGGAGGACTCGGGCCAAAAAGGACCAGGTATGGAGGACGCGGGCCAAAAAGGACCAGGTATGGAGAACGCGGGCCAAAAAAAAACAGGTATGGAGGACGCAGGCCAAAAAAGACCAGGTATTGAGGACGCGGGCCAAAAAGAACCAGGTATGGAGGACGCGGGCCAAAAAGGACCAGGTATGGAGGACGCGGGCCAAAAAGGACCAGGTATGGAGGATGCGGGCCAAAAAGGACCAGGTATGGAGGACGCGGGCCAAAAAGGACCAGGTATGGAGGACGCGGGCCAAAAAGGACCAGGTATGGAGAACACGGGCCAAAAAGGACCAGGTATGGAGGATGCGGGCCAAAAAGGAACAGGTATGGAGGACGCGGGCCAAAAAGGACCAGGAATGGAGGACGCGGGTCAGAGTACGAGGACTCGGGCCAGAGGACAAGGTATGGAGGACGCGGGCCAAAAGGAAGAGGTATGGAGGACGTGGGCCAGGGGACCAGGTCTGGAGGACCCGGGCTAAAAGAACGAGGTAAGGAGGACGCGGGCCAGAGGACGAGGTATGGAGGACGCGGGCAAGACGACGAGGACGTGGGCCAAAAGGGACGAGGTGTGGAGGACACAGGCCAAAAGGACCAGGTATGGAGGACGCGGGCCAAAAAGAACCAGGTATGGAGGATGCGGGCCAAAAAGGACCAGGTATGGAGGACGCGGGCCAAAAAAGACCAGGTATTGAGGACGCGGGCCAAAAAGGACCAGGTATGGAGGACGCGGGCCAAAAAGGACCAGGTATGGAGGACGCGGGCCAGAGGATGAGGACGCGGGCCAGAGGACGAGGACGCGGGCCAAAGGACAAGGTATGGAGGACACGGGCCGAAAAGGACCAGGTAAGGAGGACGCGGGCCAAAAAGGACCAGGTATGGAGGACACGGGCCAAAAAGGACCAGGTATGGAGGATGCGGGCCAAAAAGGAACAGGTATGGAGGACGCGGGCCAAAAAGGACCAGGAATGGAGGACGCGGGCCAGAGGACGAGGACGCGGGTCAGAGTACGAGGACTCGGGCCAGAGGACAAGGTATGGAGGACGCGGGCCAAAAGGAAGAGGTATGGAGGACGTGGGCCAGGGGACCAGGTCTGGAGGACCCGGGCTAAAAGAACGAGGTAAGGAGGACGCGGGCCAGAGGACGAGGTATGGAGGACGCGGGCCAGACGACGAGGACGAGGGCCAAAAGGGACGAGGTGTGGAGGACACAGGCCAAAAGGACCAGGTATGGAGGACGCGGGCCAAAAAGGACCAGGTATGGAGGACGCGGGCCAAAAAAGACCAGGTATTGAGGACGCGGGCCAAAAAGGACCAGGTATGGAGGACGCGGGCCAAAAAGGACCAGGTATGGAGGACGCGGGCCAGAGGATGAGGACGCGGGCCAGAGGACGAGGACGCGGGCCAAAGGACAAGGTATTGAGGACACGGGCCGAAAAGGACCAGGTAAGGATGACGCAGTCCAAAAAGGACCAGGTATGGAGGACGCGGGCCAAAAAGAACCAGGTATGGAGGACGCGGGCCTAAAAGGAGGAGGTATGGAGGACGCGGGCCAAAAAGGACGAGGTATGGAGGACTCGGGCCAAAAAGGACCAGGTATGGAGGACGCGGTCCAAAAAGGACCAGGTATGGAGGACGTGGGCCAAAAAAGGACCAGGTATGGAGGACGCGGGCCAAAAAGGACCAGGTATGGAGGACGCGGCCAAAAAAAAAAAACAGGTATGGAGGACGCGGGCCAAAAAGGACCAGGTATGGAGGACACGGGCCAAAAAGGACCAGGTATGGAGGATGCGGGCCAAAAAGGAACAGGTATGGAGGACGCGGGCCAAAAAGGTCCAGGAATGGAGGACGCGGGCCAGAGGACGAGGACGCGGGTCAGAGTACGAGGACTCGGGCCAGAGGACAAGGTATGGAGGATGCGGGCCAAAAGGAAGAGGTATGGAGGACGTGGGCCAGGGGACCAGGTCTGGAGGACCCGGGCTAAAAGAACGAGGTAAGGAGGACGCGGGCCAGAGGACGAGGTATGGAGGACGCGGGCCAGACGACGAGGACGAGGGCCAAAAGGGACGAGGTGTGGAGGACACAGGCCAAAAGGACCAGGTATGGAGGACGCGGGCCAAAAAGAACCAGGTATGGAGGATGCGGGCCAAAAAGGACCAGGTATGGAGGACGCGGGCCAAAAAAGACCAGGTATTGAGGACGCGGGCCAAAAAGGACCAGGTATGGAGGACGCGGGCCAAAAAGGACCAGGTATGGAGGACGCGGGCCAGAGGATGAGGACGCAGGCCAGAGGACGAGGACGCGGGCCAAAGGACAAGGTATGGAGGACACGGGCCGAAAAGGACCAGGTAAGGAGGACGCAGTCCAAAAAGGATCAGGTATGGAGGACGCGGGCCAAAAAGAACCAGGTATGGAGGACGCGGGCCAAAAAGGACCAGGTATGGAGGACGCGGGCCAAAAAGGACCAGGTATGAAGGACACGGGCCAAAAAGGACCAGGTATGGAGGATGCGGGCCAGAAGGACCAGGTATGGAGGACGCGGACCTAAATGACCAGGTATGGAGGACGCGGGCTAGAAAACCAGGTATGGAGGACGCGGGCCAAAGAACGAGGACGCGGACCAGAGGACGAGGATGTGGGCCCAAAAGGACGAGGTATGATGGACGCGGGCCAGAAAAGGACGCGGGCCATATAGGACCAGGTATGGAGGACGCGGGCCAAAAAGGCCAAGGTATGGAGGATGCGGGCCAGAGGATGAGGACGCGGGCCAGAGGACGAGGACGGGGGCCAAAGGACGAGGTATGGAGGACATGGGCCGAAAAGGACCAGGTAAGGAGGACGCAGTCCAAAAAGGACCAGGTATGGAGGACGTGGGCCAAAAAGAACCAGGTATGGAGGACGCGGGCCTAACAGGACGAGGTATGGAGGACGCGGGCCAAAAAGGACGAGGTATGGAAGACTCGGGCCAAAAAGTACCAGGTATGGAGGACGCGGGCCAAAAAAAAACAGGTATGGAGGACGCGGTCCAAAAAGGACCAGGTATGGAGGACGTGGGCCAAAAAAGGACCAGGTATGGGGGACTCGAGCCAAAGAACGAGGACGTGGTCCACAGGATGAGGATGCGGGCCAAAGGACGAGGTAAGGAGGACGCGGGCCAGAGGACGAGGTTGCGGGCCAGAGAACGAGGTATGGAGGACGCGGGCTAAAAGGACGCGGGCTAGGGGACCAGGTATGGAGGACGCAGGCTAGGAGACCAGGTATGGAGGACGCGGGCCAAAAGAATGAGGTAAGGAGGACACGGGCCAGAGGACGAGGACGCGGGCCAGAGGACGAGGTATGGAGTACGTGGGCCAAAAGAACGAGGTAAGGAGGACGCGGGCCAGAGGACGAGGTTGCCGGCCAGAGAACGAGGTATGGAGGACGCGGGCCAAAAGGACACGGGCTAGGGGACCAGGTATGGAGGACGCGGGCTAGGGGACCAGGTATGGAGGATGCGGCCCAAAGTACGAGGACGCGGACCAGAGGACGAGTACGCGGGCCACAAAAGACGAGGTATGAAGGACGCGGGGCAGAAAAGGACGCGGGCCAAAAAGGACCTGGTATGGAGGACGCGGGCCAAAAAGGACCAGGTATGGAGGACGCGGGCCAAAAAGGATGAGGTATGGAGGACGCAGGCCAAAAAGGACGAGGTATGGAGGACTCGGGCCAAAAAGGACCAGGTATGGAGGACGCGGGCCAAAAAGGACCAGGTATGGAGGACGCGGGCCAAAAAGGACGAGGTATGGAGGACGCGGGCCAAAAAGGACCAGGTATGGAGGACGCGGGCCAAAAAGGACCAGGTATGGAGGAATCGGGCCAAAAAGGACCAGGTATGGAGGATGCGGTCGAAAAAGGACCAGGTATGGAGGACGCGGGCCAAAAAAAAACAGGTATGGAGGACGCGGTCCAAAAAGGACCAGGTATGGAGGATGTGGGCCAAAAAAGGACCAAGTATGGAGGACGCGGGCCAAAAAAGGACCAGGTATGGAGGACGCGGGCCAAAAGGACCAGGTATGAGGACGCGGGCCAGAAAACCAGGTAAGGGGGACGCGGGCCAAAGAACGATGACGCGGGTCAGAGGATGAGGACGCGGGCCAAAATGGACGAGGTATGAAGGACGCGGGCCAGAAAATGACGCGGGCCAAAAAGGACAAGGTATGGAGGACGCGAGCCAAAAAAGGACCAGCTATGGAGGACGCGGGCCAAAAAAGGACCAGGTATGGAGGACGCGGGCCAAAAAGGACCAGGTATGGAGGACGCGGGCCAAAAAGGACCAGGTATGGAGGACGCGGGCCAAAAAGGACCAGGTATGAAGGACACGGGCCAAAAAGGACCAGGTATGGAGGACGCGGGCCAAAAAGGACCAGGTAAGGAGGACGCAGTCCAAAAAGGACCAGGTATGGAGGACGCGGGCCAAAAAGAACCAGGTATGGAGGACGCGGGCCTAAAAGGACGAGGTATGGAGGACGCGGGCCTAAAAGGACGAGGTATGGAGGACGCGGGCCAAAAAGGACGAGGTATGGAGGACTCGGGCCAAAAAGGACCAGGAATGGAGGACGCGGGCCAAAAAAAAACAGGTATGGAGGACGCGGTCCAAAAAGGACCAGGTATGGAGGACGTGGGCCAAAAAAGGACCAGGTATGGGGGACTCGAGCCAAAGAACGAGGACGCGGTCCACAGGATGAGGACGCGGGCCAAAGGACGAGGTAAGGAGGACGCGGGCCAGAGGACGAGGTTGCGGGCCAGAGAACGAGGTATGGAGTGTAATGCACACGCCCGGACTGACTGGCGTGTGCGTGTTTATGTAGTGATTCCACTGTGCCATGAACCGGAGAGTGCCTGGAGGGGCGTAACTAAGTATCTGCCCGATCCGACCAAGGTCGCACGACGGCATACGACGCCAGTGCACCAGGGAGGAACTGAGCAGAGGAACCAGGGTCTACTCCAGGTCAGACTCCGGACACGGCTGTTGACCCACACCGGGGAATACAG
Organism: Phyllobates terribilis; assembly: GCF_046119375.1. Lineage (NCBI taxonomy): Eukaryota > Metazoa > Chordata > Amphibia > Anura > Dendrobatidae > Phyllobates > Phyllobates terribilis. The sequence continues at coordinate 350,269,653 of NW_027362768.1, read as the reverse complement.
GAACAGGCAGACTAGAGCACAAGCTGGGTAGGGTCCAGTACAGACTGGGAGACAAATTCGAAACCGCAGACGCGGTGGACAGAGCTGAGCAAAGCGAAAACCGCAGACGCGGTGGACAGAGCTGAGCAAAGCGAAAACCGCAGACGCGGTGGACAGAGCTGAGCAAAGCGAAAACCGCAGACGCGGTGGACAGAGCTGAGCAAAGCGAAAACCGCAGACGCGGTGGACAGAGCTGAGCAAAGCGAAAACCGCAGATGCGGTGGACAGAGCTGAGCAAAGCGAAAACCGCAGACGCGGTGGACAGAGCTGAGCAAAGCGAAAACCGCAGACGCGGTGGACAGAGCTGAGCAAAGCGAAAACCGCAGACGCGGTGGACAGAGCTGAGCAAAGCGAAAACCGCAGACGCGGTGGACAGAGCTGAGCAAAGCGAAAACCGCAGACGCGGTGGACAGAGCTGAGCAAAGCGAAAACCGCAGACGCGGTGGACAGAGCTGAGCAAAGCGAAAACCGCAAACGCGGTGGACAGAGCTGAGCAAAGCGAAAACCGCAAACGCGGCGGACAGAGCTGAGCAAAGCGAAAACCGCAGACGCGGCGGACAGAGCTGAGCAAAGCGAAAACCGCAGACGCGGCGGACAGAGCTGAGCAAGGCGAAAACCGCAGACGCGGCGGACAGAGCTGAGCAAAGCGAAAACCGCAGACGCGGCGGACAGAGCTGAGCAAAGCAAAAACCGCAGACGCGGCGGACAGAGCTGAGCAAAGCAAAAACCGCAGACGCGGCGGACAGAGCTGAGCAAAGCGAAAACCGCAGACGCGACGGACAGAGCTGAGCAAGGCGAAAACCGCAGACGCGGCGGACAGAGCTGAGCAAAGCGAAAACCGCAGACGCGGCGGACAGAGCTGAGCAAAGCAAAAACCGCAGACGCGGCGGACAGAGCTGAGCAAAGCGAAAACCGCAGACGCGGCGGACAGAGCTGAGCAAAGCGAAAACCGCAGACGCGGTGGACAGAGCAGAGCAAAGCGAAAACCGCAGACGCGGAAGGAACAGGGCTCTGTTCACACGGAACAGACTAGAAGGGAAAGGCAGAACCAGATACCCACAGGGTACTTGCAGAGAAGTAGCGAGTGGACCACAAACTCACAAACGGAAGTACAGTGACAACGAGCAGGAGTAGGTACGAGTTCAGACTCTGCAGAAAAAGGAAAGGAACGGACATAGAGAAAAAACAGGTAAAAGATAGGAGAGAGTTCAGACTGGAACTGAGTGTACGGAGGAGACCGACACTGCAGCGGGATACAGGAGCGGGTCTGGGAATACGGCCCCCAGAGAGGCGGGACGAACAGGCAAGGAGCGTGTTCAGACTGGCCTGGAAATACAGCCTCCAGGAAGGCGGAACGAACAGGCAAGGAACGAGTACAGACTGCAGGTTAAGGTACACAGATAGGACACAGTACAGACATGGGAACAGATACTGCAAGACAGGTAACATAGACAGGACCTGGCATGTCAGAGACAAAAGCCAACTGACAGGGCAAGATGCTCAGGCATGGGTTAATGGGGCAGCTGGTTTAAATACCAGGTGACAGACAGCAATAGGCTGAGGACGCACAAAGGGTGTGCCTGCAGCAGGTACAAAAAGCAGGAAGTGATCGGGCGCCGCCCATAAGCAGCAGACACAGAAGCAAACAGACAGCATGGAGGGAAGCCAGAGAGACACCCTGGACTGGAGATCAAGTGCGCGCTCTTGCACAGTGGGAGATGGACCACTATGCAAGGACGCCGCCAGGTATGTTACATGGAGGACGCGGGCTAAAAGGACGCGGGCTAGGGGACCAGGTATGGAGGACGCAGGCTAGGAGACCAGGTATGGAGGACGCGGGCCAAAAGAATGAGGTAAGGAGGACACGGGCCAGAGGACGAGGACGCGGGCCAGAGGACGAGGTATGGAGTACGCGGGCCAAAAGAACTAGGTAAGGAGGACGCGGGCCAAAAGAACGAGGTTGCCGGCCAGAGAACGAGGTATGGAGGACGCGGGCCAAAAGGACACGGGCTAGGGGACCAGGTATGGAGGACGCGGGCTAGGGGGACCAGGTATGGAGGATGCGGCCCAAAGTACGAGGACGCGGACCAGAGGATGAGTACGCGGGCCACAAAAGACGAGGTATGAAGGACGCGGGGCAGAAAAGGACGCGGGCCAAAAAGGACCTGGTATGGAGGACGCGGGGCCAAAAAGGACCAGGTATGGAGGACGCGGGCCAAAAAGGATGAGGTATGGAGGACGCAGGCCAAAAAGGACGAGGTATGGAGGACTCGGGCCAAAAGGACCAGGTATGGAGGACGCGGGCCAAAAAGGACCAGGTATGGAGGACACGGGCCAAAAAGGACGAGGTATGGAGGACGCGGGCCAAAAAGGACCAGGTATGGAGGAATCGGGCCAAAAAGGACCAGGTATGGAGGATGCGGTCGAAAAAGGACCAGGTATGGAGGACGCGGGCCAAAAAAAAACAGGTATGGAGGACGCGGTCCAAAAAGGACCAGGTATGGAGGACGTGGGCCAAAAAAGGACCAAGTATGGAGGACGCGGGCCAAAAAAGGACCAGGTATGGAGGACGCGGGCCAAAAGGACCAGGTATGAGGACGCGGGCCAGAAAACCAGGTATGGGGGACGCGGGCCAAAGAACGATGACGCGGGTCAGAGGATGAGGACGCGGGCCAAAATGGACGAGGTATGAAGGACGCGGGCCAGAAAATGACGCGGGCCAAAAAGGACAAGGTATGGAGGACGCGAGCCAAAAAGGACCAGCTATGGAGGACGCGGGCCAAAAAAGGACCAAGTATGGAAGACGCGGGCCAAAAGGACCAGGTATGAGGACGCGGGCCAGAAAACCAGGTATGGGGGACGCGGACCAAAGAACGATGACGAGGGTCAGAGGATGAGGACGCTGGCCAAAAAGGACGAGGTATGAAGGACGCGGGCCAGAAAATGACGCGGGCCAAAAAGGACAAGGTATGGAGGACGCGAGCCAAAAAGGACCAGGTATGGAGGACGCGGGCCAGAGGACGAGGACACGGGCCAAAGGACAAGGTATGGAGGATGCGGGCAAAAAGGACGAGGTATGGAGGACGTGGGCCAGGGGACCAGGTCTGGAGGACCCGGGCTAAAAGAACAAGATAAGGAGGACGCGGGCCAGAGGACGAGGTATGGAGGACGCGGGCCAGACGACGAGTACGCGGGCCAAAAGGGACGAGGTGTGGAGGACACAGGCCAAAAGGACCAGGTATGGAGGACGCGGGCCAAAAAGAACCAGGTATGGAGGATGCGGGCCAAAAATGACCAGGTATGGAGGACGCGGGCCAAAAAGGACCAGGTATGTAGGACGCGGGCCAAAAAGAACCAGGTATGGAGGATGCGGGCCAAAAAGGACCAGGTATGGAGGACGCGGGCCAAAAAGGACCAGGTATGGAGGACGCGGGCCAAAAAGGACCAGGTATGGAGGACGCGGGCCAAAAAGGACCAGGTATGGAGGACGCGGGCCAAAAAGGACTAGGTATGGAGGACGCGGGCCAAAAAGGACCATGTATGGAGGACGCCGGCCAAAAAGGACCAGGTATGGAGGACGCGGGTCAGAGGACCAGGAAGCGGGTCAGAGTACGAGGACGAGGGCCAGAGGACAAGGTATGGAGGACGCGGGCCAAAAGGAAGAGGTATGGAGGACGTGGGCCAGGGGACCAGGTCTGGAGGACCCGGGCTAAAAGAACGAGGTTATGAGGACGCGGGCCAGAGGACGAGGTATGGAGGACGTGGGCCAGATGACGAGGACGCGGCCAAAAGGGACGAGGTGTGGAGGACACGGGCCAAAAGGATGAGGTGTGGAGGACGCGGGCCAAAAGGACCAGGTATGGAGGACGCGGGCCAGAGGACCAGGTATGGAGGACGCGGGCCAAAAGGACCAGGTATGGAGGACGCGGGCCAAAAGGACCAGGTATGGAGGACGCGGGCCAAAAGGACCAGGTATGGAGGACACGGGCCAGAAAACCAGGTATGGAGGACGCGGGCCAAAGAACGAGGACGCGGGCCCAAAAGGACAAGATATGAAGGACGCGGGCCAGAAAAGGACGCGGGCCAAAAAGGACCAGGTATGGAGGACGCGGGCCAAAAAGGACCAGGTATGGAGGACGCGGGTCAGAGGACGAGGACGCGGGTCAGAGTACGAGGACGAGGGCCAGAGTACAAGGTATGGAGGACGCGGGCCAAAAGGAAGAGGTATGGAGGACGTGGGCCAGGGGACCAGGTCTGGAGGACCCGGGATAAAAGAACGAGGTTATGAGGACGCGGGCCAGAGGACGAGGTATGGAGGACGCGGGCCAGACGACGAGGACGCGGGCCAAAAGGGACGAGGTGTGGAGGACACGGGCCAAAAGGATGAGGTGTGGAGGACGCGGGCCAAAAGGACCAGGTATGGAGGACGCGGGCCAGAGGACCAGGTATGGAGGACGCGGGCCAAAAGGACCAGGTATGGAGGACGCGGGCCAAAAGGACCAGGTATGGAGGACGCGGGCCAAAAGGACCAGGTATGGAGGACGCGGTCCTAAAAAGACCAGGTATGGAGGACGCGGGCCAGAAAACCAGGTATGGAGGACGCGTGCCAAAGAACGAGGACACGGGCCCAAAAGGACAAGGTATGAAGGACGCGGGCCAGAAAAGAACGCGGGCCAAAAAGGACCAGGTATGGAGGACGCGGGCCAAAAAGAACCAGGTACGGAGGATGCGGGCCAAAAATGACCAGGTATGGAGGACGCGGGCCAAAAAGGACCAGGTATGGAGGACGCCGGCCAAAAAGGACCAGGTATGGAGGACGCGGGCCAAAAAGAACCAGGTATGGAGGATGCGGGCCAAAAACGACCAGGTATGGAGGACGCGGGCCAAAAAGGACCAGGTATGGAGGACGCGGGCCAAAAAGGACCAGGTATGGAGGACGCGGGCCAAAAAGGACCGGGTATGGAGGACGCGGGCCAAAAAGGACCAGGTATGGAGGACGCGGGCCAAAAAGGACCAGGTATGGAGGACGCGGGCCAAAAAGGACTAGGTATGGAGGACGCGGGCCAAAAAGGACCATGTATGGAGGACGCCGGCCAAAAAGGACCAGGTATGGAGGACGCGGGTCAGAGGACGAGGAAGCGGGTCAGAGTACGAGGACGAGGGCCAGAGGACAAGGTATGGAGGACGCGGGCCAAAAGGAAGAGGTATGGAGGACGTGGGCCAGGGGACCAGGTCTGGAGGACCCGGGCTAAAAGAACGAGGTTATGAGGACGCGGGCCAGAGGACGAGGTATGGAGGACGCGGGCCAGACGACGAGGACGCGGCCAAAAGGGACGAGGTGTGGAGGACACGGGCCAAAAGGATGAGGTGTGGAGGATGCGGGCAAAAAGGACCAGGTATGGAGGACGCGGGCCAGAGGACCAGGTATGGAGGACGCGGGCCAAAAGGACCAGGTATGGAGGACGCGGGCCAAAAGGACCAGGTATGGAGGACGCGGGCCAAAAGGACCAGGTATGGAGGACACGGGCCAGAAAACCAGGTATGGAGGACGCGGGCCAAAGAACGAGGACGCGGGCCCAAAAGGACAAGGTATGAAGGACGCGGGCCAGAAAAGGACGCGGGCCAAAAAGGACCAGGTATGGAGGACGCGGGCCAAAAAGGACCAGGTATGGAGGACGCGGGTCAGAGGACGAGGACGCGGGTCAGAGTACGAGGACGAGGGCCAGAGGACAAGGTATGGAGGACGCGGGCCAAAAGGAAGAGGTATGGAGGACGTGGGCCAGGGGACCAGGTCTGGAGGACCCGGGATAAAAGAACGAGGTTATGAGGACGCGGGCCAGAGGACGAGGTATGGAGGACGCGGGCCAGACGACGAGGACGCGGGCCAAAATGGACGAGGTGTGGAGGACACGGGCCAAAAGGATGAGGTGTGGAGGACGCGGGCCAAAAGGACCAGGTATGGAGGACGCGGGCCAAAAGGACCAGGTATGGAGGACGCGGGCCAAAAGGACCAGGTATGGAGGACGCGGGCCAAAAGGACCAGGTATGGAGGACGCGGGCCAAAAGGACCAGGTATGGAGGACGCGGGCCAAAAGGACCAGGTATGGAGGACACGGGCCAGAAAACCAGGTATGGAGGACGCGGGCCAAAGAACGAGGACGCGGGCCCAAAAGGACAAGGTATGAAGGACGCGGGCCAGAAAAGGACGCGGGCCAAAAAGGACCAGGTATGGAGGACGCGGGCCAAAAAGGACCAGGTATGGAGGACGCGGGTCAGAGGACGAGGACGCGGGTCAGAGTACGAGGACGAGGGCCAGAGGACAAGGTATGGAGGACGCGGGCCAAAAGGAAGAGGTATGGAGGACGTGGGCCAGGGGACCAGGTCTGGAGGACCCGGGATAAAAGAACGAGGTTATGAGGACGCGGGCCAGAGGACGAGGTATGGAGGACGCGGGCCAGACGACGAGGACGCGGGCCAAAATGGACGAGGTGTGGAGGACACGGGCCAAAAGGATGAGGTGTGGAGGACGCGGGCCAAAAGGACCAGGTATGGAGGACGCGGACCAAAAGGACCAGGTATGGAGGACGCGGGCCAAAAGGACCAGGTATGGAGGACGCGGGCCAAAAGGACCAGGTATGGAGGACGCGGGCCAAAAGGACCAGGTATGGAGGACGCGGGCCAAAAGGACCAGGTATGGAGGACGCGGGCCAGAAAACCAGGTATGGAGGACGCGTGCCAAAGAACGAGGACGCGGGCCCAAAAGAACAAGGTATGAAGAACGCAGGCCAGAAAAGAACGCGGGCCAAAAAGGACCAGGTATGGAGGACGCGGGCCAAAAAGGGCCAGGTATGGAGGACGCGGGCCAGAGGACAAGGACGCGGGCCAAAAAGGACCAGGTATGGAGGACGCGGGCAAAAAGGACGAGGTATGGAGGACGCGGGACAGGGGACCAGGTATGAAGGACGAGGGCTGAAAGAACGAGGTAAGGAGGACGCGGGCCAGAGGACGAGGTTGCGGGACAGAGAACGAGGTATGGAGGATGTGGGCCAAAAGGACGCGGGCTAGGGGACCAGGTATGGAGGACGCGGGCCAGGGGACCAGGTAGGGAGGACGCAGGCCAAAAGAACGAGGTAAGGAGGACACGGTCCAGAGGACGAGGACGCGGGCCAGAGGACGAGGTATGAAGGACGCGGTTCAAAATAGACGAGGTATGGAGGACGCGGGCCAGGGGACCAGGTCTGGAGGACCCGGGCTAAAAGAACGAGGTATGGAGGACGCGGGCCAGACGACGAGGACTCGGGCCAAAAGGGACGAGGTGTGGAGGACGCAGGCCAAAAAGAACCAGGTATGGAGGATGCGGGCCAAAAAGGACCATTTATGGAGGACGCGGGCCAAAAAAGACCAGGTATGGAGGACGCGGGCCAAAAAGGACCAGGTATGTAGGACGCGGGCCAAAAAGGACCAGGTATGGAGGACGCGGGCCAAAAAGGACCAGGTATGGAGGACGCGGGCCAAAAAGGACTAGGTATGAAGGACGCGGGCCAAAAAGGACCATGTATGGAGGACGCCGGCCAAAAAGGACCAGGTATGGAGGACGCGGGTCAGAGGACGAGGAAGCGGGTCAGAGTACGAGGACGAGGGCCAGAGGACAAGGTATGGAGGACGCGGGCCAAAAGAAAGAGGTATGGAGGACGTGGGCCAGGGGACCAGGTCTGGAGGACCCGGGCTAAAAGAACGAGGTTATGAGGACGCGGGCCAGAGGACGAGGTATGGAGGACACGGGCCAGACGACGAGGACGCGGCCAAAAGGGACGAGGTGTGGAGGACACGGGCCAAAAGGATGAGGTGTGGAGGACGCGGTCCAAAAAGGACCAGGTATGGAGGACGTGGGCCAAAAAAGGACCAAGTATGGAGGACGCGGGCCAAAAAAGGACCAGGTATGGAGGACGCGGGCCAAAAGGACCAGGTATGAGGACGCGGGCCAGAAAACCAGGTATGGGGGACGCGGGCCAAAGAACGATGACGCGGGTCAGAGGATGAGGACGCGGGCCAAAATGGACGAGGTATGAAGGACGCGGGCCAGAAAATGACGCGGGCCAAAAAGGACAAGGTATGGAGGACGCGAGCCAAAAAGGACCAGCTATGGAGGACGCGGGCCAAAAAAGGACCAAGTATGGAAGACGCGGGCCAAAAGGACCAGGTATGAGGACGCGGGCCAGAAAACCAGGTATGGGGGACGCGGGCCAAAGAACGATGACGAGGGTCAGAGGATGAGGACGCTGGCCAAAAAGGACGAGGTATGAAGGACGCGGGCCAGAAAATGACGCGGGCCAAAAAGGACAAGGTATGGAGGACGCGAGCCAAAAAGGACCAGGTATGGAGGACGCGGGCCAGAGGACGAGGACACGGGCCAAAGGACAAGGTATGGAGGATGCGGGCAAAAAGGACGAGGTATGGAGGACGTGGGCCAGGGGACCAGGTCTGGAGGACCCGGGCTAAAAGAACAAGATAAGGAGGACGCGGGCCAGAGGACGAGGTATGGAGGACGCGGGCCAGACGACGAGTACGCGGGCCAAAAGGGACGAGGTGTGGAGGACACAGGCCAAAAGGACCAGGTATGGAGGACGCGGGCCAAAAAGAACCAGGTATGGAGGATGCGGGCCAAAAATGACCAGGTATGGAGGACGCGGGCCAAAAAGGACCAGGTATGTAGGACGCGGGCCAAAAAGAACCAGGTATGGAGGATGCGGGCCAAAAAGGACCAGGTATGGAGGACGCGGGCCAAAAAGGACCAGGTATGGAGGACGCGGGCCAAAAAGGACCAGGTATGGAGGACGCGGGCTAAAAAGGACCAGGTATGGAGGACGCGGGCCAAAAAGGACTAGGTATGGAGGACGCGGGCCAAAAAGGACCATGTATGGAGGACGCCGGCCAAAAAGGACCAGGTATGGAGGACGCGGGTCAGAGGACCAGGAAGCGGGTCAGAGTACGAGGACGAGGGCCAGAGGACAAGGTATGGAGGACGCGGGCCAAAAGGAAGAGGTATGGAGGACGTGGGCCAGGGGACCAGGTCTGGAGGACCCGGGCTAAAAGAACGAGGTTATGAGGACGCGGGCCAGAGGACGAGGTATGGAGGACGTGGGCCAGATGACGAGGACGCGGCCAAAAGGGACGAGGTGTGGAGGACACGGGCCAAAAGGATGAGGTGTGGAGGACGCGGGCCAAAAGGACCAGGTATGGAGGACGCGGGCCAGAGGACCAGGTATGGAGGACGCGGGCCAAAAGGACCAGGTATGGAGGACGCGGGCCAAAAGGACCAGGTATGGAGGACGCGGGCCAAAAGGACCAGGTATGGAGGACACGGGCCAGAAAACCAGGTATGGAGGACGCGGGCCAAAGAACGAGGACGCGGGCCCAAAAGGACAAGATATGAAGGACGCGGGCCAGAAAAGGACGCGGGCCAAAAAGGACCAGGTATGGAGGACGCGGGCCAAAAAGGACCAGGTATGGAGGACGCGGGTCAGAGGACGAGGACGCGGGTCAGAGTACGAGGACGAGGGCCAGAGTACAAGGTATGGAGGACGCGGGCCAAAAGGAAGAGGTATGGAGGACGTGGGCCAGGGGACCAGGTCTGGAGGACCCGGGATAAAAGAACGAGGTTATGAGGACGCGGGCCAGAGGACGAGGTATGGAGGACGCGGGCCAGACGACGAGGACGCGGGCCAAAAGGGACGAGGTGTGGAGGACACGGGCCAAAAGGATGAGGTGTGGAGGACGCGGGCCAAAAGGACCAGGTATGGAGGACGCGGGCCAGAGGACCAGGTATGGAGGACGCGGGCCAAAAGGACCAGGTATGGAGGACGCGGGCCAAAAGGACCAGGTATGGAGGACGCGGGCCAAAAGGACCAGGTATGGAGGACGCGGTCCTAAAAAGACCAGGTATGGAGGACGCGGGCCAGAAAACCAGGTATGGAGGACGCGTGCCAAAGAACGAGGACACGGGCCCAAAAGGACAAGGTATGAAGGACGCGGGCCAGAAAAGAACGCGGGCCAAAAAGGACCAGGTATGGAGGACGCGGGCCAAAAAGAACCAGGTACGGAGGATGCGGGCCAAAAATGACCAGGTATGGAGGACGCGGGCCAAAAAGGACCAGGTATGGAGGACGCCGGCCAAAAAGGACCAGGTATGGAGGACGCGGGCCAAAAAGAACCAGGTATGGAGGATGCGGGCCAAAAACGACCAGGTATGGAGGACGCGGGCCAAAAAGGACCAGGTATGGAGGACGCGGGCCAAAAAGGACCAGGTATGGAGGACGCGGGCCAAAAAGGACCGGGTATGGAGGACGCGGGCCAAAAAGGACCAGGTATGGAGGACGCGGGCCAAAAAGGACCAGGTATGGAGGACGCGGGCCAAAAAGGACTAGGTATGGAGGACGCGGGCCAAAAAGGACCATGTATGGAGGACGCCGGCCAAAAAGGACCAGGTATGGAGGACGCGGGTCAGAGGACGAGGAAGCGGGTCAGAGTACGAGGACGAGGGCCAGAGGACAAGGTATGGAGGACGCGGGCCAAAAGGAAGAGGTATGGAGGACGTGGGCCAGGGGACCAGGTCTGGAGGACCCGGGCTAAAAGAACGAGGTTATGAGGACGCGGGCCAGAGGACGAGGTATGGAGGACGCGGGCCAGACGACGAGGACGCGGCCAAAAGGGACGAGGTGTGGAGGACACGGGCCAAAAGGATGAGGTGTGGAGGATGCGGGCAAAAAGGACCAGGTATGGAGGACGCGGGCCAGAGGACCAGGTATGGAGGACGCGGGCCAAAAGGACCAGGTATGGAGGACGCGGGCCAAAAGGACCAGGTATGGAGGACGCGGGCCAAAAGGACCAGGTATGGAGGACACGGGCCAGAAAACCAGGTATGGAGGACGCGGGCCAAAGAACGAGGACGCGGGCCCAAAAGGACAAGGTATGAAGGACGCGGGCCAGAAAAGGACGCGGGCCAAAAAGGACCAGGTATGGAGGACGCGGGCCAAAAAGGACCAGGTATGGAGGACGCGGGTCAGAGGACGAGGACGCGGGTCAGAGTACGAGGACGAGGGCCAGAGGACAAGGTATGGAGGACGCGGGCCAAAAGGAAGAGGTATGGAGGACGTGGGCCAGGGGACCAGGTCTGGAGGACCCGGGATAAAAGAACGAGGTTATGAGGACGCGGGCCAGAGGACGAGGTATGGAGGACGCGGGCCAGACGACGAGGACGCGGGCCAAAATGGACGAGGTGTGGAGGACACGGGCCAAAAGGATGAGGTGTGGAGGACGCGGGCCAAAAGGACCAGGTATGGAGGACGCGGGCCAAAAGGACCAGGTATGGAGGACGCGGGCCAAAAGGACCAGGTATGGAGGACGCGGGCCAAAAGGACCAGGTATGGAGGACGCGGGCCAAAAGGACCAGGTATGGAGGACGCGGGCCAAAAGGACCAGGTATGGAGGACACGGGCCAGAAAACCAGGTATGGAGGACGCGGGCCAAAGAACGAGGACGCGGGCCCAAAAGGACAAGGTATGAAGGACGCGGGCCAGAAAAGGACGCGGGCCAAAAAGGACCAGGTATGGAGGACGCGGGCCAAAAAGGACCAGGTATGGAGGACGCGGGTCAGAGGACGAGGACGCGGGTCAGAGTACGAGGACGAGGGCCAGAGGACAAGGTATGGAGGACGCGGGCCAAAAGGAAGAGGTATGGAGGACGTGGGCCAGGGGACCAGGTCTGGAGGACCCGGGATAAAAGAACGAGGTTATGAGGACGCGGGCCAGAGGACGAGGTATGGAGGACGCGGGCCAGACGACGAGGACGCGGGCCAAAATGGACGAGGTGTGGAGGACACGGGCCAAAAGGATGAGGTGTGGAGGACGCGGGCCAAAAGGACCAGGTATGGAGGACGCGGACCAAAAGGACCAGGTATGGAGGACGCGGGCCAAAAGGACCAGGTATGGAGGACGCGGGCCAAAAGGACCAGGTATGGAGGACGCGGGCCAAAAGGACCAGGTATGGAGGACGCGGGCCAAAAGGACCAGGTATGGAGGACGCGGGCCAGAAAACCAGGTATGGAGGACGCGTGCCAAAGAACGAGGACGCGGGCCCAAAAGAACAAGGTATGAAGAACACAGGCCAGAAAAGAACGCGGGCCAAAAAGGACCAGGTATGGAGGACGCGGGCCAAAAAGGGCCAGGTATGGAGGACGCGGGCCAGAGGACAAGGACGCGGGCCAAAAAGGACCAGGTATGGAGGACGCGGGCAAAAAGGACGAGGTATGGAGGACGCGGGACAGGGGACCAGGTATGAAGGACGAGGGCTGAAAGAACGAGGTAAGGAGGACGCGGGCCAGAGGACGAGGTTGCGGGACAGAGAACGAGGTATGGAGGATGTGGGCCAAAAGGACGCGGGCTAGGGGACCAGGTATGGAGGACGCGGGCCAGGGGACCAGGTAGGGAGGACGCAGGCCAAAAGAACGAGGTAAGGAGGACACGGTCCAGAGGACGAGGACGCGGGCCAGAGGACGAGGTATGAAGGACGCGGTTCAAAATAGACGAGGTATGGAGGACGCGGGCCAGGGGACCAGGTCTGGAGGACCCGGGCTAAAAGAACGAGGTATGGAGGACGCGGGCCAGACGACGAGGACTCGGGCCAAAAGGGACGAGGTGTGGAGGACGCAGGCCAAAAAGAACCAGGTATGGAGGATGCGGGCCAAAAAGGACCATTTATGGAGGACGCGGGCCAAAAAAGACCAGGTATGGAGGACGCGGGCCAAAAAGGACCAGGTATGTAGGACGCGGGCCAAAAAGGACCAGGTATGGAGGACGCGGGCCAAAAAGGACCAGGTATGGAGGACGCGGGCCAAAAAGGACTAGGTATGAAGGACGCGGGCCAAAAAGGACCATGTATGGAGGACGCCGGCCAAAAAGGACCAGGTATGGAGGACGCGGGTCAGAGGACGAGGAAGCGGGTCAGAGTACGAGGACGAGGGCCAGAGGACAAGGTATGGAGGACGCGGGCCAAAAGAAAGAGGTATGGAGGACGTGGGCCAGGGGACCAGGTCTGGAGGACCCGGGCTAAAAGAACGAGGTTATGAGGACGCGGGCCAGAGGACGAGGTATGGAGGACACGGGCCAGACGACGAGGACGCGGCCAAAAGGGACGAGGTGTGGAGGACACGGGCCAAAAGGATGAGGTGTGGAGGACGCGGGCCAAAAGGACCAGGTGTGGAGGACGCGGGCCAAAGGACCAGGTATGGAGGACGCAGGCCAAAAGGACCAGATATGGAGGACGCGGGCCAAAAGGACCAGGTTTGGAGGACGCGGGCCAAAAGGACCAGGTATGGAGGACACGGGCCAGAAAACCAGGTATGGAGGACGCGGGCCAAAGAACGAGGACGCGGGCCCAAAAGGACAAGGTATGAAGGACGCGGACCAGAAAAGGACGCGGGCCAAAAAGGACCAGGTATGGAGGTCGCGGGCCAAAAAGGACCAGGTATGGAGGACGCGGGTCAGAGGACGAGGACGCGGGTCAGAGTACGAGAACGAGGGCCAGAGGACAAGGTATGGAGGACGCGGGCCAAAAGGAAGAGGTATGGAGGACGTGGGCCAGGGGACCAGGTCTGGAGGACCTGGGATAAAAGAACGAGGTTATGAGGACGCGGGCCAGAGGACGAGGTACGGAGGACGCGGGCCAGACGACGAGGACGCGGGCCAAAAGGGACGAGGTGTGGAGGACACGGGCCAAAAGGATGAGGTGTGGAGGACGCGGGCCAAAAGGACCAGGTATGGAGGACGCGGGCCAGAGGACCAGGTATGGAGGACGCGGGCCAAAAGGACCAGGTATGGAGGACGCGGGCCAAAAGGACCAGGTATGGAGGACGCGGGCCTAAAAGGACCAGGTATGGAGGACGCGGGCCAGAAAACCAGGTATGGAGGACGCGTGCCAAAGAACGAGGACGCGGGCCCAAAAGGACAAGGTATGAAGGACGCGGGCCAGAAAAGAACGCGGGCCAAAAAGGACCAGGTATGGAGGACGCGGGCCAAAAAAGGCCAGGTATGGAGGACGCGGGCCAGAGGACGAGGACGCGGGCCAAAAAGGACCAGGTATGGAGGACGCGGGCAAAAAGGACGAGGTATGGAGGACGCGGGACAGGGGACCAGGTATGAAGGACGAGGGCTGAAAGAACGAGGTAAGGAGGACGCGGGCCGGAGGACGAGGTTGCGGGACAGAGAACGAGGTATGGAGGATGCGGGCCAAAAGGACGCGGGCTAGGGGACCAGGTATGGAGGACGCGGGCCAGGGGACCAGGTATGGAGGACGCGGGCCAGGGGACCAGGTATGGAGGACGCAGGCCAAAAGAACGAGGTAAGGAGGACACGGTCCAGAGGACGAGGACGCGGGCCAGAGGACGAGGTATGAAGGACGCGGTTCAAAATAGACGAGGTATGGAGGACGCGGGCCAGGGGACCAGGTCTGGAGGACCCGGGCTAAAAGAACGAGGTAAGGAGGACGCGGGCCAGAGGACGAGGTATGGAGGACGCGGGCCAGACGACGAGGACTCGGGCCAAAAGGGACGAGGTGTGGAGGACACAGGCCAAAAGGACCAGGTATGGAGGACGCGGGCCAAAAAGAACCAGGTATGGAGGATGCGGGCCAAAAAGGACCAGTTATGGAGGACGCGGGTCAAAAAAGACCAGGTATTGAGGACGCGGGCCAAAAAGGACCATGTATGGAGGACGCGGGCCAAAAAGGACCAGGTATGTAGGACGCGGGCCAAAAAGGACCAGGTATGTAGGACGCGGGCCAAAAAGGACCAGGTATGGGGGACGCGGGCCAAAAAGGACCAGGTATGAAGGACGCGGGCCAGAAAAGGACGCGGGCCAAAAAGGACCAGGTATGGAGGACGCGGGCCAAAAAGGACCAGGTATGGAGGACGCGGGTCAGAGGACGAGGACGCGGGTCAGAGTACGAGGACGAGGGCCAGAGGACAAGGTATGGAGGACGCGGGCCAAAAGGAAGAGGTATGGAGGACGTGGGCCAGGGGACCAGGTCTGGAGGACCCGAGCTAAAAGAACGAGGTTATGAGGACGCGGGTCAGAGGACGAGGTATGGAGGACACGGGCCACACGACGAGGACGCGGGCCAAAAGGGACGAGGTGTGGAGGACATGGGCCAAAAAGATGAGGTGTGGAGGACGCGGGCCAAAAGGACCAGGTATGGAGGATGCGGGCCAGAGGACCAGGTATGGAGAACGCGGGCCAAAAGGACCAGGTATGGAGGACGCGGGCCAAAAGGACCAGGTATGGAGGACGCGGGCCAAAAGGACCAGGTATGGAGGACGCGGGCCTAAAAGGACCAGGTATGGAGGACGCGGGCCAGAAAACCAGGTATGGAGGACGCGGGCCAAGGAACGAGGACGCGGGCCCAAAAGGACAAGGTATGAAGGACGCGGGCCAGGAAAGGACGCGGGCCAAAAAGGACCAGGTATGGAGGACGCGGGCCAAAAAGGACCAGGTATGGAGGACGCGGGCCAGTGGACGAGGACGCGGGCCAAAAAGGACCAGGTATGGAGGACGCGGGCAAAAAGGACGAGGTATGGAGGACGCGGGCCAGAGGACGAGGTATGGAGGATGCGGGCCAAAAGGACGCGGGCTAGGGGACCAGGTATGGAGGACGCGGGCCAGGGGACCAGGTATGGAGGACGCAGGCCAAAAGAACGAGGTAAGGAGGACACGGTCCAGAGGACGAGGACGCGGGCCAGAGGATGAGGTATGAAGGACGCGGTTCAAAAGAGACGAGGTATGGAGGACGCGGGTCAAAAGGACAAGGTGTGGAGGACGCGGGCCAAAAGGACAAGGTGTGGAGGACGCGGGCCAAAGGACCAGGTAGGGAGGATGCGGGGACCAAAAGGACCAGGTATGGAGGACGCGGGCCAAAGGGATCAGGTATGGGGGACACGGGCCAAAAGGACCAGGTATGGAGGACACGGGCCAAAGAACCAGGTATGGAGGACGCGAGCCAAAGTACAAGGATGCGGGCCAGAGGACGAGGACGCGGTCCAAAAAGGATGAGGTATGAAGGACGCGAGCCAGAAAAGAACGCGGGCCAAAAAGGACCAGGTATGGAGGACGTGGTCCAAAGAGGACCAGGTATGGAGGACGCGGGCCAGAGGACGAGGAATGGAGGACGCGGGCCAAAAGGACGAGGTATGAAGGACGCGGGACATGGGACCTGGTTTGGAGGACGTGGGCCAAAAGAACGAGGTAAGGAGGATGCTGGCCAGAGGATGAGGATGCGGGCCAGAGGATGAGGTATGGAGGACGCGGGCCAAAAGGACGCTGTCCTGGGGACCAGGTATGGAGGACGCGTGCCAGGAGACCAGGTATAGAGGACGCGGGCCAAAAGAATGAGGTAAGGAGGACGCTGGCCAGAGGACGAGGACGTGGGCCAGAGGATGAGGCATGGAGGACGCGGGCCAAAAGGACGAGGACGCGGGCCAGAGTACGAGGTATGGAGGACGCAGGCCAGAGGACGAGGACCAAAAGCGACGAGGTGTGGAGGACGCGGGCCAAAAGGACGAGGTGTGGAGGACGCGTGCCAAAAGGACCAGGTATGGAGGACGCGGGCCAGAGGACCAGGTATGGCGGACTCGGGCCAAAAGGACCAGGTATGGAGGACGCGAGCCAAAAGGACCAGGTATGGAGGACGCGGGCCAAAAGGACCAGGTATGGAGGATGCGGGCCAGAGGACCAGGTATGGAGGACGCGGGCCAGAGGACGAGGACGCGGGCCAAAAAGGACAAGGTATGAAGGGCGCGGGCCTGTAAAGGGCGCTGGCCAGAAAAGGACGCGGGCCCGGAGGACGAGGACCAAAATGGACGAGGTATGGAGGACGCGGGCCAGAGGACCAGGTATGGAGGACGCGGGCCAGAGGACGAGGACGCGGGCCAAAAAGGACAAGGTATGAAGGACGCGGGCCTGTAAAGGGCGCTGGCCAGAAAAGGACGCGGGCCCGGAGGACGAGGACCAAAAGGGACGAGGTATGGAGGACGCGGGCCAGAAGACGAGGTATGGAGGACGCGGGCAAAAGCGGACGAGGACGCGGGCCAAAAAGGACGAGGACGCGGGCCAGAAAAGGACGCGGGCCAGAAAAGGACCAGGTATGGAGGACGCGGGCCAGAGGACGAGGACACGGGCCAAAGGACGAGGTATGGAGGACGCGGGTAAAAGGACGAGGTATGGAGGATGCGGGACAGGGGACCAGGTATGGAGGACGCGGGCCAAAAGAACGAGGTAAGGAGGACGCGGGGCAGAGGACGAGGTTGCGGGCCAGAGAACGAGGTATGGAGGATGCGGGCCAAAAGGACGCCGGCTAGGGGATCAGGTATGGAGGACGCGGGCCAGGGAACCAGGTATGGAGGACGCGGGCCAAAAGAACGAGGTAAGGAGGACACGGGCCAGAGGACGAGGACGTGGGCCAGAGGACGAGGTATGAAGGACGCGGTCCAAAAGGGACGAGGTATGGAGGACGCGGGCCAAAAGGACAAGGTGAGGAGGACGCGGGCCAAAAGGACCAGGTATGGAGGATGCGGGCCAAAGAACCAGGTATGGAGGACGCGGGCCAAAAGGACCAGGTACGGGGGACATGGGCCAAAAGGACCAGGTATGGAAGACACGGGCCAAAGGACCAGGTATGGAGGACGCGGGCCAAAGTACGAGGACGCGGACCAAAAAGGACGAGGTATGAAGTACGCGGGCCAGAAAAGAACGCGGGCCAAAAAGGACCAGGTATGGAGGACGCGGGCCAGAGGACGAGGAATGGAGGACGCGGGCCAAAAGGACGAGGTATGAAGGACCTGGGACAGGGGACCTGGTATTGAGGACGCGGGCCAAAAGAACGAGGTAAGGAGGACGCCAGCCAGAGGACGAGGACGTGGGCCAGAGGACGAGGTATGGAGGACGCGGGCCAAAAGGGACGAGGTATGGAGGACGCGGTCCAAAAGGACGAGGTATGGAGGACGCGGGCCAGAGGACAAGGACGCGGGCCAAAAGGACAAGGTATGGAGGACGCAGGCGAAAAAGGACGAGGAAGCGGGCCATAAAGGAAAAGAACGTAGGCCAATAAGGACGAGGACGCGGGCCAAAAAGGACGAGGGCACGGGCCAAAGAGGACGAGGACGCGGGCCAAAAAGGACGAGGACGCGGGCCAAAAAGGACGAGGACGCGGGCCAAAAAGGACGAGGACGCGGGCCAAAAAGGACGAGGACGCGGGCCAAAAAGGACGAGGACGCGGGCCATAGAGGACCCGGGCCAGAGAGGACGAGGCCGGAGGCCAGAGAGGACGCGGGCCAGAGAGGACGTGGGCCAAAGAGGACGCGGGCCAGAGAGGACGAGGACGCGGTCCAAAAAGGACGAGGACGCGGGCCAGAGAGGACGCGGACCAGAGAGGACGCGCGCCAGAGAGGACGCGCGCCAGAGAGGACGAGGACGCGGGCCAAAAAGGACG
The DNA here is from genome assembly GCF_046119375.1 of Phyllobates terribilis. Taxonomy (NCBI): domain Eukaryota; kingdom Metazoa; phylum Chordata; class Amphibia; order Anura; family Dendrobatidae; genus Phyllobates; species Phyllobates terribilis. Next base: position 350,251,080 of record NW_027362768.1, on the reverse strand, counting down.
AGGATGCGGGCCAAAAAGGACGAGGATGCGGGCCAGAGAGGACGAGGACGCAGGCCAGAGAGGATGCGGGCCAGAGAGGATGCGGGCCAGAGAGGACGCGGGCCAGAGAGGACGCAGGCAAGAGAGGACGCAGGCAAGAGAGGACAAGGACGCGGGTCAAAAAGGACGAGGACGCGGGCCAGAGAGGACGCGGGCCATAGAGGACGCGGGCCAGAGAGGACGAGGACGCGGGCCAGAGAGGATGAGGGCCAGAGAGGACGAGAACGTGGGCCAGAGAGGACAAGGCCGCGGGCCAGAAAAGGACGAGGCTGCGGGCCAGAAAAGGAGGAGGCTCGGAGGCCGCGGGCCAGAAAAGGATGAGGCCTGGAGGACACAAGGACTCCCTCAAGGGCGGACTAGGAGGGCAACAACGATGTCGAGGAGGACTAGGATGGATGAGGAGGAGGTTAAGGATTGACGAGGACGACTCATAATAGGTGTACAATCATGATGCAAATATCATTAGAAAACCGCTATGTCATACTTCTGGACCCAAAACAATGAGTAGAGAAATCGTAATGCCTAAAAGTTTCAGATTCCTTCCATAAAACATGGCATGAAAACCTTGGCCAATTTTTTTTGCTAGTGATGCAACTTCACTTAGCTTATTAAAAAGTTCTTTCAGAAAGTTGATTCATTTTTCATTCATTCTATCATGTACGGTATAGAGACCAATTTCCTTTTAATCCAACTAAAAGATTTGGTGCAGAAAACAGCATGCGCGGAGGTGAGGAACAGGCAGGATGTTTATACCATCCTTCAATTAGAAGAAACCTATTAGAGGGTATTTAGACCAGAACGGTTTGCCATTTCGTACTTACAGTTAAAGGCTCTCCTTGTAGTGCTTGTAGTACAAAGTTACTGATAACTCTTCCATCATTCATGTGCATACGTGGCCCAAATGTATTAAATGTCCGAGCCACTCTGACCTCCACACCTTCCTGCCAACAAGAAAAGCAGTTTAGAGACCACATTTTCTTCCAGTAAAAATTAGACTTTTGTTTGTAAAGACATTCTACACAAATAAGCATGTATTTTTCTACCATAGCTTGTATCGCTTTACAAGGTTGTTTTCATTACGAGTTTTGGAAGGTACCACTAACCAGCCTACTGGCTTCTTACTTGCCAGGGGGCGTTCCTGAATGAACGACGAAACTGACCAGCAACATGGCCGCACAGTTGGTCCAAACTGTCCACTGTTGACAGCAGAGCTAGCTTTGCCTCTGCAGCATTGTGTAAGTGCAGGGACAATGAACCTGGCTGGATCCAGCCATCTGGCTAGCTTCAGAGCAGCACTTGCAAGCTCTATAGCATAAAGCATACAAGAGCTGCACTACTTGCCCAGGAACCTAGCCACCTCTGATAGAATACTGCCCTTTGTTAGTTTGCAGAGGTAGCCGGTAGCCTATGGAATTAAGAAGCCCTCTGTTCTTATGAATGTTGACGAGCTGCTTGCTTCTATGTGCAGTTTAAAATTGTACCCATTTATAAAAAGAAAACCCATGTAAATGTTTCCAATAAGTTGTGATTAGCTTTCCTTGAGAGGGCACAGCATGTATTATATGACATAATGTTATCAATGCAGCATTTCCTATAGCAAGGACACACATTCACAAAACCATTTGTCGAAGACCTCAGGTCTATAGAGAATTGCTCTGGCATGGTTAATTGATTCTGTAATTTCTGACTCGTATCAACACATTCTATTTTACATAATGAAACACCCTTTGAAATTTTTGGTTGGAAATAAAACATAATTAGCAATAATATAACAACTTCAAGCCCACTGCTGTGAAGATCAAGCCATTATTATATCAAGATGAGGCTGGCAGCAGAAGAGTGGACTGGCCACCCCAGAACTCATTGTCATTTAAAGTTATGGCAGAAACCCAACTTCAAAGACTGAACTTTGTGGTTTTCACAAAAAGATAGCAGAATTAAGTCACAGCCTCGTAGGAAAAAAAGCAGATGAGTAGTAGATGCTAAGAAGTCACAGCACCACTAGAAGGCTATCTGAGTGGTTCCCTACGTTGACCCAGTCTATATAGAACACCTATAACATAGTAACTGAAACATTTCCCACTTTTTTAGGCAATTACAGAGTGAAGCAACCTTGAGCAATCAGCTTTAAAACTTAGGGGAGGGAGGGGGTAATTGCAGTGTGTATGTTCATTTCAACTGTAGCACCCAAATGAAGGATTGCAGCTTTTATTGCCCTCTGTCTTGCCAGGTCTTGCATAGGGCCCTAGCGGCTTAGCTGATCGTTAGCAAGATGGGACCCTCATTTAATTCTCCAACGGTGTATTTTGGGTTTTCGTTTTGTTTTACCATTTCTACCATTCTTAATGTACAGAACATTTATATTGCTTGTGTGCCACAGACATTTTAATATTGTAAGACTAAATTGACCCATTTCAGATGGAGCATGCTGTAAAGATAGTAGATTTAATACAAAAAAGCACTCTATTACATGGGTAGTGGAAAAATCAATTACTCCATCACATACAAGATTAGCTACTTATCAAGGGACTTAAAACTGCGCAAATTACACAACGTGCAATAGTTTTGAAACTTGGGCAAATCACACCATCAGCAAAAAAAAACAATCCCTCAGCAAATAAAGTCTCCCTAATGTAATTAGAGCACAGGAAATACATAGGGCTTAAAGATATAGAGGTCAGAATAAGGGCGTCTGCAAGGCCTCATTAAGAGTTTTTGTCAGACCCCATTATTCGGACCATGATATCCTCCAGTTTTATATATTTGCTTGGGAGACAAACGATTTTTTTTTTTTAGACATTACTGTATAACCGACTAATGCTATCCATAATTTCCACGGACCCACAGACTTGTATGAGCGATTTTGATTCATGACATGGGTCAAAAATTTGGGGTGGGGGGGAGGGGTGTTATTGTAGGTTGTAAGACGTCTTCCAGATTACACTGAATATTAGTAACACGACCAACCTGTTTCATATAAGAATAGCACATGGTCTCTGCTACTCGCTTTCCCTCATCATAACAAGCTCGGGGCCAATAGGATTCACATGTCCCCAGTAGTCTTCATTTTGAGGGTGTACTTCTGGATCTGATGATTAACATAGGAGGAGATTGAGGACAAAGCATAAAGTGAATGTAATAAAAAAATAAGTAGAATACAGACTATGGGCTTTACAAGGAACCATTATATCAAAACAACAAACAATAAAAAGGCCAAAGATTACAAGAGCCGACATGACATCATTTATCACAGTCTGGACTTTTTATCTTTTGCTCTGCAGCTTGACACCTGAGATAATGGTGGTAAAGACAATGAGACGCAGGAACAATGTTGAAAGCGATTTCAAGTGTAAAGGCCCCGTCACACATAACGAGATCGCTAGCGAGATCGTTGATAAGTCACGGTTTTTGTGACACAATAGCGATCTTGCTAGCGATCTCGTTATGTCTGACAGGTAGCAATGATCAGGCCCCTGCTGTGAGATCGCTGATCGTTACAAAGCTTCCTGGACCATCCCTGGGTCGTCGCGCTCCCGCTGGGCAGTGTGCATCGCTGTATTTGACACCTTATCAACGACCTCGTTAGCGATTCAGAACTGAGACACGTAGGCGTGCATAAATTGGACTTTTCCGCGCCCCTGAAGTGGAGGAACCCCAAAACCGTAAGCGTTAAAATAAAAAAAATAAAGTGGTTTAATGCGTAATTTCAGTGGGGATAATGGGTTCCTATGGGAGAAAGTGCAGCCGCAGGTGTGTAAAGAATTGACATGTTGATTCTTTTTACGCCCGCGCTTTCTCCCATAAAAGTGCAGCGTATATTTACGCAGTGTCTGTACGGCAAAGTGAATTTCACATTCACTTTGCCGGCAGACACAGGGGCACATGGAGCATTTTTAAAAAGCGTGCGCAAAAAAGTGGTCAAAAATGCACGTAATTTTACGAAAAGTAATTTTATGCACGTCTTTGTGACACAATACAGTCCCTATCAAGGTGTATATAGATAGATTGGCCTCATCCTCTGATTCACTGAAAACAATCTGCGCTAAAGCCGTATTTAGACGGAGAGAATTCTGCTCAAATCGAGCACGAATAGATAAAACAAGTTCAATGGCCTGTGGAAATCAGCCTTTTACAGAACAAGAACATCAATCTAAACTGCGTGAGGAAGAACGATTGTTCATGTGCACACTATATGGGGACAGAACGATCACATTGTTAGCGCACAACCCCCATTTAGATCACAGATATGAACCCTCTAGGATTACTATTTTGTGAATATTTTTTGCGGCATTACTCAATAAACAAGAGTTTTGCAATATATAAAATACATTTATTTAATTTATTTTAATTCTACATTATGTTATATAATATATATTTTACATACACATACTTTTTATCTGTATGTTTTTGCTCTAATCATTGGCCTTTGGGTCAGGCTACTCCCTCACATGAGAGACACCTGTTTTTCATGTATCTTTGTCCTATTTTTATTCTTATCAATAAAATATCTATTTTATAAAGGTATTCCTACTGTGACATGGTCCTTTCCACCCTCCTGCATTAGGATATTTGGAAGGTTATTCTTTTATCTCTATTTGTTTCAGTGACGTGGCATTCTTGGTAACCAAACTATTGATGGATTCAAAGTAAACTTGCCAGATTACAGACAACATTCAGTGTTATTCACTGTTTTAGGTAACTCTAATCCCTAAATATTCCCGCAGCAGCCTATACCACTCCCATGTGTCTTACTGTCTAAATATATATTTGCCTGAAATTCACTTACTATAATTTATAATAGTAATTTGTAAGCGTTGATGAACGATATTAAGGTGATTAAAACTATGGATGAGTGAATCCCTGTGTAACAGACAGCTGTCCAGCCAACACCTGAAGTGAATGGAGCGGAGGGCAAGCATGCGAATCGGCAGGTGTTGGCCAGGTTTTATTTCCTGCACTGTACACAATCACAACCAACATGTACCAGTGCTACTGTCACAGCCAACAAAGTACTTTGGTTCTGGGTAAAAGCAAAAATCTCAACAAGGCAAAAATATCACGTGATCAGTAAGGTGAAGGGTCTTTTTGGTCAATAGAAGAGTCAAGAAGGATGCTAAACAGAGAACCAAAACACAAGAACCCAAGGAGAAGGAATTTGTTAAGAAACTTGATGCCGCTCACGCTGATGCCATGAAACTTAAGGAAGAATGTGACTTCTTGCTTCCTCAAAGAGAAAAAGGTAGTTGTGGAAGCATGGGAACATTAGACAAAAAGCTGGCCAAGGTCGAGGAAAGAAGATTTAGGAGAGAATTATAGGCAGAGAAATGAAGAAAAATGGAAACTGAGCAAGTTCGGCAGTCAACAGCATCGGCTGAACTTTGCTGTAGTAGTAGCAACTGCAGAGACAACGGCGACAACATAAATATGCATGAATCTATTACAGTAAAAGGTAATTGAAAAATACCACCATCTCAGGACAAAGGTAATCGGTATCACTATTAGTTGAAGTATGATAATCATAATAGAATTCTAAAACACACAAGGTGTTAGTCTCCAGAACCATTACACTCTACAAATCAGCTAAGGTAATCTAGAGGTGTTAAGGATCCAAACTGAGCTATTATAAAGTTGGCAACACATGCAAATATAATCTGGACCTGAAATATGGGAAAAAAACTCTGTGAATATAGATAATGTATAATCATTTTTATGCCATATACCCTTAAAAGAATATCATGGAAATGTTTATAAGTATATTGAAGGATTTACATCAGTGGTGTCAAACTCAAACACAGGGCCAAAATAAAAAAAACTTGGAGAATGTTGCCGGCCAACCAGTACAGTATAATGGCCCCACAGTCCTCCATACGGTATAATGACATAGGGGTGGTGGTTCTGGTGTAGCGGGACAAATATAAAATCACCCTGCAAGCCAGATTTGGCCCACAGGCCAGAGTTTGACACGTATGATTTACATAAACACACAGAAGAATACAATTTGAGATCAAATAAATAAGAGGACGAAGTCCACATAAGCCCAGTTGGGGTAGTGACGTGTTGTGTGACAAAAACATGACGGAGGACAAGATCCCGGAAACCTCATCCAGATAATCTCGAAAGATGATTCAGAGTGAAGAAAAAGAAAGGACTTCAACCACCTTTACTGCAATCTCTTTAAGTCCTCACACGTCACTACCCCAACTGGGCTTATTTGGACTTGGTCCTCTTATTTATTTGATCTCAAATTGTATTCTTCTGTGTGTTTATGTAAATCATATGTGTCAAACTCTGGCCTGTGGGCCAAATCTGGCTTGCAGGGTGATTATACATGGCCCGTGACACCAGAACCACCACCCCTGTGGGGCCATTATACTGTATGGATGATTGTGTGGGGCCCATTATACTGTATACTGGCTGGCCTGCAACTTTCTCCAAGTATTTTTTATTTTGGCCCTCTGTTTGAGTTTGACATCGCTGATGGAAATCATTCAATATACTTATAAACATTAGACTGATATCCTTTTAAGGGTATATGGTATAAAAATGATTATACATTATCTATATTGGCATAAGTATTTTCCTATATTTAGGTCCAGATTATATTTGCATGGGTTGCTAACTTTATAATACATCAGTTTGGATCCTTGATACCTATATTATCTTATCTAATTTGGGGAGTGTAATTGGAATTGGTTCTGGAGATGGTAACACTCAGCTCGTGGGTTTTAGAATTCTATTGTGATTGGCATGCTTCATCTAATAGGGATACCGATTACCATTGTCCTGAGATAGTGATATTTTTCAATTATCTATAATTGCCTTCTTCAATTACCTTTACTGTAATATTTATGCATTTAGGGACTCAAATATTTTGCCTTGTGTTCTTGCAAGCACACTTTTATTCTAACCATTGCTTACAATTTTTTTTCTGGTTACTTGCATAGAAATATAACGCATCTTGTAACATATTGAGATCTGATGGTCTTTTGGGTAAATCTGGTATTACGCCATCTTTTCATACAAAAATGTACAAAAAAATGCGATGTGTATAACTAGATTAAAGTTGCGCATCCGTACGCTCCCCTTCTGGGTGCGATGCACAAGATCAGACTGTTCGCTCTACTTTGCGTGCGCGGTACGCGCCTCTAACAAGATGCACCATATAAATTGATGCCATTTACCTCACGCGCATGCGTGAATGTCAATAAGTGACTGGAACGCAAATTGGTCAATGTGCACATGTGCGGTAGCACATTTCCTTTTGATATGTGAATATGTTGCGGTCTAGAGCATGCGCAATTGTATCCCCAATATGGTTGCTCTCGGTAAAGTCGAACAGCCATTTATCTTTCTTTGATGGTCTGTTCATTTAAACAAATTCATTCAGCTGATACAGACCCGTGAGGAAGCCACAGTTTGTTTGGCGACACGCGTTGGGCATCTCTGCCCTGCAGCTCTCTTCCAACCATTTTCTAATCGAGGATCTTGCTATATCATGGCATTCAAAGGTTTGCGATATTTTCCTTTTGACACAATTATGTGTCTTGCAATTATCTCCAACAGTTCTGTTAGTTCTTTTGTGGCACTTATTTGATGCTTACAGTGCATGTCATTTTTATCATCGCTTTACTAATTGGCAGAGTAGGTATTATTTTAGTTCATCTATTACTTTGACAAGTTTAGGCGGCCAATTTATTTCTGTTGGTACTTTTGTCAACATATACTATCCACAATTTGTATGGATAGTCTATAATTAATCATACTATGTTCTAAATGTTTACACCTTGACCATCGAGTCTTTCATATATTTCTAGGCATAGATTGTTGACAACACATGAAAATGTCCTCAGTGCTGTACTGTTCTACTATTATCAATCTTTTAGACTCTTTATGGTTGGCGGTTTGAGATGCATGGGCTATTTAGGCTTATTTTAGGTTAACAGTGTTTTCATGTAATTTTTGACTAAGTGTTTTTAATTGTTTGCTGAATGGTTCAATAAAATATTTTCTATTTTTGGTGATCCCTGTATCCATAGCATGTTTCTTTCTGGTTTCTGGTAAATTGGCAATTCATCACATGCTGCAGGCTCATCCCGAGTACTAGGTGGTGCCTTCTTTAAAATGTGTTTCACATGTTTGTTAAATTGTGTCTGGTGTCAACAGGTCCAAATATAAAGTTATAAAGTTGCCTGGAATCAACTGGATAAAACAAAGGTTTTCGGCTTGAATGGAGTTTCAACTGAGCTAGGACCACTTAAAAAGGAGTGTCTAGTTGAATTTTACACCAACCAGCTGGCACAATGCCATCCAAGAGATGATTACAAGGAATTGTTAACACTGGCACTCCTGTTCCTTGGTTCACTGGCAAACCCAGACATACACATCAACACTCCAGGCGCCTACCATCATGCTTGATGGATGGCCAAAGTGATATTCAGAGCGTATATCTTCATGATTCGTCACCAATTTCATTTAATTTTGACAGAGTTAAAAAGTCTCCGTCAATTTTGCACTTTTACTGCCTGCTTATACTTGAAGGCTTGGTACCGCTGTCAGATCCCAGCCACATCTCCGTGAAATGACTTGACATTACTCCAAGAACTTGTAGCATACAAAGGAATCAACCAACCTGTTGCTGAGGCAGCAATAAAAACTTTCCACAGATACCTGTGGCACCTCACTGAGATTATGGTGGGTCTGGCTTTTTCTAACCGTTAGGTTCTAACTGCAGAAAAGGTTGAGATGGTTCTGGCGGTATAGCTATTGGGCTTAATTATGATTATTAATGAGTTGGGGGCGCCACTGGCGTAGGATGGTAGGGTGCCAACCTCCACGTAGGTAGGGATTAAGTTAGTTAGGGACAAAAAGAGGGATATTGCCCATTGGTCCTTTTTCCTTCTTTCCTCCTGTTTGTATGTGCTCAGGTCCTTTATGTCTCGCACTACCAAAAGGAACTGGCTACTCAATTATTATTGGGTTATGTGTTTAATATATTTTCCCCTTCTTCCTCTTTCATCTCATGCTCTTGTGGTGACATTAAAATACCAGTGACTATCACCTCTCTTCATTTAATGGATTTACTGTCTAATCAGAGGTATTGCTTCTGCTAGTATTTGTCCCTTTCGGTCAAGCATAAAAACAAGATTAATGTAATTTTTGACTCTGTACATGCTGAGAAAGGGCATGTGGAGCTCCTTTATAGAGTTTACATAAGGGTTCCACAAGGTGCCCCGCATAGGTTACGGGGGAATGCATATGTCCGCAGGGACTGCCTATCTCCCTGGCAATAAGGGTTGTTCTAGAGCTATGGACCTGAGCGCTTTTGTTTGGGCCCATTGCCGCACACCTGGGTGTGACAAGCACTCTTTGGAGCACATTCCATTTAGATTCCCTTTCTCTTTCCCAGGTCTATTTAAACTGGGGATATGTGGTATAGGGTTAGAAATTAAGCGAGTCCTGTCCCTGGCCCTTGGTGTATGTGTACAATTTAAGTATCATAACCATGAAAGAGGGTTATTTATTTTGGGAAGACTCTAACACTACAAATTGCTGCTTTATGGGTTAATAAATATGTTACCTTTATATTTTCTCCTATCCAACAAGCATCTTTCAACATATCTTTTACATTGATCCTTATCTAGTTAGTATTAAAATAAGATGGTCACTGAAGTGTACCATTAGATGCTGTTCGTTGCATGACCATTATTGTATCTGAGCAGGACCTTTCTGGGTAAATTTTCCTGCTTTGAGTATAGGTGGGGTAACCAGTTATACATGTGAAAGGTCATGTGAACACCTGATGTTGTTGGGTGTGATAACTGGAGAAAAGGAGTGTATGAGTGGATCACTCTTTTATTGTGTATATGTTAGTCTGTGAGCACTTGCACCTTATTTTATAAGTCTTTGATTAAAAGTTAAATTTTAATTGATACACAGCTATTTCAGTGAGATGGTTCTGGCTCTGCAGAAGGAAGGCAACGATGTCTGCTCAACTCGCGTGCAGCCTGCCGAAGACCTTGTGTCACACAAGAAGCTTCAACACTTCATGTCGTCCAACACAAAAAAACCTGTTTGTTGCACTGAAAATAAACCAAGATTTTCTTCATCAAGATCCTTGTCTATGGCACACTAATGCAAGTTACAATGATGCATCCTCAAGTCGCTGGATGGAAAATCATGAATGATGCCGCTGAAAGCTCCATTGCCAGGGGCGTACATAGGAATCATGGGGCCCCATAGCAGAAGCTCTGATTGGAACCCCCCCCCCCAAAAAAAAAATAAATAAATAAAAATAATTGTCTGGGTCACCAAAGATCAGATCTCACAACTTTCCATCCTTTACATAGTAATTTTCCTCCTGCTCGAGTCCTAGATCTCTTTCATTGCCCCATAAAGTGTGATGCCAATAAAAGGGCCCCCCAAACACAGTATGATACCCCCATGGTGAATTCCTCCACATGCACAGCATAATGACCCTACTGTACCCCACCTCAACTTCCAGGGAAAAGTATGCTGACCCTAACACAGTATGATCATCCCCCAACTGTGAGCCCCTACAGCTAAAGATGATGGTACATAATAAGGGAGGGTGTTAAACATAATAAAAGAGGAAACTATATAACTAAGGATGGCGCTATACATAATAAGTGAGTACACTATATACTAAGGAACTGTGCTATACATAATAATTCTACATTCCTGTATCCGTGTGCAGTGTCGGTGTGCTGCCCTGTTTTACCGACGCATTAAGCATGTCCTATTCTAATCCTCAATATCGGATCAGAACAGGACATTCCCTGACCCTCACAGATCTCATTCTCAGATCCGTGATTTTCATGGATGTGTGAATGGATCTATAAAACTGTACGAGTCAGTGGATCATCCGATAAAAAAATCTGGCAGCACAAGGACATTTCACACAAATGTGAGAATGCAGCCTAAAGCCCCCATCTCACATAGCGAGATCGCCGCTGTGTCACGGTTTTGGTGACGCAACAGCGACCTCACTAGCGATGTCGCTATGTGTGACACTTTGCAGTGATCAGGCCCCTGCTGTGAGGTCGCTGATCGCTGCAAAGTGTCCTGGACCATTTTTCTGTGTGTGACCAGCGGGAGCAGCGATCAGGCTGGTAACCATGATAAACATCGGGTTACTAGGGGCACACGCGTTCCAGCGCCACCATATTGCTCTGTCCCAGCGCCACCCTATTGCTCTGTCCCAGCGCCTCCATATTGCTCTGTCCCAGCGCCTCCATATTGCTCTGTCCCAGCGCCTCCATATTGCTCTGTCCCAGCGCCTCCATATTGCTCTGTCCCAGCGCCTCCATATTGCTCTGTCCCAGCGCCTCCATATTGCTCTGTCCCAGCGCCTCCATATTGCTCTGTCCCAGCGCCTCCATATTGCTCTGTCCCAGCGTCTCCATATTGCTCTGTCCCAGCGCCTCCATATTGCTCTGTCCCAGCGCCTCCATATTGCTCTGTCCCAGCGCCACCCTATTGCTCTGTCCCAGCGCCTCCATATTGCTCTGTCCCAGCGCCTCCATATTGCTCTGTCCCAGCGCCTCCATATTGCTCTGTCCCAGCGCCTCCATATTGCTCTGTCCCAGCGCCTCCATATTGCTCTGTCCCAGCGCCTCCATATTGCTCTGTCCCCCCACCTCCCCTCCCCAGTGTTTCAGTAAAAAAAAAAAAAAATACTTACCTCAGCAGCTCAGCTCGCTCCCCTGCAGCATTCTCCTGGCTGCCGGCAGCTTTCTTCCTGACCCAGGCACGCGCTGGATGATGACGTCATGAAGCTGCACACGCCTGGGTCAGGAAGGAAGCAGAGGACGATCCCTGCAACTCCGCTGCTATTCTTCTCCTGACAGCAGCGGAGCTGCAGGGATCGCTCCCTGCGCGCCGCGTGCAGGGAGCAGCTGCACCTTGCGGGCCCCTTAGTGCAGCTCCATGGTGGGGACCCAGCACAGCTGCACCGGCGGCGGTATGTCCGCCCCTGGACTGCTATGGGGCCCTCTAGGCTCACGGGCCCCCTGGGCTCACGGGCCCCATAGCAGTCGCGTGGTCTGCCGCCATTGGCGGTACACCACTGTCCATTGCACTCATGAGCACATTCAATTCATCACTGAGCACTCAAGAAGACTAGAAATAGTTTATTATCCAGTGTGTGGAAAAGCATCACCATGACATGACTATCCTGAAGCAAATAAAGGGTGTTTCGTTAAAAAAAAAAAGAGTGTAACTACTGTAAAGTTGTACATTTACTTTGCTGCAAGACATTACAAATAATTGCAACATTGTTTACTGGTAACTCAATCATCACAAAACTAACAATGTTACGAAATTTTGTGTATGTTACAATCACACCAAAATGGAATTATACCCAGGGGTGAGACCTAAAAATTGGCACAAAAATTTCCTGGTGCCTGTACTCAGCTACTTGCATTTCTCCACATTGCAAGGACATTTTTATTGAATAGATAAAGCATTTCGAAACACAGTTCCCTTTTCAAAAGGGAACCCGTCAAGTAGAAAATGCTGTCTGATCTGGTGATTTTTATAGAAATGTAGCGGAGCCAATTGATATATACTATATAAAAAAATATTTCCTTACTTTATATAACTTAATATATTGCTCTGAACCCCTGTTCTTTCTATGCATACAAGTCCAGTGAAAGGCTCAATTAGAGCCGGCCCTAGAGCGGTGCAGACAGATAGTGGTCATTCAGTAAGTAGGACCGTCCCCACTGGACTCCTAAACCTCTGCTCTTTCTATGCTTAGAGCAATATATTAAGAGTTATACGGAATAATTACCCACAAAATCACATAATCCGCTCTTCTCCTATTGATACAATACTGCCTGTTGATCATACAACTTTCTAAAAATTATGCATTTCACTTAGACATGGAAAAAAACTGCACCAACATTCTGGACAGCAGTTACATAAATGTGCATGCTATATAGCAACTCACCCAACATGTTCAGGGTTCCTATTGTGTTGGTTTTTAACGTCTTGATTGGATTATACATGTAATTAGGAGGAGAAGCAGGAGAGGCTAAATGGTAAATTTGGGCCACTGTGAAGAAAAAGAAAAACCACCACCACATGTAATAGTGAACTTTAATTGCAATTTATTTCTAAAATGACTTATTCCTGAAAAATGTACAATTATTACCCATCCAATTAATATCAGTTTCAATTGTTCCTCATGTAACTTAAGGGAATGTGTCAGTAGATTTTAGCCATCCATTTAATCTGACAGCAGCATAATGTAGAGGCAGAGATCCCAATTCCAGTGATGTGTCACTTACTGGCTAATGCTGGTTGTTTCAATAGTAAAAAAATAAATAAATTCAACGGTTTATCAGCTGGAGATCATTACTAGATGACTAGGCGTCTCACGCCACGTGGTTCATTTGCGCTGTGTAATCCAACCACTGGTTGGCAGCTTTCTGCCTATGCACAATGTACACAAAAGCTGCCAATCAATGGTGTGGGTGGAGTCATATAGACTCAGCATTCAGGCAACTGCTAGACCGGCAGCAAAGAAAACTACACCAAGCAGACCACTAAGTGACATCACTGGAATCAGGATCTCTGCTCCTACATCATGCTGCACTACAAAAACATAGCAAACACCTGCTGAAAGACTCCCTTTAATAATTGATTTTCCACAGAATATTTGCCCTGGAACCTGAACGTGGTCGCTAATGAAGCAGTTTTGTGTGATGAAATGCAAGGATATCCCAAATCAAGGCGTGGGCTGAGGCAGAGCAACAGTACCGACCCCCGAGCTGCATCTTCTACCAACATCAAATGTTGTAATATTTAAAACTCAGATGACATATGGAGGTGGGCTTAGTGTAATAGAAGTTGAAAGGGTTATGCCATTTAGATCTGTTTAGGGACCCAATTCATCAACATTCACAATAGGTAGTACAAAATTATTATATTAAGAAACTCTTATAAAGAAATGCTTCTGCACATACCCTATGTGTAAGGAATCTGCAGCCAGTAAAAAACTCCAGGGGGCCGATTCATAACAGTTTGCACCAAAACGCTACAATAAAAATGTTGCAAGATTTTTCACAGCTCAAAAATCGCACCAAAAGGTCATGCCTCTTGGCATTTTTCAGCCATTTCCCCCCAACAGCTGGATGGGGCGAGGGCAAGCGCCACTGAAGTGACTTAAAGGGGTACTCCGGAGATAAATAAAATAAATAAGTTGTACTGTCCCTGCCCTCTATAAAGATGAGATGCCCTGCGCACTTCTGTTATCATTAGAGCACTTGTAATTCAGTGTGACAGCAGCTGCTCCCCTCTGGGACAATACATCACAGCAGTGTGAAGCTCTCCGCTGTAAGAAACAGCCAGTCCGAGAAGAAGGAGCATGTCAAGGGAGTGGCCTGCTCTTGGCTTTTAAGGCTATGTGCCCACGTTGCGGACCTGAAGCATATTTTTTACGCTTCTCCCTGGCGGGAAAATCGCATGCGGATATTACATGCGGTTTTCCCGCCAGGTAGAAGCGTTTGTGAGGCGTCTTTGCATGCATTTCCGCATGCGGGTTATCAAGCACTTCTCCAAGCATCACTTGGAAAAGTGCTTGACAACTTGTTCAGAATGGTAAAAAATAAAAAAATAAACTTTATACTCACCTTCTGATGCATTCTCTGCCCCGTCCGGAGTCTTGAGCGGCTCACGCTGTTGTGTGCAGGACCTTCGGTGACGTCATTGAGTCATGTGGTGGGTCACATGACTCAATGACGTGGCAGGTCCTTCAGACAACAGCGCGACGGAGGGAAAACATCAGAAGATAAGTATAAACTTTATTTTATTCTTTTTTTGACAGGTTCTTTGGTACCCAGGTCTGGATGAGAGTCTCCTCTCATCCAGACTTGGGTACCATCCGCACATTGATTCCGCTGCGCTTCCGCAAAATTAATGAACATGCTGCGGATTTTTGACTGCAGCATATACGCTGCGGAAAAATCCGCAGCATGGGCACTGACATTGCGGAATGCCATTGGGGACCATGGGGTGCGGATATACATGCGTTTTTCAAGCGTTTACGCTGCGGAAATTCCGCAGCATATACGCTTGAAAAACGCAACGTGGGCACACAGCCTAATAGCAACAGATGTTGTGGGCGATATGCCCTTTTCCAAGATGGCGCCAGTATACCTGGTCTTCTAGTGCACAGATGCGGAAGTCCTTACCTCCTGTTCTGACATGCGTGGTATTAGCTACAGGAACGCCGAGATTTTGGCGCTATATGCAAATGCAAATTGGGGTGAGCCATGTTTCCCTATTTGTATACACAGCTGCTGCATATGATCAATTATGTATAGATATGAGTGTTATGGCTGTAAGCCTGTTTACATTGTTGTTTTGCACTAAGTCATTTACACTGATTATGCACCATCATGTCTTGTAATATTATTTATCTGAAAGATTATGTATATTATGCACTTTTCATGTAATTGCTGCTGATTACTATTGTAATTAGATCGCCTTAAACACTCTGCACTTGCACCTTACCTATGCTTGAGAAAGGGCCACAATTTTGGACTGAAACGTTGCCATATGGGCTATTAAACATGTATGTATGTATGTATGCATGTATATACACACACACATATACAGGGTGGTCCAAAAGTAGGTGGCCAGAAAATAATAACATTTATTTTGATTTATATATAAAATGATATTTACTAACACAAGCATAACATTGACAATTAAATTTTATTCTGAACAATAATACAAAAGCCCTTAAATTTTATCAACGCAGGTGCGGAAACTGTTTTCCATTACAAGTTGCACAGCTTTGAAGTCGCCTCTTACGTTTCAACAAACTTTTTTGCACAAGTCTCTTTGGGTATTAATTTCTTGAAATGCATCTCAAGTAATTTTCAAATCACTGACACTTTTTGGTTTTCGACTATAAACTTTGTCCATGAGTACTCCCCAAAAGAAAAAATCCATTGGGGTCAAGTCTGGTGAACGTGCCGGCCAATCAAATGGGCCTCTTCAGCCAATCCATTTATTAGGAAATGTTTCATCAAGATACTCGCGGACCACTCTTGAATAATGTGGAGGGGCCCCATCTTGTTGGAAATAAAGGTCATTTGAATTAGGCTGTTGCTGTAACTGGGGAACAACTTGATTCATAAGAATTTCGAGACACTTATCTCCTGTGACTGTTCCATAACCTTCATAACCTTATGTCCACCTACTTTTGGACATGTATGTACATATATACACATACACACACACACACACACACACACACACACACACACACTAGGTGGCGCTCATAGCAATCTTTACATGACAACCACAGGGGTCTGCTGCGTGATGGGGTCACCGATGGGCGGGGTAAGTGACGCGCTTACGGCACTGTTAAATGCTGCTGTCAGAGATTGACAGTGGCATTTAACTGGTTAACAGCCGTGGCTGGATTGCAATTCCACCCGCGGCTGTTGCAGGCACATGTCCGCTGTATAAATCAGCTGGCATTTGCCCGGTTCAGTGCAGACTCAGCGCCAGAGCCCCTGCTGAACCGACCTTTCCAACGTGGTGCGTACTATTACTGACCATGTTGGAAAGGGGCTAAAATCACATTTCACTGATTAAAGCAATCTGTCACAAGGTTTCTGCCGCATAAACGTAGAGGCAGAGAACCTGATTCCAGCAATGTGTCATGCCACTTACTGATCTGCTTGCTGCAATTTTGCTAAAAAAAAACAAAACAAAAAAACAAACAAACACACACACACGCGCACACACACACGCACACGTGTGTGTGTATGTGTGTATATATATAATTTTCCAAGTGCCAACTGAAACATGTGTTCACTTTGCACTTGCATTTCTTTTAATCTCCCCACTGTCTGCCAATTTACCTACATTATAGATCCAAACAGATGGTTAGATTCCTCTGCTGAGGCTGTTTCACGTAAGGACACGGGACGTGGTCCCCAGCATGGGACACCCATTCAGGGCCGGCGTAAGGGCAGGCAGACTAGGCATCTGCCTGGGGCCCCCAGCCCGTGGCGTGCCGCTATAGGGCCCGTGAGTTCGTCCCCCCGCATCGCGCATTGAACTGTATCGGCAGCGGGAGAATGACTGTGCCTGCAGAGTGGAGTTGCTGAGACGCTCTGCAGAGCATGGAGCAGCTGGAGAACGAGGAGAGGTGAGTATTGTATGTATTTGTTTTTTTATACGTGGTGACCATAATACTGCAGAACTGGGGGGCTGCATTATACTGTATGGAGTGGCTGAATTATACTCTATGGGGGGGCAGAATTATACTTTATCGTTGACTATGGGTTGCATTATATTATATGTGGAACCCCAGGGGTCTGGTTACCACAGTAATAGCAATATTACGTCTGTGAGCAGGTGGGAGGTCTCCTGGTCAGGAATCCTAAGCATGCCACACCTCCTGCCCAGTCCTGGGAGGGGAAGAACTTCCCCTATAAAAACTGGGGCTGAGGTGGGGTTATAGAGAGAACACAGACAGAGACAGAGACACAGTCTGGTCTGGTGTGGAGCAGTTACAGGGAAAATAAGAACAGGAGCTCTGTGGGAGCAGTGATAAAAGGAGTCCGGGACTGGAAGCTGTAGAGCTCGTCCGGACTGAAGAGATCTCACCGGACACGGAGTCCGAGGCTGTGGGGACTGTTCCATACCC
Source organism: Phyllobates terribilis (assembly GCF_046119375.1). Lineage (NCBI taxonomy): Eukaryota > Metazoa > Chordata > Amphibia > Anura > Dendrobatidae > Phyllobates > Phyllobates terribilis. The sequence continues at coordinate 350,233,349 of NW_027362768.1, read as the reverse complement.
AGCAGCAGAAACCGACCGGCAGGGGATTTCAGGTCCTCTGGCCAAGAAACCCGAAGGCACGGTCACACGCAAGGGACCAGCACCGCCGTCGTGGAGCGGAGGCTACCAGAAGGCCCCGAGTCACCGGCCATACGGGTGAGCACCACACGGTACACTCAGGGACGTGGGCTACTTTTACCCGCTTCTAGCAAGGTAGCCAAGAAGAGTACAGTTAGTTGGGGAGGCCTACAACTCCGCCTGGCCAGGGGAGATCCTGTCTGCTCACGGACTGACCAGGCCCCGATCGCTAGCCAGTACTCCCGGGAGGGTCTACCTTTGCCACCAGTAAAGACCCTGAACTATACCGCATCGTCTCTGAGTGGTGCCTGCGTGCAAATCCGCTATCCCCATCATCCACGTCTGCTGCCCTGAGGCCATACCCCTCCCGTTGGGGGTTATACTACCCACGCTGCACAACTGTACCACCGGCCTCAGCGGTCTGCCCTGCAGCGGCGGTTTCATAACTGCATTCAGCGGGTGGCGTAGTCGAACACTAAAACATCATATACTAATTCCGCCACTTAGTTTGACACCCTGGGCACGGACCGGGTCACCGCCACGAGGACTACTACCCCCAACAGATCCGGCTCCGGGTATTCCCCAAACATGGCCCAGGGGGCGCGTCAACTTTTGGCGTAGTCAGCAGGATTCCGTGCCCGCAACCACCGGGTACTGCGCGCCTGAAAAAGACTGATAAACTTACCTGCGGTGAAGATTCCCGCCATCCGTGGAGTTTTCCCGCCATCCGACGCCATCTTCTGCCTTCTTCCCGCCATCCGTGGAGTTTTCCCGCCGTTGGACGCCATCTCGAGGACGCCGCGCGGGAAGAAGAGGGGCGTGGACTCCGAAAGCGCGCGAGAACTGAAGCCCCGCCTCACGTCCGGACGTTGCGTAAGGTCCTGGAAGGAACCCAGCAGACGCCGACGTCACAGGAGCGTGACGGAAGGTCCTCAACCCTGACGATCCACTGTGGAGCCACGGCCTACGGAAGAGGATCATCGCAAGGTAGGCCACGGTCCACTAGGGGGGAGGAGGATGTCGGATACGGAGGAGAGCTTCACTGCCACAGCCACCGCCAGCACCACCGCTGCTGCGGTCATGCCTTTCACCATGCCCTACATACCGGGGGCAGCCTGGCTACCCCAGTACTCAGGGGAGTCACATACCCTAAATGACTTCAGAGAAAGGCTGGATAGCCTCTTCCAGGTGTACCCCCTCACAGAAGAGCAAAAAGTGAGCATCCTGGTGGCTCAATTAACAGGGGCAGCCCAAAGGGAGGTAAAGTCCTGGCCACTTGGGAGGAGGAGGACTGTCGCAGAGATACTAGCCCGGCTGAAAGACACATTTGACACCCGCACCTCAGCCGAAATAAAGCTTAGATTCTACGGGTGCAAGCAGCGAGCACATGAGAATATAAGGGACTATGCACTAAACCTACAAGAGGCCCTGAGAGCCATTAAGCAGGCCGACCCTGACGGCGTGGGAAACGAAGACAAGCTGTTGACTGAACAATTTATAGAGGGTCTACATTGCAATGCCCACCGAACCCAGTTGCGGGCAATGGCCTTACAGGACCCTCATCTGGACTTTGCACAGTTCAAGGACAGAGCCATCCGGGTGCTCCGAGAACCGGCACCAGGTGGCGCTGTGACCCACAAACGCCCTGCTACCACTTACCACCAGGAGGCGGCGCCCTTGTCGGCAGGGCCTGTGGGAGCTGATGCGCAGGCTTTAAACAATGACCCGGCTACAGACCTGCACCATCAGGTCCAAGAGCTAACTAAAAGCGTTGCCGCGCTAACCCGAACTGTGCAGTCTTTACAGGTTTCTACTCCAGGGAAGATCCAGCTGGCATCTGGACCGGAGTATATCCCGTGGCGCCGACCAAGGAGGACCCCACCGGCCAGAGGAAGACCCAGCGACCGATACAACGAGGACGGACAACCCATCTGCCGCCGCTGCAATCAACCCGGACATATGGCAAGGTACTGTCCTTTAAAACTGGCACAACCTGGGGTAGAGGGCCAACCCCTAGGAATAAGATCACCAGGCCCATCGAACTGGCGTGACAAATACGTGGGAGGACATCCAGTCTTGCCTGTAGTACTGGATGGCATTCCTATGAGTGCCCTACTTGACACCGGGTCACAGGTCACCACCATCCCGTACGTGCTCTTTAAGCAGTACTGGAATGACTCGGATATAACCCGCTACCCTGACGACGATGGTCAACCCGTGCCACAGATCGGATTCAAAGAGATGACCATTAAAGTCGGTAGAGTCGAACTGGCAGCACAGGGACTGATCATTGTAGACATTGACAAGCGCGAGAGTCACCCAAAGATAACTCTAGGAACTAATGTGATTGAAAATTGTCTTGCAGAGGTGATTTTCATTTTACAGCAGGTTGCCAAGAACGCCAGCTCCGGCCAACAGCGAGTGCTCCAAAAAGAGATCCGGGCACTGATGCGGCGGCAACAGGTGGAACTCTCCGGTGGTGAGATTGGAAGCGTGAGAATATGTGACCCTTTCCCTATTGCCATGCCCCCAAAAAGTGAAATGATGATTTGGTGCCGGGCAGCTATTGGTCTAAGAGGTAGAGACTACCAAGCAATGGTAGAACCCGTCTATTTAGACAGTAGGCCCACCATTTTGACAGCACGGGGGGTGGTTGATGTACGCCATGGGAGGGTGCCCGTTCGCATAATAAATATCGGGAAGAGGGAAGTGTACCTGCCCCGGTATGCTACGCTAGCCAAATTGTATACCATCAATCAAAATTCTGTACAGTCCGTGGAACCCTTGCCTCCATCTCATCCAGAGGAAGGTAACGGCTCTAAGAAAACAATAGAGGACTGGTGTCAGCAACTACATTTGGGTACTGACTCCACTCCCTCACACCAGAAACAGGGAGTCTATCGGGTGGTTCAAGAGTACGAGAGAGTGTTTAGTAAACACCCGTTAGACTTCGGGCAAGTAAAGGGGGTAGAACATCACATCCCCACGGGAGACCATCCTCCCATAAAGGAGAGGTATCGTCCCGTACCCCCTGCACACTACCAACACGCCAAGGGGATGCTTAGAGACATGAAGGAGGCTGGGGTAATCAGGGATAGCTGTAGCCCCTGGGCAGCTCCACTAGTCTTGGTTAAAAAGAAAGACAACACCATGAGAATGTGTGTAGATTACCGGAAAATCAACCGTATCACACACAAAGATGCGTATCCCTTACCAAGGATAGAGGAGTCTTTGGCTGCTTTAAAATCTGCTAACTTCTTCTCTACTTTGGATCTCACTAGCGGGTACTGGCAGGTTCCTGTAGCAGAGGAGGACCGGGAGAAGACCGCATTCACCACCCCGATGGGACTTAGCGAGTTTACCTGCATGCCGTTCGGACTCTGCAATGCACCAGGAACCTTCCAACGATTGATGGAATGCTGTCTGGGACACCGGAACTTTGAGACGGTCCTGCTGTACCTGGACGATGTTATAGTCTATTCCAAGACCTACGAGGACCACCTGAAACACCTGGCAGAAGTGTTCGAAGCTCTGGCAAACTACGGCCTAAAGGTGAAACCCTCCAAGTGTCACCTCCTGAAACCAAAGGTGCAGTACCTGGGACACGTGGTGAGTGCTGACGGAGTGGCTCCCGACCCTGATAAGATCACCGCGATTAAGGAATGGCCAAGCCCCTCCAGCGTAAAGGAAGTGCGGCAGTTCCTCGGGTTGGTAGGCTACTACCGAAGATTCATTCCCGGTTTCACCAAAAAGGCAGCTCCTATGCAGGACCTCCTGATAGGCCAGTCCAGGAAGGCCAAGAATCAGAAGCCGCCCTTCAGATGGGAGAAGCTGGAAGAAGAGTCCTTCCGCCAGCTGAAGATGGCCCTCACGGGGGATGAAATCCTGGCGTACCCTGATTACAGCCAGCCCTTTATCCTCTACACCGACGCAAGTAACATCGGGCTAGGAGCCGTACTGTCCCAGATCCAGCAGGGGAAAGAACGGGTAATTGCTTACGCCAGCCGAAAACTGCGACCCACCGAAAGAAACCCTGAGAATTACAGCTCATTCAAGCTAGAATTCCTGGCAGTGGTGTGGGCAGTCACCGATCGCTTTAAGCACTACCTCGCCTCTTCCCGGTTCACCGTGTACACGGATAACAACCCGTTGACACACCTGGATACGGCAAGACTCGGTGCCCTGGAGCAGAGATGGATGGCCCGCCTGTCCAACTATGAGTTCACGATCAAATACCGGGCAGGACGCTCCAATACCAACGCGGATGCCCTGTCCAGAATGCCAAACCTACCGGACGTAGGGGAAGATCCAGAGGAACTGGAAGAAGTTGAACTCCCCGCGTTTCACCGTCATGGGACTACCCAGTATTCCCACCGTGTAAGGGGTAAGCAATCCGCTACGTTCAACCCCTTACCTCATTACAACTGGGCGGAAACGCAAGACAGTGACCCCGCCGTCCGACTGGTGAAGGAGATGCTGACTCAGCCAGATGCCCGCCTTGACCCAGACGCTCCGGAGGAGACCAAGCAACTGTGGGCTGAGAAGAGTCGACTGTTCCTTTACAAGGGGAAGTTGTGCCGCAGAATGGTTAACTCCCGGACGCATGAACTGATCTGGCAAGTAGTGGTGCCAAGAAGAGACGCGGCTATGGTACTGGAGGCATACCACGACGGAGCTGGGCACTTCGGATGGAAGAAGCTGGAGTTCCTGCTGCGCGGGCGGTTCCACTGGGTAGGCATGAGAGGAACCATCGAGAGGTGGTGCAGAGACTGTGGACCGTGCCACCTAAGAAGGAAGGACCGTGCCAGCCAGAAGACTCCCTTGCAGCCCATCATCTCCCGACAGCCACTGGAACTGGTAGCCCTGGACCATGTGAAACTGGCTCCAAGCAGATCTGGGTATGTCTACGTCCTCACAATCGTAGATCATTACTCCCGGTTCCTGGTGGTGGTCCCGGTCAAGGACTTAACGGCTCAAACAGCAGCTAGAGCCTTCCAGCAGCACTTCTGCCGTCCACACGGATACCCAGAGCAGGTGCTGACGGACCAAGGACCTGCCTTTGAAGCGGAAGTCTTCCAGGAGTTCTGCACTCTGTATGGCTGCCGGAAGATAAGAACAACACCCTATCATCCGCAAACCAATGGACTCTGCGAGAAAATGAACCAGGTGGTGATAGACCTTCTGAAAACATTGCCCCTGGAAGAACGCAGTCTGTGGCCTGAGAAACTGCCTGATCTGGTGGACCTATACAACCATATCCCTGTAGGTTCTACCAACTGTACCCCGGCTTACCTAATGAGAGCAAGACCTGGTAAGCTTCCTGTTGATCTGGAGATGGGAGTCCTGACACCCGAGGACACTTCACCAGAAGCAGACTGGGACACAGAGAGGCAGCAGCAGTACCGGAAAGTACAGGAGAGCGTTGAGCGAAGTCTCTGTCAAGCTAGAGAAAGACAGGAGAAGACTTACAACCAGTATGCTCCCGCTGTTCCCCTGGTACCTGGAGAGCAGGTCTTGAAGAGGAAGAGACGGCTCCACAAGTTGGACGACCAGTGGGAGAAAGACCCGTACACCGTACTGCCCTCGAGCCATGAGAACCCAAAGGTCTGCACAATCAGTAAGGACGGAGGAGAAACCACAGCCATTGTCTCCCGAGATCACCTGAAGAAGTGTCCCGAACAGCTACGAAACCCTGAAGAAGAACAAGAAGACCCTCGACCCGCAGAGGAAAGGGAAGAGATGGTCCGTACTGTACTCGGAGACTTCCCTCGGTCTTGGACACAAGTGAATGGCGCTGTTGTGGTACCCGTCCTCACCTTCCTCCAACCAGCATCCCGAGCGCCTACGGAAAAACAGGTAGAGCTGGAAGAGCAGCCGGTCCAGGAGGCAGAAGACCCCACACAAGCAGACCAGGAGAATCAACCCTCTGCTTATAGTGAGCCTGCCGTACCCCTAGTGAGCCAAAGAGTCCGTAGACAGCTGCCCAGCTTACCTTTAACAGCTCCTACACCCTGTAGTGCAGGACCAGTTAGTCAGCTCCGTAGGTCTACTAGGGCCACTAGAGGCCAGTTGCCCATACGTTGGAGGATCTAAAGTGTTTAGACTGTTTTATTGATATTTACCTGTTTACTGTTGCTTGTAAATAATTATGTTTTTCCAGTTATGTTATAGGTGTCTTTTGTGGATTTACTAGAACTCTATTGTATATATGTTTGGAGCGTAACCCAGGAACGGACTAAAGACTGTTAAAGACTCGGGGCAGGGCAGACCCCTACCTGGTTACGGCTCCCTGTTCTTTGGTGAAATGGACACCCTTTTTGCTTCAAAAGTTGCACCCGGTTGCGGATACGCTGTGACCACCTTAACGTGTTTTTCCTTATTGTATTGTTCCTGTTTATACCCTGTTATGTTTTCAAAAATATGTTTAGTCCCGGAGTACTAAATTTTACTAGGGGGGAATGTGGAACCCCAGGGGTCTGGTTACCACAGTAATAGCAATATTACGTCTGTGAGCAGGTGGGAGGTCTCCTGGTCAGGAATCCTAAGCATGCCACACCTCCTGCCCAGTCCTGGGAGGGGAAGAACTTCCCCTATAAAAACTGGGGCTGAGGTGGGGTTAGAGAGAGAACACAGACAGAGACACAGTCTGGTCTGGTGTGGAGCAGTTACAGGGAAAATAAGAACAGGAGCTCTGTGGGAGCAGTGATAAAAGGAGTCCGGGACTGGAAGCTGTAGAGCTCGTCCGGACTGAAGAGATCTCACCGGACACGGAGTCCGAGGCTGTGGGGACTGTTCCATACCCAGCAGCAGAAACCGACCGGCAGGGGATTTCAGGTCCTCTGGCCAAGAAACCCGAAGGCACGGTCACACGCAAGGGACCAGCACCGCCGTCGTGGAGCGGAGGCTACCAGAAGGCCCCGAGTCACCGGCCATACGGGTGAGCACCACACGGTACACTCAGGGACGTGGGCTACTTTTACCCGCTTCTAGCAAGGTAGCCAAGAAGAGTACAGTTAGTTGGGGAGGCCTACAACTCCGCCTGGCCAGGGGAGATCCTGTCTGCTCACGGACTGACCAGGCCCCGATCGCTAGCCAGTACTCCCGGGAGGGTCTACCTTTGCCACCAGTAAAGACCCTGAACTATACCGCATCGTCTCTGAGTGGTGCCTGCGTGCAAATCCGCTATCCCCATCATCCACGTCTGCTGCCCTGAGGCCATACCCCTCCCGTTGGGGGTTATACTACCCACGCTGCACAACTGTACCACCGGCCTCAGCGGTCTGCCCTGCAGCGGCGGTTTCATAACCGCATTCAACGGGTGGCGTAGTCGAACGCTAAAACATCATATACTAATTCCGCCACTTAGTTTGACACCCTGGGCACGGACCGGGTCACCGCCACGAGGACTACTACCCCCAACAGATCCGGCTCCGGGTATTCCCCAAACATGGCCCAGGGGGCGCGTCATTATATGTACTATATGTTTGGCTGCATTAAACTATAGAGAGGCTGCATTATACTCTATTAAGGACTAAGGAGAATGCATTATACTATATGAAGGACTATGGGGAGTGCATTATACTATATGGAGGGCTATGGGGAGTGCATTATACTATATGGAGGGCTATGAGGAGTGCATTATACTATAGGGAGGGCTATGGGGAGTGCATTATACTATACAGAGGGCTATAGGGAGTATATTATACTATATGGAGGGCTATGGTGAGTGTATTATACTATATGTGTGGCGCCCCTGAGGGTTCGGTCGCCACAAGAGGGGATACTGCAGCCTGTCAGCAGCTGTAGTGTCTCCTCACCCAGGTAAGGAAGGTGCACTGGTCAGGACCCTGTCTTGCATCCAACACTACACACTCCTGACCTATGGGAGGCAAGTATGCACCATAGTGCTGCCTCAGCAGGATCACGAGTGGGGGGAACCAAAAGTTAGGGGAACCATGTAGTGGGTGAAGGGTGTAGAACACACTTTTAGTTTGCACACACAGTTTCATATATAATAGCCAGCCATCTTAAGCACAAGGTTCTTGATTCTTGGTTCTTGGCTCCTGTTCTTTGATTGTGGTCTTTGCAGCTGACAGTGGCCTTGTGGAGGAGCCTGTAGTGTGCTGAAGATGCACAGTCCTCGTGCTCTGACCTTGACACGAGGAGCGGGTACGAGTTAACAGAGTCTCTACCCCGGTCAAGTTCCCTTGCTTAAGAAGGTCGGGAGCTATAGTGTAGCTCCATAGCAAAAGGATCCCAGGAGGATGCAGACGGAGCGGTATACTCCACCTGTCCTCGCTATACTGGCCCAGCCAGAGGGACTCCTGCTGCAAGAGGGGTACCGGCCCCCGATATCTGACTTTGTCACTTTAGGTCTCTGTCAGAGAAGCCCGGTGGGCTACAGTGGATCCCGTCGCGGGACGGACGCAACAGCAATTGCCGCCGTGCCCCAAATCTGTGGAAAGTCCAGAGAGATACCCAGCCTTTAGTCTACACACGGACAGGAGAGGTCCAAAAAGGGGAGAGTTAGGAACACTCTGAGGGTCCTGATCCAGGCACCTGAAGGACTTGGGTGCGCTGAGCCCTCATCCCTGGTGGCCGCAGTCATCCATGAGGAGCAGGTAGAAGCCTTGCGGCTGAGCTAAAAGAACTGTGAGTAAAAGACCTGAAAGACTATCCTTATGGCCTATGGTTCCTTTATTTCTGCGCTGCACCACACCGCACCCGAGTGACCCAGGACTACTCTCCCCATCCTCCTGTCTCATCTGCCCTGAGGCACAGCTCCGCCTGTGGGGAGTTATACCATCGCAAGCTGCCACAACTCCCGGCCTCAGAGGACTGCTAGCAGCGCTGGTGGCGCATCACCAGACTCCGCAGGTGGCGTAGTCGATAATACCACTCAACCCTGAAAGCCCTTACATCCTTTTTAATGTGACGGCCCTGGGCACGGAACGGGTCCGGTCCACGACTGCATCCCCCCTAACATCTGACCCGGTTCCGAGTACCCCCACCATCTTTTCCCAGGGCAGGGATCAAAGTGATCAAAATACGCATTTGCCTAATAATTCTGCACGCGGTGTACTATATGGAGGGCTATGGGGCAGTGTATTATACTATATAGAGGGCTATGGGGAGTGTATTATACTATATGGAAGACTATGGGGAATGTATTATACTCTATTGAGGAATATGGGCCACATTATACAATATGGAGGGCTGGGGGGCACATTATACAATATGGAGGACTATGGGGAGTGCATTATACTATATGGAGGACTACGGGGAGTATATTATACTATATGGAGGGCTATGGGGAGTGTATTATACTTTATGGAGGACTATGGGGAGTGCATTATACTATATGGAGGGCTATGGGGAGTGTATTATACTATATGGAGGACTATGAGGTGCATTATGCTATGGGGAGTGTATTATACTATTTGGAGGAATATGAGCCATATTATACAATATGGAGCTCTGTGGGGCACATTATACAATATTGAAGACCTTTGGGAGTGCATTATACTATAGGGAGTGTGTTATACTATAGGGAGTGTATTATACTATATGGAGGGCTATGAGGCATTATATTATACTATATGGAGGGCTATGGGGCAATGTATGATACTATATGGAGGGCTATGGGGCAGTGTATGATACTATATGGAGGGCTATGGGGCAGTGTATGATACTATATGGAGGGCTATGGGGCAGTGTATTATACTATATGGAGGGCTATGGGGCAGTGTATTATACTATATGGAGGACTATTAGACTATATAGAAGGCTATGGGGAATATATTATACTATATTGAGTAATATTGGCCACATTATACAATATGGTGTGCTGTGGGCACATTGTACAATATGAAAGACTATGGGGCGTGCATTATACTATATGGAGGACTGTGGAGAGTATATTATACTATATGGAGGGCTATGAGGTGCATTATACTATATGGAGAACTATGAGGTGCATTATACTATATAGAAGGCTATGGGGAATATATTATACTATTTGGAGGAATATGGGCCACATTATACAATATGAAGGGCTGTGGGGCACATTATACAATATGGAGGGCTATGGGGAGTGCATTATACTATATGGAGGGCTATCGGGAGTGTATTATACTATATGGAGGACTATGGGCCTCATTATACAATATGGGGGGCTGTGGGGCACATTATAAAATATGGAGGACTATGGCATGTATTATACTAAACAAGCAAAATGCTGCCTATTCATCGAGTAATTGGATTGTTTATGCCAGAACAAAAATCCTTGTTCTCAGCAGCACATCGCCCGGTGGATAACATGATGCTGTATGGGGACAGATTGATCTATTAGTGATTGTTCTGTATCCATCATTCTTCCTCAGCTGGTGTAAAGAGGTCGGGAAACAAGCGTCGAACGGCTTCAGTATTGTGGATTGCGCTCGTTTAGCGGCCTGATCTCAGCGCATGTAAATACAAGCTAAATGTTTGTGTGGTGCTGTATGTCAGCATTTGGGACCCCACTTTAAACTTTTCCCCAGGGCCCCACTTTATCTAAAATCGGCCCTGCACCCATTTAAATGGTTCCCGTACGCTGCACAGACTGGGAGAGAGAGGGGAGACTATTTGTGGCTTATGTAGTGGCGCTCAGTTTTGTGGACATCGGAGGGAAAGTTTTCTTTTAATTTATGAAATTCAATTCATGTGCTAAATTTAAAAAAATAATATTAGTAACAATTCAACTTTATTTTAATCCTTAGGTTATGGGTGAGGATCTTTTGGCAGAAAGAGCAGAGGAAGGACAAACGGACACAAAAACCACTCAGACATTGGCCTCTTACATAATGCCGTCTGACGCCGAGTTCAGAGTCAAATGGTTTCAGAAAGCGACCACTTTCCTAATGAGCAGCGAGTAAAGATGATCAGCTCTCCGCCATCACTGACTGTCTGCCAACTGGAGCTTGTCCATCTCTAATCATTCCTGCTCAATGGGGGCGACAATATTTTAACTTCACAGTAATCTCTGACATCTTTTCGGAGTATATTGTATACATAGTGATATTTATACGGCTGGAGCACTTAGCAAATCAGATGGCATGCAGGTAGCGTTGTGCGAGATACAGTATGCCGTCCTGCTTCTATCATTAGAGGGTCCTGCTAGAGAACAGCGGCCACACTATTATACTGTGTCCAGAGTTACAGGAGTCTGTCAGATGTGGACTGCTACGTTGCAAAAAATGCTTAATAAGTTATTTTTTTTCAAACTGGATTGATATGCAAAATATTCTTAATAAAATCATTTTCTTATACTTGCAGGGTTTCTGTTTATTCAGTAATGTTGTAGCTGTTTTCTCTCACGCTGTGGATAATTGTAAATGAATACAGTTTCCTACATAATCATTGCAGCGGATCAGTTAAAAACGGGTGCCGTATGTGTTGTACCCAGGGCCGGCATCACCACCCGGGCAAGTGCCTGGGCCCTGAGCGAGCAGGGGGCCCACTCACCCTCTGGGACACCAGTGCGCTATGGGGCCCATGAGTCGGCGGGGCCTGATGCCAGCGAATGGGCACTTGCACTGGGCCTTTCCCAGTGCTTTAAACTGTTTGCAATACTTACCTCTCCCTGTTCCTCTGCTGCTCCTCTGTCTTCTGCGTCTTCTTACTCTGTAACATCTCAGGGCAGAGGGCGCGATGACGTCACTACAGAGCGCCCTCTGCTGAGCAGTCCCAGTGCAGAGAATCGGAAGATGCTGATGAGACAGGCCTGCTTCCAGCAAGGAGCGGTGAGTATTTGATTTTTTTTTTATGTAAGGAGTATTATATGGGGCTCATTATGTATGGAGTATTATATAGGGCCCATTATCTATGGAGCATTATATGGGGCCTATTCTTTATCGAGCAATATATTGGGCCCACTATTTATGGAGCAATATATAGGGCCAATACTGTATGGAGCAATATATGGGGCCCATAGTGTATGGAGCAATATATGAGGCTCATTTTACTTTATGGAGCAATATATGGAGTCCATTATACTGAATGGAGCAATATATGGGGCTCATTATACTGTATGGCGCATTATATGCGGTCCATTATTCTGTATGAAGCAATATATGGTGTCCATAATACTGTATGGAGGACCATGTGGTGTCCATAATACTGTATGGAGGACCATGTGGTGCCCATAATACTGTATGGAGTATATTCTGCCACCGATGTACGTGGGGCGAGATGTGTCTGAGGGATGTGACACGGATCTCTGTATAAGCAGTGGCGGATAGCGTCAACTCACTGACCTGAATAGATGAAAACTACCGCACTCCTGAGGTGATGGTGGTGCCCAGGTAGGGTTACAAGCCCGTAGTCATGTAGAGAAGTAACCTGGCACTCAGAAGACTGATGGGTTCTTTTATAGTTTTTAATAAAGTAGTGCAGAAAAATAAACAGACGTTTCGGTCACATTAGACCTTCATCGGTGTACTACAAAAATAAAAATGGCAGTAAGTATCATATAGACATGTATAAATAATACAGATGTGACCAAACATGATCAAATCAAACCAATTAGTCATGAAAAAGTGCTTAAAGGGAGTACAACATGGGAAAAAAAGGATGGGAAGGGGAGGAGGATTAGGAGAGGGAATGGTGGCAGATCCTGAAATCTTATAGAAAGGAACCTACCAGTTAGCAGAAGTGGGTATATTAAAGCAGTAGCCTATTAGGTTCTGTAAGCTGTGGGGATAAAAATAAAGGCATAAATGCCATGGACCAAGGCTATTACTAGTATGGAGATTGAGGGGATTGTCCCTATGAAGTTACCTGTAGATGTGTGGTAGCCGGACACTGTGTCCACCGTTTGTCAGGAGGTGCTATGAGGGACTGAGGACCTTATGGGTCTTAAGTAGGTAGTGGAGAGGGTTAAAGGTCACTCTCTGGGCTGATCATTGGTAGCAGTGGGATTAGAGCGCGCATATAACAATCAGAAGGACCTGAGAAGCGGAAGTAGCGTCATTTGACGTTCTTTAAGGTCCTACAACGAGAAGGGCCGGTCAGGTGACCGGAAGTGATGCGCGAGTGCGTTCCACGCTATGTTGTATGCGTTCCACTGCATAAGAGTAGCGCTGGAGACAGTTTGGTAGGATGGAGGGATGTGATAGGATCAGGATAGGAGTCCAGGAGGGTAGGGGATCAGGAGGGAGGAACCGCCGAAGGAGACGAGAGGTAGAGATTGGGAAAAGGAGTTACGCCACTGTACTAATCTTGAACTACATTGTGCCACACTCTCTAAATACGTCAGAGTCCAACGTATTCCAAGGGGACTTAGAGTCCCATTACGCCCTACACTTTTCTATGACCAAGAGGACTATTGCATAAAGTTTGAACTTATTTTAAACAAATGCTCGTTTGATCTCATGACTTTAACGATTGAATTCTTACAGAAGGAAATCATCGCATCCAAAGAACAGATTTCTAGCATTGAAACTCAACTAGCATCCACGATCTCCATAGAAGAATTGAATTCTCTAAAGACCAAGGTAAATCAGAACCTGGAACAACACCGACGGGATACAGAAAACAGGAAACGACTGAAATTCATCCGTGACGCAGAGGACTACCAGAAGGATCGAGTATACAAATGGCGCGACTTCTCCAGCACACGACGTGGTCCGGGACAACCGGGTCACTCCTCCACCGACCTTTCCTCTTCTGGCTCGGAATTGGACAGACCAAATCACCCATCCACCTCTACTCATTATTTAGGTTTTCGGAAGAAGTACAACCGAAAAAGAGGAGGACGAGGAGAGGCGGTACCAACAGTTGGCGACAGGAGCTTCGTTAGGGTTACACGCTCCCAGGTATGACCCCATTAGTTGTGAACATTTCGTCACGATCCCTCAGCATAGCGGAACTATCGGTGTTACAGAAAGGCCTGTCTTTCTGCCCGTCTTACAAGTGTAATACTTTTGGTTTAGAGATGGATTTACAAAGGTTTTTCAGATCTATTAGACTCAAGGCTCACTTCTCAGGAGGTTATTCCCAATACCACTACACCTATCATTAATCCAGTCAGCATCACAGCGGCTAGCCTAGGATTAAAGAATAAAAGTACTTATCGACCCCCCCAGAACTACCATGCTGCAGAAACTTTCATCGATTTTATTAAACAATCTTTCCAAAAATTACGATCAGATATTGATTTAGGCCGGTTACATTACCAACAGAATCTGTCCTCTTTGGACAGACAAGCACTAAAAACACTCCAATCTGATTCTTCCATTATCATCAAGATCAGCGGACAAGGGCGGGGCGATAGTAGTAATGGACAAATCCACCTATCTGAATGAGATTCATAGACAACTAGACGACAACTCAGTTTATGAGAGACTTACACACGACCCCACCTCCACTATTAAGGAGGCTATCTCCAAAACCCTGGAACATCATTACCTTAAGGGAACAATTGACAACAAAACCCGTGAATTCTTAACCAATACCTTCCCAATTACTCCAGTGTTTTATACCTTACCGAAAATTCACAAGAATCTCGAAAACCCCCCGGGCCGTCCGATAGTCGCTGCCACTAATTTCATTCTATCACCTTTAGCGATTTTCTTGGAAAAAATATTGACCCCTTTGGTTAAACAGACCACATCCTTCATCCTTGACACAGGAGCCTTCCTCACTATTATTAAAGAGATCGCACAGATCCACCCAGAATCCTTATTAGTCACATTTGATGTCAATAACCTATATACCTCCATCCCACATGAGAAAGGGATCACTTGTGTAAAAAACCTACTGGCTATTTCCCATACACCACCAGAGATGAACTGCCTCTGCCTAGATCTTTTAACCTTGGTCCCATCTAAAAATTTCTTCTTATTCCAAGACACTTTTTACCTACAGAAACAGGGTACCGCAATGGGGTCTAATGTAGCCCCCCCGTATGCTAACTGCTACATGTCAAGATTTGAGGAAGAGGTAGTATACACAAATCCACTATTCAAGACCCACTCTAGGTTATGGAAGCGATACATAGATGACATTTTCTGCATTTGGACAGGGCCCATGGAGACTTTGACACAATTTTTTGAAATTCTGAACTCATCCTGGGATGGTCTTGGTTTCACCATGTCTTCCAGTAGACAATCTATTCATTTCCTTGATACCACCATCATCAAAGATGAGCTGGGCTTCCTCTCTACTGACTTGTATGTGAAACCCACAGACAGAAATATTCTTCTACACTACACGAGCCTTCACCCGAAATCCATCTTTACCTCAGTACCCAGATCCCAATTCCACTGGGTTCAACGCATTGTTAGTAACCCCTCTACACAGGATGTCAGGATCACTGAGATGAGGGAAAAAATTCTTAACATGGCTGGTGGATAACCTCTGTCATCTCGAGCCTTAGAGCCCACTACAAGCACTCGTCTTACTTCTAACAAACGCATACCATTCGTCCATACTTACCATCCTATGGTTTCAATATTACATAAAAAGATCAGACAACACTGGAACATATTGAAAACAGCTTATCCAACAGTTCCAGAATTTAAGGTCCCGTTCTTACCATGTTATAAAAGATCCACCAACCTCCGTGACCAACTCGTCCACTCAGACATCGGTACCACTAACACTCAACCAAGACAGAGATTCCTATCCACTCCGAAACATTGGACTTTTCCATGTTTACAATGTCACCAATGCAATAACATTATCCGGGGAGATACTATCTATCACCCACAATCAGGCAAACAGTATAAAATTAGGGATTATTTCACATGCAACTCTTCCTACGTGGTTTACGTTTCAAAATGCCCTTGTGGCCTGATTTATGTGGGGGAGACTACTCAGTGTATCAAAGATAGGATCTCTAAGCGTAAATCAACAATACGTTGTAAAAATTTACTCTTACCAGTTCCCTTACATTTTGTGACAGCCGGTCATCTGGTGTCACAACTCAAATTCCAGGTGATTGAACATTTCCCCCCTCCCAGACGGGGAGGAGACCGAATCTGTTTGTTAAAACGCAGGGAGTCTTTTTGGATCCATGAGCTACAATCACTATCCCCTAAAGGACTCAATAAAGAATATGATCTTAGCTCATTCACTTAGTTATCAATTAGCTCATGCAATCATATTGAACATGGGCTTAACTATGGCATTTAACAGGGACCTTTGATTTTCTACATATGATACCGTTTATCCAAGGGACTAATAACTCAGTTGTCATTATCATATTGACCTATATGGGATACCCTGTTATTGTAATCATTACTCTGATTCTCTGATGTCTTGAAATATGCGATGCCTTGCTGATATGATCTATATTATTCTATGTTGGTTTAATGATGCATACTATGATCATGTTATTTATACCCTTTTTCTCATTTTCTTTAGATCCCATCCTAATTGGTGTTCCTCCCTCCTGATCCCCTACCCTCCTGGACTCCTATCCTGATCCTATCACATCCCTCCATCCTACCAAACTGTCTCCAGCGCTACTCTTTGTAAGGCAGCGCTAGTCATCATAATGGGGAATACTCGCTTCGCTGCGACAATCAATGCACACGTGCAATGTCTTTACATTTTTCTCACAATGTTGCAGTTTATTACTTCATAAGCCACAGTTCACCGGGTCCAACTCAGTGGCACGCCGACACACATATCTATAATATTCACGAGCCAAGTGGCACACAGGCCCACTTGCTCCAGGTTACAGCCTACGGCAAGGTAATAAATTATCAATGTCCATAACACAGTCCATGTAACAAAGTGTATTACCTTTGCCGGGTTTAGTTGAATCATAGAATGGTAGAGTTGGAAGGGACCTCCTGGGTCATCTGGTCCAACCCCCTGCTCAAAGCAGGATTCACTAGATCATCTCAGACAGATGTCTGTCCAGCCTCTGTTTGAAGATGTCCATTGAAGGGGAACTCACCACCTCTCGTGGCAGCCTGTTCCACTCATTAATCACCCTAACTGTCAAAAAGTTTTTTCTAATATCTAATCTGTGTCTCCTCCCATTTAGTTTCATCCCATTGCTTCTAGTCTTTCCTTGTGCAAATGAGAATAAAGATGATCCTTCTACAATGTGACAGCCCTTGACATATTTGTAGACAGCTATTAAGTCTCCTCTCAGTCTTCTTTTTTGCAAGCTAAACATTCCCAAATCCTGCAACCGTTCCTCATAGGACATGGTTTGCATACCAGTCACCATTCTGGTCGCTCTTCTCTGAACTTGCTCCAGTTTGTCTATGTCTTTTTTAAAATGTGGTGCCCAAAACTGTACACAGTATTCCAGATGAGGTCTGACCAAAGAGGAGTAAAGACCGATAATGACTTCACGTGATCTAGACTGTATGCTTCTGTTAATACATCCCAGAATTGTATTTGCCTTTTTTGCTGCTGCATCACACTGTTGACTCATGTTCAGTCTATGATCTATTAGTATACCTAAGTCTTTTTCACATGTACTGTTGCTTAGCTCTATTCCTCCCATTCTGTATATGCTTTTTTCATTTTTATTGCCCAGATGTAGTACTTTGCATTTTTCCCTGTTAAAAACCATTCTGTTGGTTGCTGCCCACTGCTCCAGTTTATTTAGGTCTTTTTGAATCCTCTCTCTCTCTTCTCTAGTATTAGCTATCCCTCCTAGCTTTGTGTCATCAGCAAATTTAATCAGTTTACCCTCAATTCCTTCATCTAAATCATTGATAAAGATGTTGAACAATACAGGTCCCAGGACGGAGCCCTGTGGTACCCCACTTGAGACATTCATCCAGCTGGATGTGAAGCCATTTACAACCACCCTTTGAGTCCGATCACTAAGCCAGTTATGAATCCACCTAACAGTTGCCTGGTCCATTGCATACTTGGTCATTTTTTCAATAAGGATGGTGTGAGATACTTTGTCAAATGCTTTGCTGAAGTCAAGATATACTATATCTACAGCATTTCCCTGATCCACCCAGTCAGTGATTCTGTCATAGAAGGAAATTAAGTTAGTCTGTCATGACTTGTTAGTTACAAACCCATGCTGACTCTGGTTAATCACTTCATTCTTATCCATGTACTTACATACATGTTGTTTAATAATTTGTTCAAAGATCTTTCCTGGTATAGAAGTCAGACTCACCGGCCTATAGTTCCCTGGGTCCACCTTCTTCCCCTTTTTGAAGATAGGAACAACATTTGCTCTTCTCCAGTCTTCTGGGACTTCTCCTGTTCTCCAAGAATTTTCAAAGATTATGGAGAGTGGTTCTAAAATTTCTTCTACAATCTCCTTCAGTACTCTGGGGTGTAATTCATCTGGACCTGGAGACTTGAACTCATTTATGTTAGCTAAATATTCCCTCACAATCTTTCTGTTTACAGATAACTTGGATTCCTCTATTCCTTTAAAAGGACAGTGAAGATCAGTTGATGTTACATTTTCTTTCTGAGAGAAAACAGATGCAAAATAGGAATTAAAAAGTTCGGCCTTCTCAACATCCTCTCTTACCATTTCTCCATTTTCATCCTGTAAAAATCCTATAGCATCTTTGACTTTTCTTTTACTTTTGACATACCCCCAAAATCCTTTTTTATTGCTTTTGACATCTCTTGCAAGCCTTAATTCATTGTCAGCTTTAGCTAACCTGATACGTGCCCTACAGGATCTGCAGACTGCATTATAATCTTCTTTAGATATGCCTCCCTCTTTCCATTTAATAAACATTTCTTTCTTTCTTTTTAGCATGTGTTTAAGTTCTGTGTTCATCCATCCTGGTTTCCTTAAATGCTTCCCATTCTTCCTACTTTTCGGGATTGTTAACGATTGTGCTTTGAGAATCTCATTTTTAAAAATTTCCCATCCTTCCTGGATATTTTTGTCCTTAAGGACATCCAGCCATTGGATCCCTCCTATTCTCTTTCTGAGTCTCTTAAAATCTGCCTTTCTAAAATCTAACCTTGAAGTCTGAGTCTTCACATGTCTTCCTCCTCTAGTTATCCAAAATTCTATAATAGCATGATCGCTGCCTCCTAGGGTCCCAGCCACCTTTACCTCCTCAACCATTTCCTCCCTGTTTATAAGGATTAGATCCAAAGTAGCAGATCCCCTTGTTTTCTCCCCTACCTTTTGGAAGATAAAGTTGTCAGCAAGAGAGGATAAGAATTTGCTTGACCTGTTAGTTTTACTTGAGAGAGATTCCCAACAAATGTCTGGATAGTTGAAATCTCCCATGACCACTACGTCATATTTTTTGGAGAACTTGGTCATTTGATACATAAAGAGTTCATCCATATCTTCAGCTTGCCCAGGTGGCCTGTAGTAAATGCCTACAATGGTGTCCTTTCCGTTGTTCTCTCCTTGTATTCTTACCCAAACAGTTTCCACAGAACTCCTAGTCTCTGAAGCTTCAATCTCTGTGCAGATATACGCTTTTCTAACATACAATGCAACACCTCCTCCTCGTTTATCAAGTCTGTTTCTTGCAAATAAGTTGTATCCTTTTAGCCTTTTATTCCAATCATGTGTATCGTCCCACCAAGTTTCAGTGATTCCAATGACATCATATTCCTTTTCCTGCATTAGTAGTTCCAATTCTCCTTGTTTGTTGCCCATGCTTTGTGCATTTGTATAAAAACATTTTAGTTTGTGATTGGTTTCTCTTCCTCCCATATTTTTATTATTTAAATTGTTTTGTCTTTGTTCTTCCTTTCCACTTCCAGTAGCAGAGATCTCAATAGTATTTGTCAGCTGTATGGCTTTTTCTGGCCTTTTGCTTCCCTTCCCACATTGTTCTAGTTTAAAGCTCTTCTGATGAGTGTAGCAAGGCGACTTCCAAATACATGTTTTCCAGTCTTCGTAAGGTGCACCCCATCTCTAGCAAGTAGTCCATCGTATAGGTAATTCATTCCGTGATCCAGAAATCCAAATCCTTGTTGACGGCACCATCGACGTAGCCAGTTGTTCACCTGTAGAATCTTATTCCACCTCATTGTTCCATGGCCATCCACTGGGAGGATGGATGAGAACCTTGTCAGTTGCTGCAGTCCATTTAATCTGCCACCACTGTGGCTTTGTGGCTTCCCAGGTAGGGGTCTCCAGCCGTCGTTCCCTCAAAGGCCACTGACATCCACACAGGATCCAGGCTCGACCTTTCAGGTACCAGGCTTCGCTCCAAAGCCGCTGCCTTCCAAGGCCACTAGCATCCGCACAGGATCCAGTCTTTGCCTTTCAGGCTGCCAGGTTTCACTCGGCCTCACTAGGCCTCTCACAAACGGTGTCCCACACACACGGAGCACAGGCCTCACACCGAACACACCTGTCTCAAATTACCAGGGTTTATATATCCTGTGCACACACACACAAACTGACAGGACCTTGCTGATGTCAGTCATGTGATCAGTCAGCTGTGTGTATAGGTCCTGTGTGCTGTCCCAGTCATGTGTACAGACCTTTACTGTGCATACAGGACCTGTGTGATGTCACAGTCATGTGACCAGTCAGTTAAAGGGGAAGGTACATGGTCAGGTAAACACATCCTGGACCATATACAGTAATGCTAGCAAGCTGCTGCATTACATATCCCCCCCTCTGTTCAAACTTGTGTGGTTGAACACATAATATACACAATAACATTATAACCCCCAGCTCACATAGAGACCATGTACTTTACAATTGTGCTACTCAGCCCCTGGAACCTTAGTCAACGACATTAGCCCATTCCTTAGGGACCTAGCATTTGTCACTGTCACTGACTTCGTCAGGTCACCTTTCCGGGTCGTAACCTTGTCAGGTCTCCCCCGCTCCCAGCGGTCAGTCATAATCTTGTCAGACCTCCCCCGCTCCCAGCGGTCAGTCGTAACCTTGTCAGGTCTCCCCCGTTCCCAGCGGTCAGTCATACAGCGGTGTGACTCACATGCCCTGGTATCTAAGGTCCGGTTCGACTCCGTAATGTCCCGTCCTCTATTGGGTCGTTTGTATGGGCTTCTCAAACCTGAGTCACTGGAGGTCTCACTACCTCTAAACCCACGCCCACTACTCTCAGGACATCTTGAAAGGTCCCTAACTCCAGCTGTAGCTGTTCTGGTATTTAGGGGGCCCTTTCTCTGTCGGGTCTCACTATTTCTAGACGGCTTCCATCTTCTGCTGCTCAGATGATGCTGTCTATCTACTCGCAGTCTAGCGAGATTCAATTGTTCTACCTCTCGCAGGTAGGTCACTCAGTATTCAATCAGCATGCATATATATTCTAGGCTTTCTTCTGTTCCTGCAGCGGAGAAGGACACCATGCCGTCTTCGTCTGGTATCCAGTCCTGATGATCACGTGGACTGCTTACTTTCACCACACCAGACTTCTTGACCATCATCTGCATGGCTCGACCGCTTCTCCCAATGAGCTCTCTCACCAGAACATGAGGCACCCGGATGACCTCTTCACGCATACTGTGAGATTTCCTCATCCAGTTGTCTAACGGCTTGTTCCATCTTCAACCGGAGAAACCGCTTCGTGCGAATACATCGCCAATGCATATAACTTAGGATCGCCACTCTCTTCACTGTGACTTCGGTCATGGACAGAACCACCAGCTGTTTAGCTTCGGAGGTCAAGTACACCTTACAGGCTCCCACAGCTTTCTTAAACTCTTCATGCACGGACTCACGGGTGCATTCTTCCCTCAAATCCTCGGGTACATCTATGAGGCATTTGTACCAAGACGTTTCGGACTCACCAGTAGTTTCCAGACGATCAACCAGCTCAGGGTTCAGGGACAACTGACTTTCAGCTTCTTCCCCCTGTATGCTTACCCTGAGCTGACTCACAGCTACAAATTCACGAATTTTCGTCTTGACCACTTACACTTCATATTTATCTTCTGTTACCCTGCTCTTAGCTCTCCTCAGGTCCACCTTCTCATGGTATAAGGGAGTGAGTACAACGTGTTCACCCTTTTCCTTCTCCAAGAATGCCTCGTTCACTGAGTGATACTTTGTCAGGCGACTTTTGAGCCCGGAAACTTCTTCCTCTAGCTCCGTCACTCGCCTCTCAGCGGCCCGTCTCTGAAGCTCTTCCTGCTTCAACTGCTCTTCCAGCAGCAGAGTTCTCTCAGACCTCTCCATCTCCAATGCGCCCACTCGGCTCTCAATAGCCAGTCTCTCACGCTTCTCTTGCGTCCACTGGGTTTGTAGCAACTCCTTGAGCTGCTTGAACTCGGCTCCGACATCCACCGAACCCTCCGAGCCCACATCACTCGAGGAGGTATCTGCTTCATACCTCCCATCACCAGCGGTCAACTCCTGGCCCTGGTCTGTGGCTTTTCCGATGGACTCCTCCATCCTCTCTCGCTCAGCTTCCATCTTGCTGACTGTTTCCTTAAGGTACGTCTCCGCCTTCTGGAGAGTATCACAGGACATCTG
The DNA here is from genome assembly GCF_046119375.1 of Phyllobates terribilis. Lineage (NCBI taxonomy): Eukaryota > Metazoa > Chordata > Amphibia > Anura > Dendrobatidae > Phyllobates > Phyllobates terribilis. The sequence goes on along the minus strand of NW_027362768.1, from coordinate 350,210,881 downwards.
TAGCTCCTTCACCTGAGCTTCCAGATCTAGGGTCTTTCCCCAGAGACCATCATTCTCCTCACGGGTGTCTTACAGAGTGGTCTCAACCACTTGGTGCACTTGCTCTGCACCCGCCTTATCCTCCTCTAGTTTTTCCTTCACCTTGAGGAGATCCTCATAATCTCTCTTACTCTGTTGCAGTTCCCTACTGCGTTCACCATACTCCTTCTTGGAGTCACACAGCTCCTGGTTGAGCTGTTTGCGCAGACGTTCTAGGATTTGTTCACGTCCAGAAACACCATCCTGCCGCGCCTCCTTCTCAAGCTTCAACTGCAAAACCTCTTCCTTGATTTTGCGGCGGTCCTCCTTAATTGCGTAGAACATTTCCTTCCAATGGTTAATTTCCGCGTTGCTTCCCTCCACGTCTCGCTGCCAGTTCCTCATAACCTGGTATATTTTCTGCTGTTCAGACTCCAGGTTCAGCTGGTCTGCGGACACGTTCCCCAGGTTTTCCCTTATCTGCTGCACGTCACTCTGACACTGTTGCCTGATAGGCTCCAGTTCTTGGTCATGACTGGCCACCTTCTCTTTCAGGGCTGTCAGATCCTGATCCATCAGTCTCAGTACCGCACTGGAGGTTGCTACTGGCAACATCACCTCCTCTTCTACCTCTAAAGGAGGACCCACACTTGAAGCAAAGGCACACAGTACTACATTCTCTTTATTTTCATTTTCAGCGAGGACTACCGGAGCAACCTTTTTGTGGCCCTTGCGCCATCGACGACGAGAGGGGGACTCTCTCCCCTCGTCTAGCCCCTCCTGACTGAACTCACTTTTTACTTTCATAGTGTCACAGTCAGCTACGGGGTCTGTGTCACTCCCCATGGTGTTGTGGACTAATAGGTCACCTCCCACTTTGAAGTCACCCCCTTCTACTGGAGTTACCGCGTTATCAACGGTCACATTGTCATTTTTAGGAGGTACCAACCCACAACCAGTAACAATTTTCAGTTTTCTACACTCCACACTCTTGTGAAAATCCACCCCTTTTTTAGACTCTGCCCCCTTTTTAACAACCACACCGGCAGGGTAATTTTTACACAAAAAAATCAGCAGTAGTCTTAGGACTCAGTTCACAACATCTCTTACCACCTCCCCGGGCACTCTGGGACAACACTGGTGCCCCCAGAGAGTCCATAGAATGGTCCACTGCCGCCATTCCATATGGTGCCCACAGCTCCTGCGGTTCCTGCACCATGTCCAGTAAAAGTTTCCCAAATACCTGCTCCGGTCCCAACCGGCCCTTCAACCGCTAAATAGCTCCAGACAGATCTGCTGCTTTGCTCACAGCCATCGCGGTGCGCTGCTCACACTAGAACTTCACCGCTCTCCCGGAAAAAATATTCGTGGCCCCGCCGAGCCACCGCAAACCAGTTTTGAGTGCGACGATAATCTTCGCAACCCCGCCGAGTTGCCGCAAGATGCTTTAAACTTCGTGAGCCCCGCCGAGCCACAGCAAACCAGGTTTGAGTGCGACGCCAATCTTCGCAACCCCGCCGAGTTGCAGCCAGATGCTTTAATCCACACTCGTCCTGTGCCGTTGCCCCTAGCAACCGGGCTGCAGCTGCCTGCACTCTCGAACAATATGTAAGGCAGCGCTAGTCATCATAATGGGGAATACTTGCTTCGCTGCGACAATCAATGCACACGTGCAATGTCTTTACATTCCTTTCAGGACTCCTCACCAAGTCGGCTCTCCCTCAAAGGCCACTGACATCCACACAGGATCCAGGCTCGACCTTTCAGGTACCAGGCTTCACTCCAAAGCCGCTGACTTCCAAGGCCACTAGCATCCGCACAGGATCCAGTCTTTGCCTTTCAGGCTGCCAGGCTTCACTCGGCCTCACTAGGCCTCTCACAAACGGTGTCCCACACACACACAGCACAGGCCTCATGCCTCACACCGAACACACCTGTCTCAAATTACCAGGGTTTATATATCCTGTGCACACACACACAAACTGACAGGACCTTGCTGATGTCACAGTCATGTGATCAGTCAGCTGTGTGTATAGGTCCTGCGTGCTGTCCCAGTCATGTGTACAGACCTTTACTGTGCATACAGGACCTGTGTGATGTCACAGTCATGTGACCAGTCAGTTAAAGGGGAAGGTACATGGTCAGGTAAACACATCCTGGACCATATACAGTAATGCTAGTGTAGCACCCTGAGGATTCGGCTGCTACAGGGGTATTACGCCTCAAGCCAGAGGTGTGGTATTCCACTCCCGGGTAAGGATGGAGTGTGGAACTGAGCTCAGTAGGCTGCATGCACTACATACATCCCATTTCCGGGGGACAGACCAATGGTACTCCCACTAGAGAAATGTGCAAGTACGACAGTGTCTGTCCCTGGCTGGAGTGGGAGGGGGGTGGAACATCCCAGTAGTGTAGGGGCAGATAGGGGGAGCAGTCTGGGTAATGCTAGGAGCTCATTGGGTGCTGGTCACCTGAGCTCACACATAGAGGGAGTATATAAGGTGGGAACCATCTTAGATCAGGGTCAGTCTGTCAGAGTTGAGTCAGAGAAGCAGAGCAGCTCAGCCAGCTCCAAGGCCAAGAGAGAGAGAGAGGAGAAAGAAGGACCCAGAGGGGGAGAAGAGGGAACTCCAAGAACCCAAAATTAGATCAGAGGGTGAAGAGTTGGCACAAGGGTACCGGATCCCAAGCTGGTGGAGGGCCCTAATCCTTAGCCAGAGACCGGAGGTCGTGGGCAGGATCTGCCACGACCACCCACTAAATCCACCCGGAAGGCAAACCAAGAATAGGGTCAGGGAACCCAGAGACAAGGGTTTTACCAACAAGAGGCCCGAGGGAGCCGGACTTAGGTGGATCCCTGGTGGGGAAGGCCAGAGAGAAGGACAAGTCAGAAAGGGAGCTCAGGACCACGCTCCAGAATCACCTGGGGGTTGGCCGAGTCCAGGACCTGGTGGACGCAGCACGGCTCGGGCGGTCACTCAAGGCCGGAGTGACCAACGCAAAAGCAGTAAGTAAAACCCTGAACTGCACAGCCCGACTCGGAGTCTTATTACCACTCTCACTGCACCACCACAACCACCACCCTCTACAACTGACCCCCTGAGGCTATACCCCTCCCGTTGGGGGTTATACTACCTGAGCTGCACACACACCACCAGCCTCAGCGGACCCTGCTGCAGCGGCGGCCGTAGTGACCGCAAATCAACGGGTGGCGTAGTCGACACTAAAGAACATCCAGTAACATCTGTAGGACTGCCACACACTGAGCTTGACACCCTGGGCACGGACCGGGTCACCGCCACTCGGAGACTACAACCCCCATCTGATCCGGCTCCGGGTATCCCCCAAACAACACTGGCCCAGGGGGCGCGTCACTAGCAAGCTGCTGCATTACACTCTTATGCAGTGGAACGCATACAACATAGCGTGGAACGCACTCGCGCGTCACTTCCGGTCACGTGAACGGCCCTTCTCGTTGTAGGACCTTAAAGAACGTCAAATGACGCTACTTCCGCTCCTCAGGTCCTTCTGATTGTTATATGCGCGCTCTAATCCCACTGCTACCAATGATCAGCCCAGAGAGTGACCTTTAACCCTCTCCACTACCTACTTAAGACCCATAAGGTCCTCAGTCCCTCATAGCACCTCCTGACAAACGGTGGACACCGTGTCCGGCTACCACACATCTACAGGTAACTTCATAGGGACAATCCCCTCACTCTCCATACTAGTAATAGCCTTGGTCCATGGCATTTATGCCTTTATTTTTATCCCCACAGCTTACAGAACCTAATAGGCTACTGCTTTAATATACCCACTTCTGCTAACTGGTAAGTTTCTTTCTATAAGATTTCAGGATCTGCCACCATTCCCTCTCCTAATCCTCCTCCCCTTCCCATCCTTTTTTTCCCATGTCGTACTTCGTTTAAGCACTTTTTCATGACTAATTGGTTTGATTTGATCATTTTGGTCACATCTGTATTATTTATACATGTCTATATGATACTTACTGCCATTTTTATTTTTGTAGTACACCGATGAAGGTCTAATGTGACCGAAACGTCTGTTGTTTATTTTTCTGCACTACTTTATTAAAAACTATAAAAGAACCCATGAGTCTTCTGAGTGCCAGGTTACTTCTCTACTAACTCACTGACCTGCGCTCCTGTTCCTCATGAACTGCATGTGGTAATCCAGAATGATGATGCAGTGATGAATTCAACAGATTTATTTACAGTTCTTGATGAGGTGAAATGAGGGAAAGTGAAGGATGAGGAAAGGGTAGGAATTGTAGGTATTAGAAGCGCCAGGTAAAGTGGTAACAAGAGAATCCTTTCTCCAGTCCTGCAGCATGAGTAGTCAAGATGGATGTGAAGAAGAAGAAGGAAGTGCTGAGCAGGAGATAGGAGGAGTTACAGACTGAAGGGGTTTGTGGGTAAAACACAAGAATAATACATGTTATAACATACAGTATTATAACAATGGCCAGTAGATGGCAGCAAAGTACAACAATACAATAATCATGTAACATTAGGTAATGCCCCAAATGTCTGAAAGTCTTTTCAAACAAAAAGCTGGACAGCACACTCCCCGTCTGAAATCCCTGGATTTCACTATATTAACAGTCTTGAGGTGGGGGTGTTTTCCTGAAGTACTGAGGGATACCTCAACCTGAAAGACAAACAATGCATGCAATGCAACAATAACATATAACAAACGAGGTAGACGAATGTCTATAACAGTTCCTGAAGCAATCCAAAGGATGCCCATCTTCGGATTGGAGAAGCCGCACTAGGCCAAACTGTCTCCAACCCAATTGTAATCCAGTGGTTACAGTTCCTGGTTGCAATCAGATGAGTGTTTTTAGCAGTCCAAAAGTTTCTTGAAAGTTCCAAGTTCAAGTTCCAGATGTGTTGGCGCAAACAAGCCTTGTCCATCTGGAGAAGTGTTCAAATTGCTGTCAGCCCAAGCCAACCTTCTCTTTGGTAATGGGGGTGCTGACATCAGGACGGATCTCTGGGTCAACGTCTGGATCCTGAAGACAGAAGCTGTCTTCAACAGCAGTCTCTTCACACTGGCCGCAAAGGAACCCCGGTCCTTTTAACCAAGAAGAGTTTGCGAGGACACCAACAGACACTGGCCTAGTAGCAATGTCAGCAGGGTTAAGATGTGATGGAACATACTTCCATTGCTCAGGTTTAGAGGATTTCCTGATCCTTTCAACGCGGTTACTGACATAGACATAGAAGCGTTTTATCTGGTTGTATATGTAGCCCAGAACAACCTTGCTGTCTGTGTAGAATCTTGTGTCATCCACGTTAATAGCTAGTTCATTCTGTATGAAGTCTGCAATCTCGATGGCTAGTACGGCTCCACAGAGCTCAAGTCTGGGTATGGTGTGTTCAGGTTTAGGAGCCAGTTTAGCCTTTCCAAATAGAAATCCAACATGGGCTTCATTGTTAGAGTCTATAACCTTCAAATAGGCAACAGCTGCAATTGTTAGAACCCTCCTGTTAGTTTTTGCTATCTTGTGTTTTGCGGTCACGTGACCAGCTGCCTATATATTCCAGCTCCGCCCTTCTGGCTTTGCTGGACTTCAGTGTTTTTTGCCTGTCTCTCTAGCCAGGTGCTTCGGTGCCTATCTGTCTAGTTTGCTTGGTTCTCTGGGACCTCTAGTACTTTTTGTCAGTTTGTCTTCTTGCTCTGCAGCAACTTCTGTTAGGAGGTGTCCCATTTTTGTCCCAGTCCTTAGTTCTTTTAGGGACCCCTCCCTTTATTCTATATGTCTCCGTTCAGACTAGCCGAAGACGAAGGCGGGTCTGTTCACAAGGAACAGGCTGCCCGCTACATTGTAGGGATTCAGCTTAGTCTTACTGTAGGGACAGCTTTTCCCATTCTTTCCTTAGTTTATTTTGCAGATCATACCAGTAAGTCCAGCCCAAAAAAAAAACAACTAAAAGGAAAGAAATTCGGGGATCAATATGGTTTATGGCTCAACGCCTGCAGGGATTGTCTCTGGAGGTGGCCGATCTTCAGCAACATGTGAGTAGCTGTCCTGGAGCGCATTTTGTGGAACCGAAGGTAGGACTGCCTGATATTTTTTATGGTTAACAGCAAGATTTTTTTTCCTTTAAAAATGCTTGTTTGTTATATTTTCGTTTGAGACCGAGGTCCTCTGGGAATGAATCACAGCGCATTGGTTTTATTATGTCACTTTTGCGCAAAGAACCACAGGGGTGGGCCTTTTCTCTCCAACCTAATGATCCGTGTTTAAGTTCTGTTGAGGAATTTTTTTATGCTATGGGGCTATTATATGACGATCCTGATCGAATCTCATCTGCTGACTCAGAACTTAGACGTTTGAATCAGGGGTCAGATGATGTTGAAATTTATTGCACACACTTCAGGAGATGGGCTTCAGAAGTTAAGTGGAATGATTCGGCGCTGAAAAGTTTATTTCTTGCTGGTCTGAGTGAAAGGGTTAAGGATTTGCTAATTGCATTCCCTGCACCTGAGACTCTGCAAGAAGCTATGCAGTTAGCTGTTCGTGTGGACAGGAGAATAAGGTCCAGGGTCAATGATGTAAAAACTCCTGTAACTTCAGGTCATAGTTTCCAGAAAATCTGCTCTGACAGCGGAGAACCAATGAAGGTTGGGACAATGTCACTCCGCTCTCAAGAAAGAGATCGGAGATTCGCTGAAGGTTTGTGTTTTTATTGTGGTAAAGCTGACCATTTGATTAAGTATTGTGAGCGTCGTTTAAGTAAAGAAAAAAAAAAGGTCAGTTACGCCCGTATAGCTTGTTTACGCTCTGCAGGAGTGTTCCTTTCTGGGTGTACTACTCTGCAGGGAGATTTGATTGATTTCGGGTATTTGTGGATTGTGGTTCAACACTTAATGTGATTGATAAAGGGTTTTTGGAAAAACTTAAATTGAAATCCAAACCTTTGTCATCTCCTATTTCTGTGGTTGCAATTGATAACACTCCTTTGAAATGTATTACTCACAAAACTGCTGCATTTCCTCTCACTATCAATGGTGTTCACCAAGACATTTTGGATTTGGTAGTTTTGGATAATTTGCCCTCTCCAGTTGTTCTAGGATTGCCTTGGTTAAAGCTGCACATCCTTTGTTGGACTGGTCTACTAATGTGATTAAGTCTTGGAGTCCGAAGTGCTATGATAAATGTTGTAATGGTCGCATTGCGGCTGTGGAAAAAGGGGAATTACCTGTACCTATTCAAGATTTTTGGAGGGTTTTTTCGGAGGAGGAGTCGTAAGTTTTACCTCCTCATAGGGATTATGATTGCACCATTGAGTTTGTTCCAGGTGCTACTCTTCCCAAAAGTCGCTTGTTTAATCTGACTATCCCTGAAAGAAAGGCATTGGAGGAGTACATACAGACTAGCCTGGCGGCTGGTCACATTAGACCTTCTAAGTCGCCTGTGGCGGTCGGATTCTTCTTTGTTAAAAAAAGGACGGCTGTTTGCGTCCATGTCTGGATTTTCGTGAAATTAATAAGATTACCATACGCAATTCCTACCCATTGCCGTTAATTCCTGATTTGTTTAACCAGTTAGTGGGGGCCAAGTGGTTCTCAAAAATTGATCTCCGAAGGGCATACAATTTGTTACATGTGAAGGAGGGTGATGAATGGAAAACTGCTTTTAACACTCCGGTAGGTCATTTTGAGAATCTGGTTATGCCTTTTGGTCTTACCAATGCACCTGCATTTTTTCAGAATCTTATTAATGACATCCTGAGACCTTTGATTGGTAAGAATGTGGTTGTGTATTTGGATGACATTTTGATTTATTCACCAGATCTGGAGTCCCATTGGCAGAGTGTACGTGAAGTTTTGCAGTTATTGAGTGATAATTCACTTTTTGCTAAGCTGGAGAAATGTGAGTTCGCTGTGCAGAAAATTAGTTTTTTGGGCTACATTGTCTCCAGCGAGGGCTTTGAGATGGACCCTGTGAAGGTTCAGGCTGTGCAGGAATGGCCTAGGCCTATTGGCTTGAAATCTATACAGAGGTTTTTGGGTTTTGCCAATTATTACAGGAAATTCATTAAGAATTTTTCTGTAATTGTTAAACCTCTAACCGATCTCACCAGGAAGGTGCGAATACGACCCAGTGGACTACTGAGGCCATTGAAGCGTTTGAGTATCTCAAAGAGAGGTTCAGTTCTGCCCCTATCCTTATACAGCCTGATGAGACCAAACCTTTTTTGGTCGAGGTCGATGCTTCATCAGTGGGGGTCGGAGCAGTTTTGTCTCAGGAGAACAAGGGTGGAGTACATCCTTGTGCCTTCTTTTCGAAAAAAAATTCGGAAACCAAACTGAATTATGATGTTGGAAATCGGGAGTTGCTGGCTATTAAACTTGCGTTTGAACACTGGCATCATTTTTTGGAAGGCGCTAGATTTTGTAACGGGTCTGGGAGGCGGAACCTCTGAGCTACTATACAAGGGGGCGGTCCTTGTAAGGGAGCGGGTGGCGACCAGGCAGGCAGTCACAGCAGGTGACCGGGACAGTCTCTGGGTGTACGGGCAGGAGGTCACGGCAAGTGACCGGGACAGTCTCTGGATGAACGGGCTGGAGGTCACGGCAAGTGACCGGGGCAGTCTCTGGGTGAACGGGCTGGAGGTCACGGCAAGTGACCGGGGCAGTCTCTGGGTGAACGGCCTGGAGGTCACGGCAAGTGACCGGGGCAGTCTCTAGGTAAAGGGTAGGTACGACCTGTGATGGCTGAACCTCCAGGTAGGCTAGCAAGGCAGATGGAGGATGTGTGCTCCCAGGTGAGCAAGCGAGAGTCTCTGGAATAGCAGGTGGTCACAGCACGTGACGGCGAAGCCTCCAGGTAGGCAAGCAGGCAGGTAGCGGAGAAGCGCTCCCAGGTGAGCGGGCAAGAGTCTCTGGAATAGCTGGTGGTCACAGCACGTGACGGCGGAGCCTCCGGGCAGGCAAGCAGGCAGGTAGCGGAGAAGCGCTCCCAGGTGAGCGGGCAAGCTGGTCCATAGACAGACTGACAGGAGTAGAAAGGCAGACCGTCGGACCTCAGGCTAGCAAGCAGGCAGGTAGCTGATGTGCGCTCCCAGGTGAGCGGGCAAGCTGGTCCTTAGACAGACTGACAGGAGTTGTAAGGCAGACCGTCGGACCTCAGGCTAGCAAGCAGGTAGCAGGAATAACAGGCAGGAAACAGACAGCAAACTGGCAGGACTCTGGCAGGAATCAGGCAGGTAACTGGCAGGTAACTGGCAACGGGACCTGAGGGCTGAAGCAGAATAGAACAGTGCAACAACATTGCTCGGGCACCTCCATTTTGGAGGAGGTGCCTTATATATGGTGAAGTCCTCCGGCCATTGGCCGGGGACTCCTTAGGACGGCGCGCGGCCCCTTTAAGAGGAAGGGAGAGCGCGCGCGCGCGCCCTAAGCACAGTGGCCAGGAAGGAGCGCGCGCTGCCAGCAGAGCGGGAGGAGGACGCCGGGCACGGAGCAGGGAGGTGAGGGGAACAGCGTCCCTGCCTAGCAGAGGGCAGGGACGCCGGCGCTACAGTACCCCCCCCTTTAGGCCCCCCCTTTTTTAGGCCAGACAGAAATTTAGCAAGGATAAGAGGGGCATGGATGTTCTCCCGGGGCTCCCACGTTCTCTCCTCAGGACCAAACCCCTTCCAATCTACTAGAAAAAAGGTCTTTCCTCTTACCCTTTTGGTGGCAAGAATGTTCTCTACCTCAAACTCGTCCTCAGCAGAAACCGGAGCAGGAGGCGTACCTGTAGACTTAGAAAAAGAGTTAAGTACCACAGGTTTGAGGAGAGATACATGGAAGGAGTTAGGGATCCGTAAGTTGGCCGGGAGTTTCAATTTATAGGCCACCGGGTTGATCTGACTGATGACCTCCAGGGGGCCGATGAACCGAGGCCCTAACTTGTAAGAAGGTATCTTGAGTCGGACATATTTAGATGAGAGCCAGACTTTATCTCCGGGACGAAATTGTGGAGGATCCAGGCGTTTTTTGTCAGCGTGTCTTCTCATCCGTTCGGACTACTGAAGGAGTGCGGATCGGGTACTCTCCCAAATGGAGGAAAATTTGCCAACGAGAGATTCCGCAGCCGGGTTGTCCACAGAGGTGGAGACAGGAAAAGTAATCCGAGGATGCTGACCGAAGACTGCAAAAAACGGGGATTTGGAGGAGGATTCGCTCTCGTGATTGTTATAAGAGAACTCGGCCCATGGTAGGAGATCCACCCAGTCTGAATGATGGGCATTAACGAAGTGCCGGAGGTAACTGGTCAGGTTCTGATTGATCCGCTCCACTTGACCATTGGACTGTGGGTGGTAAGCGGAAGAGAAGTCCAGGGTGACGTCTAGCAGTTTACAAGTGGCTCTCCAGAAGCGTGAGGTGAACTGTACCCCACGATCCGACACGATGTGGAGGGGCAGGCCATGAAGACGGAAGATGTGACAAATAAAGTCTTTAGCTAGCTCGGGTGCAGACGGGAGGCCTGGCAGGGGAACGAAATGAGCCATCTTGGAGAAGCGGTCAGCGACCACCCAAATGACCGTACAACCGGCAGAGACTGGGAGGTCTGTTATAAAGTCCATTGCTATATGCTGCCAGGGGGCAGCAGGTACTGGGAGCGGAAGGAGGCGACCGGCTGGCAGATGTCTCGGAACCTTGTTGCGGGCGCAGGACACACAGGCAGAAACAAAGTCTATTACGTCCTTGTGCAGGGTAGGCCACCAGTAGTGCCGGGTAATAAGCTGGAGGGTCTTTTTCTGACCGGCATGGCCAGCCAGTTTAGACGAGTGACCCCAGTGAAGGATCTTCTCCCGATCAGGTACTGATACGAACGTCTTTCCAGGAGGGAGACGATTTAGACTCACGGGAGCCACCTGCATTACTCTGGCGGGATCGATGATGTGTTTCGGATCTTCCTCGAGATCAGACACCAGAAAGGATCGAGACAAGGCGTCCGCCTTGACGTTTTTGTCAGCCGGGCGAAAATGAAGAACAAAATCAAAGCGAGCAAAAAACAAGGACCACCGGGCTTGGCGCGGGTTAAGTCTCTGGGCATGCTGGAGATAAGCCAAGTTCTTGTGGTCAGTGTAAATTATTACCGGGTGAAGAGCCCCCTCGAGCAGGTAACGCCACTCCTCCAATGCCAGTTTGATGGCCAATAACTCTCGGTCTCCTATGGAATAATTGCGCTCTGAGGAGGAGAAGAGTTTAGAGAAGAAGCCGCAAGTTACCATCCTCCCGGAAGATGATTTTTGAGTAAGTACCGCTCCGGCTCCAGAGGAGGAGGCGTCAACTTCCAGGAAGAACTACTTGTTGCCGTCCGGGCGATGCAGCACCGGGGCGGAAGAGAAGGCCTGTTTTAAGGAAAGAAAGGCCTCCTCTGCTTCGGGCGGCCACTCTTTGGGATTAGTACCCTTACGGGTGAGCGCGGAAATTGGGGCAGTCCGGGAAGAGAAGTGTGGTATGAAGAGGCAGTAGTAGTTGGCGAAGCCCAGGAACCGCTGAATGGCCTTCAACCCCTCCGGTCGAGGCCATTTCTCGATGGCAGACAGTTTCTCTGGATCCATTCGTAGGCCGGTCTGAGAAATAATGTAGCCCAAAAACGGAAGCGAGGTCTGCTCACAGAGGCACTTCTCGTATTTAGCGAAGAGGTGATTCTGCCTGAGCCTGAGCAGGACCTGACGAACGTCCCTCCGGTGAGTCTGGAGATCCGGAGAGAAGACCAAGATGTCGTCCAGGTACACCACTACGCAGGAGTAGAGAAGGTCCCGGAAGATGTCATTGACCAACTCTTGAAAGACGGCAGGAGCGTTACAGAGACCAAAGGGCATTACCAGATATTCATAGTGGCCGTCCCGGGTGTTGAATGCCGTCTTCCATTCATCCCCCTGACGGATACGAACCAGGTTGTACGCCCCACGGAGGTCCAGTTTGGTGAAGATTCTAGCCCCTCTCAGACGATCAAATAACTCCGGAATGAGCGGAAGGGGGTACTTATTCTTCACCGTGATTTGGTTAAGGCCTCTATAGTCTATACAGGGACGGAGAGAGCCGTCCTTCTTTTTGACGAAGAAGAAGCCTGCTCCCGCCGGGGAGGTAGATTTCCGGATGAATCCCCTGGCCAGATTCTCCTCAATATATTCGGACATCGACCGGGTCTCAGCAGCGGATAATGGATAAATACGCCCACGGGGAGGAGTAGTACCGGGTAACAGGTCGATAGGGCAGTCGTATGGTCTATGAGGGGGTAGTGTCTCTGCTTCCTTTTTATTAAAGACATCAGCATAAGACCAATAAGGAATCGGAAGTCCAGGTAGATTAGCTGGGGTAGGAGAAGGACGGACGGGATGGACGGGAACCAGACAGGTCTTATGGCAGTCCTGTCCCCAGCGAAGGACTTCTCCGGTCTGCCAGTCAAGCACGGGTGCATGTCTCTGGAGCCAAGGTAGACCTAGCAAGAGGGCGTGAGAGAGTCCAGGCAGAACATGAAAGGAGATACTCTCAGAATGCAGCATTCCCACCTGTAGAGTAATGGATTCGGTGATGAGTTGGATGGGGCGTGGTAAGAGACCCCCATCCACGGCAGCAACAGACAAGGGTACAGCCAGAGGTTTGGTGGGGATGCGGTATTTCTCTACCAGGGACTGTGAAATAAGATTCCCGGCTGCTCCAGAGTCCAGTTGGGCTAGTTCGAAATAACGGTTCTCCCCGCAGACGATTGAAACTGACAGCAGCAGAGATGGAGAGGATTTATTCTTGTCTAGGTCGACCTCTCTGAGCGAACCTAGACACAGGCGTTTCCCGACCTCTCTGGGCAGGCACGGATCCGGTGCTCCTTACTGCCACAGTAGAAGCAGCTCCCCTCGGCACGGCGTAAGTCCTGACGGGTTTTGACCATCTTGGTCTGGTCGACCTGCATAGACTCAGGAGAGTGTACCTGGGGAGAGACGGAGGGAGTGACGGGTTTCTGAAAGGTAGGAGCTAGACGTGGAAACCTCCTCTCACGGGTGACCTCTTTGGCACGCTCCTGGAACCGTAGGTCAATCCGGGTGGCAAGAGTTATTAGGTCATCGAGAGTGGTAGGAATGTCCCGACCGGCAAGTTCATCTTTAATACGGCCGGACAGACCCTCCCAGAAGACGGATACCAGAGCGTCGTTATCCCAGGCCAGCTCCGAGGCAAGGGTACGGAACCGTACGGCATATTGGCCCACGGTGAGACTTCCCTGACGGAGGCGTAGCAGAGATGATGCGGATGAGGTCTTGCGTCCAGGTTCGTCGAAGACTTTCCGGAAAGCCGTGAGGAAGGCAGGCAAGTCGGACACCAGGGGGTCTCCTCTCTCCCATAGAGGATTTAGCCAGGCCAGGGCCTCCCCGGTGAGATGGGACATGATGAAGGCAATTTTGGCCCGGTCGGAGTTAAACTGGTGGGACAATAGTTCAAAGTGCAGGGTGCACTGATTTATGAAGCCCCGAGCCTGGGTGGAGTCGCCTCCGAAGCGAGGAGGTGCAGAAAGCCGGGGTCCGGGGTAGGATACCATGGTATTGGTGGGCAGCGGAGCTGCCGGGTTGCGAGTCATGGCACTGGCGGTGGTTGCTGGTGGAGCAGTCAGAGTATCCAGGCGAGAATTGACATTCCGCAGGTGACCCAGGATGGACTCCTGTTGGGACCTCTGACGGGACAGTTCATGACAGAGGTCCGAGAGCGAGGGAGCTTGGGTGCCACCGGGTTCCATGGCCCGAGCAAACTGTAACGGGTCTGGGAGGCGGAACCTCTGAGCTACTATACAAGGGGGCGGTCCTTGTAAGGGAGCGGGTGGCGACCAGGCAGGCAGTCACAGCAGGTGACCGGGACAGTCTCTGGGTGTACGGGCAGGAGGTCACGGCAAGTGACCGGGACAGTCTCTGGATGAACGGGCTGGAGGTCACGGCAAGTGACCGGGGCAGTCTCTGGGTGAACGGGCTGGAGGTCACGGCAAGTGACCGGGGCAGTCTCTGGGTGAACGGGCTGGAGGTCACGGCAAGTGACCGGGGCAGTCTCTAGGTAAAGGGTAGGTACGACCTGTGATGGCTGAACCTCCAGGTAGGCTAGCAAGGCAGATGGAGGATGTGTGCTCCCAGGTGAGCAAGCGAGAGTCTCTGGAATAGCAGGTGGTCACAGCACGTGACGGCGAAGCCTCCAGGTAGGCAAGCAGGCAGGTAGCGGAGAAGCGCTCCCAGGTGAGCGGGCAAGAGTCTCTGGAATAGCTGGTGGTCACAGCACGTGACGGCGGAGCCTCCGGGCAGGCAAGCAGGCAGGTAGCGGAGAAGCGCTCCCAGGTGAGCGGGCAAGCTGGTCCATAGACAGACTGACAGGAGTAGAAAGGCAGACCGTCGGACCTCAGGCTAGCAAGCAGGCAGGTAGCTGATGTGCGCTCCCAGGTGAGCGGGCAAGCTGGTCCTTAGACAGACTGACAGGAGTTGTAAGGCAGACCGTCGGACCTCAGGCTAGCAAGCAGGTAGCAGGAATAACAGGCAGGAAACAGACAGCAAACTGGCAGGACTCTGGCAGGAATCAGGCAGGTAACTGGCAGGTAACTGGCAACGGGACCTGAGGGCTGAAGCAGAGTAGGACAGTGCAACAACATTGCTCGGGCACCTCCATTTTGGAGGAGGTGCCTTATATATGGTGAAGTCCTCCGGCCATTGGCCGGGGACTCCTTAGGACGGCGCGCGCGGCCCCTTTAAGAGGAAGGGAGAGCGCGCGCGCCCTAAGCACAGTGGCCAGGAAGGAGCGCGCGCTGCCAGCAGAGCGGGAGGAGGACGCCGGGCACGGAGCAGGGAGGTGAGGGGAACAGCGTCCCTGCCTAGCAGAGGGCAGGGACGCCGGCGCTACAGATTTCCTATTCAGGTTTTCACAGATCATAAGAATTTGATCTATCTGGATGCTGCCAAGCGCTTGAATGCCCGTCAAGCTAGGTGGGCACTTTTTTTTTTCTCGGTTTCATTTTTCTGTTACCTATATCTATGGTACTAAGAATGTTAAAGCCGATGCTTTATCTCGCAACATCTCTCCTACGGTCGCTGCCGAGGAGCAGGAGAGCATTTTGCAGAAAGGAGTTGTGGTGGCGGCATTGGACTCCGATTTGGAGAATGGGATTCTGAATGCTCAAGATGATGCTCCATCTAACACTCCCCATGGGAGGTTGTTCGTGCCTAGAGCCTTTAGGAAAGATTTGTTTGCGGAGTGTCATGAGTCTCGGTTGGCAGGTCATCCAGGAGTTCCGGAGACCAAGAGACTTATCAGTCGCAGTTTTTGGTGGCCTGGATGGCAGAAGGAAGTCATCAAGTGGGTGCGTCAGTGTACTGTGTGTGCCAGGTCAAAGGCTTCACATACTCCTGCTGCGGGGTTGCTTTGCCCTCAGGTTCCTAGTGCGCCTTGGACGCATCTCTCTATGGATTTGATTACTGATCTTCCTGTGTTTGAGGGTTTTACTGTCATCTGGGTGGTCGTAGACCGTTTTAGTAAGATGTGTCATTTGTTTCCATTCATTAAGTTGCCCTGCGCCAAGACACTCGCTAAGGCGTTTGTTAAGGAGATTGTCAAGCTCCATGGCGTTCCCACGGATATTGTTTGTGATAGAGGACCTCAGTCTGTGGCTCGCTTTTGGTGTGCTTTTTGTGACTGGTTGGGAGTTTATTTGTCATTTTCGTCTGGTTATCATCCCGAGTCTAATGGACTGGTTAATCTGTAGGACCTTACACAGCTCCTTCACTACCTTGCTCATGAATAGGGTCCCTTGATCGGTTAGTATTTCCTTCGGCAGACCGGTCCTGGTGAATATATTGCCAAGTTCTCTGGCTATGTACTTAGTCGATGAGTTCCTTAGCGGTACCGCTTCTGGATACCAGGTCAGATAGTCCATGACCACCAGAATGTATTGGTGGCCCCGGGCTGATTTGACTAAAGGCCCCACTAGGTCCATTGCAATCCTCTCAAAGGGGACCTCTATCACAGGTAGTGGGATTAGTGTTAGAACCTTGCTCTTAGGTTTTTTCCTTTGCTGGTCACATGACCTTGTTGGCCTATTTAATCCTGCTCCGCCCTTCTGGCTTTGCTGGACTTCATTGTATAACTACTTTCTAGCTAGCCTGTGCTCTGTATCTAGCTCTGTTAGTTTGCTTGGTCTACGGACCTCAGTGTTCTTTATATTTTGTTTGTTTGTCTGTCTGCTACTATTTCTGTTAGGAGGTGTCCCATTTTCCTCCCAGTCCTTAGTACTTGTAGGGATTCCTTCCCCACATCTATAGGTCTCCGTACAGACTAGCTTAGGACTTTAGCAGGTCTGATCGCAGGATCAGGTCCCCTGTTACATCGTAGGGATAAAGCTGAGTTCTATCGTAGGGACAGATCTCCTCTCTTTCCTTAGCTCTGGTAGCAGAACATAACAGTAAGTCCAGCCTGCAAATTCTCTAAGGAAAGATTTTTCTGTTCCATCATGGTGTCGGTTCAGGATTTGGCTCATCGCCTGCAGGGACTCTCTCTGGAGGTGGCCGAGCTCCGTCAGCACGTGAGTAACTGTCCTGGAGCACATTTCTTGGAGCCTAAGGTATGTTTGCCGGATTTATTTTTTGGTGAACACCGAGAATTTTTTTCATTTAAAAATGCTTGCTTATTGTATTTTCGTTTGAGACCCAAGTCCTCTGGGGATGAATCCCAGCGCATAGGGTTCATAATGTCACTTTTGCGCAAAGAGCCTCAGGAGTGGGCCTTTTCTTTGCAACCTAGTGACACATGCTTCAGATCAGTGGATAGTTTTTTTTCTGCTTTGGGATTATTATATGATGATCCTGACCGTGTCGCATCAGCTGAGACTGAGTTAAGACGTTTGAGACAGGGATCAGGTAATGTGGAAAAATATTGTACTCATTTCCGTCGATGGTCTACTCAAACAGGGTGGAACGATTCTGCTCTGAAAAGTCTATTTCTTGCTGGGCTCAATGAAAGGGTTAAAGACCTGCTAATTGCTTATCCTACACCTGAAGATTTGCAACAGGCTATGCAATTAGCTATACGGGTGGATAGGAGACTGCGTGCAAGGGTTAATGAGAGCAAATCCTCTGCTATGTCAGTTTCTGGTTATGAGAATGTGTGTACTAACAGTGGTGAACCGATGGAGATTGGATCGGTGGCACCTCGCTCTCAAGAAAAAGACCGTAGATTTTTTGAAGGCTTGTGTTTCTATTGCGGAAAATCTGGTCATTTGATTAAAGGCTGTGAGCTTCGTATGAAGAAAGAAAAAAAAATGGTCAGTCATGCCCGTATTGCCTGTTTAAATTCCAAGGGTGTATTTTTAGCTGCTTCCACGATTGCTCAGGAAAAATTAATGGAATTTCGGGTGTTTGTCGATTGTGGGTCTACTCTGAATGTAATTGATGGGGGATTCTTGGAAAGACTCAATTTAAACCCGAACCTTTATCATCACCCATTGCTGTGGTTTCTGTGGATGGTTCCCCTTTGAAGAATATTACTCTCAAGGTCTGTGAATTTCCTCTCACTATTAATGGTGTTCACCATGAGAAATTGGATTTGGTAGTTTTGAATAACTTGCCTTCTCCAGTAATATTGGGATTGCCCTGGTTAAAATTTCACAATCCTGTACTGGATTGGTCTACCAGTGAAATTAAATCCTGGAGCCATAAATGTTATGACAAGTGTTGTAACGGGCGTATTGCAGCTTTGGATAGGGGAGAATTGCCTGTTCCTATTCAGGATTTTTGGAGAGTTTTTTTCTGAGAAGGAATCGCAGGTTTTGCCTCCCCATAGAGACTATGATTGTTCTATTGAATTTGTCCCTGGAGCGACTCTTCCTAAAAGTCGTTTATTTAACCTTACTATTCCTGAGAGGAAGGCTTTGGAGGAATACATACAGACAAGTTTGGCCGCCGGTCACATTAGGCCTTCTAAGTCTCCTGTGGCGGTTGGATTTTTCTTTGTAAAAAAAAAGGACGGCGGTTTACGTCCTTGTCTGGATTTTCGTGAGATTAACAAAATTACTGTACGCAATCCTTACCCACTGCCATTGATTCCTGATTTATTTAACCAGTTAATGGGGGCCAAGTGGTTCTCTAAAATTGACCTTAAGGGGGCATACAATCTGTTGCGCATGAAGGAGGGTGACGAATGGAAGACTGCTTTTAACACTCCTGTGGGTCATTTTGAGAATCTGGTTATGCCTTTTGGTCTTACTAATGCTCCTGCATTTTTTCAGAATCTTATTAATGACATCCTTAGACCTTTGATCGGCAAAAATGTGGTTGTGTATTTGGATGACATTTTGATTTATTCGCCGGATCTGGAGTCTCATTGGCGGAGCGTACGTGAGGTATTACAGTTGTTAATGGACAATTCGCTTTTTGCTAAGCTGGAGAAATGCGAGTTCGCTGTACAGAGAATTAGTTTTTTGGGTTACATTATCTCCAGCGAAGGTTTTGAGATGGACCCGGTTAAAGTTCAAGCTGTACAGGAATGGCCTAGGCCTATTGGTTTGAAATCGATACAGAGGTTTTTAGGTTTCGCCAATTATTACAGAAAATTCATAAAAAATTTTTCTAGTATTGTCAAACCGCTGACCGATCTCACCAGGAAAGGTGCTGATGCGGTTCAGTGGTCTTCTGAGGCTATTGAAGCTTTTGTGTGACGCGCCCTGGGCCTATGTGATGTAGCGTTGCGCACGCAGGGACTACCCGGAGCCGGATCTGATAGGGGTAGTAGTCTCGTGGCGGTGACCCGGTCCGTGCCCAGGGAGTCAGACTAAGTGGCGGTATATTAGCAGTAGATGTAGAACGACTACGCCACCCGTTGAATGCAGCTATGGAGCTGCTGCTGCAGGGCAAACCGCTGAGGCCGGTGGGAGGATGGTGCAGCGTGGATGGTATAACCCCCAACGGGAGGGGTATGGCCTCAGGGCAGCCGACATGGATGATGGGGGTAGCAGGAATCACTCAGAGACGATACGGTGTAGTTCAGGGTCTTTACTGGTGACAAAGATAGACCCTCCCGGAGTACTGGCTAGCGGTCGGGGCCTGGTCAGTCCTTGAGCAGATGGGATCCCCCTTGGCCAGGCGGAGTTGTAGGCCTCCCCAACTAATTGTACTCTTCTGGCTACCTTGCTAGAGGCGGGTAAAGGTAGCCCACGTCCCTGAGTGTACCGTGTGGTGCTCACCCGTATGGCCGGTGACTCGGGGCCTTCTAGTAGCTTCCGCTCCACGACGGCGGTGCTGGTCCCAAACGTGTGACCGAGCCTTCGGGTTTCTGGGCCAGAGGACCTGAAATCCCCTGCCGGTCGGTTTCTGCTGCTGGGTAGGAGTTAGTCCCCACAGCCTCGGACTCCGGGTCCAGTAAGAAATCTTCAATCAGGGCGAGCTCTACAGCTTCCAGCCCTGATCTCCTCTTAGCACGACTCCCACAGAGCTCCTGATCTTTCTTTCCTATCACTGCTTCTCTTCTTCTCTCTACTCTTCTTCTCTAACCCTGCCTCAGCCCCAGGTTTATATAGGGGAAGTCCTTCCCCTCCCAGGACCGGGCAGGAGGTGTGGCATGCATAGGATTCCTGACCAAGAGACCTCCCACCTACTCTCAGACATAACACTTCTGTTACTGTGGAAACCAGACCCCTGGGGTGCCACATTCCCCCCTAGTGAAATTTGGTACTCCGGGACTAAACATATTTTAGAAAAACATAACCAATACAAACAGAAACGGTACAATAGAAAAAAAACATATTAGAATGGTCACGGCGTGTCCGCAACCGGGTGCAGCTTTTGAAGAAAAGCAAGGTGTCCATTTCACCAAAACAGGGAGACGTAACCAGGTAGGGGTCTGTCCTGCCCCGAGTCCTTAACAGTCTTTAGTCCATTCCTAAGTTACGCTCCAACCAATTGTACAAGGATTCCCGGTAAATCCACCAAGGACTCCTAAAAATAACTAGAAACACATAATTATTTACAAGTAACAGACAGGTCACCACAAATAAAACAATTTAAACACTTCAAATTCTCCAACGTGCGGGTAGCTGGCCTTTAGTGGCCCTAGTGGACCTACGGAGCTGACTGTCTGGCCCTGTAGGAGCTGTCAAGGGTAAACTGGGCAGCTGTCTACAGGCTCTTTGGCTCACTAGGGGTATGGCAGGCTCACTATAAGCAGAGGGTTGATCCTCCTGATCTGCTTGTGTGGAGTCTTCTGCCTCCTGGACCGGCTGTTCTTCCAGCTCTACCGGTTGCTCCGTGAGTACTTGGGATGCTGGTTGGAGGAACGTGAGGACGGGTACCACAACTGCACCATTGACTTGAGTCCAGGACCGAGGGAAGTCTCCGAGCACAGTACTAACCACATCTTCCCTTTCCTCTACGGGTCGAGGGTCTTCTTGTTCCTCTTCAGGATTCCGTAGCTGTTCGGGACACTTCTTCAGGTGATCCCGGGATACAATGGTTGTGGTTTCCCCTCCGTCTTTACTGATGGTACAGACCTTCGGGTTGTCGTGGCTTGAGGGCAGTACGATGTACGGGTCCTTCTCCCACTGGTCGTCCAACTTGTGGAGCCGTCTTTTCCTCTTCAAGACCTGCTCTCCGGGTACCAAGGGAACAGCGGGAGCATACTGGTTGTAAGTTTTCTCTTGTCTTTCCCTAGCTAGACAGAGACTTCGCTCCATGCTCTCCTGTACTTTCCGGTACTGCTGCTGCCTCTCTGTGTCCCAGTCTGCTTCCGGTGAAGTGTCCTCCGGTGTCAGGACTCCCATCTCCAGGTCAACAGGTAGCTTACCGGGTCTTGCCCTCATTAGGTAAGCCGGGGTACAGTTGGTGGAACCTACAGGGATGTAGTTGTATAGGTCCACCAGGTCGGGCAGCTTCTCAGGCCACAGACTGCTTTCTTCCAGGGGCAATGTTTTTAGAAGATCTATCACCACCTGGTTCATTTTCTCACAAAGTCCATTAGTTTGCGGATGATAGGGTGTCGTCCTGATCTTCCGGCAGCCATACAGAGTATCGAACTCTTGGAAGACCTCCGCTTCAAAGGCAGGTCCCTGGTCCGTCAGCACCTGCTCTGGGTAGCCGTGTGGACGGCAGAAGTGCTGCTGGAAGGCTCTAGCTGCTGTTTGAGCCGTTAAGTCCTTGACGGGGACGACAACCAAGAACCGGGAGTAGTGATCCACGATGGTTAATGCGTAGACGTAGCCACTTCTGCTTGGGGTCAGTTTTACATGATCCAAGGCTACCAGTTCCAACGGCTGCCGGGTGACGATGGACTGAAGGGGGGTCTTCTGGCTGGCACGGTCCTTCCTTCTTAGGTTGCATGGGCCACAGTCTCTGCACCACCTCTCGATGGTTCCTCTCATGCCTACCCAATGGAACCGCCCGCGCAGCAGGAACTCCAGCTTCTTCCATCCGAAGTGCCCAGCCCCGTCGTGGTATGCCTCCATCACCATAGCTGCGTCCCTTCTTGGCACCACTACTTGCCAGATCAGTTCATGCGTCCGGGAGTTAACCATTCTGCGGCACAACTTCCCCTTGTAAAGGAACAGTCGACTCTTCTCTGCCCACAGTTGCTTGGCCTCCTCCGGAGCGTCTAGGTCAAGGCGAGCTTCTGGCTGAGTCAGCATCTCCTTCACCAGCCGGACGGCAGGGTCACTGTCTTGCGTTTCCGCCCAGTTGTAGTGAGGTAAGGGGTTGAACGTAGCGGCTTGCTTACCCCTTACACGGTGGGAATACTGGATAGTCCCATGACGGTGGAACGCAGGGAGTTCGACCTCTTCCAAATCTTCTGAATCCTCACCCTCGTCCGGTAGGTTTGGCATCCTGGACAGGGCGTCCGCGTTGGTATTGGAGCGTCCTGCCCGGTATTTGATTGTAAACTCATAGTTGGACAAGCGGGCCATCCATCTCTGCTCTAGGGCACCGAGTCTTGCAGTGTCCAGGTGTGTCAACGGGTTGTTATCCGTGTACACGGTGAACCGGGAAGAAGCGAGGTAGTGCTTAAAGCGTTCGGTGACTGCCCACACCACTGCCAGGAACTCTAGCTTAAATGAGCTGTAATTCTCAGGATTTCTTTCGGTGGGTCGCAGTTTTCGGCTGGCGTAAGCAATTACCCGTTCTTTCCCCTGCTGGATCTGGGATAGTACGGCTCCTAGCCCGATGTTACTGGCGTCGGTGTAGAGGATAAAGGGTTGGCTATAATCAGGGTACGCCAGGATTTGATCCCCCGTGAGGGCCATCTTCAGCTGGCGGAAGGACTCTTCTTCCAACTTCTCCCATCTGAAGGGCGGCTTCTGGTTCTTGGCCTTCCTGGACTGGCCTATCAGGAGGCCCTGCATAGGAGCTGCCTTTTTGGTGAAACCGGGTATGAACCTTCGGTAGTAGCCTACCAACCCGAGGAACTGCCTCACTTCCTTTACACTGGAGGGGCTTGGCCATTCCTTAATTGCGGTGATCTTATCAGGGTCGGGAGCCACTCCGTCAGCACTCACCACGTGTCCCAGGTACTGCACCTTTGGCTTCAGGAGGTGACACTTGGAGGGTTTCACCTTTAGGCCGTAACTTGCCAGAGCTTCAAACACTTCCGCCAGGTGCTTCAGGTGGTCCTCGTAGGTTTTGGAGTAGACGATGACATCGTCCAGGTATAACAGGACCGTCTCAAAGTTCCGGTGTCCCAGACAGCACTCCATCAATCGCTGGAAGGTTCCTGGTGCGTTGCAGAGTCCAAACGGCATGCAGGTAAACTCACTAAGTCCCATCGGGGTGGTGAATGCGGTCTTTTCCCGATCCGCCTCTGCTACAGGAACCTGCCAGTACCCGCTAGTGAGATCCAAGGTGGAGAAGAAGTTAGCAGATTTTAAAGCAGCCAAAGACTCCTCTATTCTTGGTAAGGGGTACGCATCTTTGTGTGTGATACGGTTTATTTTCCGGTAATCTACACACATTCTCATGGTGTTGTCTTTCTTTTTGACCAAGACTAGTGGAGCTGCCCAGGGGCTACAGCTTTCCCTGATTACCCCAGCCTCCTTCATGTCTCTAAGCATCCCCTTGGCGTGTTGGTAGTGTGCAGGGGGTACGGGTCGATACCTCTCTTTTATGGGAGGATGGTCTCCCGTGGAGATGTGATGTTCTACCCCCTTGACTCGCCCGAAGTCTAACGGGTGTTTACTAAACACTCTCTCGTACTCTTGAACCACCCGGTAGACTCCCTGTTTCTGGTGGGAGGGAGTGGAGTCAGTACCCAAATGTAGTTGCTGACACCAATCCTCCATTTGTTGTTTAGAGCCGTTACCTTCCTCCGGAGAAGATGGAGGCAAGGGTTCTACGGACTGTATAGAATTCTGATTGATGGTATACAATTTGGCTAGCGTGGCATACCGGGGCAGGTACACTTCCCTCTTCCCGATATTTATTATGCGAACGGGCACCCTCCCATGGCGTACATTGACCACCCCCCGTGCTGTCAAAATGGTGGGCCTACTGTCTGAGTAAACTGGTTCTACCATTGCCTGGTAATCTCTACCTCTCAGACCAATAGCCGCCCGGCACCAAATCATCATTTCACTTTTTGGGGGCATGGCAATAGGGAAAGGATCACACATTCTCACGCTACCAATCTCACCGCCGGAGAGTTCCACCTGTTGCCGTCGCATCAGTGCCCGGATCTCTTTTTGGAGCACTCGCTGCTGGCCGGAGCTGGCGTTCTTGGCAACCTGCTGTAAAATAAAAATCACCTCTGCAAGACAATTTTCAATTACATTAGTTCCTAGAGTTATCTTAGGGTGACTCTCGCGCTTATCAATGTCCACAATGATCAGTCCCTGGGCTGCCAGCTCGACTCTACCGATTTTAATGGTCACCTCTTTAAATCCGATCTGTGGCACGGGCTGGCCATTGCTGGCGATGATACTCAAGTCGTCGTCAGGGTAGCGGGTTATATCCGAGTCATTCCAGTACTGCTTGAAGAGCACGTACGGGATGGTGGTGACCTGTGACCCAGTGTCCAGTAGGGCACTCATAGGAATGCCATCCAGTACCACAGGCAAGACTGGACGTCCTCCCACATATTTGTCACGCCAGTTTGATGGGCCTGATGATCTTTTTCCTAGGGGTTGGCCCTCTACCCTAGGTTGTGCCAGTTTAAAGGACAGTACCTTGCCATATGTCCGGGTTGATTGCAGCGGCGGCAGATAGGTTGTCCGTCCTCGTTGTATCGGTCGCTGGGTCTTCCTCTGGCCGGTGGGGTCCTCCTTGGTCGGCGCCACGGGATGTCCTCCGGTCCGGATGCCAGCTGGATCTTCCCTGGAGTAGAAACCTGTAAAGACTGCACAGTTCGGGTTAGCGCAGCAACGCTTTTAGCTAGCTCTTGGACCTGATGGTGCAGGTCGGGAGCCGGGTCATTGTTCAAAGCCTGCGCATCAGCTCCCACAGGCCCTGCCGACAAGGGCGCCGCCTCTTGGTGGTAAGTGGTAGTGGGGCGTCTGTGGGTCACAACGCCACCTGGTGCCGGTTCTCGGAGCACCCGGATGGCTCTGTCCTTGAACTGTGCAAATCCCAGATGAGGGTCCTGTAAGGCCATTGCCCGCAACTGGGTTCGGTGGGCATTGCAATATAAACCCTCTATAAATTGTTCAGTCAACAGCCGGTCCTCGTCTCCCACGCCGTCAGGGTCGGTCTGCTTAATGGCTGTCAGGGCCTCTTGTAGGTTTAGTGCATAGTCCCTTATACTCTCTTGTGCTCGCTGCTTGCACCCGTAGAATCTAAGCTTGATCTCGGCTGAGGTGCGGGTATCAAAGGTATCCTTCAGCCGGGTTAGTATCCCTGCGACAGTCCTTCCTTCAGGTGGCCAGGACTTTACCTCCCTTTGGGCTGCCCCAGTTAATTGGGCCACCAGGATGCTCACTTTTTGCTCTTCTGTGAGGGGGTACACCTGGAAGAGGCTATCCAGCTTTTCTCTAAAGTCATGCAGAGTATGTGACTCCCCTGAGTACTGGGGTAGCCAGGCCGCTCCCGGGATATAGGGCATGGTGAAAGGCATGACTGCAGCAGCGGTGGCGCTGGCGGTGGTTGAGGCAGTGAAGCTCTCCTCCGTATCCGACATCTTCCTCCCCCCTAGTGGACCGTGGCCTACCTTGCGATGATCCTCTTCCGTAGGCCGCGTCTCCGCAGTGGATCGTCAGGGTTGAGGACCTTCCGTCGCGCTCCTGTGATGTCGGCGTCTGCTGGGCTCCTTCCAGGACCTTACGCAACGTCCGGACGTGAGGCGGGGCTTCAGTTCTCGCGCGCTTTCGGAGTCCACGCCCCTCTTCTTCCCGCGCGGCGTCTTCAAGATGGCGTCCAACGGCGGGAAAACTCCACGGATGGCGGGAAGAAGGCAGAAGATGGCGCCGGATGGCGGGAAAACTTCGCGGATGGCGGGAAGAAGGTAGAAGATGGCGCCGGATGGCGGGAATCTTCACCACAGGTAAGTTTGAACAGTCTTTTTCAGGCACGCAGTACCCGGTGGTTGCGGGCACGAGATCCTGCCGACTACGCCAAAAGTTGACGCGCCCTGGGCCTATGTGATGTAGCGTTGCGCACGCAGGGACTACCCAGAGCCGGATCTGATAGGGGTAGTAGTCTCGTGGCGGTGACCCGGTCCGTGCCCAGGGAGTCAGACTAAGTGGCGGTATATTAGCAGTAGATGTAGAACGACTACGCCACCCGTTGAATGCAGCTATGGAGCTGCTGCTGCAGGGCAAACCGCTGAGGCCGGTGGGAGGATGGTGCAGCGTGGATGGTATAACCCCCAACGGGAGGGGTATGGCCTCAGGGCAGCCGACGTGGATGATGGGGGTAGCAGGAATCACTCAGAGACGATACGGTGTAGTTCAGGGTCTTTACTGGTGACAAAGATAGACCCTCCCGGAGTACTGGCTAGCGGTCGGGGCCTGGTCAGTCCTTGAGCAGATGGGATCCCCCTTGGCCAGGCGGAGTTGTAGGCCTCCCCAACTAATTGTACTCTTCTGGCTACCTTGCTAGAGGCGGGTAAAGGTAGCCCACGTCCCTGAGTGTACCGTGTGGTGCTCACCCGTATGGCCGGTGACTCGGGGCCTTCTAGTAGCTTCCGCTCCACGACGGCGGTGCTGGTCCCAAACGTGTGACCGAGCCTTCGGGTTTCTGGGCCAGAGGACCTGAAATCCCCTGCCGGTCGGTTTCTGCTGCTGGGTAGGAGTTAGTCCCCACAGCCTCGGACTCCGGGTCCGGTAAGAAATCTTCAATCAGGGCGAGCTCTACAGCTTCCAGCCCTGATCTCCTCTTAGCACGACTCCCACAGAGCTCCTGATCTTTCTTTCCTATCACTGCTTCTCTTCTTCTCTCTACTCTTCTTCTCTAACCCTGCCTCAGCCCCAGGTTTATATAGGGGAAGTCCTTCCCCTCCCAGGACCGGGCAGGAGGTGTGGCATGCATAGGATTCCTGACCAAGAGACCTCCCACCTGCTCTCAGACATAACACTGCTGTTACTGTGGAAACCAGACCCCTGGGGTGCCACATGTGTATCTCAAGGAGAGGTTCACCTCTGCTCCCATCCTTATGCAGCCTGATGTGACTAAGCCGTTTTTGGTTGAGGTTGATGCTTCCTCTGTGGGGGTTGGCGCAGTATTGTCTCAGGATAACGGGGATGGATTACATCCCTGTGCCTTTTTTTCAAAAAAATTTTCGGAGACTGAACTGAATTACGATATTGGTAATCGGGAATTATTGGCTATTAAACTCGCATTTGAACACTGGCGCCACTTCTTGGAAGGTGCGGAATTTCCCGTTCAGGTTCTTACGGATCATAAAAATCTGATATATCTTGATGCTGCCAAGCGCCTGAATGCCCGTCAGGCTAGGTGGGCACTGTTTTTCTCGCGGTTTAATTTCTCCGTTACTTACATCCCTGGTACTAAGAATGTTAAGGCGGATGCCTTGTCTCGCAGTTTTTCTCCCATAGTCGGTGCTGAGAAAGAGGAGAACATTTTACAAGAAGGTGTTGTGATTGCTGCTTTGGACTCCGTTTTGGAAGATGAGATTCTTAAAGCACAGGAGAATGCCCCATCTAACACTCCTCATGGGAGGTTGTGCCTGGGACCTTTAGGAGAGATTTGTTTGTTGAGTGTCACGAATCTCGGTTGGCAGGTCATCCCGGAATCTCTGAGACCAAGAGACTGGTGGGTCGCAGTTTTTGGTGGCCTGGATGGCAGAAGGAAGTCATTAAGTGGGTGCGTCAATGTACTATATGTGCTAGATCTAAGTCCTCACATACTCCTGCTGCGGGGTTGCTTTGTCCTTTGGAGGTTCCCAGTGCTCCTTGGACACATTTGGCTATGGACTTTATAACTGACCTTCCCCCCTCTGAGGGTTTTACTGTCATCTGGGTGGTCGTGGACCGTTTTAGCAAGATGTGTCACTTGGTTCCCTTCGTCAAACTGCCCTGCGCTAAAACTCTCGCTAAGGCCTTTGTCAAGGAAATTGTCAGACTTCATGGCGTTCCTACTGACATTGTTTCTGATAGGGGTCCTCAGTTCGTGGCTCGTTTTTGGCGTGCCTTTTGTGACAGGTTGGGAGTTCATTTATCGTTCTCGTCCGGATATCATCCTGAATCTAATGGCCAGACAGAAAGGAAAAACCAGGATGTTGAGCAGTTCTTGCGTTGTTTTGTGGCAGACAATCAAGAGGGGTGGTCTGAGTTTCTGCCACTTGCTGAATTTGCTCTGAACAATCATACATCTTCTTCTGCTGGTTGTTCGCCTTTTTTTTGTTGTTCTGGGAGACATCCGTCGTTTGGGTCGTTCTCCAAGTTGGGATCTGCCGTGCCTGAGGAGGAGAATTTTTCCGGTGATTTGGAGAGAGTTTGGACGGATGTGCGTGGTAATCTTCAGGAGGCCAACAGAAAATCTAAAGACTACTTTGATAGGAAACGACAGGAGGTTTTGTTCGCTGTTGGTGACATGGTTTGGTTGTCCTCTAGGAATCTGCGGTTGAGGATTCCTTCTAAGAAATTGGGTCCCAAGTTTGTAGGGCCCTTTAAGGTGCTTCAGGTTGTCAACCAATCTGCTGTTAGGTTGGAGGTTCCTACCTCCTGGAGAATTAATCCGGTATTTCATGTCTCTCTGTTAAAAAAAGCTGTTGTGTCGGATGGTGACGCCTCTGCCTCTGTTCCTCCGGTGGTGGAGGACGGGGAATATGAAATTTCTCGCATCCTTAACTCTAGACGGTATAGAGGTAGTTTGCAGTATCTTGTGGCCTGGAAAGGTTTCGGACCCGAGGATAACTCTTGGGTGAGGTCAGATGATGTTTCCGCGTCCAGACTTATCAGAGCGTTTCACAGGAGATTTCCTGATAAGCCTGTTCCTAGGGGATCCGGAGGATCCTCTTAGAAGGGGGGGTACTGTTAGAACCTTGCTCTTAGGTTTTTTCCTTTGCTGGTCACATGACCTTGTTGGCCTATTTAATCCTGCTCCGCCCTTCTGGCTTTGCTGGACTTCATTGTATAACTACTTTCTATCTAGCCTGTGCTCTGTATCTAACTCTGTTAGTTTGCTTGGTCTACGGACCTCAGTGTTCTTTATATTTTGCTTGTTTGTCTGTCTGCTACTATTTCTGTTAGGAGGTGTCCCATTTTCCTCCCAGTCCTTAGTACTTGTAGGGATTCCTTCCCCACATCTATAGGTCTCCGTACAGACTAGCTTAGGACTTTAGCAGGTCTGATCGCAGGATCAGGTCCCCTGTTACATCGTAGGGATAAAGCTGAGTTCTATCGTAGGGACAGATCTCCTCTCTTTCCTTAGCTCTGGTAGCAGAACATAACAATTAGAGGGCTATGGAAGTGGGAAGACGGAGTGGTTAACTGGCAGGTGGGGCAGGACCTACAATAGTTTAGAATTTCTCGGTAACACCCTGGCCAATAAAACCTTCTCAACATCCTCTCCTGAGTTTTCTCGACCCCTAGGTGTCCCCCCAGAACATGTGAATGGGTCATATCTAATACCCTCCGTCAGTAGGGCACCGGCACTAACAGCTGTTCCACTATCTCACCGCCCCTTAGTTTGGCCACCCGATAGAACAACTCCCCCTGAACTGCAAAGTGGGGGAACCTGGTGTCGGCCCCCGGCTCTTGAGCAACCCCATTACATACAGTAACCTGGTCAAACGCCCCCTTTAAGGTCAGGTCCCGAACTTGAGCAGTCCCAAAGTTCTCTCTGGACACATCTAATTCAGGAAGCTCGGCCTCGTCGGTCACCATCTCACCCTCATTGCCAGCAAGGATGCACAGTGGGAACTCATCCACTTGAGACTTCATCGGGGGTTCTTCCCTAGGGACCAAGCTTTGGCCCATGCTACATAGTCCGGTTCCCTTTCCCCACAAGTCCCAAAACAAAGAAAAATCACATCCCAGTAATACGGGATATATCAGGTCCTTTACCACCCCGACCTCGTGGGACTGGGCACCACACTCTTTTCCCACTGTCACTGTGGCCACGGGGTAGTGCTTGGCATCCTCATAGATTTACCGAACGCCCACAGATTTGGTAGGGACCAACTGGTGGGGAAGGGTAGCTCTGATTAAGGTCACCAGACTCCCAGAGTCCAACAACAAAAAACAGGGATCCAGCAACAAACATCCAAATGAGAATCTGAATGTGTATTAAAACTTCATGTTTATTAGAATTCCTTTAAAATCATGCTGTTAAAATTGTGGATCCAAGGGATTACGCGTTTCGAACAAAAATATCGTTAGTCATAACCATGTCTCAGACAAATATGGTGCCAGAACCTCTGCCCACTGTTCTGGTGGAAGTCAATCCCGATCAGCCACCCTCTCAAAGACTGTCAGAAAGGCTTCTACATCATCCCAGGGGTCATCTTCTGCATGGCCCATCTTACCGCCTTCCTTACGTGTGAGTCATCAGTCGGCCCAGGGGGTGGGGCGGTTGCTCTACCCTGGATGGCATCCGCCAGAAACTGTATCTTCTTTTGCTGCTCTCACTGGTGCTGCTGCTGCGCCTTTTGCTGCCACTGTTGCAGCAAGTTTGGTCGTCTCCTGTTGAGCTTGCTGCTGCTGTAGCTCCCGGTGCTGCTGTAATTGCTGCAGGTGCTGCTGGTGTTGCTGCGCTTGGCTCTGGACTAAATGCTTAATAAGCTCCTCCATGTTGCCGGACATCTGTGGCTGGCTGACGGCCTTCACCCAGGACATCCACCGTTCTCTATGGCAGGTACAAGTGTTCCTGGAATCTTGCCCGTATTCTCCACCAATTGTGGTAAAGCGACTTGCTAGGCTTTCCAGAGGCAGACACAGGACACACGGTTCGGGTTAACTTCCTGCTGGTTTATTGTATGGCATAAACTCCAGCAGCTTTCCACAAAAATAAACAGGCCCTCTCCGGGTTAACGGGAAAACAAAAGATAAAGTATAGCAGAGTCCATTAGCGAGGCTTTGCCCACTCAAAGTAGCACAGTGTAGTGCCCCAAACACCAGTCCTTCGGTGTTGCTCTCTGGCAAACACAGCCTGGAAAATTAACTCTCCAGACCACACACTACAGAAAAAAAAACAGTGACTGAGCATTTAAGCTTGCTCAGCTACACCCTGAGGGGACATAAGGTGAATGACCTCCCACCCTCTTTGCCATTCACATAAAACCACACCCTTTAGGAATTAACCCCCAACATATAACATGCTGGAGGAAAGTTTGTAGGTTTCAGTTCACACAAGTTAGCAGCCGGAGTGACACATACCTCCTCTTGCATATAACATCAGTGACTGTCACAGGATGCAGAATACTGTTTAAGGGAACTTTGTGGGGACAATACTGTGTAAGGGGGCTGTGTGAGCATATTGTTCTGTGAGGACATAATACTGTGTAGTGAGGCTTTGTGGGGATGTCATTCTAGGTGCCGGGCCGGGTGGTACATCATATTGTATTAGTAACTGTTGATCAAAATACAAAGGCTGAATAACAGGAGCAGTATGATTTCCGCTTTATATACAATTGATAAAAATCAGTAAATGTTATGGTTTTGAGTAGCTGCTACAGGTAAGAATGCATGCTACAAGAAGCCCTATTGTATGACAATTGAAAAGCACTACAATGATAAATAAGTGCTACAGCTCATAAGTCTGAGGCTGAGTTCACACGATGCGTTTTTCATGCGTTTCCGCGGCGTTTTTGCAGTTGCGTAAACGCCGCGGAAAAGCATGAAAAACGCATGGTAGAAGGGCAGCAATGTTCCCCAATTGAAATCCGCATGTGCTGTGCCCATGATGCGGATTTTTCCGCAGCGTAAACGCTGCGGTCAAAAGTCCGCAGCATGTCAATTAATTTTGCGGAAACGCTGCTCTTTTGCCGCCATTGACTTGCATTAGACCGCATGGAATCCGCATCACTGTATATGTTGATGCGCTTTTCATGCGGTCTAATGTGCGGATGGTACCCGGGTGTGGATGAGAGGACTCTCATCCAGACCCAGGTACCATTAAAAAAAAAAAGAATAAAATAAAATATACATATATTCTCACCTTCTGACGGCCCGCGCTGCGTCCTGCCGGCTTCCCGCGCACTTCGGGGTTGAATGAAGGACCTTCGCTGACGTCAGAGTCATGTGACGGGTCACGTGACGCTGACGTCGGAAGGTCCTACAGTCTTCACTGTCGGCAGCCGGGGCCGATGAAGCCGGACACCGGGGGCCATCAGAGGGTAAAGTATAGATTTATTTTTTATTTTTTGACATCACACACTATATAAATCCATGCCGGTTGCATGGATTTATATAGTGTGAAGTTGACAAGCACTTTCCAAGTGATGCTAAAATCGCTTGGGAAGCGCTTGTCAACCCGCATGCGGAAATGAAAGTGAAGACCGCTTCATTTCCGCATGTCCCTGGCAGGAAACCGCATGTACAATCCGCATGCGTTTTTTCCTGCCAGAGAGATGCAGAAACGCTCAGGAAAAAATCCTGAGCATTTCTGCATCGTGTGCACATACCCTAATAGATGAGATACAAGGGCGGCAGTAGAAGCATTTACCTCACTGCCCACTAATGAATGAAACCAAATATTGCCGAATAAGGCTCATTTGGATATGAAAAGATATCTATTGTGATCCAAATAGTTTTCTATCTATAGAGACTGGAGAGACGGCTGAACACCGGGATGACCAGTGTAGTTGTACATAGAAGCAGTTTTCTCTTGCTACGTATAGCATAATCCCTTTTATCCAATTTCCTGATAAATAAGCCCTCATAATAAAGTGAATAGTGTATACCGAGTAGGATTATATTGAGGACTCACTATTGGTGGTGATTTATTCTGAAGAATAATATATTAGACAAATAAGCCCTCGATACACAACTGCCATAACAGAAGCACAAGCACTTTAATAGTTATGGCTCATATAACCCAGCGCTGAATTATCAGAAACATCCAGTACTGTGTGATTTTAAAGGCCCCGTCACACTTAGCGACGCTGCAACGATCCCGACAACGATACGACCTGTCAGGGATCGTTGCTGCGTCGCTATGTGGTCGCTGGTGAGCTGTCAAACAGGCAGGCTCACCAACGATCAGGGGAGCAGCGAATCTTTCCACGATGTCCTGCTCCTGGTTACGAGCCTGCTGAAGCAGGAGCAGACTGGTAACTATGGTAAACATCGGGTTACTAGTGGCACACGAGCACCTAGTAACCCGTTGTTTATCATGCTTACCACTCTGCTACAGTGCGCGTGTGCCCCTAGTAACCCGATGTTTACCATAGTTACCAGCCTGATCGCTGCTCCCGCTGGTCACACACAGCGATGTGTGCTGACCAGCGGGAGAGCAACGACCTAAAAATGGTCCAGGACACTTTGCAGCGATCAGCGACCTCACAGCAGGGGCCTGATCACTGCAAAGTGTCACACATAGCGACATCGCTGGTGAGGTCGCTGTTGCGTCACCAAAACCGTGACACAGCAGCGATCTCGCTATGTGAGACGGGGGCTTAAGTGTGTGTTATCTTTTCCGTTATTATATCTAATAATCAAAATAAAAGTTATGTTTTATATTTCGGTCTTTATTAAGGGATCTCTATTTGCCTTTGGCAATTTGTGTGTACATGAAGTAAACCCTAAGCCGACCTTTGAACAGAGTTTTTGTGTGTCTGATCCACACAATGTTACTCCACATTATGAGCTAAAGAGGAGTTAAAAATGAGCAATTGCTGCCTATTTGCTTCTGTGCTGATCTGACACATGGGCCCATCAGGTAAAGTGATGGAAGGAAGTTTTTTCCTCTCATGTTGAAAAATGACATTTTCTGCCACCTATTGATGAGAGAAAAAAAGTGATGAAGGTTTACAAACTTCTAACATTAGTCAGTGAAAAACATACAGAACAAGGATGCAAATGTATCTTTTTTTTGCCAATCCAATCATTTGAATGGGCCAGTTTTATCTGCAAATCAGATTACAATCAAACATGTCTCAAATTTCTTTTGTGAACCATCAGCATCAGAAAAGGTCCATAGACTATAATTATTATGTTTTTATAAGCAAAGAAAAGGAACACAATGCAAACTCTAAAATCAGACATTTAAATGGATGAGTTTGGTGGGCAAACAGGGTCTGACTGGAGCACCGGGACACTGGACGATTATCCGGTGGGCCAGGATCCTTGGCAGGACCCTGAGAAGGACATAGAGGGGGCCCACTGGTTTCAACTGAATGTGCGTCCGAGGACATTTCATTAATGATCAGTATTGTAATATTCGGTCACTATGTTGTAATATCTGGTCCGGTCATGGTGTGGTATTTATCCCTGTATGTGTTATTATTTGGTCACTATGTGGTGTGGACATGGTGTGGTGGTATTTCTCCCTTGTATGTGGAATTATTTGGTCGCTATATGTTGGTAATATCTAGTCTGGTCATGGTGTGGCGATATTTCTCCCTTTTACAGTATGTGGTATTATTCGGTCACTATGTGGTGATCATATGTGGTCTGCTCACGGTGTGACGGTAGTTCTCCCTTCTATGTGGAATAATTTGGTCGCTATATGCTGCTAAAATCTGGTCTGGTCATGGTGTGGCGATATTTGACCCTTATACAATATGTGGTATTATTCGGTCACTATGTGGTGGTAATATGTGGTCTGGTCACTGTGTGGCTGTATTTCTCCCTTCTACGTGGGATTATTCGGTCGCTTTATCCTGGTAATATGTGGTCTGGTCACAGTGTCGCGTTAGTTCTCCCTTGAATGTGGTATTATTGGTCTTGAAAAAGTGGATTGTGTTGTGTATAGCAGCCAATTGTTCACTCAGATATTAATTAGGAGAATAATCTTTATTTAGATTTGTGATTAAATACTTGGAACAAGATGTACTTACAGGAAATCTACTGTGAAAACAAGTAATCACCTTTCCAAAGGATAAGTGATAAGGTATTGATTGGTGGGGGTCTGACTGCTGGGACCCGCACCGATTGGTAGAATGTGGAGCTTTTATCCCCACTAGACTGGAGCAGCATGTGCGACTTCACCACTGATCCATTCATTCCCTCAATGGCTGCGAGCGCTGCTCTTGTTTTTTTCTGGAAGTCCCAAAGAGAATGAATGGATCTGTGGTCAGACATCCCACCTGCCGCTGCATTTTAAAATGGGGATAAAAGTGTCCTGTCAGGGATAAAACTTCCCAATTCTGATCAGTGCGTTTTCCAATGGACGGACCCAAACGATCATTAAGTTATCACCAATCCTGAGGAGCCCATGGATTGGTGATAACTTGTTTTCACCAAAGAAGCCCTTTAATGCAAACTACCGTAATTGTACATCCCAGTTGTGCTGTGCGCACAGTAGATGTGCAGGAGCCGCCTGTGTTTTACAGTCGAGGTCCCACTATAACGGGGATAAAGGCTAACAGGTATCTGCATCTAGCTGTAGGGTGGGCCCCAGTCTCCCCAGTCCGACGCTGTGGACAAATATAACCTGGCTGGGCAATTGTAGCCAATTTTGCTGCAAAAAAAGAAAAGTCTTTTTACCTTTTTAACCATAACTTTCAATGTCTTGGATAAATGTGTAACCCTTTATTAAATTTTGCCTTTATTCTGGGGATCTCATGGTAGTAGAGCATACCAGAGGTTGACTATATTTTATTTTTTATTTATTTATTTTTTACAGAAAGATCCAGGTAAAGAAAAAAAAAAAAAGTAAAAAAAAATGGAAACCAAAAGAAAATAAACAGACCACACCTTTTTGGTAAATTGTTATACTTTGAGCAGCCCCATGATATAAGCTGGTGCAGGTCACTAATCAGACAAATCCACATGAATGAGTGTAAGAAGTGAATGCAGCACTCACCGCTATAATAAAACATTGTATTCCATAATTAATAACCATCAGCTTCTCACAGAGGGAGGTCGGCGAGTGGTAGATACAGTGCATTGTGGAAGTATTTGGCCCCCTTGAACTTTTCTACCTTTTGCCACATTTCTGGCTTCAAACATAAAGATATAAAATTCAAATTTTTGGGGGAAGAATCAACAAGTGGGAATGAAATTTATTGGATATTTTAAACTTTTTAAAGAAAAATAAAAAATGAAAAGTGGGGCGTGCAATATTATTCGGCCCCTTTACTTTCAGTTCAGCAAACTCACTCCAGAAGTTCAGTGAGGATCTCTGAATGATCCAATGTTGTCCTAAATGACTGGTAACGATAACTAGAATCCACTGATCCAATGTTGTCCTAAATGACTGGTAACGATAACTAGAATCCACCTGTGTGTAATCAAGTCTCCGTATAAATGCACCTGCTGTGTGATAGTCTCAGGGTTCTGTTTCAAGTGCAGAGAGCATCATGAAGACCAAGGAACACACCAGGCAGGTCCGAGATACTGTTGTGGCGAAGTTCAAAGCCGGATTTGGATACAAAAAGATTTCCCAAGTTTTAAACATCTCAAGGAGCACTGTGCAAGCGATCATATTGAAATGGAAGGAGTATCAGACCAATGCAAATCTACCAAGACCCGGCCGTCCCTCTAAACCAGTTTTTCCCAAACTCCAGTCCTCATGGACCCCCACAGGTCGTGTTTTCAGGATTTCGTTAGTATTGCATAGGTGATGTAAGTATCATCAAGGCATCAGGAATTCTCTCACCTGTGCAATACTATGGAAATCCTGAAAACATGACCTGTGGGGTCTGTGAGGACTGGAGTATGGGAAACACTGCTCTAAACTTTCATCTCGAACAAGGAGAAGACTGATCAGAGATGCAGCCAAAAGGCCCATGATCACTCTGGATGAACTGCAGAGATCTAGAGCTGAGGTGGGATAGTCTGTCCATAGGACAACAATCAGTTGTACACTGCACAAATCTGGGCTTTATGGAAGAATGGCAAGAAGAAAGCCATTTCTCAAAGATATCCACAAACAGTCTCGTTTGAAGTTTGCCACAAGCCACCTGGGAGACACACCAAACATGTAGAATAAGGTGCTCTGGTGAGATGAAACCAAAATCGAACTTTTTGGCCACAATGCAAAACGATATGTTTGGCGTAAACACCTGAATCCAATCGAGAATCAGAGGAAAGAGCTGAAAACTGCTGTTCACAAATGCCCTCCATCCAACCTCAATGAGCTCGAGCTGTTTTGCATGGAAGAATGGGCAAGAATTTCAGCCTCTCGATGTGCAAAACTGATAGAGACATACCCTAAGCGACTTTCAGCTGTAATCGCAGCAAAAGGTGGCACTACAAAGTATTAACTCAAGGGGGCCGAATAATATTGCACGCCTCACTTTTCAATTTGTTAAAAAAGTTTAAAATAGCAAATAAATTTCGTTCCACTTCACGATTGTGTCCCACTTGTTGTTGATTCTTCCCCAGAAAAATAGAATTTTATATCTTTACTAGATGGTGGCCTGATTTTAACGCATCGGGTATTCTAGAATATGTATGCGGCCGACCGGGCGCAATCAGCAGAACGTTGTTTAAATTTGGCGCCAAAATCGCTGATTGGTCGCGGACGGCAACCGCGACTAATCAGCAAAACGGTGTTTAAATTTGGCGGCAATATCGGTGATTGGTCACGGGTGGCGGCCGCGACCAATCAGCGAACTGTGTTAGTGAGGACCGGAGAGCTTGTTTAAATTTGGCGATAAAATAGACCAATCAGCAGAGCGTTGTTTAAATTTTCCGGCAATCTCGCTGATTGGTCTCAGCCGGCCGGCGGCCGGGACCAATGAGCAGAGCGGTGTTTAAATTTGGCGCCAAAATCGCTGATTGGTAGCAGTCGCCGGCGGCCGCGACCAATGAGCAGAGCGGCGTTTAAATTTGCCGCTGATATCGCTGATTGGTCGCGGTGGCCGGCCATGATTAATCAGCAGAGCGGCGTTTAAATTTGCCGCCCATCTCGCTCATTGGTCGCGGTGGCCGGCTGCGATTAATCAGCAGAGCGGCGTTTAAATTTGCAGCCTATATCGCTGATTGGTCGCGGTCGGCCACCGCGACCAATCAGCACAGCGGCGTTTAAATTTGCCGCCCATCTCGCTGATTGGTCGCGGTCGGCCACCGCGACCAATCAGCACAGCGGCGTTTAAATTTGCCGCCCATCTCGCTGATTGGTCGCGGTCGGCCACCGCGACCAATCAGCATCGTATTAGTGTGGGCCCGGGAGCGGCGCTGCTTGTGCGGCTCCTTCTGCTGCGAGAAGCCGGGAGATGAGCGGCTGCTCGCAGCAGAAGCATCCCGACCGGCGGCTCCGCTCCCCGGTCCTCCGTTCACACTTGCTGTCGGGAGATCAGCGGGCTGAGCCGCTGATCTTCCGACGTTAGCCGCATGGAGGTCAGTTGTGCTGCTAGTGCCGCTCATCTCCCCGCTGCATCGCCGCTGACCTCCGTCCGCCAGATGAGCCGCTAACGGCCGCCATCTTTTTTCAGAAATCCCGCGGGATTTCCAGGACGGACAGACAGACAGATGGGATAAGACAATTATATAGTAGATGTTTGAAGCCAGAAATGTGGCAAAAGGTAGAAAAGTTTAAGGGGGCCAAATCCTTTCACAATGCACTGTATAGGCGACGGCAGTACTGTGTATTTGCAGGATTTCAGGCCAGTATCTGCCACCCGCTGTATTTCCCATGTGAGAAGCTCTGATATTTTATTACAGGGAAACTGTCATCAGGTTTTTGCTATGTAATCTAAAAGCAACAAGTCGGGGCAGAGGACCTTATCCCAGCGATGTGTCACTTGCTGGTCTGCATGATGGCATTTTGATATAATCCCTTTTATCTGCTGATCTAGCAGTTCCCTGAATTCACAGATTATGTAGAGACCAATGCGGGAAAGTTACCCCAAATGTTATAGAAGTCAGCATTGGATTTTCTGCTTTCAGATCACCTCACAGACCAATGTAAGTTAAGGGACAAGTTCAGATGACGGTTTATCCCACTGTTTTTTTAAAGAAATTTGCCATTAAAACTCATGCATACATTACAAAAAGAAATAGATGCCACAACCAGGGCCGGCTCCAGGATTTCATGGGCCCCGGGCAAAAGTCTCAGTGGGCCCCTTTCACACCTACCACGATTCATGATGCACAGAAATATAGGTATAGTACAATGCT
The DNA here is from genome assembly GCF_046119375.1 of Phyllobates terribilis. Lineage (NCBI taxonomy): Eukaryota > Metazoa > Chordata > Amphibia > Anura > Dendrobatidae > Phyllobates > Phyllobates terribilis. Next base: position 350,172,222 of record NW_027362768.1, on the reverse strand, counting down.
AAAGATTTCACTGACTTCTCACATTACATGAGTGATATCTATTGTAAAGTCTACAACAGCTCAGAAACCGGCGAATCCTCCCAGCGCACAGTGCAGACAATATAGTCCTCTATACAGTATTATGGACACCACATGGTCCTCCATACAGTATTATGGACACCACATGGTCATCCATATAGTATTATGGGCAGCACATGGTCCTGCATCCAGTACTATGGGCACCATATATTGCTCCATACAGAATAATGGACTGCATATAATGCTCCATACAGTATGATCCCCATATATTGCTCCATTCAGTATAATGGACCCCATATATTGCTCCATAAAGTAAAATGAGCCCCATATATTGCTCCATACATAATGGGTACCATATAATGCTCCATACAGAATAATGGAGCCCAAATATTGCTCCATACAGTATGGGCCCTATATATTGCTCCATAAATAGTGGGCCCAATATATTGCTCCATAAAGAATAGGCCCCATATAATGCTCCATAGATAATGGGCCCTATATAATACTCCATACATAATGGGCCCCATATATTGTTCAATAGATAATGAGCCCCATATAATACTCCATTGTTAGAAAAATTAACACTTCCTTATCTTAGATAAGGGCACAGTGAGGATAAAAGGGAAATCAGTCTTTGAATTGTGTGGATAAAATAAAAGCTTATTTAATGTTCATTCAAAAAGGTGATTACAAAAAATGGAAAGAAAATAGTTCATAGCACACAACAAAAGGAGTATCAGGTTAACAGAAAATAGAAACAATTATAAGTTCTTACGTATCCAGTTTTGTCAGTATGTGATGGTCCGTGGTGGAGACCTCAAGGTATGAGAATCTACCCACCATACTGATGCCTCTCCTTATATACCATCTTGCCTCATGGATATGTAGCACCCTGAGGATTCGGCTGCTACAGGGGTATTACACCTCAAGCCAGAGGTGTGGTATTCCACTCCCGGGTAAGGATGGAGTGTGGAACTGAGCTCAGTAGGCTGCATGCACTACATACATCCCATTTCCGGGGGACAGACCAATGGTACTCCCACTAGAGAAATGTGCAGGTACGACAGTGTCTGTCCCTGGCTGGAGTGGAAGGGGGGTGGAACATCCCAGTAGTGTAGGGGCAGATAGGGGGAGCAGTCTGGGTAATGCTAGGAGCTCATTGGGTGCTGGTCACCTGAGCTCACACATAGAGGGAGTATATAAGGTGGGAACCATCTTAGATCAGGGTCAGTCTTCTGTAGAGGGTCAGTCAGTCAGTCTGTCAGTCTTTTTGCAGAGTCAGAGGAAGAGAGCAGAGGAGAAGAGCAGCTCCAAGGCCAAGAGAGAGAGAGGAGAAAGAAGGACCCAGAGGGGGAGAAGAGGGAACTCCAAGATCCCAAAATTAGACCAGAGGGTGAAGAGTTGGCACAAGGGTACCGGATCCCAAGCTGGTGGAGGGCACTAATCCTCAGCCAGAGACCGGAGGTCGTGGGCAGGATCTGCCACGACCACCCACTAAATCCACCCGGAAGGCAGACCAAGAATAGGGTCAGGGAACCCAGAGACAAGGGTTTACCAACAAGAGGCCCGAGGGAGCCGGACTTAGGTGGATCCCTGGTGGGGAAGGCCAGAGAGAAGGACAAGTCAGAAAGGGAGCTCAGGACCACGCTCCAGAATCACCTGGGGGTTGGCCGAGTCCAGGACCTGGTGGACGCAGCACGGCTCGGGCGGTCACTCAAGGCCGGAGTGACCAAACAAAAGCAGTAAGTAAAAACCCTGAACTGCACAGCCCGACTCTGAGTCTCATTACCATCCTCACTGCACCTCCACAACCACCATCCTCTGCAACTGACCCCCTGAGGCTATACCCCTCCCGTTGGGGGTTATACTACCTGAGCTGCACACACATCACCAGCCTCAGCGGACCCTGCTGCAGCGGCGGCCGTATTGACCGCAATTCAACGGGTGGCGTAGTCGACATAAAAGAACATCTTGTAACATCTATAAGGACTGCCACACACTGAGCTTGACACCCTGGGCACGGACCGGGTCACCGCCACTCGGAGACTACAACCCCCATCTGATCCGGCTCCGGGTAATCCCCCAAACAACACTGGCCCAGGGGGCGCGTCAACTTTGGCGTAGTCGGCAGGATTACGTGCCCGCAACAACCGGGTACTGCGTGCCTGAAGAAAAGTTCACCGTTACCTTAAAAAGAAGTCTCCCGCCGGTTCCGGAGGGTCCCCGCCAACGGGCCCCATCACAGGTCGTTTCCCGCCGGTTGTCCGCCATTTACAGCTTTTTCCCGCCATCCATGGAGTTTCCCGCCACTGGGAGACGATTCCCGCCATTTCCAAAGATTTCCCGCCTTGGAAGAGCGGACGCCATTATGGGCGTGCCAGAGGGTGGCAAGAGGTCACCTCCCATCGTGGGCCAGGTCGAAGAATGGCGCCAAAAGCGGAAACCGCGCCCACCAACAGAGACTGTGATGCTGGAAGTGTCCATCAGCGTGAGAGAACTGCCCCTGGAACTGACAATCACAAAGTTGCCCCGGGACCACCCTCAATGTGGGCGGAGACAGAACAAGAGAACGAAGATGGGTGTCGCCTGGAGCAGTCTGGAGAGAGCGCACCCGGAGACAAGAAGTCTGGAGAGGAGTCCAGAGAAAGCCTACCCGGAGATGGAGGGAGAGCCAGGCAGCACCGACCCAGTGGTCAGGAGCCTGCTACAAGCCACAACCCCACTAGGCCTAGTGGAGATCCTGGCACAGCTCCCCCGAGACCGGGAGTGTGCACAGACTGCGCTGGAGAGCCTCGCACGGAGGATGGCCCGGGTACAGCGAGAGACGTTGGCGGAGTGGAGCCGAGAGATGGCCCAGCAGACCGAAACCCGACAGCGGAGCACGCCACCCGAGACGAGGAGACAGACCGCCTCTGAGGATGGTGCAGGAGGACTGAAGGCCGGAGACGGCGCCGAGAAGGGAGCTGAACGGACGGAGGCAGGTAAAGGGGACGTCTCTACCCCGAGCCGGGAAACCGCGTGCCTGCCCCAGCTCCCCGTCGCAGAGCCCGAAGTTCCCCCTGCCGTGCCCGTCGCTGCATCGTCACCGCCGCCGACTAGGCCTCAACCGGAAACCGCGGCCGCGACCCCTGTGACGTCACGCGCTTCGACCCTGAGCGCGGCAAAGCAGGAAATACCATCGGCCTGGTCGCAAGGTCTAGTACCCCCGGGCGCCGCAATTCCAACAGCGCCCCCTACCTCCGCGGAGCCACCGGCCTGGTCGCAGGGCCGAGAAACCCAGGGCGCCGCCGTTCTTACGGTGCCCTTTGCCTTTAGGGTGTCTCAAGCCTGGTCGCAAGGCCTGGTCAACCCGGGCGCTGCTACCATCAACGCGCCCTCAACATCTAGAGTGCCGCACCTGGGTGAAAATCTATTTGCCCAGCATACGTGCCCGGATGGGCAGCCCTTTGTATGGCCCCAGGAGTACATTCAGCTAGAACTCCAGAGAGCAAGGCCCATGTGCGAGCCCCTGATTCCGGCTCCGAAGCCTGTAAAGAGGACCTCACCCCCGCTGGAGGAGGCACAGTTTGAGTGGGACCCCACCGGAGAAGACCTCATGGGGTTCACTCAGGAGACTCGGGCGGCCGCAGCGGAGCGTGCAGAGTGCTGCCGCCAGCAGCTCGAGGTCTTCGAGAAGGAGCGGAGAAAGAGGCGGGTCCGGGAACAGCAAGCACAGATAAGGAGCGCGGAGCAGAAGAGCCGGACCAGGAGGAATCCCCGTGCAGCTCATGGTCCCCCTTCCACCGGGACTGTGATAAAATTCAACATGCAGCATGGGTGGGGCTTCATTAGAGACCATCATACCCCCGGCGACGTCTTTGTCACACGCAGAGACGTAGAAAGCCATCTGCCGGAGGGACACAGAGGTCGTGACCTGTATGTAGGGGACGAGGTCACCTTCACCCGGCACAAGTGTGCCAAAGGACCCTACGCCCTCCATGTACATCGCCTGACGGAGGAGGAGCTGCGGTGTGAGGAGGAGCAAGAGGACCCGGACGGGTCTGAAACTGAAACCAACCAACAAGAAAGAGCAGGAGGACGCCGTCGTTAAAGTACGGTAAAGAGACTGTAAATAGTTACCCATCGGGGTACAGTGAACTGTTGCTGCTTTAAATGAGTCCCCGTTGGGACAAGAGTGAACTGTTAGCCCGTGTGTCCCTATTCCCATTACCTGGCCGAGGACTGAGAGCGGCCATATTCCCCTTGTATATAGTTGCGCTTCCTAAAGCGCCCCCTACCGGTTTTATAGTAAACTGTTGTTTTCTTAAAGAGACTGTCGCACTTTACCCGGTCACAAGTTGCACCGTGGCCGGAGGAGCAAGAGTATTTACAAGGAAGAGTTTTTATGAAAAGTTTTATGTGATGTTTTATGTTTATGTTTATGAAAAAAAAAAAAAAAAAAAATTGTATGTTTTGGATGTTTTTATCTTTGACAGCCCGAGGACGTGCTGTGATTTACCAGGGGGGAATGTAGCACCCTGAGGATTCGGCTGCTACAGGGGTATTACACCTCAAGCCAGAGGTGTGGTATTCCACTCCCGGGTAAGGATGGAGTGTGGAACTGAGCTCAGTAGGCTGCATGCACTACATACATCCCATTTCCGGGGGACAGACCAATGGTACTCCCACTAGAGAAATGTGCAGGTACGACAGTGTCTGTCCCTGGCTGGAGTGGGAGGGGGGTGGAACATCCCAGTAGTGTAGGGGCAGATAGGGGGAGCAGTCTGGGTAATGCTAGGAGCTCATTGGGTGCTGGTCACCTGAGCTCACACATAGAGGGAGTATATAAGGTGGGAACCATCTTAGATCAGGGTCAGTCTTCTGTAGAGGGTCAGTCAGTCTGTCAGTCTTTTTGCAGAGTCAGAGGAAGAGAGCAGAGGAGAAGAGCAGCTCCAAGGCCAAGAGAGAGAGAGGAGAAAGAAGGACCCAGAGGGGGAGAAGAGGGAACTCCAAGATCCCAAAATTAGACCAGAGGGTGAAGAGTTGGCACAAGGGTACCGGATCCCAAGCTGGTGGAGGGCACTAATCCTCAGCCAGAGACCGGAGGTCGTGGGCAGGATCTGCCACGACCACCCACTAAATCCACCCGGAAGGCAGACCAAGAATAGGGTCAGGGAACCCAGAGACAAGGGTTTACCAACAAGAGGCCCGAGGGAGCCGGACTTAGGTGGATCCCTGGTGGGGAAGGCCAGAGAGAAGGACAAGTCAGAAAGGGAGCTCAGGACCACGCTCCAGAATCACCTGGGGGTTGGCCGAGTCCAGGACCTGGTGGATGCAGCACGGCTCGGGCGGTCACTCAAGGCCGGAGTGACCAAACAAAAGCAGTAAGTAAAAACCCTGAACTGCACAGCCCGACTCTGAGTCTCATTACCATCCTCACTGCACCTCCACAACCACCATCCTCTGCAACTGACCCCCTGAGGCTATACCCCTCCCGTTGGGGGTTATACTACCTGAGCTGCACACACATCACCAGCCTCAGCGGACCCTGCTGCAGCGGCGGCCGTATTGACCGCAATTCAACGGGTGGCGTAGTCGACATAAAAGAACATCTTGTAACATCTATAAGGACTGCCACACACTGAGCTTGACACCCTGGGCACGGACCGGGTCACCGCCACTCGGAGACTACAACCCCCATCTGATCCGGCTCCGGGTAATCCCCCAAACAACACTGGCCCAGGGGGCGTGTCAGATATACATTGGAGACTATTTTTACAGTTACATAACCCAATATGGCGGTTTGCTGATATGGCAGTAACCTCCATACCTATAATAGAGTATGTATTTTCGACTGTGTACAATTACTTCATGTTGCATATTTCAAACATATGGCTAAGGACTTTTCATCATTAGTTATCTCTAAATAACCCATCTTGACAACGAGTCCTATAGATTTGATGTACAGAACAGGTGTGTCTGCCAAGGTTCTCAGAATAACCTCTGTCACGCTCTGAACCTACTAAGCATGAGACTAAGCTTCTGAGAGCTTATATGTAATATTTTATATCATAAGAGATTAATATTTTACAGTCCCCCCTGATTATGATTTAAGAAATATCATAATCAATCCTAAACTCATTTTCTCACCATTCGTATCACATTCATTCTTTATTCTGAACTCCTTGTATTGACACCTGTATTGAACATCATCTGAGTTCCCAAAACTTCTAAATTAAAATTAAAAATTCACTCAAAAAGTTAATTTTTTCTTTTTAGCATTTCTCTTAAAATATCATCCTCCTTTTTTATTTCTGTCTTTATCTTTTTATATATCTTCTTAATTTTATAGGTTATTAAAATCTGATAAAATATGCATGAAAATATCAAAATAAATAATATTATTATTGGATTTGTTAATATATTTCCTGCTACCATTTTCGCTGAAGACTGTGACCAACTAGTAACTGATTTTCCTAAATTTTTCCACCAAGATGAGCCTGACATACTTGTCCATTCATGTTCAATATCATTTAAACGACCTTGTTCATGTCTGAATACAATTTCAGCTTCTTTTAGTTGTTTTGTTAATAAATTTAACAAACCTTTGTCTTTCTTTATCTCATTTGTCCACATATCCCATGGGAAATTATTTATTTGAGACAAATTGAACTGTATCGGAAGGATTTTCAGATTTCTTGTCCCTATTGACGTAATGTTAATACTTCCTTCCTTCTTGGAGATAGTTTTTACATCTCCTTCTATACAATATAAGCCTATAGTCAGATTTTCAGCATGTACACAAGAGGAGAAGAATGCAGAAACAACTTCTTTTTCGGACATAACTTGGAAACAAATTTTGTTTGAACTTATTGGAGTCACCAAATCATGTAATGTCCGCACATTCTCAACCCTAGCGTGACATGAGGTATGATTGTGAAAACATGAATGGAAAATGACTTTATCCTGTCCAGGTAGACACATTACCTTAGAAACAAAATGTAAGCATGAAGAATGTCTAATTGTTCAGTGTTTGTACCATCAAATGCAAAATCTGTGTACTGTAATTGATCATATAGTAATTGTGTATTACTAACAGGAATGCCCAGAACAGTTATAGGAACCATGGTTTCTTCTCTTCCCGATATTGGGATTAGTGATGTTCCTATACAAATGTTCTGTTCACATCCTAACCACTTATTTACCCACAAATCTGTATGATTTAATGCAAAATTATATTCTGTAGGCAAATTTCTCATTATTCCTAAAGGTGTAATTCCACTTTGCAATGCTTGTGCAATCATTTTCAGATTGGTGGAATATTCAATCTGAACTTCTAGACATGCTCTGGCCACTTGGGATTCCTGTTCACTTTTTGCTAGAGCTAAAGTCGCATCTTGTAGATGTGACACTGGAGATCCCAGCACAGCAGCCGTGTTCAAAACCATCTTTTCAAGGAGTTGATTCAAACTTTTCTGAATTTTTACTCCTTTACCTCCAACATACCCAATATTTTCCAAATCTGATTTAAGTGTATGAATGTCCATAGTATTAATTAAACTTCCCACTGTTCCTAATCCCCCCAAAATACCTTCTAATATCCCCCTATTGCTTCTAACCTGTGTTGAAGTTCTTTTCCCAAACCATTGCTCTATTCCCATCTCCATGTTAATGAGATGTGATTTACACTGGGGATATTTGGAAGAGATTTTCCAGTTAGTCATATTGAAAGTCCATATCATGGTCATAAATACTCCATCTCTTAATAGAGGTTTAGATTGGAATTGATTGATTTGGAAAGAAGTAGATGGTTGAAACCTTGTCTGCGTACATACATTATCTACTGCTGACCAAACATTCACATTTACATCTTTACACTGTTTGTAATTATTTTTAGTTAAAACACAACACTGGTAAAGTCCAGAATCCTTAGGAGATGGATTCTCTAGAGAAAAAACAAAATTCTTATCCAGCCATCTCACATTCCCGTATTGACTTCTATGTATAACATTTGTTGGACCATTTGAAAAACTTCCCAAAAATAATTTGTTTCTGGTCCATGTTAACAAAGACTCGGGAGGTAACTCTAACCTTGTGTTGCATTTTAATAAAAGAGGAGACATATTTTCTTGACTATGTACCGCTTGTGGTGCAACCCTTACTTCTGGAGTGATAGTATTTGTTACTGTAAAAACTACAGATACTTGTACACGTACTGGTTCTCTGGTTATCTGGAAATTCCAGGTTTTTACCCAATCCTCATCTCCTTCTGTAATAGAAAGTAATGAATGATCCAAAATTTTCCCAAAAAGTTGTGATTTTAACACAATCTCTGTTTCGGATGTTCTAACTGTCCCTTTTATGAGCATATCATTAGTAATATCACCCGACCATACAGCTTTCTCTTCACCTCTTATCTCTATATTCCAGTATAACACATCTGTAGGATTGCATTCCCATGTGCCTGTCTTATTATTATGTATATAATCTCCTTGTAACTGTGTAAATTTATACTTCGGTCCTGTGGCCGCATGTAATATTATGTTAGTGTCGTGTATGAAGTGCAGTTCAATACAGCATTCTACACCATAACCCATGCAAATGTTTCCAGTAATATCTACTGAATCGTCCGGTATGTCTTCATCAATTAGATTTTGTAGACTTGATCCTCTTGGTTTTCGTGAATGTAAAGTTCCTTTGATATGTCCATTCACTTCACTAGTATTCGTTCCATGATAAAAAATGTCTTCTGCGTAGATCACAATTGAAATAGTACAAAGTAGCAGAAATGTGGTTCCCATCAGGTAGTAGCTTTTCCTGGGAAACTTTTTCTTTTCTTGAAGGATTGGTATTGAATTCTTTCCATCAAGGACATGGTATTCCGTATTCCAGCTCTTATTGGAATCCATTTCTTCCTAAAAGAAATGCAGTATCATTATTTTGCAATGTACAATTTGCATTGATCAATATGTACCCACAATTTTTGTTGTCTGCGGGTATTTTTAACCATGTTAGATGCTGGTTGCACTAGGATCATAACTTGTCCCATGGTATCGATTATTTCAAAGGGACCTTCTCAGTTACTTTCCCAAGGTCCACTCTTCCTGAAAGTTTTTATCATGACTAGAGCCCCTTTTTTGAATTTCGATTCATATGGTGGCTCCATCCTCTGCATTCTTGATGCAGCATGTGGAAGAATGCTTTTCAAGTTTTCCTGCAACAATTGCAACCATTTGGACCTTGCAACAGCATCTTTTTGAGGTGTGGACAAAAATGGTTCATGTAGGAAAATCAATGGCATTTTCCTTCCTGTCATTAGTTCAAAGGGAGTAAACTGAGTTGTAGAAGAAATAGTTCCTCTAACACTCAACAGTACAAAAGGTACTGCATCAACCCAAGTATTACCTTTGTCCAATAACATTTTTGCAATTCTGGATTTTATTGTTCTATTCATCCTTTCCACAATACCAGCAGACTGTGGATGGTAAGGTACATGAAACTGTTGTTGTACCCCTAGAATAGCACAAACTGCTCGCATGATCTTTCCTGTGAAGTGACTTCCTTCATCAGAGGTAACTTATCTGTATTAGATTCAAAAATATCTGCATTATCAAAAGCATCCACCTTCTCATTGTACTTTGGGATGTCTTTTACAATTTTCATCAATTGATCGTGTATTTTAAGATTGATTCGTGCTGCTCTGTCATGTAATTTTTTCCTTTGTAGTTCAACTCCCTGTAATTTTTCCCAAAAAATTTTGAAATCTTGTGTCTCTGGTATAAATGATGTGGAGGCACTATCTTCACTTTTACTATTTGATCTTGTATTTACAGAAACCTTTATTATGTCTTGGTGTAATTTGGACAATAACTCTGTCCTGGTATCAATTTGATCCTCCAATTGTTCAATATGTTCTGCCAAAATCAAACAATTTGGACAATCAAAGTAATCCCCGTCAGTGTCCTGTGTGTCAGAATGACTGATTTCTTGTGTGTCTACCTGTTTGTCAGAATGACTGATGTCTTGTGTGATAATGCATGCTTTGTGTGCTTGCGTGTCAGTTTTTTCAAAAACCAAATTATTGTACACACGGACCATATGCATCACATTTTGAAGGTTTCTCTGTAACTTTTTTACAGAAAAAAACCTTTTATCAATGCTAAGATTCTCTGCTTCACATTGGCTATACAAACTAGACCACAATTGTGCGTCTGTATGGCTATGAACAAACTTAAACTGTATGTTACTTTTCTTAGAATATTCATGAATAAAAATCCATTTCTCACCTATGGAATGGCTTTTCCTCTCCTGGATTGATGCAACCGTCAATGGATGGTGACTTTTCTGTGCTCCGCTGACCCCCACGTGGTATGCTTTAGAGACGCTCCTCACTGTCCAGTAGATTCCGTCTGATCCTTGTGAATGTGGAATTCCTGAGACTTGTACAAGTATATTTTTAGCTCTCTCCTCCCCCCTTTTTGTACTAGAGGAAGGATTCCACACAAAATAGCACAAAAATCAGAGCTGGCTGTGGCTCGCCATTAATGTTAGAAAAATTAACACTTCCTTATCTTAGATAAAGGCACAGTGAGGATAAAAGGGAAATCAGTCTTTGAATTGTGTGGATAAAATAAAAGCTTATTTAATGTTCATTCAAAAAGGTGATTACAAAAAATGGAAAGAAAATAGTTCATAGCACACAACAAAAGGAGTATCAGGTTAAAGGAAAATAGAAACAATTATAAGTTCTTACGTATCCAGTTTTGTCAGTATGTGATGGTCCGTGGTGGAGACCTCAAGGTATGAGAATCTACCCACCATACTGATGCCTCTCCTTATATACCATCTTGCCTCATGGATATACATTGGAGACTATTTTTACAGTTACATAACCCAATATGGCGGTTTGCTGATATGGCAGTAACCTCCATACCTATAATAGAGTATGTATTTTCGACTGTGTACAATTACTTCATGTTGCATATTTCAAACATATGGCTAAGGACTTTTCATCATTAGTTATCTCTAAATAACCCATCTTGACAACGAGTCCTATAGATTTGATGTACAGAACAGGTGTGTCTGCCAAGGTTCTCAGAATAACCTCTGTCACGCTCTGAACCTACTAAGCATGAGACTAAGCTTCTGAGAGCTTATATGTAATATTTTATATCATAAGAGATTAATATTTTACATCCATACATAATGAGCCCCATATATTGTTCAATAGATAATAAGCCCCATATAATACTCCATACATAATGGACCCCATATATTGTTCAATAAATAATGAGCCCCATATAATACTCCTTACATAATGAGCCCCATATAATACTCCTTACATAAAAAAAAAAATCAAATACTCACCGCTCCTTGCTGGCCGCAGGCCTGTCTCATCAGCATCTTCCGACTCTCTGCACTGGGACTGATCAGCAGAGGGCACTCTGTAGTGATGTCATCGCGCCCTCTGCCCTGAGATGTCACAGAGTAAGAAGACGCAGAAGACAGAGGAGCAGCAGAGGAACAGGGAGAGGTAAGTATTGCAAACAGTTTAAAGCACTGGGGAAGGCCCAGTGCAAGTGCCCATTCGCTGGCATCAGGCCCCGCCGACTCATGGGCCCCATAGCGTGCTGGTGTCCCAGAGGGTGAGTGGGCCCCCTGCTCGCTCAGGGCCCAGGCACTTGCCCGGGTGGTGATGCCGGCCCTGGGTACAACACATACGGCACCCGTTTTTAACTGATCCGCTGCAATGATTATGTAGGAAACTGTATTCATTTACAATCATCCACAGCGTGAGAGAAAACAGCTACAACATTACTGAATAAACAGAAACCCTGCAAGTATAAGAAAATGATTTTATTAAAAATATTTTGCATATCAATCCAGCTTGAAAAAAAATAACTTATTAAGCATTTTTTGCAAAGTAGCAGTCCACATCTGACAGACTCCTGTAACTCTGGACACAGTATAATAGTGTGGCCGCTGTTCTCTAGCAGGACCCTCTAATGATAGAAGCAGGACGGCATACTGTATCTCACACAACGCTACCTGCATGCCATCTGATTTGCTACTGTAAGTGCTCCAGCCGTATAAAGATCACTATGTATACAATATACTCCGAAAAGATGTCAGGGATTACTGTGAAGTAAAAATATTGTCGCCCCCATTGAGCAGGAATGATTAGAGATGGACAAGCTCCAGTTGGCAGACAGTCAGTGATGGCGGAGAGCTGATCATCTTTACTCGCTGCTCATTAGGAAAGTGGTCGCTTTCTGAAACCATATGACTCTGAACTCGGCGTCAGACGGCATTATGTAAGAGGCCAATGTCTGAGTGGTTTTTGTGTCCGTTTGTCCTTCCTCTGTTCTTTCTGCCAAAAGATCCTCACCCATAACCTAAGGACTAAAATAAAGTTGAATTGTTACTAATATTATTTTTTTAAATTTAGCAAATGAATTGAATTTCATAAATTAAAAGAAAACTTTCCCTCCGATGTCCACAAAACTGAGCGCCACTACATAAGCCACAAATAGTCTCCCCTCTCTCTCCCAGTCTGTGCAGCGTACGGGAACCATTTAAATGGGTGCAGGGCCGATTTTAGATAAAGTGGGGCCCTGGGGAAAAGTTTAAAGTGGGGTCCCAAATGCTGACATACAGCACCACACAAACATTTAGCTTGTATTTACATGCGCTGAGATCAGGCCGCTAAACGAGCGCAATAAACAATACTGAAGCCGTTCGACGCTTGTTTCCCGACCTCTTTACACCAGCTGAGGAAGAATGATGGATACAGAACAATCACTAATAGATCAATCTGTCCCCATACAGCATCATGTTATCAGCAGCACATCTGCAGGTTACACCGGCCGATGTGCTGCTGAGAACAAGGATTTTTGTTCTGGCATAAACAATCCAATTACTCGATGAATAGGCAGCATTTTGCTTGTTTAGTATAATACATGCCATAGTCCTCCATATTGTATAATGTGCCCCACAGCCCTCCATATTGTATAATGAGGCTCATACTCCTCCAAATAGTATAATACACTCCCGATAGCCCTCCATATAGTATAATATACTCCCCATAACCCTCTATATAGTATAATATACTCCCCATAGTCCTCCATATAGTATAATACACTCCCGATAGCCCTCCATATAGTATAATATACTCCCCATAGTCCTCCATATTGTATAATGTGCCCCACAGCCCTCCATATTGTATAATGTGGCCCATATTCCTCCAAATAGTATAATACACTCCCCATAGCTCTCTATATAGTATAATGCACCTCATAGTTCTCCATATAGTATAATGCACCTCATAGTCCTCCATATACACTGTGTTCCAAATTATTATGCAAATAATATTTTCTCAGATTTTCCCAAATTACCTATATGAATTGCAGTCATTGTAATTTTCCAGTCAAATAACTATTAGAGTACAATTGAAAGGTTTTTGTACAAACTGCCTATGATAACAGTATATTTTTAAAAAAATAAAACACTCAAACTGCACTCAAAATGCATGTTCCAAATTATTATGCACAGCAGAGTTTTCAACCTTTTCATTTTAATAAAGAACAAAAAAATGGTCATTTTTGAAATTATAAGCATTAGCAGGTTATTACAAACTGAAATCAAACAGTTTTCAACTCAAAACTTTATTCTAGGTGATGTAATATTTGCACATAGGACCCCTTGTTCAAAAGGAGCTTCTGTATAATGTGTATAATGCACTCCCCATAGCCCTCCCTATAATATAATGCACTCTCCATAGCCCTCCATATAGTATAATGCACTCCCCATAGTCCTTCATATAGTATAATGCACTCCCCATAGTCCTTCATATAGTATAATGCACTCCCCATAGTCCTTCATATAGTATAATGCATTCTCCTCAGTCCTTAATAGAGTATAATGCAGCCTCCCTATAGTATAATGCAGCCAAACATATAGTACATATAATATAATGCAACCCATAGTCCTCGATAAAGTATAATTCGGCCCCAACCATAGAGTATAATGCAGCCCCCAGTTCTGCAGTATTATGGTCACCACGTATAAAAAACAAATACATACAATACTCACCTCTCCGCATTCTCCAGCTGCTCCATGCTCTGCAGAGCGTCTCAGCAGCTCCACTCTGCAGGCACAGTCATTCCCCGATACAGTTCAATGCGCGATGCGGGGGGACGAACTCATGGGCCCTATAGCGGCACGCCACGGGCTGGAGGCCCCAGGCAGATGCCTAGTAAGCCTGCCCTTACGCTGGCCCTGAATGGGTGTCTCATGTAGGGGATGTGTTTTTCTGCTTTTTTTCTTGCCATAGTACAAATTCTATTCAGTAGGACTATCAAGAGTGTGCAAAGCAGTCATCAAAGCAAAAGGTGGCTACTTTGAAGAACCTAGAATATAAGACATATTTTCAGTTGTTTCACACTTTTTTGTTAAGTATATAATTCCACATGTGTTAATTCATAGTTTTGATGCCTTCAGTGTGAATGTACAATTTTCATAGTCATTGAAAATACAGAAAAATCTTTAAATGAGAAGGTGTGTCCAAACTTTTGGTCTGTTACTGTATATATCCAGGATGTGTGATCAAGGGGTGCCATACATACCAGAATGGGGGATCAAGGGGTGTCATGCATACCAGGATGGGTGATCAAGGGATGCCATGCATACCAGGATGGGGGATCAAGGGGTGCCATGCATACCAGGATGGGGGATCAAGGGGTGCCATGAAAACTAGGATGGGGATCAGGGGGTGCCATGCATACCAGGATGGTAGATCAAAGGGGTGCCATGAATACCAGGATGGGGGATCAAGGGATGCCATGCATACCAGGATGGGGGATCAAGGGGTGCCATGAAAACTAGGATGGGGATCAGGGGGTGCCATGCATACCAGGATGGTAGATCAAGGGGTGCCATGAAAACTAGGATGGGGATCAGGGGGTGCCATGCATACCAGGAAGGGGGGACCATACATACCAGGATGGAGGATATTAACAGAATTAGGGGACATTACCCCAATACCAATGTCAGCAGCAGACTCCTATTAGACAAAGATAGCACAAGTATACACAAAATGCAGTTTTTAAAAGGAAGGTTTTTATGATTGAGGGAAAAGGAAATCCAAACCTACAGGGCCCTGTGTGAAAAAAGTGATGCCCCTCCTTCCTTAAAACATAAATTAACTGTGATTTGTCACATCTTTGGGAAGCTGAGTTCAATTTCCGTAGCCCCACACAGCCCTGTTTACTGCCACACGTGTTCTCAATCAAGAAATCACTTAAATAGGACATGCCTGACAAAGTGAAGTAGAACAAAAGATCCTCTAAAGCTAGACATCATGCTGCGATCCAAAGAAATTCAGGACCAAATGAGAAACAAAGTAATTGAGATCTATCAGTCTGGAAAAAGTTCTAAAGCCATTTCTAAAGATTTTTGACTCCAGCGAACCACAGTGGGAGTCATTATCCACAATAGGCGAAAATATGGAACAATGGTCAACTTTCCTAGGCATGGCCGGCTGATCAAAATTACCCCAAGAGCGCAGCAAAGACTCATCCAAGAGGTCACAAAAGACCCCACAACAACATCCAGAGAACTGCAGGTCTCACTTGCCTCAGTTAAGGACAGTGTTCATGACTCCACCATAAGAAAGAGACTGGGCAAAAATGACACGCATAGCAGAGTTCCAAGATGAAAACCACAGCTGAGCAATAAGAACAAAGGCTCATCTCAGTTTTGGCAGAAAACATCTTGATGATCGCCAAGACTTTTGGGAGAATACTCTGTGGACTGACAAGACAAAAGTTGAACTTTTTGGAAGGTGTATGTCCCATTACATCTGGCGTAGAAGTAACACTGCATTTCAAAAAAGGAACATCATACCAACCGTAAAATATGGTGGCAGTAGCGTGATTGTCTGGGACTGTTATGCTGCTTCAGGACCTGGAAGACTTACTTGCTGTGGTAAATGGAACCATGAATTCTGCTGGTTAACCAAAAAATCCTGAAAGAGAATGTCCGGCCATCTCTTCATGACCTCAAGCTGAAGTGCACTTGGGTTATGCAGCAGGACAATGATCCAAAACACAGCAGTAAGTCCACCTCTGAGTGGCTTAAGGAAAACAAAATTAAGACTTTGCAGTGGCTTAGTCAAAGTCCTGACCTTAAGAAAGCGGCTAAATGTGGCTAAATTACAACAATTTTGCAAAGATGAGTGGGCAAAAATTCCTCCAGAGTGTTGTAAAAGACTTATTGTCAATTATCCCAAACACTTGATTGTAGTTGTTGTTGCTGAGGGTGCTTCAACCAGTTATTAGGTTTAGAGGGCAATCACTTTTTCACACAGGGCCCTGTAGGTTTGGATTTCTTTTTCCCTTAATAATTAGGAGCTTCATTTAAAAACTGCATTTTGTGTTTACTTGTGTTATCTTTGTCTAACATTAAAATTTGCATGGATTTATATTGTGTGACCAACTTGTCAAGCACTTTTCCAAGTTATGCTCAAAATCACTTGGAAAAGTGCTTGAAAAAACGCATGCGAAAACGCTGAAAAAATGCTGAAAAAACACTTCTCTCTGGCAGAAAAAATGCATGTAAATCTGCATGTAAATCTGCATGTAAATCTGCCAGAGAGAGGCAAAAACGCTCTGCATCAAATCTGCTACGTGGGCACATAGCCTTAGCGTGTATGTGCTGTACTTATCATTCAGGACTGTGCAAAGACCTGCCTGTGACCAAAAGAACAACAAGGCTGTGTGCACACGCTGCAGATTTGGTGCGTTTTTCAATGGAACAGACTGGTGAATTCTCCTTCAATGGAAGTCTTCAAACAGAGGCTGGACAGACATTTGTCTGAGATGGTTTAGTGAATCCTGCATTGAGCAGGGGTTGGACACTAGGACCCTGGAGGTTCCTCCAATTCTAATGTTCTAGGATTCTATGTATAAACACCAGCTGCAATCTTCCATGGAGAAGTAACTGTGGTTTCAGGAGAACTTGCAGCAGAAGGTCTGTGCCTTCCGCTAGCTCCTCCCCCTTCCGCTAGCTCCTCCCCTTCCTTCTATAAAGAGTATTATTAGCACTAACTGTCATCTATCTCACTAATAGGAAAGTTTGTCTTCACTGAATACAGATTTTACAGATGTTACCGCGAATTGAGACTGAAAGATCAATCCAGCAGGAAAAAGAAGACTTCTCTGATAAGATTATAAAATGACTTATTATCATGTGTAATATTAATTTACAAAACAAAAATTAAAACAACGGTTATTCTTTAACTACCGTATATTCCGGCGTATAAGACGACCTGGTGTATAAGACGACCCCCCTACTTTCCTGTTAAAATATAGAGTTTAGGATATATTCACCGTATAAGACTACCCCTTTTCCAACGCATACCAAACACCGGTAAAAATAAAAAAAAAACAGATTTGAATTTAACATGGTCCTTTTTTAATTTAAATTCTTATGACATGCAGGTATATAGCAGGAAAACTGTCACTCATAAACATATTAAAATAGGGGGGACCCCACGTCATTTTTTGGGGGGGTCCCCCATTCTAATAGCTAGTAAAGGCTATGTATTCAGCTGGGGGCTGATATTAGTAGCCTGGGAAGCTCCGTGGGTATTACCCCCTTCCCAGGCTTCAAACATCTGCACCAGCCGTCTGCTTAACCTCCGCTAGAGACTAAAATTAAGGGGAACCCCACGCCAATTTTTTTAATAATAAATCCTTTATTTTAATACTAAATGACAAGTACAGTAACCAACACTATCACTGTACTTCATATATATGTGACTGACATGTTTCTATCTATCTAATCTATGTGTGAAGCTCTATTCTGTCTGTTATAAATTGTCGGGTACCGATGCTGAATTGCCGGCCGGCTTTTTTAAAGAGACGGTGCATGAAAACACTATTATTTGTTTTAATAAATCCTTTACACTAAATGACAAGTACAGTAAGCAATACTGTCACTGTACTTCATATATATGTGACTGACATGTTTCTATCTATCTAATCTATGTGTGATTCTCTATTCTTTCTATTCTAAATTGTCGGGTGCCGGCTTATGCCGCTGCTGAATTGCCGGCTTTTCATATATTGTCACAGAAGCGATGCGAAATTCCCAGCTCCGGACACAGCGCAGCGCTTCTGTGACAAGTGAAAGCTGTCGGCACAGAAGCCCTGCGCTGTGTCCGGAGCTGGGAATACGCAGCGATGTGTCAGTTTCAGCACAGAAGCGCTGACTGTCTGGACCTACCGCCGCCGTATTTTAACTCCCTCCACCTTATATTAACTCCGACATGGCAGGGATACGGCCACGGCAGCTTATTAACACCCCCAGAGTATCCCCGCATGTCAATTTCTGAAAGTTTAAAAGCATTACCGGCGTATAAGACGACCCCAGACTAGACAGAAGATTTTTCAGTCTTCAAAAGTCGTCTTATACGCCGGAATATACGGTAATAAAGCACTTAGGACAGGGATTCATTAAGACTGGCCATATTCAAGCTGCTCTTGATGAGGGAGCGTGCTGGAGTCAGACGGTCCAGATTCATTAAGTGGCGCATGAATTATGCGCTTCTGACAAGTGGTGCGTGCACCTTGCCACAAATCTTGCTCCAGTCATGGACTGGAGTAAGATTTCTGGTGTAAGGGAAGCCACAGTTCACCATGAATTAGACAATCTGTGGTGCCACACTTCCATCCTGCCCCAACTCTGCCCATTTTGGTGAAGCTGGGCAAAACTGACGTGAAAACACCAAAAGTCACAACATTTTTGATCAACTCAACTATGCACAAAAATTGTGACTTTTCAAAGTGATTTACACCAGAATTCTGGCATAATTGCATTGATCAATCAGGACTATAGTGTCCTAAGTTTTTATACTTCATTAAAACATCCTCCTCCTCCCAAGAGGTGGTCCTAGGTACTGACCCTCGCAGTGTTCGGTCACTTCTGCGGCAGGACTGCTCGTCCGGCTTCTCGGTACAGATGAGATCCTCTATATACCTTGCCCTAATGAAGCCGGCACAGGACCACGTCCACAGCTGCTCCCTGTGTGTGGGGGCCGTCCACTTCTATTACAGGGTCCTAGTACGGAGTGATCAGCTCTGGATACAGTGGGGTGGTCTGTTCTGGCAATGTCATGTATACATTGCTGGGGGGCTCCCAGTGATGTCTGAGCACATAAGCTGAATCTATGGCAGTTATGTGATGGATCCTCGCAGTCAGTGATGGGAGAGGAAAAGCCTCATGGAAGATTCAGCCGGACAAATCCACAACTGTGGACTGAATGGAGGCAGAGAAATCAGTGGCTGCAAACAAGACATTTCTTCTTGTAGATTCCCCAGATGATTGGGAATAGTTGCTTGAAGATGTAAGACCCCAGTCAGGTGGTCGCTGTTATTAACTCCTTTTGCCTAAAAAAAATACAAATAAAATCTGCAGTCACTTTTGATAATTTTTGGTCACAGCTTCGAGCCTTAGTCTTTCTTCTCTAATTCTATCCAGTAATGGAGATTACAATGATAGCATACACGGTGCCATCTAGAGCCCACAATACATTTATATGGAAAGGAGTTATAGAACATCAGAAAATGTCTGTTTTATCACAGAAACAATCACATTAAATAGGATCTGTCACTTGTCATAAATCTGTAACATTTATTTGGTGTAAATGCCGCTGTTCTTCTGAATCTGGGATTGGTTTTATTCCCTTTTCCATCGGCCACTCCACTCCTCTTACTTATATATTAATCTTGTCCCTTTAGCTAAGTGGTAGTGATACAAAACTCCTCTACATGGGAGGCTTTTTAACCCCTTAATGACCGGAGCATTTTCCATTCTTGCATTTTCATTGTTTGCTCCCCTTCTTCCCAGACCCATAGCCTTTTTATTTTTAGGTCAATATTGCCATGTGAGGGCTTATTTTTTGCGGGACAAGTTGTACTTTTAAACGCCATCACTGGTTTTACCATATCATGTACTGGAGAACGGGGAAAAAAATTCCAAATGCGGTGAAATTGCAACAAAAAATACAATTCCACGGTTGTTGTTTTTTTTTTTACCACGTTCACTGAATGCAATAACTGACCTGCAATTATGATTCTCCAGGTCATTACGAGTTTGTAGACACCAAACATGTATAGGTTCTTTTTTATTTAAGTGGTGAAAAAAAAAATCCAAAGTTTGCTAAAAATGGCGCCATTTTCCGAGACCCGTAGAGTCTCCATTTTTCGGGATCTGGGGCCAAGTGAGGGCTTATTTTTTGCGTGTCGAGCTGATCGCCCGTTATTTCATTTTATTTCAATGTTGTGACGACCAAAAAACATAATTCTGGCGTTTAGAATTTTCTCGTTACGCCGTTTACCGATCGGATTAATTCTTTTTTTTATATTAATAGATCGGGCGATTCTGAACGCAGCAATACCAAATATGTGTTTTTTCTTTATTATTATTTTATTTTGAATGGGGCGAAAGGGGGCGATTTAAACTTTTATATATTGTTTTACCTTTTTCATATTTTTAAAAACATTTTTTTCCACTTTCTGCCTCTTCAATAGTCTCCACAGGAGACCAGAAGCTGCAGTTACCTGATCGGCTCGGCTTCAGAAAGGCGATGAGCAGATTGCCTCTATGTAGCAGAAATGCTCATGTGCTATGAGCGCCAACCACTAGGTGGCGCTCATAGCAAGCAAGACATGACAACCACAGGGGTCTGCTGCAGATCCCGGGTTGCCATGCCCACGCATCGGTAACCCGCGATCACGTGACAGGTCACCGATGGGCGGGGCTAATGCCGCTGTTGCAGATTGACAGCGGCATTTAAGTGGTTAACAGCTGCGGGTGGATTGCAATTCCACCAACGGCTGTTGCAGCCACATGTCAGCTGTAAGAATCAGCTGACATGTGCCTGGTTCAGTGCGGGCTCAGCGCCGGAGCCAGTGCTGAACCGGGAGTGATGGCCTGGGGTGTACTAATACGCCCCTGGCCAGTAAGGGGTTAAAGACCACTCCGAGTTGGCTAAAAAGACTACTTTACACAAGGCGTAAAGTGCCATCTTTTAGAAACGAAGGGGCACAGGAAAGAAAAACTAAATGACGCAGATTCATAAGAACGGAAAAAATTACACATTTATGTCAAGTGACAGCTTCTCTACAAAGGAAGTTGTTCAACAGAAAAAGTTGTCTTAATGTACTTAAAATAAAAACTGATGAAATTTCCTGTAACACGGCTGGGTGTGGACCCACTGCTCCTGGGGCCGGGCTGACCCTGGAGTGGCGTGACTAAGCAACTAACTGGTTTTCACTAGAGCCTCTGGTGGCGAGGATAGTCTTGGCCGCAGGCAGTCGCCAGGTACCACTCTTGATCTCTGCAGGACAAAGCAGGGTTAAATTCCTGCAGAGACCGGCCACGCCCCCTAAGGCCAAATGGAAAACACCATGCTGTTGCAGCTGTGCAGAGGAGAGCTGCAAGAGGCGAACCTCAGCGAGCCGACCTGATGGGAGGAGACGCCGAACGCTGACGATGGAGAGTAGGACGACGCTGAGGAGGCACGTGAGTTACTGCTGTGACAGCACCCCCCTGACACCCCACTGTTCTTTAGGCCAACCCAACGGAGAAACTGCTCAAAAATCACAGGGGGGAAGAGGGGGGAGAACGATGTTGTCGGCAGGCTCCCAAGACCGTTCCTCAGGACCGAAACCCCTCCAATCCACTAGACCGGCAGGTGTGGAGAAATGCTGCACAGTGAAAATGGTTTAAAATGTAGAAGTGTCTATTTTTATCAATTAACAAAATACAAAGTGAATGAACACAATACATCATCAAAGCATCAATTCTTCTGGATGCACTTACACAGTTTTGAAGGAACTCGACAGGGAGATTGTTCCGAACATCTTGGAGATCTAACCACAGATCCTATGTAGGCTTTCGCAAAACCTTCTGTCTCTTCATGTAATCCCAGACAAACTTGATGTTGAGATCAGGGCTCTGTGGGGACATATCATCACTTCCAGGACTCCTTTTTCTTCTTTATGCCATTTACAGTTCTTAATGACATTGGCTGTATATTTGTGGTCGTTTTGCTGCTGCAGAATAATGTTGGAGGCAATCAGACGCCTCCCTGATGGAATTGTATGATGGAGTCCTTAATGCTGAAAAATACAGGCAGATAATTAGCCATCAATCCTGACTAAATCCCTAACTCCATTTGCTAAATTGCATGGACCATCCACTGTGCTTCACTTGGCAATCAACCTCTGCCTTAACGAGACACGCGTTCCCACAGTGCAGAGCAAATTCACACCACCTCCATACTGCGCAGCACAGCAACCAGGCAGTCTTCAAATTAATATGCCTTGAAGATCGCAGTCATACAGCTGAAGAGTTGTGGACAGCTCTCCAGGCTCAGTTTCAGCAATAGCTGTCTCCGCTGAACCTGGAGCCAGGGAAGGCCATGTACGATAACGGTGCGAACCTGTTTGCGGCTCTACGCCAAGGCGAACCCACACACGTGCTTTGCATGGCTCATGTCCTCAAGCTGGTGGTACAGCGATTTCTCCGCCACTATGCCGGCCTGGATGAGCTGCTTCAGAAAGTCCGGAAGCTGTGTGCTCACCTCCGCCGTTCGCACCCCTCATGTCATCGACTTGCATTGATACAGAGGTCTTTCTCCATGACAGTTAACAGGTTGATAGTGATGTGCCAACGCGGTGGAATTCCACTCTGCACATGTTGCAGCGACTGTGGCAGCAGCAACGAGCCCTGACGCAGTATGTCATGTCGTATAGCCTGTGCCAACGCAGTACGGACGTGGGGCGTATCACGTTTACGGAGTGGGAACAGATTAAGGACCTCTGCACCCTTCTGCACAGTTTTTAAATGGCTATTATTAACCCCTTTACCCCCGAGGGTGGTTTACACGTTAATGACCAGGCCAATGTTTACAATTCTGACCACTGTCACTTTAGGAGGTAATTACTCTGAAACGCTTCAACAGATCCCGCTGATTATGAGAGACTGTTTTTTCGTGACATATTGTACTTCATGATAGTGGTAAAATTTCTTCAATATCACTTGCGTTTATTTGTGAAAAAAATGGAAATTTGGCGAAAATTTTGAAAATTTCACAATTTTCAAAATTTCAATTTTTATTCCGTTAAATCAGAGAGATATGTTACACAAAATAGTTAATAAATAACATTTCCCACATGTCTACTTTACATCAGCATAATTTTGGAACCAAAACTTTTTTTTATTAGTGCGCTATAAGGGTTAAAATTTGATCAGTGATTTTTTTTTAGTTCCACAAGGGTAAGAGGAGAAAATGGAACCTAAAAACTGTTGTGCAATTTCTCCTGAGTGCGCCAATACCCCATATGTGGGGAAAATACACTATTTGGGCGCACGTCAGGGTTCAGAAGGGAAGGAGCACTGTGTGACTTTTTGAACGCAAAATTGTCTGGAATCAAGAGCGGACGCCATGTCGCATTTCGGGAGCCCCTGATGTGCCGAAATAGTGGAAACCCCCCACAAGTGACCCCATTTTGGAAACTAGACCCCTCAAGAATTTTATCAAGGTGTATAGTGTACATTTTGAACCCAAAGGTACGACAGAATTTGATAACATTAGGTCAACATATTAAATAAGTTGTCATTAGTCTTGAGCACAAGTGCTCGCTACTTGAGTTTGCATCGGGTACTCGGGTATGCACCAAGTATCGCGGGTGCTCGAATGACACGCTCGAGTCCCCGCCCCACATGTTTCACGGTTGTTAGACACCCAAAAAAAACATGCGGGGATCGCTCGTGCATGGCAGGCGATCCCAGCAACGTTTTTTTTTTGGGCCGCGAAGCATATGGGGCGGAGACTCGAGCATGTCACTCGAGCACCCGCGATACTCAGTGCATACCCGAGTACCCGATGCAAACTCAAGTAGCGAGCACTTGCGCTCAACACTGGTCGCCATATTATCTTTTTTTTTTTTCTTTACTTTTGTAAAAAAAACAACCCTAGCCCCAACCCTAATACAACCCCAACCCTAACCCTAGCACATCCGTAACCCTAAAGTTTATTTTTTTACACCATTCCTCGCGTGGTATAAGTGATTAGACTACTTTATTCTTCGGGTCGGTGCGATTACAGCAATACCAGATTCATATCGGGCTTTTATGACTGACAGCGGTCACACACTAAAAGACGCTTTTTTTGCACAGACTAGTGTTTGCATCACCATATTTTGAGAGCTATAATTTTTCCATATTTTGGCCGACAGAGTCATGTGATGGCTTGTTTTTTGCAGGACAAGTTGAGTTTTTTTTATTGGTACCATTTTCGGGCACGTGACATTTTTTTTCTATTCTGATTTTTGGGAGGCAGAATAAACAAAAAGCAAAAATTCAGGAATTGTTTTTTTGCGTTTTTTTTTATGCCATTCCGCGTGTGGTAAAATTGATAATGCAGCGTTATTCTTCAGGTCAGTGCATTTTTTATATAGTTTTTTTATGTTTTGCTGCTTTTACACAATAAAAACGATTTTCTAGAAAAAATATTTTTGTGTCGCTTTACACTGTGTTCCAAATTATTATGCAAATAATATTTTCTCAGATTTTCCCAAATTACCTATATGAATTGCAGTCATTGTAATTTTCCAGTCAAATAACTATTAGAGTACAATTGAAAGCTTTTTGTACAAACTGCCTATGATAACAGTATATTTTAAAAAAAATAAAACACTCAAACTGCACTCAAAATGCATGTTCCAAATGATTATGCACAGTAGAGTTTTCAACCTTTTCATTTTAATAAAGAACAAAAAAATGGGCATTTTTGAAATTATAAGCATTAGCAGGTTATTACAAACCAAAATCAAACAGTTTTCAACTCAAAACTTTATTCTAGGTGATGTTACATTTGCACATAGGACCCCTTGTTCGAAAGGAGCTTCTGAACTCTCTCATTCATTGAATTTGTCAGGTTTTGGATGGTTTCTGCTTCAATTGTTTTGCATGAGGACAGAATACCCTCCCAGAGCTTTTGCTTAGATGTGAACTGCCTCCCGCCATCATAGACACTCCTTTTGATGATGCTCCAGAGGTGCTCAATGGGGTTGAGGTCAGGGGAGCATGGGTGCCACACCATAAGTTTGTCCCCTTTTATGCCCACAGCAGCCAGAGATGCAGATGTGTTATGTGCAGCATGAGATGGGGCATTATCATGCATGAAATGATCTCGATGGTCCAGATGGATGGAGTGGAGGATGGCTGGTTGATGGACACCCCATGCAAACAAGGCTACGGCGCCAACAAGGAGGAGGTGGAGTAATGTTTTGGGCTGGAATCATGGGGAGAGAGATTGTCGGCCCTTTTAGGATTCCTGAAGGGGTAAAGATGAACTCCATAATGTATGTTGAGTTTCTCAAACAACACTTCCTGCCATGGTTCAAGAAGAAGAACCGTGCATTCCGCAGCAAGATCATTTTCATGCATGATAATGCCCGTCTCATGCTGCACATAACACATCTGCATCTCTGGCTGCTGTGGGCATAAAAGGGGACAAACTTATGGTGTGGCACCCATGCTCCCCTGACCTCAACCCCATTGAGCACCTCTGGAGCATCATCAAAAGGAGTGTCTATGATGGCGGGAGGCAGTTCACATCTAAGCAACAGCTCTGGGAGGGTTTTCTGTCCTCATGCAAAACAATTGAAGCAGAAACCATCCAAAACCTGACAAATTCAATGAATGAGAGAGTTCAGAAGCTCCTTTCGAACAAGGGGTCCTATGTGCAAATGTAACATCACCTAGAATAAAGTTTTGAATTGAAAACTGTTTGATTTTAGTTTGTAATAACCTGCTAATGCTTATAATTTTAAAAATGACTATTTTTTTGTTCTTTATTAAAATGAAAAGGTTGAAAACTCTGCTGTGCATAATAATTTGGAACATGCATTTTGAGTGCAGTTTGAGTGTTTTTTTTTTAAAAAATATACTGTTATCATAGGCAGTTTGTACAAAAACCTTTCAATTGTACTCTAATAGTTATTTGACTGGAAAATTACAATGACTGCAATTCATATAGGTAATTTGGGAAAATCTAAGAAAATATTATTTGCATAATAATTTGGAACACAGTGTATTCGGAGAGCTATAACTTTTTTTTTTCGGACAATGTTGCTGTGTGGTGGCTTGTTTTTTTGCGGGACAAGATGACGTTTTTAGCGGTACCATTTTTATTTACATTCGTCTTTTTGATTGCGTCTTATTCCATTTTTTGTTTGGCGGTATGATGATAAAGCATTATTTTTTGCTTCGTTCTTTTTCTTTTTTTTTTTTACTATGTTCACTAAAGGGGTTAACTAGTGGGACAGTTTTATAGGTCAGGTCATTCCGGACGCGGCGATGCCAAATATGTGCACTTTTATTGGTTTATTTTTTCATAATAAATAAATATTAGGGGTTCAATATATTTTTATTTTTTGGGGATTATTTTTTACTTTTCTATATTTCTACCATTTTTAAAAATTTTTTTTTTTTTTTCCACTTTTCTACTTTTTTTTTTTACTTTTACACATTGTCCCACTATGGGACTTTCACTTTTTGCAGCCTGATCGGCTGCATGGCATAGGGAGCAGCAGCTCTCTTTGTCATGCAGCCTGTCAGCGCTGCACACCGGGGAGACATTACTTTGGTCGCGCACTGCGCATGACCAAAGGAACGTCCTGCCTCCTGGTGACCCGGATGTTGTCATGATGACATCGGATCGTCATGGCAACATCCGGAAGCCGCCGCAGACATCGCTGGACGCCGGCAGGAGAGGCTAGTATATCGATCACCTCCCCTCTTGCCACCGCAATGTGCCGGGTGTCAGCTGTGACAATCAGCTGACACCCGGCGGCGATCGCCCCGCTTGTGTGCGAGCGCGATCGCAGCGCGCGTAATTATACGTAGCTGGTCCATAAGTCCCAGGGCACAGCTACGTACTATTACTGACAAGGTCGGAAAGGGGTTAAAATAGTTAGCGCTGACGATGCCATCATCAGCATCACTATTCCGGTCATACACATGCTGGAGCAGAATTTGAATAGTGTGCAGCACGAGGTGGTTGTCCCAGAAGAAGAGGAGGATGCGGAAGGGATAAGAATGTCTCAAAGTTCCAGACTATCGTCACACAGGCGGATGCCAAGTGACGGTGGATTCCGGCGATCGAGGGGTTTGGTGACACCAGACATACTGTTAGTGAAGGTGCAAGAGCCGAGGAACAAATGGAGGAGGAGGAGGAAGAGGTGATGGGCGAGTAGCTGTCAGAGGATGAAGAGGATAATCATCCCCTCTCTGTTGAACGTGGTTTGCAGGAGGGGACTGAGGAAAAAAGCATCAGTGTTACGCAGCCAGCAACAGAGCCTGGCTTTGGGCCACCTGGAAGAGCCTGACATACAAGTGCCTTCTTGATGCACTATATGCAACATGATTCCCGTATAGTTAGGATTCAAAATAATGCTGACTACTGGGTTGCCACTCTTGTTAGATCCACGTTATAAGACTAAATTTTGCCAGATGCTTCCCGCCCTGGAAAGGGACCTGCTAATGTTGGAGTTTCGAAACAAGCTTTTAAGCAACCTTAATAGAGCTTTTCCCCAAGATAGGAGTGAGGCACACAGTGTGCGTCGCAGCTGTAGTCTTTCAACCTCCAGCACGTCAGTTTGTCAACGCCAAAACATTAGCAGCAGCAGCGTAAGTGGCAGAAGCAATTTCTGAGTCCTTTCACACATTTTTAGACCAGCTCATGCACCAGCACAACAGAGTACAAGTTTGACACATGGTAAACGACTGGAGAGGACGGTGGAGGAGTATCTAGAGCTCAATATGAATACCATCAGGGAGCATTTTAACCCTTTTATATTTTGGTCTTCAAAAATGGATCAATGGCCTGAGCTCGCCTGTCAGGCCTTGGAGGTTTTATCATGCCCGACAGCCAGCATTCCCTCAGAACGTGTCTTCAGCGCTGCTGGTCGTGTCCCGACGGATAAGCGCAGCCGGCTGTCCCATGAAAGTGTTGACCGCCTAACTTTCATCAAGATGAACAAGTCATGGATCTCCAAGGACTTTTGCACCATAACTGCAGACTGTACAGAGTAGGCGATGTTGTAGTTTTTAGTGTGCTGCATTGATCTTGCGGAATTGCGTCTTTGATCTGGGTTGTGTGCCTGCTCTTGCTGCTGCTGCAGGTTTTAGGCCCTAATTTTTGGAAATGTGGGGAATCCTGATTAGATCTCCATCTACTGGGTTGGCTGTAGGGGAAGAGGTGTCCTTCCTAATTCTACAATTTCTACTGTAGTGAAATTGATGCCACTTCGGTGGTTTTAGGCCCTAATTTAGGGAAATGTGAACACTCCTGATTGGATCTCGATGTGCTGGGTTGGCTGTATTCGAAGAGGTTTTGGTCTCCTTTACAATAGTTATACTCTAGTGAAATAAATTTTTTGGTGCAGATATTTTTCTCCACAAAAGGGGTACACAGACCTGATAAACTCAAAATTGGTATATAAAGCAGGCTACATCTCCGCTTAAAATTCTTTGGGACAGATATTGCTCTCCATACGGGGGGGGGTTGAGTAAGAGTAGCTCCGTGACCCTCGACTGTACTGTGCGGTCAGGGCAAGAAGAGGAGGAGGGTGACTCTGAAGGTGAGGAATGGGTTAGCACATGGGATGATGAGGTTGTTCATCCAACTTGGTGTGAACCCAGAGGTACGCAGCTGAATAGCTCATCTGAGGAGGTGGAGGAGGAAGACTAGAAGGTTACGTTGCGTCCTATGGCGCAGACACAAAGTAATGCAAACACGAGGAGCACTGCATCCTTCGCGACAACCGAGGCAGTGACCGGCAGCGGTCGCTGGTCTGCAGCTCGCAGGGGCGGCAAAGGTTGCCTAGTCTGGGCTTTTTTTTTTTTTTTGAGACCGCAAAGGATGAGCCAGATCGCGTTATCTGCAAAGTTTGCAATAAAAAACTCAGTAGAGGGAAAAAGTGCTAATAATTTGACTACTACATGCATGAACCTTCACATGCGCACACAACATGTGTTACGCTGGTAATCTTACCGCGCTAAAATGCGGACCTCAACAACCATCAGCTGCCCCATCAACCGCATCAGCTGCTTCTTCCTCCTCCTCTGTTACCGTGCCAAGTATTGTCACGCAGGTCTCCCACCGCAGAACTTCTAGTTCTGTACCCGCTCCAGTCAGGCTGAAAGAGAGCCTGTCAGCTGTATCAGAAGCAGACATGCCTGCTGTGTTTGTTTCACTGAGCACACCATGTTTCTCAATCCACCGTTACATCTGTGCTTGCACCTCACTCACGGTCCAACAGTTTGTCCGTTTCACCATACTCCGTCCTCGATCAGCACCACAGCCAGCCCTCAGTCCCGCATTTGTGGTCACGTAAAAGATTGTTTCCTCCCACACATGACAAAGCTAAGAGGTCGAACTCCACCATCTCCAAACTGTTGGCCACGCAAATGGTGGTGTCAGTCCCTAATTTTTTGAACTGTGAACACTGCTGTATGGCTGCTTTTTTACTGAGGAGGTAACCGGAGAACCTGAAGGAAACCCCCACAAACACGGGGAGAACATACAAACTACTTGCAGATGTTGTAGTCTATCATCATGGAGTTAGCTCGTTGTGTAGGAGACCGACCACCACTGCTGTCTACCTTGTGAACATTATGTTGAAGCTTGCAGTCATTAGAAGCCTTTCGCCTTCATATTAATCGGTGCAGGGGTTTATCTGCTCAGTTGTGAGCTCTTGGAAGCTTACCGTGATTTAGGCTCTCAGCAGATTTGTTCCATGCATCTCCCCTACTGTGATAACGCTGTACCCCAACACATCAGACTGTCGCCTACCATGGAAACCTTGAAAAAGAAGCTGAAGATCCACTTCTTCTGACAAGCGTACAATATGTGGTAACCCTCACTCCAGTGTACTTTTGCACAACCAGCTGTACCCTAACCTACTGTATCCTCAACCATCCCTTGCAGATTGTTTGTGCGCCCTCGCACGCAGGGTCCTCTCTCCTCTTGTACCAGTCGGTGACCCCTTTTCACATGCAAAGCACCACGGAATAAATGTCGCTGCAAGAGTAATAATAAATATAGTATTTGTACTCTGGCATCAATTGACCCACTTTCCTGGTGTCTACACCCTTAATTTGATGTGTTTTGACAGCTTTTGGGCCAGAGTGAAGGTGTTGAATATGCTTTTTTTTTTGTCCCCCCCCATTGAACAGTATGGTGTTCGGAAATGTTCGGCGAATATCTAAATATTCTATGAACATTTCCGAACCGAACATTGAAATGTACAACTAGGAAGGACCGATGTGCAAAGAAAATATCACGTATACCAAGTGCACTGCCATGAGATTGTACATTATGAAGGCCTGGGATCAAACAATTTTAATAATAAAAAAATAAAAATAAACTGCTCCCACTGGGGGCCTGGAAACAGAGAATGGGCCGGGGGTGAGACCCAGGAAAAGTAAGAAGGAAAAAAATGACGAACACTCCACCATACCACAAACTCTGCCACCAGATATGAGGATCGACGCTCTCACCCTTCCACCAGCCCCAAAAGAGTGCAGGCAGTTAGGAGTGACCCGGGCACTCCTCAAGGTCAAGAACCAAAAGGCAGGTTACAGGGTCCTCTGCGACAGGCTTCTCCATACTGTCATGTAGGAATCTAACCAACTTGGCCAGTAAGCTCAAATCTCTGGACAGTGTCACAGAAGGTGGAGGAACGTCCCCCGGCCCTTGCGGCACATGAGGCATACATCCAGGAACTGGGGCTGGACCCTACTCATCCTGGCTGTGGTGTAATATGTGCAATGTAGGATACAGAGTTGAGCCGCTCTCTCGGAATAGCTAGGAATTAGTTTGTCTAAGCTGTAGGAAATGGAAGGGTAAAGAAGATTTCACTTCAGAACATGAAATGGGTCACCAGCCACATAGACCTGACCCAGGTAAACCGAGCCTGCCCTTTCCCATAAAGGCCCTCACTCCAAATCTAATAATTCAATAAAAGTGCTGCTATGCCAGAGAGGGGTATGATTGTGAGAAAAAGGAGCACAGAAAAGTTTCCATACCATGGTCTAGATTGATATAGCCTGCATGAAAATCAGTTATGTATTGAAGGGGCCCTCTAGAACAGGGATGTCAAACTCAAACACACAGAGGGCCAAAATGACAAACTTGGACAAAGTCGTGAGCCAAACATTATACAGTATAATGTGCCCCACATAGTCCTCCATACAGGGTAATGGACCCCACATAGGGGTGGCGGTTCTGGTGCCGCAAGCCAAATATAAATCACCCTGCGGGCCAGAGCTTTCCATGTATGCTCTTGGAGGAGCAAAAAAGTATGTGCAAAGGGTGTTTAATCTCTGGGTCATAGGGTCAAACAATGGCCACAAGGGCTCTCAGGAAGTCATCCCTGTTCCACCTACATATACAGGAAAGCTGAACAAACCAATAATGCGCAAAAGGATAATAATACGCCCAATAATACAGTCTAGGGTCCGATAAAGCCACCCCCTCACCCGAGCATATTACAGGACCGGGCGATGGATCCCAGTTCTATGACCCTGCAAAATGAATGAGGAAAACATGGAGTTACGCTTATTGAAGGTATTGAAATTCACATATATTGGGGATATAACCTGATGTGAGCCGCGACCGACAGGAGTAACTTCTCTTATCTCCTTAGCTTAGCTTTTATAAATCAACAAAAGAGCGAAGCTGTGTAGCGAATTCACCTAAATATGTAGATACTTGGACTCCTAGATAAGAGAACTTTGAAACCCATATTAAAGATAGGAGGGAGGCTTGTCTGGAGGGGACTTTCAGGTCTACAGGGAAGACAAAAGACTTATCCCAGTTGATTTTTAGACCTGAGAAGAGGCCGCACTCATCAATCACATTCAGCGCTGCTGGTACTGACACGTTAGCACCTTGCAGGTACAGGAAAGTGCTGTCTGCGTAGAGACTAAGTTTGCTGTGTGTTGGGGCCTGGATAAACCCCTGAATCTCTGGGGTGGAGCGGATAAGGGCGGCCAGTGGCCCCACTACAGTCACAGCATTGGGGACAGCGGACATCCCTGCTGCGCGCCCTGGATCAGGGGGAAGCATATACGCACCACAGTGTCCGCGTATAGGAGCTTCTCCCATTTAGTAATCACTGGTCGAAAGCCCATCCAACGCTTGGTCGCCCAAAGAACAGACCATTCAATAGAGCTGAAGGCTTTATTGGCATCAAGTGAGACCATAACGTGTCCTCCTTAGAGAAAAATAAATAAAAACGCTGGAGGTTGAGGGTTGTCGACTTTCCTGGCACAATGTCAGTTTGGTCACAATGAATAATTTGCCGAATATATGAACGCAGAGGAATTTCCAATACTTTATCTAGAATTTTTACATCAAACTGAAGTAATAAACAGGCCTGTATGAGGAATAAAGATTGGTAAAAATTATCAAACTCCGACAGAACATGTTTAGGGTCCCCTCTAGTTCTCCTCTCCTCGCCCCTAAGTGCCCTGATTACCATGGGGTCACAGTAACGATTTGCCATATAGTTAAGTAGTTTACCACATTTGTCCCCATTTAGTATTCCTGTCATACATAAAAGGACCATGTTACTCATCATCTCTAAGCAGAGGGAGTGTAACAAGTAAGGCTGCCGGCCACTGGGACTTATGCTCCACAGGTACTGGAGCTCCTGTGTGATACCTCAGTCATCTTCACATCCCTCACAGCAGGAGCCAGGATATCATGAGCAAATGCTTCAAAAGTATCCCATACCTGTTGTATTATACGGTCCTCATTGTTATTTTAAAATAAAATAGGAGAAGGAGAGAGACACAAGATGGATTTATATGTCACAGTGGCCTTGGAAATGGACCCTCCCAAGAGGGGAACAGGGAGAGGAGTAAGATCTGGGATGGAGTGACAGAGGTAATAATAGAAAATGACTGCAGCCAAGGCAGAGTCCGGCACCAGGGCAAGATCTATGTGGGAGAGGCAAGAAAACAAAAACCTGACCAGAACCTCTGTAGCATCGGCGTCTCTGCCCCCTGATAGGCAGAGACGCCGTCCCCCTTACCGCCGCGCTCCCGGCCCGGCACCTTCCGGCTCTCCTGCTGCTGCTGCTGGCGCTTGCAGCTTCCCGGGCACTGTGCTTAGGGGGCACGCTCCCTCCCTCTTAAAAGGGGCCGCACGCGCCGTCCTAAGGACTCCCCAGCCAAGGGCCGGAGGTCTTATCATATAAAAGGAGCCTCCTCCAAAATGGAGGTGCCTGTGCAAGGTTGTAGCTCGGTGTTCTAAACTCTGCTTCAGCCCTCAGGTCCCGCTGCTAGCCTGACTACCAGTCCAGTCCGCCAGCCTGACTACCAGTCCAGTCCGCCAGCCTGACTACCAGTCCAGTCCGCCAGCCTGACTACCAGTCCAGTTCGCCAGCCTGACTACCAGTCCAGTTCGCCAGCCTGACTACCAGTCCAGTCCGCCAGCCAAATACACTCTCCAGCCCGACGGTCTGCATACGGTCCAAACCCGCCAGTCTGTCTGTGGGCCAGGCTTGCCTGCCTACCCGGAGAACGTACCAGTTACCTGCCGTGCCTACCAGCCAGCCTACCCGGAGGCTCCTGCCAGTTACCTGTGGTGTCTGCCAGTCCGTCTACCCGGATCACCCGTCAGTCTGCCTGCTTGGCTCATCTGCTGTACCGGTCAGTCCCTGCCTTCTGACCCGTGGGAGTCACCTGCTCTCATACAAGGACTGGCCCAGAGTAGCACCTGGTCCCTCTGCTCGATCCTTCCCTGGTTCACGGAGTCGATTGAGCCTCCGTGCGACCTTGGTCAGTCCGAGTTGATACCTAGTTACGCCCCTCTGGTCCCTCCTTGCACCGCAGCACAGAGGTTCCACCACCCGGATCCCTAACAACCTCCATATAGTGTGAACAGGTGCACATTGCAATGACTGCATAACATAAAATAAGAAAGAACAGCAGCACTCTCTAAGGGCCAAGAGGTGGTGGTCAGGTTTTTTGTTTTCTTGCAGTTTACCATGGAGGTTTTGACTGCCTCCTTTTCTGACTCTGCACTCCACCCATCAACCCAAGGGTGCTTTTAATTAGTGTTGCTTTCTAACTGCCCACTTCAAATTGTAGGCTTATAGCCCAAGAGAGGCATGTTTAGGAAAATAGTTACCCATCATGCGGAGGTCACCTTGCCGTGGTTGATGGGCACACATGAATTGGCCAATTTATGAGCTAAGAACCTTGATTTTTTCTAAGTACATTTTATTTAGCAATAGTGCAGTTTAGATCTTATTTTCTTAGTGTTTGCATATGTCTTGGTCGTACAGTACAAGAATACACACATACCCTCTTTATATAAATTTCAATGTTGTAAAGGGTACAATTTAGGGTGCGCATGACTAGGATAGAAACTCCCCGTGCATATGTACAAAAGACTGAATAGTAAGCCCACCTGAAGACAGATAACGTGAAAACGCCTCCAGTGGGATTTCAAAGAAGTCAGACTGGTTGTCAGCAATGACCTTCAGGCGAGACAGAGAGAACATGGAGTATATAAGGTTGAGTTCCTTCAGGAATTTGACAGAACTGAGCGAGTATTCTCAAACTACATATGGTCTTTTCGAGACAAGCAAAGAAGAAAGTCTCTGTCCCTACAGTTGAAGAATTTTGCAATGAAGGTGTAAGGTGCAGACCCAAGGGGCAAGGGATGGAGGGATGTGATATGCCCTCTGCAATGTACATAGCCGAGAAACTATCCCGGCCATAGGTGGAGATCAGTACATTCCCTAAAAAGAGCCGTGGATATTTGGGAATATGTCTGAAATACCCCCACAAAACAAGGTCCAGGAGTATGCGCCAAAGGGGCCATAGACTGTAATGATGCAAACTGAGCGAACGTCCAGTATACGCCTCCCGGAGACAGACACCCAGACCCAGTCTACTATGTCCAGTCAGTGAATACGCCTGGACCCTGTTTTTTGGGGAACTTCGGAAGTATGCCCCGATGGGGACACAGAATGCAAGGTGAAAGCACCCTAACAAGTTGCAGCTTATCTGCTGTTCTGTTGTGAGATGAAGCCCATTTTGGTGGAATCCGTATAAAATGGATCAACTCAGACTCCTAAAATATATAATAAATTGGGTACAGTAGTTTGTGGGGAATATTTTTTTCACAAGAATTTGGTAAAGTTATGAAATGTCCTATAAATGTCTGTCCTATTCCTGATCTAAGGGTCTAGACTTTTAGCGGAGATGAATCTGTGCTACAGTAAATTTATCACTTACACATGAGCCGTGTATGAGGGAGTCGGAGGCCTGGAAATGGAGGAGTCGGAGGTTTGGCTTACTGACTCCACAGCCCGGGTTAGCAATAGCCGGATGCAGGTGAAGCCGAGCAAAGGACGAACACTACATCTCCCCTTCTAATGAGCCGTGTAGTAGGTGGTCTCTGTCACAGAATAAGGTAAGTGTCCGGTGTGCTACCGGGGGTGTACAACTCCAAGAGGGGCAGGAAGAGAAGGATAGAATCCAACGGAAAAGGAGATCGCACAGTTTCCCAAGGAGACCGGATCACTAATGATCTACTCCAGACACACAAACAAGAGGATCTGATGGGGGAGGGGTGACAGACAAATTCATAGAGAACTGTATTCATGTAGCCAAAGTAGAATTAGCAAATGAGCTATAATGAGCCTGAAAAGGATGGACCCCACAAAGCCAGAGTTAATGCTGCAGATTTCACCGGCATCAGACAATGAGAGCGGGGGGCTTTGCACAGCTTAAGATACTGAGAGAGTTCAGTATATAAATTGTAAGCTTGCGAGCAGGGCCCTCACTCCTCCTGTAACGGATAAAATGTGTTACATTGTATTGTTTTTATTGTCTGTACAGGTCCCTACTTAATTGGAAAGTGCTGCAGAATATGTTGGTGCTATGATACAATAATCATTTTTATTTATATGTGCAGAGATGTTTCAGTTTTCACATTCACCACATGAGGGCAGCAGAGTACTATGCTCAGAATAAGGTCAGACATAACAGTACCTGCATATTACATGTGCTGACTAATGAAAGATACTGCCACTTGCACTGGTATGGCTGACATCAGACTGTAAGTGCGCCCGATAATGTCTGTGAGGGCGTATCTGTGCCCTGTTCCTCAGTCTCCTCTCGCTCTCCCTCTGAGCGCTGGTAAATAGGTGATGGTATCAGGGGGAACAATGTCTACCTACAACTGCACCCTTGGTCTGGGCCAACTTCGCCATCTTGTGGTAAGGGACAGTACCAATTAGTGAAGCGCTGCTAAGGGGCCATGTGTTTCTGAGTCGGGTCTCACAGTCTGGGGCCCATTGGTAACAGGACAATGGCAGACAAGGTCCTCTGGTCTCCCACCTCAGCTCAAGTGAGGCCGCAACTCTGAGCATCGCGTAGGCCATGCTAATGGAGCACAGCCAAACTCATCTGAAAATGGGCCCATAAGCTTCTTGTAACCAAGAGGAGTCACACTGATGGCCCTCCATGCCGGGATGAGCCCTCTGTGTAGCTCGGAGCCCCCTTGGACACATACGCACCCAATGGCTGCCGGACATGCCCCCCCTACACAACACTTATTTTTTAAAGCATTCTGACTTTGCAGCGTTTTCCCACAACACTATATCAGCGCTGGTCCCAGGTGTTGGCAGCTCCATTCCCACATAGGTGTCACTGGCAGAAGGAGATCCTGGACCAATGCAAATATGACAACTTTTCCATACCTTTTTTTTTAACTAGAGCATAATAGTAAGTTTCATCCATTTTTACTTTTAAACATAATAAAGCAACTTTTTCTTCTCAAGTTGGACAAATAATGTTTCCCTATAATGTCTCCAATTCCATTCCCAGCAGTTCTGCGCTCTCCAGCGCTTCTTTGCGCCTCCCCAGACGTAGTAAGCCGCGCGCCTGACTTTCCTGGACGTCGCTCCTCATTGCGGTGTTTGCCAGCGGTATAAGTGCAGAGCAGTCGCTGGACACATTAAACGCCTTCTGAAAGGGAAGAAAGAGAACGGCCATTATCCTTCCTAAAAGAAAGGGATGGTGGCAGAATTCTTTTCAGATGTTTTAGCAAAGTCTTTTGGATTTATGGGCAAAGTCTTTCCTACAAAACTGCAGAACTGATTTCTTGCAATTCTGCGAGTCTGATCATTCTATAAGAAAATCAACTAAGTGACAAATCTATTGTTTTATTATAGTTCTGTGAGTACAAATCATTCCATAACCTTGGCTTCACCCTGGTATTACACACAAAGCAAATGGTTGGCTTGCTGTAAGGCAGGGGTCTCAAACACGCGGCCCGCAGGCACCATAGACCC
Organism: Phyllobates terribilis; assembly: GCF_046119375.1. Taxonomy (NCBI): domain Eukaryota; kingdom Metazoa; phylum Chordata; class Amphibia; order Anura; family Dendrobatidae; genus Phyllobates; species Phyllobates terribilis. Next base: position 350,134,771 of record NW_027362768.1, on the reverse strand, counting down.
CGATGGCGGCCCGGTCCAGAAGCTGCCGGCAGCTGCGCTTCAGTTCAGTGTACTGCTCTGCACAGCAATACCAGTGGCAGCCGCCGGCCTATCAGAGGCCAGCAGCTGACATCAGCGTCCCAGCGCAGCAGCTTATGACGTCACTGACACGCGCAGATGTCAGCTGCTGGCCTCTGATAGGCCGGCGGCTGCCACTGGTATTGCTGTACAGAGAGCCGGTCTCTGCGCGGCAATACACTGAACTGAAGCGCAGCTGCCGGCAGCTCCTGGATCGGGGTCTATGGTGCCTGCGGGCCACAGGTGCAGAAAAGACGCCGAGGGAACGGAGGACAGGTGAGAAGAATCTTTTTTTTCTCTTGTATGTGTAGAACGGCATAAGGGACAGTCCTCCAAGTTGGGTACCAGGCTGGGGACAGTCCTAAAAAGATGGGTACCAGGCTGGGGACAGTCCTAAAAAGGTGGGGACCAGGCTGGGGACAGTCCTAAAAAGATGGGTACCAGGCTGGGGACAGTCCTAAAAAGGTGGGTACCACGCTGGGGACAGTCCTAAAAAGATGGGTACCAGGCTGGGGACAGTCCTAAAAAGGTGGGGACCAGGCTGGGGACAGTCCTAAAAAGGTGGGGACCAGGCTGGGGACGGTCCTAAAAAGGTGGGGACCAGGCTGGGGACAGTCCTAAAAAGGTGGGGACCAGGCTGGGGACAGTCCTAACAGATGGGGACCAGGCTGGGGACAGTCCTAACAGATGGGGACCAGGCTGGGGACAGTCCTGACAGATGGGGACCAGGCTGGGGACAGTCCTAACAGATGTGGACCAGGCTGGGGACAGTCCTAAAACATGAGGACCAGGCCGCGGACAGTCCTAAAACATGAGGACCAGGCTGGGGACAGTCCTAAAACATGAGGACCAGGCTGGGGACAGTCCTAAAACATGGGGACCAGGCTGGGGACAGTCCTAAAACATGGGGACCAGGCTGGGGACAGTCCTAAAACATGAAGACCAGGCTGGGGACAGTCCTAAAACATGGAGACCAGGCTGGGGACAGTCCTAAAACATAGAGACCAGGCTGGGGACAGTCCTAAAACATGGGGACCAGGCTGGGGACAGTCCTAAAACATGGGGACCAGGCTGGGGACAGTCCTAAAACATGGGGACCAGGCTGGGGACAGAACTACAAGAGGGGGACCAGGATGGGGACATTCCTAGAAGATGGGTACATTACAACAAGATGGGGACCAGGATGGGGCATTACTACAAGATGAGGACATATCTACAATATGGGGACCGGTATGTGACATTACGACAATATGGGGCCCAGTATGGAATATTACGACAAGATGGGGACAAAGATGGGGGACATTACAAGATGCAGACCAGGGTGGGGCACGTTACTACTAGATTTTGGCAGAAAAACTTCAAAATAAAGCATGAAAAAATATTTTGCCACTAAAAATGCTGCTCTATATACAGTACAGACCAAAAGTTTGGACACACCTTCTCATTTAAAGATTTTTCTGTATTTTCATGACAATGAAAATTGTACATTCACACTGAAGGCATCAAAACTATGAATTAACACATCTGGAATTATATACTTAACAAAAAAGTGTGAAACAACTGAAAATATGTCTTATATTCTAGGTTCTTCAAAGTAGCCACCTTTTGCTTTGATGACTGCTTTGCACACTCTTGGCATTCTCTTGATGAGCTTCAAGAGGTAGTCACCGGAAATGGTCTTCCAACAATCTTGAAGGAGTTCCCAGAGATGCTTAGCACTTGTTGGCCCTTTTGCCTTCACTCTGTGGTCCAGCTCACCCCAAACCATCTCGATTGGGTTCAGGTCTGGTGACTGTGGAGGCCAGGTCATCTGGCGTAGCATCCCATCACTCTCCTTCTTTGTCAAATAGCTCTTACACAGCCTGGAGGTGTGTTTGGGGTCATTGTCCTGTTGAAAAATAAATGATGGTCCAACTAAACGCAAACTGGATGGAATAGCATGCCGCTGCAAGATGCTGTGGTAGCCATGCTGGCTCAGTATGCCTTCAATTTTGAATAAATCCCCAACAGTGTCACCAGCAAAGCCCCCCCACACCATCACATCTCCTCCTCCATGCTTCACGGTGGGAACCAGGCATGTAGAGTCCATCCGTTCACCTTTTCTGCGTCGCACAAAGACACGGTGGTTGGAAACAAAGATCTCAAATTTGGACTCATCAGACCAAAGCACAGATTTCCACTGGCCTAATGTCCATTCCTTGTGTTCTTTAGCCCAAACAAGTCTCTTCTGCTTGTTGCCTGTCCTTAGCAGTGGTTTCCTAGTAGCTATTTTACCATGAAGGCCTGCTGCACAAAGTCTCCTCTTAACAGTTGTTGTAGAGATGTGTCTGCTGCTAGAACTCTGTGTGGCATTGACCTGGTCTCTAATCTGAGCTGCTGTTAACATGGGATTTCTGAGGCTGGTGACTCGGATAAACTTATCCTCAGAAGCAGAGGTGACTCTTGGTCTTCCTTTCCTGGGGCGGTCCTCATGTCAGCCAGTTTCTTTGTAGCGCTTGATGGTTTTTGCAACTGCACTTGGGGACAGCTTCAAAGATTGCCCAATTTTTCGCACTGACTGACCTTCATTTCTTAAAGTAATGATGGCCACTCGTTTTTCTTTACTTAGAATTTGTATTATGGCAAGAAAAAAGCAGCTAACAGTCTATTCAGTAGGACTATCAGCTGTGTATCCACCTGACTTCTGCACAACACAACTGACGGTCCCAACCCCATTTATAAGGCAAGAAATCCCACTTATTAAACCTGAAAGGGCACACCTGTGAAGTGAAAACCATTTCCAGTGACTACCTCTTGAAGCTCATCAAGAGAATGCCAAGAGTGTGCAAAGCAGTCATCAAAGCAAAAGGTGGCTACTTTGAAGAACCAAGAATATAAGACATATTTTCAGTTGTTTCACACTTTTTTGTTAAGTATATAACTCCACATGTGTTAATTCATAGTTTTGATGACTTCAGTGTGAATGTACAATTTTCATAGTCATGAAAATACAGAAAAATCTTTAAATGAGAAGGTGTGTCCAAACTTTTGGTCTGTACTGTATAAACTAAAGTAAGCAAGAAAAGTGCATGTTTTATTATCGCCACATCCACAAAGACTCAAGCTATAAAAAATAAAACAGCAAAAATGTTTAGAATGTGTATAGAAAAAAAATGGTATCACTAAAAATGTCACTTTGTCCTGCAAAGAATGCGCCCCCCCAAATAAATTTTTTTTCCGTGTGCGGCCCATATACCAACCCGAGTTTGAGACCCCTGCTGTAAGGGGTTGTCGGGTCACTGTGTAACTGCAGACTTATAAATCCTCCAGCGCAGACTGGGCACTGTGCGGAGTCGCTGGTTTCTGACCCGGGGACGGCGGTGATATATGCATTATACATACTCCCGGGCAGAACCCGACTAGTGGGCGCAGCCCCGCTCCAGAGTGGACTTGTACACACCAGTTTTCTGATTTGGAAGTGACAGTCAGTTTTTTGCTATTTGTATATTGTCTCTCTGACCGAGCGCTCCACCCTCCAGCCTGTGGTGGATTTAATTGCAGCAGGATCCTAGCTACCCATAAATGCAGGCTTTAGCCTAGCAGAGGATTCACATTAGATCAGTTCCCAGCAAACCGGAAAGTGCCTTGTCGTTGGCTGCTGGGTTTGCATGAATTGGCCAAATTATGTGCTAAACATCTCCATTTTTTCTTATTATCTAAAGCAGTAATGACATTCAAATTCCATGTATTTCATGTTTCCATGCTTTAGCACTACAGAGTGCTACTTTGTCTTTATATCATGTGGCTTCTGCCACAGAAACAGCACGGCCATGCCAGCCACACATCTCCTGGATGCTCACTATGGTTATAGTGATATACTGTACTGCTGCTCCCAGGGCTGCCATTGCTGGCCCTACACTGGAGTCTCTGGGCAATGGGGAGCCAGTGAAGGGATTGACAGAGAGGAGAGGCAGGGGACACGTGGATTAGTCGGGCAGCAGAGTTTAGGATAGATTGGAGGTGTGCAAGTGGTAGAAGGGAGGCCACAGAGCAAGAGGTTGCAGTAGTCAAGGCAGGAGATGATGAGGGCGTGCACTAGTGTTTTTGCAGATTCGTGGTTGAGGAATGTGCGGATCCGGGAGATATTTTTTGAGTTGGAGTCGGAAGGAAGTGGAAAGGGCTTGGATATGTGGTTTAAAGGAGAGGTTAGAGTCCATGGTTACCCTGAGGCAGCGGGCTTGCGGGACTAGGGAGATTGGGCAGCCATTGACTTTGATGGATAGGTCAGTTGGGGGGGGTTGAGTGAGACGGTGGAAAAATGATGAATTCAGTTTTGTCTATGTTAAGTTTTAGAAACCTGTCAGAGAAGAAGGATAAAATAGCGGACAGACATTGTGGGATTTTGGTTAGTAGGGAAGAGAAATCGGATCCAGAGAGGTAGATCTGTGTGTCATCAGCATAGGTGATACTGAAAGCCATGAGACCCTATGAGCTGTCCCAGGCCGAAGGTGTAGATGGAGAAGAGCAGGGGTCCTAGGACTGAACCTTGGGGGACACTGACAGATAGGGGGCGAGATGAGGAGGTGGTGTGTGAGTGGCAGACACTGAATGTCCGGTCAGTTAGGTATGAAGACATCCAAGATAGGGCCAAGTCCGTGATGCCAAGAGATGGAGTCTGTAGTAAGAGGGAATGGTCGACTGTGTCAAAGGCAGATGACAGGTCCAGGAGGAGGAGGACAGAGTAGTGTTGCTTGGATTTGGCAGTTAGTAGGTCGTTGGTGACTTTAGTCAGGGAAGTTTCAGTGGAGTGGTGCGGTCGGAAGCCAGATTGGAGGCGGTCAAAGAGGAGAGGTGGGAGGACAGTTCAGAATGGACGTGTTGTTCCAGTAGTTTTGAGCCATAGGGGAGAAGTGATATGCGGTGATAGCTAGACAGAGAGGATGGGTCAAGGGATGGCTTTTTGAGGATGGGTGTGATCGAGGCATGTTTGAAGCATGAGGGGAAGACACCAGTTGTTAGTGACAGGTTGAAAAGGTGAGTTAGGGTTGGGATGAGAATAGTGTTAAGGTTAGGGATGAGGTGGGACGGGACTGGGTCAAGTTTGCAGGTGGTGAGGTGTGATTTGGAGAGTAAAGAGGAGAGTTGATTGTCTGTAATGGTGGAGAAGCTGGTTTTGGAGGAGGATGGTTGAGTAGGTGTGAGGAGGGGCTGTGGGGACTTTAGTCAAAAGATTTGTCTGATAGTGTCAACCTTCTGCTTGAAGAATGTGGCAAAGTCTTCGGCTGAGATGAGAGGAGATGAAGGAGGCGCTGGGGGACGGAGGAGAGAACTGAAAGCTTTGAATAGCTGTTTAGGGTTGTGAGACAGGGATGATATGAGAGATGAGAAGTATGTTTGTTTTGCTGCAGTAAGTGTGGACTTGAAGGTAGTGAGGGACTGTTAGAATGCAATGAAGTGCTCGTTGGAGTGGGACCTTTTCCATTTCCACTCAGCAACCCTGGAGGCCCTTCGCAGTTCTTTAGTCAGGTTGGTGTGCCAGGGTTGCCGGTTGAATGGGCGAGCTGTGATACGTGTGAGGGGGCGACCGATTTGAGGCTGCAGCTATTGAGGTGATATATAAAGTGGCATCAGCATTTGCATTGTGTAATGAACTTATGCCTGTGAGAGGGAGAAGGGATTCAGAGATTGAGTGTAGGTCAAAGTGTTTGAGATTTCTGTGAGGGTGTGCAAGTTTGTGGAGTGTGGCTTGTGTACCTGGAGAGGAGAGGTAAGAGAATGTAAGTTGTGGTCAGAAAGAGCGAGAGGTGAGCTTGAGAGGTTAGATAGGGAACAGAGGAGGGTGAAGATGAGGTCCAGTGTGTGGCCATCTTTGTGAGTGGGGGCTGAAGACCATTGAGCAAGGCTGAAGGAGGAAGTGAGGAATAGAAGCTTCGAGACAGATGAGTGGGAAGTGTCAATGGGGATGTTGAAGTCACCCATGATGATAGTGGTGATGTCATCAGAAAGGAAATTAAGCAGCCAGGTGTTGAAGTGGTCAAAGAAGGTGGTGGCTAGTCCTGGGGAGCGGTAAACGACGGCCAGTTGGAGGGGGGAGTAGATGAGCACACAGTGTACTTCAAAGGAGGGGAGAGTAATGGAGGGTGGCAGTGGGATATGGGTGAAGGAGCAGTTGCCTGACAGGAGAAAACCTACTCCTCCACCATGCTTGAAATTGGAGCGGGGTGTGTGAGAAAGATGGAATCCACCGTACGAAAGTGCAGCTGTGGACGCCGTGTCAGAGGTGGTGAGCCAGGTATCGGTGATGCCGATGAAGAAGAGTTTGCAAGTAATGAAAAGATCATGGATGTAGGAAAGTTTGTTGCACACGGAGCGAGCTTTGCATAGAGCTCCTGTTAGTGGGACTGGGGAGGCGGGGGCTGCGCGCATGGGAATAAGGTTAGAAGGGTTGTGAGAGTTTGTGACAGATCGTGGATAGGAGGTGGAAGTGACTATATGACAGAAATACCCAACAGTGTCAGCATTCTAAAAACTGCACCCCTCAAGGTGCTCAAAACAGCATTCAAGAAGTTTATTAACCCTTCAGGTGCTTCACAGGAATCTTTGGAATGTGGAAGAAAAAAATGAACATTTAACATTTTTCACAAAAATGATCTTTTAGCCCCAAATTTTTTATTTTCACAAGGGTAAGAGGAGAAAATGGACCCCAAAACTTGTTGTGCAATTTCTCCTGAGTACGCCGATACCTGATATGTGGGGAAAAACCACTGTTTGCGTGCACGGCAGGGTTCAGAAGGGAAGGAGCACTGTGTGACTTTTAGAACGCAAAATTGGCTGGAATCGAGAGCGGACGCCATGTCGCATTTGGAGAGCCCCTGATGCACCTAAACAGTGGACATCCCCCACAAGTGACCCCATTTTGGAAACTAGACCCCCCAAGGATTTTATCAAGGGGTTGTTGTAGATAGGCTCACTTGGTTGCATATAGCGGTATACAGGAACATTGTCTCTTTAAATCTTCTGCTGGGTTTATTAAGAATGCTGCATAAACCACAGCAAAAACAAACACGGCCTTCCTGGCCTAACCGGAAAAACAAAACATAACGTATGGCACAGTCCTTGCTCCTACGAGTAACCGCCCACTTCAGGAACAAACAACTCAAGGTTTGTCTTTCCTTCACATGACAAAACAGCTCAGAGCTTTCACCTCCAAACCCATCCTACACACAAATGCTCTAAAAGGCTGGGATTTTATCCTCTGACCTCCTTCCTTTCTACAGGTGTTTAACCACCTTAGAACTAAAGATGGCTGAGTAACCCCTTCGTGTGCTGGAACCTTTTTCCTATATTTAATTACTGGAGCTCCTAATCTCAGTGCTACATGACGCGCCCCTGGGCCTGTGTCGCGCTGCGTTGCGCACGCGGGAGCTTACCCGGAGCCGGATCTTTTGAGGGTTGTAGTCTCGTGGCGGTGATCCGGTCCGTGCCCAGGGAGTCAGACTAAGTGGCGCTGTATCAGCGGTAGATGTTGGACGACTACGCCACCCGTTGAGTACAGCTAAGGAGCTGCTGCTGCAGGGCAGACCGCTGATGCCGGTGGTAGGATTGTGCAGCGTGATAGTATAACCCCCAACGGGAGGGGTATGGCCTCAGGGCAGCCGACGTGGATGATGGGGGTAGCAGGAATCACTCAGAGACGATGCGGTGTGATTCAGGGTCTTTACTGGTGACAAAGATAGACCCTCCCGGAGTACTGGCTAGCGATCGGGGCCTGGTCAGTCCTTGAGCAGATGGGATCTCCCCTGGCCAGGCGGAGTTGTAGGCCTCCCAAACTGACTGTACTCTTCTGGCTACCTTGCTAGAGGCGGGTATAAGTAGCCCACGTCCCTGAGTGTACCGTGTGGTGCTCACCCGTATGGCCGGTGACTCGGGGCCTTCTAGTAGCTTCCGCTCCACGACGGCGGTGCTGGTCCCATGCGTGTGACCGTGCCTTCGGGTTTCTTGGCCAGAGGACCTGAAATCCCCTGCCTGACGGATTCTGCTGCTGGGTAGGAGTTAGTCCCCACAGCCTCGGACTCCGGGTCCGGTAAGAAATCTTCTCAGTCAGGGCGAGCTCTGCAGCTGCCAGCCCCTGACTCCTTGTAACACTGCTCCCACAGAGCTCCTGTTGTTTCTTCCCATAGCTGCTTCTCTTCTCTGTCTCTACTTCTGGCATGGCCCAGGAGCTGGGCCCAGCCGGAGCCACAGCTCCCTGTCAGCCCTCCTGGCTGAACTCTCCCTCTGAACTCTCTAACCCTGCCTCAGCCCCAGGTTTATATAGGGGAAGTTCTTCCCCTCCCAGGACTGGGCAGGAGGTGTGGCATGCATAGGATTCCTGACCAAGAGACCTCCCACCTGCTCTCAGACATAACATTGCTGTTACTGTGGAAACCAAACCCCTGGGGTGCCACATTCCCCCCTAGTGAAATTTAGTACTCCGGGACTAAACATATTTTTAGAAAAACATAACAAGGTATAAACAATAATAATACAATAAGGAAAACACATAAAGATGGTTACGGCGTGTCCGCAACCGGGTGCAGTTTTGAAGAAAAGCAAGGTGTCCATTTCACCAAAACAGGGAGACGTAACCAGGTAGGGGTCTGTCCTGCCCCGAGTCCTTAACAGTCTTTAGTCCATTCCTGGGTTACGCTCCAACCATGTACAAAGGATTCCCGGTAAATCCACCAAAGACTCCCATAAATTACTAGAAACACATAATTATTTACAGGATATGGCCGCTCTCAGTCCTCGGCCAGTGGGGATAAGGAATGGCTGCTCACAGTCCTCAGCCTGGTTTAAGATAGGGGCACATGGGGAACAATTCACTAATCCCAACGGGGACCATATTTTAATTAGCAGCAGTCCTTGTACCCTTACGGGTAACTATTTACAGCTCTTTATTCACGCTACTTCCCTTCAGTAGCTATGTCCTCTTTGTGCTCCCTCCTGAGGGTAGTCCTCAGACCCGTCCGGGTCCTCTTCGCTTTCCTCGTATTGGTAGTACTGCAGCTCCTCCTCGGTTAGCTGGGTTAGTATCTCTGCGACAGTCCTCCTCCCAGGTGGCCAGGACTTTACCTCCCTTTGGGCTGCCCCGGTCAATTGGGCCACCAGGATGCTCACTTTTTGCTCCTCTGTGAGGGGGTACACCTGGAAGAGGCTATCCAGCTTTTCTCTAAAGTCATGCAGGGTATGTGACTCCCCTGAGTACTGGGGTAGCCAGGCTGCCCCCGGGATATAGGGCATGGTGAAAGGCATGACCGCAACAGCGGTGGCGCTGGCGGGGGTTGAAGCGGTGAAGCTCTCCTCCGTATCCGGCATCCTTCTCCCCCCTAGTGGACCGTGGCCTACCTTGCGATGATCCTCTTCCGTAGGCCGCGGCTCCGCAGTGGATCGTCAGGGTTGAGGACCTTCCGTCGCGCTCCTGTGACGTCGGCGTCTGCTGGGCTCCTTCCAGGACCTTACGCAACGTCCGGACGTGAGGCGGGGCTTCAATTCTCGCGCGCTTTCGGAGTCCACGCCCCTCTTCTTCCTGCGCGGCGTCTTCAAGATGGCGTCCAACGGCGGGAAAACTTCGCGGATGGCGGGAAGAAGGTAGACGATGGCGCCGGATGGCGGGAAAACTTCGCGGATGGCGGGAAGAAGGTAGAAGATGGCGCCGGATGGCGGGAAACCTCCACGGATGGCGGGAATCTTCACCACTGGTAAGTTTGAACAGTCTTTTTCAGGCACGCAGTACCCGGTGGTTGCGGGCACGAAATCCTGCCGACTACGCCAAAAGTTGACGCGCCCCTGGGCCTGTGTCGCGCTGCGTTGCGCATGCGGGAGCTTACCCGGAGCCGGATCTTTTGAGGGTTGTAGTCTCGTGGCGGTGATCCGGTCCGTGCCCAGGGAGTCAGACTAAGTGGCGCTGTATCAGCGGTAGATGTTGGACGACTACGCCACCCGTTGAGTACAGCTAAGGAGCTGCTGCTGCAGGGCAGACCGCTAATGCCGGTGGTAGGATTGTGCAGCGTGATAGTATAACCCCCAACGGGAGGGGTATGGCCTCAGGGCAGCCGACGTGGATGATGGGGGTAGCAGGAATCACTCAGAGACGATGCGGTGTGATTCAGGGTCTTTACTGGTGACAAAGATAGACCGTCCCGGAGTACTGGCTAGCGATCGGGGCCTGGTCAGTCCTTGAGCAGATGGGATCTCCCCTGGCCAGGCGGAGTTGTAGGCCTCCCAAACTGACTGTACTCTTCTGGCTACCTTGCTAGAGGCGGGTATAAGTAGCCCACGTCCCTGAGTGTACCGTGTGGTGCTCACCCGTATGGCCGGTGACTCGGGGCCTTCTAGTAGCTTCCGCTCCACGACGGCGGTGCTGGTCCCATGCGTGTGACCGTGCCTTCGGGTTTCTTGGCCAGAGGACCTGAAATCCCCTGCCTGACGGATTCTGCTGCTGGGTAGGAGTTAGTCCCCACAGCCTCGGACTCCGGGTCCGGTAAGAAATCTTCTCAGTCAGGGCGGGCTCTGCAGCTGCCAGCCCCTGACTCCTTGTAACACTGCTCCCACAGAGCTCCTGTTGTTTCTTCCCATAGCTGCTTCTCTTCTCTGTCTCTACTTCTGGCATGGCCCAGGAGCTGGGCCCAGCCGGAGCCACAGCTCCCTGTCAGCCCTCCTGGCTGAACTCTCCCTCTGAACTCTCTAACCCTGCCTCAGCCCCAGGTTTATATAGGGGAAGTTCTTCCCCTCCCAGGACTGGGCAGGAGGTGTGGCATGCATAGGATCCCTGACCAAGAGACCTCCCACCTGCTCTCAGACATAACATTGCTGTTACTGTGGAAACCAGACCCCTGGGGTGCCACACTACACATCTTCCCTCCAGTACTTTGCCAGTGACTTTGTCACAGGGTATAGTGAACATTTTGAACCCAGAGGTACGACACAGAACACAGAGTTTGATAACATTATGTCATCATATTGAATATGTTGTCATTAGTCTTAAGCGCAAGTGCTCGCTACTTGAGTTTGCATCAGGTACTCAGGTATGAAACAAGTATTGCGGAGGCTCGAGTGACATGCTCGAGTCCCCGCCTCGCATGTTTCACAGTTTTTAGACACTCAAAAAAACAACAAAAAAACCATGAAGGGATTGCCGATGCATAGCAGGCAATCCCCGTGTGTTTTTTTCTTTTGGCTGTATAACAGCCGTTAAACATATGGGGCAGAGACTCGAGCATGTCACTTGAGCACCTGCGATACTCAGTGCATACCCGGCACCCGATGCATACTCAAGTAGCGAGCACTTGCGCTCAAGACTAGTCACCATATCGTCATCATTTTTTTTTTCTTTACTTTTGAAAAAATCCCAACCTCAACACAACCCTAACCCTAAAACAACCCTAAGGCCAGGGCCCCATTATCAGTATCTGGTCAGTAAGGGCTTGGTTTTTGCGGAACAAGTTGACGGTTTTATTGGTATCATTTTCGGGCACATGACATTTTTTGGGAGCTTTCTACTCCTATTTTTGGGAGGCAGAACAAACAAAAACCAACAATTCAGGAATTGTTTTTACTTTTTTTATGCTGTTCCACGTGTGGTAAAATTGATAAGGTCGCTTTATTCTTCGGGTCAGTACATTTACTGCTATACTACATTTATATAGTTTTTTTATGTTTTGGCGCTTTTACACAATAAAAATGCATCTGAATTGATGATATTTCACCAACGAGGAATTGGTCTTCACATTCCGGAGTTATGTTCATCATACTTATCTGAATAAATACCAGTGACAGACTGCTGTATATTAATACAATAGCTTTTTTGATATGGAGGTTTTTAAAATTAGTGGTTCCTCTCAATCCTTATATATTTATTATTGTTTTAAATAAATTACATACACATTTTTTATTGTTCATATATGCACTGTAGCACTTTCATTAGTGTATGGAAAGTATGATCAATTGTTATTCACTTTGTGTCGTTTATTTTTAGTTCACAATCATATACAGTACAGACCAAAAGTTTGGACACACCTTCTCATTTAAAGATTTTTCTGTATTTTCATGACTATGAAAATTGTACATTCACACTGAAGGCATCAAAACTATGAATTAACACATGTGGAATTATATACTTAACAAAAAAGTGTGAAACAACTGAAAATATGTCTTATATTCTAGGTTCTTCAAAGTAGCCACCTTTTGCTTTGATGACAGCTTTGCACACTCTTGGCATTCTCTTGATGAGCTTCAAGAGGTAGTCACCGGAAATGGTTTTCACTTCACAGGTGTGCCCTGTCAGGTTTAATAAGTGGGATTTCTTGCCTTATAAATGGGGTTGGGACCATCAGTTGTGTTGTGCAGAAGTCTGGTGGATACACAGCTGATAGTCCTACTGAATAGAGTGTTAGAATTTGTATTATGGCAAGAAAAAAGCAGCTAAGCAAAGAAAAACGAGTGGCCATCATTACTTTAAGAAATGAAGGTCAGTCAGTCCGAAAAATTGGGCAAACTTTGAATGTATCCCCAAGTGCAGTTGCAAAAACCATCAAGCGCTACAAAGAAACTGTCTCACATGAGGACCGCCCCAGGAAAAGAAGACCAAGAGTCACCTCTGCTTCTGAGGATAAATTTATCCGAGTCACCAGCCTCAGAAATCCCAAGTTAACAGCAGCTCAGATTAGAGACCAGGTTAATGCCACACAGAGTTCTAGCAGCAGACACATCTCTTCAACAACTGTTAAGAGGAGACTTTGTGCAGCCGGCCTTCATGGTAAAATAGAATTACATAAAATACTGATTGAAATAGTGGACAGAATTCACACTAGTGGTCACCACTGATACAGATAATTAGTATAAATTAGGAAGGGTTTATAGAAGGGAAAAGGTGTGTGAATAAAATATAACTTTTATTAATATAATTAAAAAAACTCTTATTTTGTGAATTATTGGTGAATAAATATTCATACATCAAATTATGTATATAGGGCCACTGCTGTGTATTTATATGCAGTGCTAGCCCACAAATCACTTATTTCAAGTGTGAGGACACAAAAATAAATTATCCACAGCCAATGTCCCTATAATTATTGGCTGGGTATTATAAGTTATGTGTCCCAGGTATCCCAACATTCTCCGTCATAAAGTAAATAATAACATATATAAAGTGCCGTGGAAATATGTGAGATGATAGTTAATTTTCCACCAGTGAGCCTAAATGACTTCTTATATACTCTGCATTATTAATAAATTAATGCCGATATTAAAGATGAGCTATTTCGAAAGAGAAGAGACTTTTCGAAAGAAATTACTCTAAACAATCAATCAAAAGGGCATATAATATTGCCTTAAGGACGGAGAGGAAGGACCTTTTAATCCCGAAGACTCGAAATCAAGACGAAACGTTGAGATTTATAACCGAATACCATCAAGATTGGCAAATTATGATTAATATCTTTAATAAACATTGGGGGATTTTAAAATCGGATAGAGATCTTGATCGATATCTCACACCAAAGGCCTCAATAGGATATCGGAAAACTACATCTATCTCTAACCTTTTGGTCTCGAGTCATTTTAAACGCAATAATAGAATTGTAAATGTAAGGGATCCGGGTTTCTTCCCCTGTAAACTATGCAAGGCCTGTCAAATTTTGACCCCTATGAAATCCTTTAGGGATGCTTTTGGAAAAAACTTTACCATACACCAACATTTAAATTGCTCTTCGGTTGGAGTGATTTATTGTTTGGAGTGCACATGTGGACTCAGATATGTAGGTAAGACAACCAGAGATCTGAGGACACGCATCAGAGAACATATTAGGAGTATCATTAACTTTGATAAGGACGAACAAATATGTAGAGAAAGACAAAAAATTTTCATTCCTACCCCCATCGCCAAGCATTTCAAACATGCACATGACTTAAGATGGAAAGATCTGAAAGGATGGGCAATTTTTCAACATAAGCTGGATATTAGGGGTGGAGATTTGGAACAATTCTTGTTAAAAATGGAAAGCCAGTGGATATTCCGTTTAAATACGGTTAATCCACATGGACTGAACGAAAATTTCAATTTTGGTTGTTTTTTATGACGTTTCTCTATACTCTGCACAGTAACTTTTTGACCTGTCTCTGGCCTTGGGGTTGTAAGTTGTGCATTTCCAATGATTTTTTCCTGCTTTACAATGAATTGATTTATGTCTATTTGCCCTCTGAAAATATTGATGCATCTGGTTTTCTTTCCCAGATGTATCAGTTGAAATATAGAGAATCAAATATACTTATACCTCTATTCTCTACACTATCCCATCAATCTTCCTCACTTTGTATTTGAGGTGGGGGAATGAAGGATTTAGCTTTATTCATATTCACTGGGGAGTGAACTATCATAGATAATATGAGAAGAGAATTAGAGGTTTGCAATAAAGATCCCCCTTAAATGCAATTGATGTTCGATATGTACAAGATTTCTTCAATCTGATAGATCTATACATATAATAATACTTTATGGTATTATTATTCTAATGCGTAGCCTTTCAGGTATATTATCAGCCAACCTAATAGTATGGGATAAAACGGGAATTTAACCATTATCTTTACAATTTCTGGTATTTTTAAAATTTCATTTGGAATTATTTAATTACATGTTTCTGCCAATGCAGGTATGTGGACTCTCTGATTGGCTGATAGACCTGTCAATCTTGACAGGAGGTATAAGAATCCTGAGAAGGCGGCCGATCCCGCCCTTAGAAAAAGCCGGTAATCACGGCGAAACGCGCGTCAGGGACGTTCATTCTTATAATCTATATGTGGTGACACATCCCAGGATCCACACACCACTCTCTGTCACTTTAATTCTTACCCTGCCGGCTTAATACATAAAGCGGCAGTGACCGCGTGCAGGCTATCTGCACGCGATCTGAATGAGAACGCTGTCGGGGAGATAAGAGGCTCTGCTCTCCACGTGCTCTAGCCAGCAATACAAACTGGCAGCTAACTGCACGACTTCTATAATCAATCATTTCTATTCGGCCGGCTTAATATATGAAGCAGCAGTGATAGCGTGCAGATTATCTGCACGAGGTCTGAGTGAGAGCGCTGCGGGGGAGACAGTGTGTTCTGACCTCCACGTGAAGCAAATGATATACATTGACATCTCACTTTATCTTTAATCTCTGCAATATATAATAGTAATTGCTAGCAGACCACCCGCACACAGCAAGAATGTACACGCTGTGGGATTAAATGAGCACCCTTATATTTACGGGTATGACTTGATAGAACAGCGGTATTAACCGCATAGACCACCCATATTAGATTAGTGCTTGGCTCAGAGATACAAATCCAGCTATATAGCTGTTTTTTTCATGCCAGCTTTAATAGTGAGATTGCAAGGAAATAGCTCATCTTTAATATCGGCATTAATTTATTAATAATGCAGAGTATATAAGAAGTCATTTAGGCTCACTGGTGGAAAATTAACTATCATCTCACATATTTCCACGGCACTTTATATATGTTATTATTTACTTTATGACGGAGAATGTTGGGATACCTGGGACACATAACTTATAATACCCAGCCAATAATTATAGGGACATTGGCTGTGGATAATTTATTTTTGTGTCCTCACAATTGAAATAAGTGATTTGTGGGCTAGCACTGCATATAAATACACAGCAGTGGCCCTATATACATAATTTGATGTATGAATATTTATTCACCAATAATTCACAAAATAAGAGTTTTTTTAATTATATTAATAAAAGTTATATTTTATTCACACACCTTTTCCCTTCTATAAACCCTTCCTAATTTATACTTCATGGTAAAATAGCTGCTAGGAAACCACTGCTAAGGACAGGCAACAAGCAGAAGAGACTTGTTTGGGCTAAAGAACAAAAGGAATGGACATTAGACCAGTGGAAATCTGTGCTTTGGTCTGATGAGTCCAAATTTGAGATCCTTGGTTCCAACCACCGTGTCTTTGTGCGACGCAGAAAGGTGAACGGACGGACTCTACATGCCTGGTTCCCACCGTGAAGCATGGAGGAGGAGGTGTGATGGTGTGGGGGTGCTTTGCTGGTCAAACTGTTGGGGATTTATTCAAAATTGAAGGCATACTGAACCAGCATGGCTACCACAGCATCTTGCAGCGGCATGCTATTCCATCCAGTTTGCGTTTAGTTGGACCATCATTTATTTTTCAACAGGACAATGACCCCAAACACACCTCCAGGCTATGTAAGGGCTATTTGACCAAAAAGGAGAGTGATGGGGTGCTACGCCAGATGACCTGGCCTCCACAGTCACCAGACCGGAACCCAATCGAGATGGTTTGAGGTGAGCTGGACCGCAGAGTGAAGGCAAAAGGGCCAACAAATGCTAAGCATCTCTGGGAACTCCTTCAAGATTGTTGGAAGACCATTTCTGGTGACTACCTCTTGAAGCTCATCAAGAGAATGCCAAGAGTGTGCAAAGCAGTCATCAAAGCAAAAGGTGGCTACTTTGAAGAACCTAGAATATAAGACATATTTTCAGTTGTTTCACACTTTTTTGTTAAGTATATAATTCCACATGTGTTAATTCATAGTTTTGATGCCTTCAGTGTGAATGTACAATTTTCAAAGTCATGAAAATACAGAAAAATCTTTAAATGAGGTGTGTCCAAACTTTTGGTCTGTACTGTATACTCATTACTTAGTTTATTTTTCAATTTTCTTCTTTCTTACTTACATTTTTCACATTTGCTTACCGCCCCCCCCCCCACTGCTTATTCATAATAGGTCACTAACATTCATTCATTCACCTTTCACACTTCTGTTTTACGTTTCAGGACATGAGGCTCCTTGTATATTTATTGCACTGAGCCCAGCCGGCGGTTATTTGACCCTTGTGTTCTAACATGGAGCGTAGAAGTCGCCATCTTGTTTTGCGCTCCAACGCTGAACGCATACCGCCGTCACTTCTGCCCTATTGATGCGCTCAAGCGAGTCGAGTCACGCGGACCGGATGTGACGTTGACATGTCATGCATGACGATCCCTCTCCCTGTTACCAGCTAATCGCGGCTTGCTATATCGCACTTTGCACCCTTTTTGGCCGACTCCGGCTTAAATACTAACTCTGCCTTTTTGTTCCTTGTGCCTAGTCAAAGCCCAGATGGCGAAAAGTGCGTTGTGTGCAGCAGCATGTGTGTGTGGTTTCAGCTCATGCCGGTATGTTAATTTTTTCTGGCGATATGGCACCAGAGAGATTCCGCAGAATCCCACCACTGCCACCACATGTGAAGGATCCACACCTCGCCACCCGCCTGACATCACAGTTACGTCTGACGGATCACATGATATGGATCTGCCCTTTGCACCAACGTGACGTTCCGCACCCCCTTGAGGAAGCATAATGTCAGATTGGTACAGTTCTACACAGACACCCCCTGTCCACACAGGTACAGGAAGGTACCGGGCATGAGAAGAGGTTGCCCACTCAGTGTCTGACGTGGCACCACACTCGCTCACACCCCTGACAGGCTGAGAGGCCCCTTCCACTAGCCCCAGTGAAACAGAACCTTGTCAGCTTGGTAGAGCTGCTACCAGTTTCTATTAGATATAAGCCCCCCGGTCCGTTAACGGGAATTATCGGGCCAGAAACCAGCCCCGGTATTGTGTTAGTTGGACCGTACAATGGACATGAGGATTCGTGGATCGAGATAAAAGATCAGCCCAAGGTTAAACTATATATTTAATCGCCATCACATCGCCTATATACATAAGGATTATAAATACATAATGGTCAGAGATGCAAACACAATAGTAGTGGTACAAAAGATAAAAACAGATATGAAGAGTGAGCTACCAGTCAGATGGAAAGCCTGGCTTGTGGGGGAGGGCTGCCACATGGGAGGCTTGTGGGTCCCTCTGTGGGGATGACTTCCCTCACATGATGAGTCATCGCGACCTCCCAGAGAAAAAGCCCTAGGCTAGAACTGCAGGAGCTTTTAAACTCTCTGGGTCACTCCCCCTCCTGCCCCCTGGACTGGACCTAAATCTCCACCCATTGCCTCCCTCAGCTATAAACTCCAAAAACAAAAATGGGTTATACTTCCTTAATGGACGGTCCTAGGGAGCCGGTTCTGGTGTCATCACGATCCAGCCGGGCCTCTGCTACACGAGGAGACTAAAGACAGTGGCCCTACGGGTCTTCAAAAGGCTGTGTCTGGTATCTCCCCATCCCTACGCGCTAGACTGGGCTGGGAGTAAGGCTGACATTCCCCATTCTCTTGGGATCTTGAAAATCTATTTTATAAATAAGTAGGACATATAGCATTTCCATAATTTGGTATTGAATTATAGTTGTCTGACACAAAGGGAACTGCATGGCTTGGATCTCCAGGGGGTCTTCCTATTGAAGCCCACCAGCTAGCTAGTGGGGGTGTAATTTCTTGGCTTGGAGCTGCTAAGTGAGATATTTGTCACTCACTCTCTCGGGGCCCCCTTCCTCCTTCTTGGCTGTAGAAGTGTCCAGTTACAACTGTATGCAGTAGATCTTTATAATCCCCTGCCAAATAGGATACAATGATTGACATGGGATTATATCTACAATATTCTTTACATATTTTGCATTTTTATTGCATCGTTTTATTCTGAGAGCTATAACTTATTTTTCAGCTGATGGAGCTGTATGGTGGTTTGATTCTTGCGGGACAAGATGACGTTTTCAGTGGTACCATTTTTATTTACATTTGTCTTTTTGATTGCGTTTTATTCCATTTTGTGTTCGGCGGTATGATGATAAAGCACTGTTTTTTGCATTTTTTTTTTACACCGTGTTCACTAAATGGGTTAACGAGTGGGACAGTTTTAGAGGTCAGGTCGTTCTGGACGTGGTGATACCAAATATGTTTACTTTTATCGTTTCGTTTTTTTCATAATAATATTTATTTATGGGTATAATATATTTTTATTCTTTAAGATTTTTTCATTTTGTTTTATATTTTTCCAATTTTTTTTTACTTTCTGACACTTTTTTACTTTGTACTACTATGGGACTTTCATTTTTTTGCAGGCTGATTGCTTGTATAGCATAGGGATGCAGCAGCATCTCTAAGCTATGCAGGCTGTAAGCTCTGCACTGACACAAGTTAGACAGATAGTGCTCTGCACATGATCTAACAAACTTGCTGGTGCCTGGTGACCCGGATGTAGTCATGAAGACATCGGGTCACCATGGCAACAAACAAGACCACCACACTGAGACAGCGAGGGGTCTCCGATCCAAGGTAGGAGGGGCTGTCTTACCTCTGCCTGCTCCCGAAATGCTGCGATCGACTTCAAATCACAGCATTTTGGGGGTTAATGTGCCGGGCTGCTCCTGGCACAGAATACTGGGTGTCAGCTGTCAGAATCAGCTGACACTCGGAGCTGAACGCGCCAGCACAGCATGTGTGCGGGCGCGATCGCCGAGGTGTAATAATACGTACCTGGTCATTAAGGCCCAGGGCACAGGGATGTCTTATTACGCCTCATGCCAGAAAGGAGTTAAAGAAATTTTTGTATGACTGTGACGCTGGATTTCCTGCATTTCCATTGCTGGTGAGCTGGATTTTTCCTATAAAGTCTGTTAGTGCAGTTAATAGTTACCATCAGTTTTCCTCTAGTCAGATAGGTTGAGATCACTTGGACACTAAGTTTGTGTTAAAAAACTCAAAAGAGAATAAAAAAAGTTAGAGAAGACCTCCATGTGTTATACACGTATTTTCCCATCAATATTTTGCCACAAATCAATTTATTGTGGAAAACTCATCATGGCTGGCAAACTGAAATGTTACCAGATTCTCTCATCTGCTCCTCAATGTTTGCTGATCCCTCAGTGCACACGGTGTATAATGCAGTCACAGCTCCCGGCACCTACTTCCAGCTGTTAGGAGGTGCTGGGAAGTTTCCTTCAGTTAATGCTGACTGATATTATAGTGAATGATCCCCAGTGAATAGACCATGCTGGCGATGTGGAGCATTATTCTATTCAGGGGTCGCCCACCCGTCACCTCCAGTGACTCCGCTCAGTAAGCGCTGCAGCTGCAAGAACTGGTAATAATCAGTGTGGGGCGTCACATTTCTCCCGCAGCGGCCATTTCATCCATCTGCCACATTCTTACACTGTCTTGTCCACATTTACACCATCTAGTTAGTTAGTTACTTATTTTCTGCCAGAAATGTGAGCTACAATTTTGGTGTAATTTCTGGAGCAGAATGTTAGGCCCCGCCCATTTCCCATAAGCCACACCCCTTTTCAGCTAAGCCACGCCTCTTGTCAGACAAGGCACAGAAAGGGTTTAAAACATGTGAAGCAAATCATGAAATACAGATTTTGCTGCAAAGAACTACAGGATTCTGTCATTTAGCTGATAAATCTCTCCCAGTGACTTCTGATTAATATTTAGATTTGTATTGAACATAAACCGCAATCGTATGACCATTAATAGATAACCAGCCTTCTTTATACACGTTCAATTGTTACCATAAGTTATTTTCCCCCAAAATATCTCTGCAGATCCTCTAAATGAATCTATGTAAAATATGAAGAGCTATATATGGAGAGCTATATATGCCCCCACATTATCTGCACAGGGCCACATAATATACAGTATTTGGGGAACATTATAGTAAAATGTATTATAGCACTATAACAGCATCCTGTCCCTTTAAATCTTCAGATACTTCTGTCACCATGGTAACTGCATTTCTGAACAACCAATAGGATTGCTCAGTTTGAATTTGAAAAAAAAAAAAAAAAGAAGAAGTCAGTCTGTTATATCTCATCCGAGTGTGAAGACAGACACCTGCAGTCAGCGCGAGATTCCAGGTATAAGACGTCTATAAGATAACGGAGGAGCCACATCCCATCACACGCACTCACAGACCACAACCAAGACGTCCTGAGAAATCTGCTCAGCACCAACTTATTATTCCCCAACACACAATAGGATGAGATATCAGGGGGTGAGGCCGCACTCGTCACATCTCCCATCTGGATGGATCCGGCGACTAGATCCCGATATTTACCCCCCGCTCTGCTCCTCCATGGGGAACGGCCCCGGCGCACACAGGATGGCCGCAGTGTAGTATTGCTAGTACTCTGCACGATACCCCGTCCTCCATATATACCACATACTAAAGGGGAGCTCCCAACAAGTTATCACCTATCTGCGGGATAAGATCAGAGTCCGACCACTGGGAACCACCAATCGCCAGAACAGGGCCCTGTTATCCTGTTAGGAGGCAGCGGCAGTACCCTCGCCCAACCACCGAGGGTGCCAGAGAACGTTGAGTACAGCTCCTGCAGGCCCCAGAGAGGGTGAATGGAGCGGCGGTGGAGCATGTGCACCTCCTCTACCATCTAACGGGGATAAAAGTTCTGGTGACGGCTGGAGTTCCCAGCGGACGGACCCCACTGATCTATAAGTCATCACCTATCCCAGGTATAAGTGATAACTTGTTCCAACTGAAAATCCCCCTGTAATGAAGCCGACATATGTAACAGTCAGTATCCTATACATTTCCCAATGTTGCCCTTCCCCTGCACCAGAATTTATAGTCAAAACCCCTGCTGACTATTCCTGATGTTTTATAGGATTTGGATACATTGTCAGTGAAGATGTCAGCAGTCACCATGTGCCCCGGATACGTCCCCCCTGAGGAGATACTGAGAAGACTGGCGTATTGTACGAAGCTTCTCCCTTCTCCCCTCTACAAGAAGGAGCGCCTCATGCCAACCAACCCAGAAGCCCAAAGAAGGTATACTGTAAGGAGAGAAGAACGGCCCGCTCCACCCATAAGCATCCAAGCCAGGGAGAAAAGGAAACGGGAAGAAGAAGAACAAATGGCTCTAAGAGAAATGCTGGACTATCTGGATGAAGAGGAAGACAAGAAAGAAGAGCAGAAGGCGGCAAAGAAGATCAAACTGGACATTAAGCTCCCGAGAAGCAGCACAAGAAGAAGCAGGACCAGGCCGCACAACTTCCACCACCAAGTCAGCCAAGTCTTCCCTATGACAAGAAAGAAGAACATCCTGTGGACCGTCCTGCTGGGACCTCTCTGCCGATAACATCAGATGCGGCATTACCGGCCCGTAAGTATAAAAACACCAGTAATAATAATAGCAGGAGAATAGTAATATAGTGGGAATAGATCAGTATTAGACTAACAAGAGTAATTATATTAGTGATAATAAGAAAGTCCTAAAAGTAGTAATAAAATATCCGTAGTAATAGTACAGTAGTAGGTGGAATAGCAGTGTGATCCGGGGTCCTAGGACTGATCGCCTTTTCTCGGGGTCAAGAAGGAATTTTTCCCCTGTGACACAAATTGGCTGAATGTGTCCTGGGGTTTTTGCCTTCTTCTGGATCAACAGTGTAGGAATAGGGTAGTATTAATGATAATAGAAAAGTTAGAATAATAGTTATAAAATAGCAGTATTAATAATAGTAAGAATATAAAATAGTTATATCTATAAAAAGAACAAAACACTAAATTAAAATAATTATAGTAGTAGCTCAATCAGTAGTGTAAAGTGAAACAGTCATAGAAAAGTTAGAATAGTACTATAAGATAGCAGGACGTAAGTAATAAATATAAAATCTATAAAAAGAACAAAACCTAATCTAAAAGTTAGAATAGTTCTGTAATAAAATAGCGGGATATTAATAATAGTATAATATCTATAAAAAGAACAAAACCCTATATATAAAATAATAACTATAGTAGTAGTATAATTAGCACTGCAATATTAATTAGATAACTAGTAATAACATAATTAGGTTTGATCCAGGGTCCTAGGACTGATCGCCTTTTCTCGGGGTCAAGAAGGAATTTTTCCCCAGTGACACAAATTGGCTGAATGTGTCCTGGGGTTTTTGCCTTCTTCTGGATCAAAAGCTTTAGACATAGGGATTTTAGTAATACCATTATTAGAGTCACAAGAGTAATAAAAAAAATGATAAAACTAATAAATAAAGTAAATAATAAAAGGTACATTTTTAATAAATCGTAAAAATGGTAGTAATAAAAAGATATTTGTGAGGCCGAGTTCCAGTTAGTAAATAAATTAGTGTCAGGTTAGTGTAGGGACCCATCTGAAGAGGTCGCCTTGTCGTTGGCAGATGGGCTCGCACAATTTGCTCAAAATGTGCGCTAAGAACCTCATATTTACAGTACAGACCAAAAGTTTGGACACACCTTCTCATTTATAGATTTTTCTGTATTTTCATGACTATGAAAATTGTACATTCACACTGAAGGCATCAAAACTATGAATTAACACATGTGGAATTATATACTTAACAAAAAAGTGTGAAACAACTGAAAATATGTCTTATATTCTAGGTTCTTCAAAGTAGCCACCTTTTGCTTTGATGACTGCTTTGCACACTCTTGGCATTCTCTTGATGAGCTTCAACTTTTGGTCTGTACTGTATATCTATAGTAAATCTAGCAGTAATACCATTCAGGAGATATAGATATACATGTATACACTCGTTTTGTGAATAACTTTTTGTGCAGCACCACAGCAGCAGGTATACAGGTATAGGGAGCTCACATCTAATGATAGTGTTACAGTGATATTATAGCTGGGCCTTAACGGGAATCTGTCAGCAGGTTTTTGCTATGTAATCTGACAGCAGCATGATGTAGGGACAGAGACCCTGATTCCAGCGATGTGCCACTTACTGGGTGCAGCAATTGTGATAGAATCACACTTTTCTCTGTAGCAGAGCTCAGATGTTGAGCCCTGTATAACCCCGAACACACCATTGATTGGCAGCTTTCTATGTACACTGTATATTGACAGAAAGCCGCTAACCAGTGATGGCGGTGTGGTTGGACTAGGAGACACGAGACACCTAGTCTTGTAGTGATAACGTCCTGCTGATAAAATACTGATTGTATTAAAACAGCAAAACACACCCAGTAATTGACACATCACTGGAATCAGACTCTCTACCCTTAACCTGCTGAAAGATTAAGAATAACTGGTTCCCGAGAAGCATCGAAAATATACTTCACAGTCAGGATCCAGCACCTGCTCAATAGTGCACATTTTCATCAGGCAGGTGTCGTCAGGGCACCTACGAGATCTGCAGCAGTCGTACAGCTGTATTACACAGTCCCGCTGCTGGAGGAGCTATTCCTGATCCTGCCAGTTTAACCCCTTATACCCCACCGTCAGTAGCAACCACAGCATCTAGATGGTTTGGACAGAAGGAGAGGGAGATACGATTACGGTGCTGATGAGTTTCTATAGAAGTTGGGGTCCTAACAGTGACCCCCATGACTGACATCTTACTGCTCCTATTAGACCTTGACTGAAGAAAGGTCTATTAGGACATCGGTCAAAGTAATGTCACCTGCTCTGCAGCTACTGGAAATACCTAGGTCTGATTACTTTCCCATTTGCAAAATGTGATTTTGCGCTGCACCTACAGCAGCACTGTTTTACCATCATCATCAGTGACAGGACCTCCAGCCTTTCCTGAGATTGATCAGTGGAGGAAGAAGCTTTCAGTTCCTTGTTCCACCATTCAGTTCACCTGTATGTCTCTGCTAGCAGCTGATTGGACTGGTTAGTGCAACCAGCTGTGACATGCCACTGCTGCCTTGCACTGTGTGCAATTGCAAAAAGAACTTCGGCACTCCATACATGAATATATAAGAAATATTGTATCTAGACCAGTGATTTTCAACCTTTTTTGAGCCGCGGCACACTTTTTATACTTAGAAAATCCTGGGGCACACCACCAACCAAAATAGCACAAAATGACACTAAAACAGTCATATTATACATATAGTTAATAATATAGATTCTAAATTTATTTTACTCACTCAGTGTGAAACCTGGGCCGGTTTCGATAAACACAAAATGGTGGCAGGAATGGTGGAAAGACACACATGAAGCTCTTCCTCAACAGTTCTCAGTTTCTCCCTGTTTTTAGTTTTTATCGCAGTCAAGCTTGAGAAGCCCAGCTCACATAGATATGTGGTTGAAAATGGGAGCAATGTCAAAATAGCTTTGTTGGCCAGAATGGGGAACTCCTTGGCAACAGATAACCAAAAACTGTCCAAAGGAAGATCAGCAAACTTTAGCTTTAAACCGCGATCTTGCTTCAGTTCAACGAGTTCCTCTTGCTCCTTTAAAGTCATGTCCTTTCCAGCAACGGATAATGAGCTGTATGGGTCCCTAACCCAGTCAAGGCATTCTGTGAAGGCTGAAGAGAAATAGAACGATAACTTCTCCTCAAGAGTTTTCAAATGTCTGCCAATCGCTTCGCACATTGCAGCAGTATTGTCATCATGCAGTTTCTCGGTGAGTGGGAACATCTGAAGGTTGCCACCCTGCACATGTTGTTGCCAGAGCTGCACCTTTAAACGGAATCCGTTCATTTTATCAGTGCTTGTAAGCAGGTTTTCATTTCGACCTTGCATCCGTGTGTTTAGTTCATTCAGATATTGAAATATATCAGCCAGGTATGCCAGCTTTGCACACCACTCATCACTTGCAAGCAGCTTTGAATAATCGGACCTCTCGTTTGTAAGAAATATTTTAAGTTCTTCTCGCAACTCATACACACGGGCCAGCACTTTGCCGCGTGACAGCCACCTGACCTCCGTGTGAAGCAATAAGATTTTATGCTCCGCTCCCATTTCTGTACACAAAGACGCAAATAAGCGACATCTCAAAGGTCGCGTCTTCACAAAGTTCACTATGCGCACAACATCATCCAACACAGGAGCTAGATCTGCTGGTAAGGTCTTTGCAACGAGGGCCTCACGGTGCAAGAAACAGTGGGTAGCAAGAACATCTGGGTTTCTTTCTTTAACCCTACTTACAAAGCCTTTGATGCGCCCGACCATGGCTGCGGCTACATCAGTGCAGACACCTGTGCAGTTTTCCCATGTAAGTCCACTTTTATCAAGATATTCCGATGTGACTTGGAATATTGCCTCTCCTGTTGATTTTTCTGTCAGTGCCTTGCAAAATAGGAAGTTTTCTCTAATCGCTTCACCATCCACAAAACGCACATTGGCCAACAACTGACAATGTCCACTGATATCCGTCGACTCATCAAGTTGCAAGGCAAATTTCTTACTGATGCGCACCTTTTCCAAAACAACTGTTTCAATGTCCGCAGACAAGTCATCAATCCGTCTGGCAATTGTGTTATCAGAGAGAGGCACTTTAGCCATCTCTTTAGCTGCTTCAGGGCCAAGCATCTCATTTACAATAGCTTTACAAGCTGGTAGTATTAATGTTTCTGCCACAGTGTGGGACTTTTTTGATTTAGCTATGAGTTCAGCAACAAGGTAGCTAGCTTTGAGGGCTCTCTCATTTACCTTTGTGCTTTTTCTCAAAAAAGTTGCCCCTTTCTCATTGTTTGTACGCAAGCGTACAAAATACTCCATCGGTTTATTTTGAACGGAAGGGTGTTTCGTTTGGACATGGCGTTTAAGTTTGCTTGGCACCATAGCGCTATTGGAAAGCTTCTCACCACACACCAAGCACAGTGGTGTTGGTGCTGTCGCATCCCCAGTTGAAGTAAATCCAAATGAAAGATAGCTTTCACTGTATTGCCTTGAGCTCACCGTCTTGTCTTTTTTCTTTTGTCGAACTCTCATACTAGGGCCTTCATTTGGGTTAGAATTGTGTCCAGGGTCCTGTTCGGCATTTGCCTTTTCCATTCTCAAATACTTCTCCATCACTGCTGAGATAGTGTGCGCAGCCACACACTAAAATAGAAGAGTATTACATTATCTGCCACACTTAAAGGACCTCTGCTAGGCATATTTCATTCCTGAGGGCTTAAAAAGCAGCTCTCGTGGTGACAAGAAGCTGATTTAAACCCCCCAAGAGTGAACTTCGCGAGAGCTGTATGTGTGTGATAATAACTTCTATTACTACGGTCTGCATTTCCTGCTTGAGTTGACACTAGTGACGTAGCACTCAGCTTTCTCTATAAGTAGAATAGAGCCGGCTGCCAAGTGCTACGCCACTAGAGTCAATTCAAGCAGGACATGACTGCTGAAGAACGGTACTAATATCATTTATTATTCCATACATACAACTCTCACGGAGTTCACTCTTGGGGGTTTTAAATCAGCTTCTTACCACCACAAGAGCTACTTTTTTAGCCCTCAAGAGTGAAATATGCCTGGCAGAGGTCCTTTCAATAAATTATTTATTTTAAAAAAGTGAAATAAAAAAGGATAACCCCCTCATATATTCAATCCCATGTAACCTCATAAATACAGTCCCACGTATATGAGCACATGATTATCAGCATCATATACTGTGGTGATGTGCACTGTACAGCGCCACAGTATATGGTGCTGATTATTATGTGGCTCATATACTGCAATATAAAGGGGTACAATGAGAAGTACTATGGCCATGAGGCCAGAGTACAAGTGCCAGCTCATATACTCAGCATATGAGCTGGTACTTGTAGTACTCCAGCCTCATGACTATAGTATTTCTCATTTTACATTTCTCATTGTTATATGCAGTATACTGCTGGAGTACTAAATGTTATGTTCTGCTACCAAAGCTAAGGAAAGAGAGGAGATCTGTCCCTACTATAAGACTCAGCTGAATCCCTACGATGTAACAGGGAACCTGATCCTGCGATCAGACCTGCTAAAGTCCTAATCTAGTCTGTACGGAGACCTATAGATGTGAGGAGGGAATCCCTACAAGTACTAAGGACTGGGAGGAATATGGGACACCTCCTAACAGAAATAGTAGCAGACAGATGAACAAACAAAATAGATAGAACATAGAGGTCCGTAGACCAAGCAAACTAACAGAGTTAGATACAGAGCACAGGCTAGCTAGAAAGTAGATATACAATGAAGTCCAGCAAAGCCAGAAGGGCGGAGCAGGATTAAATAGGCCAACAAGGTCATGTGACCAGCAAAGGAAAAAAACCTAACAGCAAGGTTCTAACAGTACCCCCCCTTCTAAGAGGATCCTCCGGATCCCCTAGGACCAGGCTTATCAGGAAATCTCCTGTGAAACGCTCTGATAAGTCTGGACGCGGAAACATCATCTGACCTCACCCAAGAGTTATCCTCGGGTCCGAAACCTTTCCAGGCCACAAGATACTGCAAACTACCTCTATACCGTCTAGAGTCAAGGATGCGAGAAATTTCATATTCCCCGTCCTCCACCACCGGAGGAACAGAGGCAGAGGCGTCACCATCCGACACAACAGCTTTTTTTAACAGAGAGACATGAAAGACCGGATTAATTCTCCAGGAGGTAGGAACCTCCAACCTAACAGCAGATTGGTTGACAACCTGAAGCACCTTAAAGGGCCCTACAAACTTGGGACCCAATTTCTTAGAAGGAATCCTCAACCGCAGATTCCTAGAGGACAACCAAACCATGTCACCAACAGCGAACAAAACCTCCTGTCGTTTCCTATCAAAGTAGTCTTTAGATTTTCTGTTGGCCTCCTGAAGATTACCACGCACATCCGTCCAAACTCTTTCCAAATTACCGGAAAAATTCTCCTCCTCAGGCACGGCAGATCCCAACTTGGAGAACGACCCAAACGACGGATGTCTCCCAGAACAACAAAAAAAAGGCGAACAACCAGCAGAAGAAGATGTATGATTGTTCAGAGCAAATTCAGCAAGTGGCAGAAACTCAGACCACCCCTCTTGATTGTCTGCCACAAAACAACGCAAGAACTGCTCAACATCCTGGTTTTTCCTTTCTGTCTGGCCATTAGATTCAGGATGATATCCGGACGAAAACGACAAATGAATTCCCAACCTGTCACAAAAGGCACGCCAAAAACGAGCCACGAAC
Source organism: Phyllobates terribilis (assembly GCF_046119375.1). Taxonomy (NCBI): domain Eukaryota; kingdom Metazoa; phylum Chordata; class Amphibia; order Anura; family Dendrobatidae; genus Phyllobates; species Phyllobates terribilis. The sequence goes on along the minus strand of NW_027362768.1, from coordinate 350,105,846 downwards.
TGAGGACCCCTATCAGAAACAATGTCAGTAGGAACGCCATGAAGTCTGACAATTTCCTTGACAAAGGCCTTAGCGAGAGCTTTAGCGCAGGGCAGTTTGACGAAGGGAACCAAGTGACACATCTTGCTAAAACGGTCCACGACCACCCAGATGACAGTAAAACCCTCAGAGGAGGGAAGGTCAGTTATAAAGTCCATAGCCAAATGTGTCCAAGGAGCACTGGGAACCTCCAAAGGACAAAGCAACCCCGCAGCAGGAGTATGTGAGGACTTAGATCTAGCACATATAGTACATTGGCGCACCCACTTAATGACTTCCTTCTGCCATCCAGGCCACCAAAAACTGCGACCCACCAGTCTCTTGGTCTCAGAGATTCCGGGATGACCTGCCAACCGAGATTCGTGACACTCAACAAACAAATCTCTCCTAAAGGTCCCAGGCACAAACAACCTCCCATGAGGAGTGTTAGATGGGGCATTCTCCTGAGCTTTAAGAATCTCATCTTCCAAAACGGAGTCTAAAGCAGCTATCACAACACCTTCTTGTAAAATGTTTTCCTCTTTCTCAGCACCGACTATGGGAGAAAAACTGCGAGACAAGGCATCCGCCTTAACATTCTTAGTACCAGGGATGTAAGTAACGGAGAAATTAAACCGCGAGAAAAACAGTGCCCACCTAGCCTGACGGGCATTCAGGCGCTTGGCAGCATCAAGATATATCAGATTTTTATGATCCGTAAGAACCTGAACGGGAAATTCCGCACCTTCCAAGAAGTGGCGCCAGTGTTCAAATGCGAGTTTAATAGCCAATAATTCCCGATTACCAATATCGTAATTCAGTTCAGTCTCCGAAAATTTTTTTGAAAAAAAGGCACAGGGATGTAATCCATCCCCGTTATCCTGAGACAATACTGCGCCAACCCCCACAGAGGAAGCATCAACCTCAACCAAAAACGGCCTAGTAACATCAGGCTGCATAAGGATGGGAGCAGAGGTGAACCTCTCCTTGAGATACACAAAAGCTTCAATGGCCTCAGAAGACCACTGAACCGCATCAGCACCTTTCCTGGTGAGATCAGTCAGAGGTTTGACAATACTAGAAAAATTTTTTATGAATTTTCTGTAGTAATTGGCGAAACCCAAAAACCTCTGTATCGATTTCAAACCAATAGGCCTAGGCCATTCCTGCACAGCCTGAACCTTAACCGGATCCATCTCAAAACCTTTGCTGGAGATAATGTAGCCCAAAAAACTAATTCTCTGTACAGCGAACTCACATTTCTCCAGCTTAGCAAAAAGCGAATTGTCCATTAATAACTGTAATACCTCACGCACGCTCCGCCAATGAGACTCCAGATCTGGCGAATAAATCAAAATGTCATCCAAATACACAACCACATTTTTACCGATCAAAGGTCTAAGGATGTCATTAATCAGATTCTGAAAAAATGCAGGAGCATTAGTAAGACCAAAAGGCATAACCAGATTCTCAAAATGACCCACAGGAGTGTTAAAAGCAGTCTTCCATTCATCACCCTCCTTCATGCGCAACAGATTGTATGCCCCCTTAAGGTCAATTTTAGAGAACCACTTGGCCCCCAATAACTGGTTAAACAGATCAGGAATCAATGGCAGTGGGTAAGGATTGCGTACCGTAATTTTGTTAATCTCACGAAAATCCAGACAAGGACGTAAACCGCCGTCCTTTTTTTTTACAAAAAAAAATCCAACCGCCACAGGAGACTTAGAGGGCCTAATGTGACCGGCGGCCAAACTTGTCTGTATGTATTCCTCCAAAGCCTTCCTCTCAGGAATGGTAAGGTTAAATAAACGACTTTTAGGAAGAGTCGCTCCAGGGACAAATTCAATAGAACAATCATAGTCTCTATGGGGAGGCAAAACCTGCGATTCCTTCTCAGAAAAAACTCTCCAAAAATCCTGAATAGGTACAGGCAATTCTCCCCTATCCAAAGCTGCAATACGCCCGTTACAACACTTGTCATAACATTTATGGCTCCAGGATTTAATTTCACTGGTAGACCAATCCAGTACAGGATTGTGAAATTTTAACCAGGGCAATCCCAATATTACTGGAGAAGGCAAGTTATTCAACACTACCAAATCCAATTTCTCATGGTGAACACCATTAATAGTGAGAGGAAATTCACTGACCTTAAGAGTAATATTCTTCAAAGGGGAGCCATCCACAGAAACCACAGCAATGGGGGATGATAAAGGTTCAGGTTTTAAATTGAGTTTTTCCACGAATCCCCCATCAATTACATTCAGTGTAGACCCGCAATCAACAAACACCCGAAATTCCATCAATTTTTCCTGAGCAATCGTGGAAGCAGCTAAAAATATACCCTTGGAATTTAAACAGGCAATACGGGCGTGACTGACCATTTTTTTTTCTTTCTTCATACGAAGCTCACAGCCTTTAATCAAATGACCAGATTTTCCGCAATAGAAACACAAGCCTTCTGAAAAACGACGGTCTTTTTCTTGAGAGCGAGGTGCCACCGATCCAATCTCCATCGGTTCACCACTGTTAGTACACACATTATCATAACCAGAAACTGACATAGCAGAGGATTTGCTCTCATTAACCCTAGCACGCAGTCTTCTATCCACCCGTATAGCTAATTGCATAGCCTGTTGCAAATCCTCAGGTGTAGGATAAGCAATTAGCAGGTCTTTAACCCTTTCACTGAGCCCAGCAAGAAATAGACTTTTCAGAGCAGAATCGTTCCACCCTGTTTGAGTGGACCAACGACGAAAATGAGTACAATATTTTTCGACATTACCTGATCCTTGTTTTAAACGTCTCAACTCAGTCTCAGCTGATGCCACACGGTCAGGATCATCATATAATAGTCCCAAAGCAGAAAAAAAACTATCCACTGATCTGAAGCATGTATCACTAGGTTGCAAAGAAAAGGCCCACTCCTGAGGCTCTTTGCGCAAAAGTGACATTATGAACCCTACGCGCTGGGATTCATCCCCAGAGGACTTGGGTCTCAAACGAAAATACAATAAGCAAGCATTTTTAAATGAAAAAAATTTTCGATGTTCACCAAAAAATAAATCCGGCAAACATACCTTAGGCTCCAAGAAATATGCTCCAGGACAGTTACTCACGTGCTGACGGAGCTCGGCCACTTCCAGAGAGAGTCCCTGCAGGTGTTTAGCCAAATCCTGAACCGACACCATGATGGAACAAAAAAAAAAAAAAAATCTTTCCTTAGAGAATTTGCAGGCTGGACTTACTGTTATGTTCTGCTACCAAAGCTAAGGAAAGAGAGGAGATCTGTCCCTACTATAAGACTCAGCTGAATCCCTACGATGTAACAGGGAACCTGATCCTGCGATCAGACCTGCTAAAGTCCTAATCTAGTCTGTACGGAGACCTATAGATGTGAGGAGGGAATCCCTACAAGTACTAAGGACTGGGAGGAATATGGGACACCTCCTAACAGAAATAGTAGCAGACAGATGAACAAACAAAATAGATAGAACATAGAGGTCCGTAGACCAAGCAAACTAACAGAGTTAGATACAGAGCACAGGCTAGCTAGAAAGTAGATATACAATGAAGTCCAGCAAAGCCAGAAGGGCGGAGCAGGATTAAATAGGCCAACAAGGTCATGTGACCAGCAAAGGAAAAAAACCTAACAGCAAGGTTCTAACACTAAAAGTACCAGCTCATATGCTGAGTATTCTGCCAACAGTTCATATACTCAGGCAAAAGCTTATATAGTCAGCATTATTGGCGGGCATTACCTTGGCGGCGGGCAAATGCGAGAGTCTCTCCACTCTCAGGATGACGCGCCGGCCTCGGTGACGTCATTAAGTCGCGCGAGGTTCAAAGCTTGCGCATGTGTTATTGTACACGTCTCCTACATTGTAAGAAGGCGTGACTGCCCATCGAGCGCATTGCCGGGAAACAAAACACAGGGGGCACCATAGTTTGGGGAACTTTCCCCGCAGCACACCCGACCATGTGTCGCGGCACACTAGTGTGCCGCGGAACACTGGTTGAAAATCACTGATCTAGACTAATGTCACTTTGAAAAATGAAGGTTTTTTTGCGCATAATTTTGCCAATTTATGTGTGCCCATCAACCACGACAAGGTCACCTTCGTATGATGGGAAACTACGCTACGCTACCACTGGATATGCCACTCTTGGGCTGTAAGCCTGTATGAACAATATGTCTCTGCTTGGGCTTTTAACCTACAATGTATGGGCTGGTAGAGCTAGTTAAAACAACCTGTGACTGAATGAGAGGGACACATGGTCAGAAAAAAGGCTGTCAAACTTCTAATAGTGTGAACACGTACCAGCTGCAATGTTCCAGGAGCGGGATCCCAAAAATGATTAATAGAAAAAAGAGAGGGGTCGCTCACTGGTCTATTCGGGTGCTCTGAAGAAAAAAGTAATCTCAATTGCAAAAAGAACTTCGGCACTCCATACATGAATATATAAGAAATATTGTATCTAGACTAATGTCACTTTGAAAAATAAAGGTTTTTTTGCGCATAATTTGGCCAATTTATGTGTGCCCATCAACCACGACAAGGTCACCTTCGTATGATGGGAAACTACGCTACGCTACCACTGGATATGCCACTCTTGGGCTGTAAGCCTGTACATAACATAAGGTCTCGAAAATCCTCTGTGTCCACCAGGCGGAAAGGCAGCATTTCTGTAGCCAAGAGCTTGCAGATGGAGAAATTCAACCTCTTAGCTTTCTCACGGCTAGGAGGAAATGGTCTTTTACTTGTCCACATCTGAGGGACCGAGGGCTGGCTGTTGTGCTTAGACGGGGTTGATAAGGGTGTCCCGGGCAAACTGCCGGTCTGTGAGGAAGATGCAGGCGGACATGTTAGGTTGCCTTGATCCAAAGGTGGTGCTATCGATGTCGGACAGCGCTCAACACCAGCTGTTGTTACCACCTCCAAAGAAAATGATGACCCAGTCACAGAGGATGAAGAGGCCGCGGATGCACAAGATGTGGCAGACGGCGGTTGGCCCGGCCGGCTAGGCCGCATTGTAGCACAGTGAGCTTCCCACTGAAACTTATGCTTCATGTCCATGTGCCGGTTCATGCATGAAGTACTCAAACTATGTATTTTTTGGCCTCTACATAACTTTTGCTGACAAATGTTACAGATAACACGAGTTGGGTCATCTTTATCGATCTGAAAAAATGCCCAGTCTATGCAAGGCTTAGCACCCATGTGACCTGAAGAGCCACCACGACTTGTGGTGAGAGGTAGAGTTGTGTTTGAGGATGCAGTTGTTGACGTGCTTCCAGTACAACGTCTCTGTCCAGGAAGGCGCAACCTGACCTCGTCGTCACTAGCATTCTCCTCCACCTCCTCTGCTGACCTCATCTCTTGGCTGACTGTGGGTTGACAGTAAGTGGGATCTCCAACCTCATCATCATCACCCTGTGTGTTATCACACCCGTCGTCCTCAGAGCCAACCTGTTCCTGCCCTGACAAAAAACTAAAGTTGTCGCTCCAATCAGGTATTTGAGTCTCATCATCGTCTTCCTCATTGTCTCCACCAACAGGTGTTACAGTTTGGGAATGAGGGTCTACATTATGGTCAGAACCTTCTGCGTCTGGTCCTGGATCCGACTCATAAAGTATCTGGGAATCAATGCAGATCATTTCCTCGTCTGGATTCACAGAAGCGCTGGAGTCGACCTCTGATTCCCAGGCTATAGTATGAGTAAACAGCTCTGCAGACTCAACCATCTGTTCTACCTCATACTCAGACGGGCAGCTGGAGATTTGGGAGCTGTGAGGAAGCAAGTGCGATTGGGGTGACACCTCTGAGGACTGGAGTATTTGTGATGTTGAAGTTGATGTGGAGGAGAGCCCACTTAAAGGAGCACTTGATATCCGTTGAAGCACCTGCTGTTTTTGTGCCTCATCTGGAATTTGTAGCGATTGGCGTGGCCGTAAGAAAGGGATCTTATCACATTGTCCGCTAAAAGAAGTAGACATTTTAGTTTGGCTGGAAGATGGTCTTTCTTCTGCAGATGTTACTGTTGCTTTAACACCTACCCCACGGACACAACCTTTTTTCGCCTTCCCAACACGCCTAATCCCCTTTCCACCAGCAGCAGGCCTTTTTCCACTCATTTTGGTGGTTAACTAATTCACAACTCTGGACTTGTTTGCACAAAAAAACAATGGATGGGAACCGAGCAGAGCTGAGTGGCCAAACTGTGGTATTAGGCCAAAACTATTGGCTGGGTTAGATGCAGAAAAAAATTATATTCAATTTACAACCTGATGGAGGTCAGTATAGATGGACTAATAGACCAAGTCCCACACACTGCTAGAAGCCCAAATATTTTTTCAGAGCTAGATGCAGAAAAAAATTATATTGAATTTGCAACCTGATGGAGGTCAGTATAGATGGACTAATAGACCAAGTTCCACACACTGCTAGAAGCCCAAATATTTTTTCAGAGCTAGATGCAGATAAAAATTATTTTTAATTTGCAACCTGATGGAGGTCAGTATAGATGGACTAATAGACCAAGTCCCACACACTGCTAGAAGCCCAAATATTGTTTCAGAGCTAGATGCAGAAAAAAATTATATTCAATTTGCAACCTGATGGAGGTTAGTATAGATGGACTAATAGAACAAGTCCCACACACTGCTAGAAGCCCAAATATTTTTTCAGAGCTAGATGCCGATAAAAATTATTTTTAATTTGCAACCTGATGGAGGTCAGTATAGATGGACTAATAGAACAAGTCCCACACACTGCTAGAAGCCCAAATATTTTTTCAGAGCTAGATGCAGATAAAAATTATTTTTAATTTGCAACCTGATGGAGGTCAGTATAGATGGACTAATAGAGAAAGTCCCACACACTGCTAGAAGCCCAAATATTTTTTCAGAGCTAGATGCAGAAAAAATTATATTCAATTTGCAACCTGATGGAGGTCAGTATAGATGGACTAATAGAACAAGTCCCACACACTGCTAGAAGCCCAAATATTTTTTCAGAGCTAGATGCAGAAAAAAAAAATATTCAATTTGCAACCTGATGGAGATCAGTATAGATGTACTAATAGACCAAGTCCCACACACTGCTAGAAGCCCAAATATTTTTTCAGAGCTAGATGCAGAAATTTTTTTTATTCAATTTGCAACCTGATGGAGATCAGTATAGATGTACTAATAGACCAAGTCCCACACACTGCTAGAAGCCCAAATATTTTTTCAGAGCTAGATGCAGAAAAAAATTATATTCAATTTGCAACCTGATGGAGGTCAGTATAGATGGACTAATAGAACAAGTCCCACACACTGCTAGAAGCCCAAATATTTTTTCAGAGCTAGATGCCGATAAAAATTATTTTTAATTTGCAACCTGATGGAGGTCAGTATAGATGGACTAATAGAACAAGTCCAACACACTGCTAGAAGCCCAAATATTTTTTCAGAGCTAGATGCAGATAAAAATTATTTTTAATTTGCTACCTGATGGAGGTCAGTATAGATGGACTAATAGACCAAGTCCCACACACTGCTAGAAGCCCAAATATTTTTTCAGAGCTAGATGCAGAAAAAAATTATATTCAATTTGCAACCTGGTGGAGGTCAGTATAGATGGACTAATAGAACAAGTCCCACACACAGCTAGAAGCCCAAATATTTTTTCAGAGCTAGATGCAGATAAAAATTATATTCAATTTGCAACCTGATGGAGGTCAGTATAGATGGACTAATATAATGATGCTATGCCCAAAAGGTTTTACTTCACTAGGTACAGTAAAAAAATTGGTATTCTATACACAGTGTATATGGTATATGTATATATGGTGTAGCTTGCAACACAGATAGGCTACTCCACTGACTAACACACTCTGCAATAGGCCAAAAAGGATTTGCTTTGCTAGATTTAGCCAAATGCTGTGAAAAAAACTTGCACAGCACTAGCACAGACCTGCCTGGCAAAAACTGATAGGAACTGATGTAACTTAGTCCTGAAAAGGACTGCAATTACAATTAGTCTTTACTCCCAACCTATCTATTTAAGAGCACAGACCTGCCAGATAAAAGTCGTAGGAAATGCTGTAACCTAGTCCTTAAAAGGACTGCAATCACAACTATTCCCTACTCCCAAGCTATCTGTAGATTTGTGCGAAAATTGGCTTGAAATTAACAAGGTATAGCGCACACAGCAACAGCGGTGCCGTCTAACACGCAGCTGCAGCAGTGAGAAAATGCTGGCGACGGGGAAAATGGCTGGGTCTTATAGGGCAAGGACATGTGACATACACTGCCAATGACACATGCCCTTGCTTGTGTGAAAAAAAGCACTTTGCTGCGTGTGTGCGCTGCTGATAGGCTGACAGACTGCACCTCCCCACTGTAAATGCGGGAAAGAGAAAAAAAAATGGAGATCTTTATTATTCCTGCAGAGATCCATCCCCTGCCCCTCCCCCCGCCCCGCTGTACACTCAAACTGCGTATTAACATTAATTTTCATCATTACTGAGAAAAAATCCAGTTATGATTTTGGTGCACGAACAGTTATCGAACATAACCTCGAACAGCCGAATTTTTTTCAAATCGTTCGTGTTCGCCGAACGGCTCGAACACCGCCCAAAACAGCTCGAATTTGCGATTGGCGAACAGTTCGAGTCGAACAACGCTCATCTCTAATCGGCGAGTTCAGAATCACCCGATTTGTCCAAAATATAAAAAGAATTAATCAGATCGGTAATGAGGAAAAAAAACAAAAATGTAGAATTTTGGTTGCTGCAACATTGCGATAAAATGAAATAACGGGTGATAAAAACATCGTATCTACCCCAAAATGGCATCATTAAAAACGTCAGCTCAGCGCGCAAGAAATAAGCCCTCACCCGGCCCCAGATCCCAAAAAAGGAGATTCCATGGGTCTTGGAAAATGGCTCCTTTATTTTCTTTTTTACAAACTTTGGATTTTTTTTTCACCACTTAAATAAAAAAGAACCTGGACATGTTTGGTGTCTACAAACTCGTAATGATACAGAGAATCATAATGGCAGGTCACTTTTAGCATTTAGTGAATAAGTTTAAAAAAAACAATTGTCGAGTTGCACTTTTTTTGCAATTTCACCACAGTTGGAATTTTTTTCCCGTTTTCCAGTACACAATATGGTAAAATCAATGGTGTCGTTCAAAAGTACAACTTGTCCGCAAGAAACAAGCCCTCACACGGCCATATTGACTAAAAAAAAAAGTTATGGCTCTGGGTAGAAGGGGATCAAAAAATGAAAATGCAAAAACAAAAAATCCCAAGATGGTAAAGGGGTTAAATGAGCAATGTATATATGTGATTTGTTTTTTGAAATCTATGTCTTAATCCACAGTTTTTAATATACCGTATTTTACAGACCATAAGGTTTTAGAGGAGGAAAATAGAAAAAAAATGTGAAGAAAAAAATGTCATGCCGCATTGTTATGGGGAAGGGTCTCCTGCTGGCACTGTTTATGGCCCCCACACGCCGGTCAGCTGGCGGAATATTCACTGCTCCCCATGCCCGGGGGTGTGTAGAAAGTTTTAAGAAAATTATACACACAACCTTTTCACCTATCTAAATTAGTGCCCTTATGGGAAAATCCTAGATTTATTCAGGGTAAACAGAACAAGCTTTGTAAGCAATGGAACCAGAAAGGGATTTATTAAATGTTAATGAAGGAAGGCTGCTCACCTGGCAGGAATTCTCAGGGATGTATGATATGGGAGATCATCAATGTCTACAGTACCACCAAACAGTCACTTTCTACAGCTCTATGGTGAGAGATTTCGGGAAGGTGGAAAGGAGGGGTGATTTTGACATATTGATGTGGTCTAGCTCATGGGTAAATTCCCTATCCACAATATACCAAAGGATTAGGAGACAAATTCTGCACACTGCGGTACCTGATTCATTTATCCATTGGAGTATAGCGCTAAATGACACTTAGATAGATGGTAAACTTTTGACGGGCTTGGATAAAGTAAAAATAGCAATGAACAATGGAGAGAAATGCAGTACAAACTGATTCATAATGCCATTTATGCTTTCAATTTTTCCTACAAAGATGCTTCATCACATTATTTATGAAAATGCCCAAAATGTAACCTAAAACCAATTTGTTTGATAGAATCAGGCGATGCCCTTCCACCCAAATGGTGTGGGAAGAGACCCTTCTCTATTTAGATAATGTTTGGAGAATTAAAGTACCACAGTCTCCTCGGGCATGTTTATTTCATCATATTGTAACAGAACATCGGGAGGATGGGGACAGAGTTCTGTCTATACAGATAATACATGTCGTTCTTTTGATGGTTAAAAAATGTCCACTTAGATATTGGTTGAAGAAAGAGACACCTCAATTATCTGAAATAATCAAAACTCTGAAAACCTTATTAGTTTATGACAAACTTGAGTCAGAAAGACAAAAAGAAAAGTCGACGACAGCGTTTTTTCACAAACTGAGATCTTTTAATGAATATAGCAATACACAATCTGATATGTCACAGCTGATGAAAGTATTCTGACACACATCCTGGTATCACACGGAGGAACATAGGGGACAACAGGATTACTTAAAGTCTAATGGATTCACTTATTTTTACATCTATTCATATAAGGATTTTGGACAAGTATTTTTTTGCTGTTTTGCATGCGGAGTTAAAAATTGAATCTTAAAATTGTGAAAAAAAATGATTGGATGAATTTCACACTTATTTCTAAAGATGTGGTCTGTGTTGGTAAATGTCATGGAGATTCTAGGATTATAACCTGATTTGTTTGTCTATTTTGTCTCATTAAATAAAGTTTGTTTAAAAAAAAAAAAAAAGATGAGAACACTAGATTCCATCATGACATCATAATTAACCATCACTACTTACAGAAGTGTTTACACCCATATAGTCACTTTGACATTCCGGTGTCATTGCTGTCAGTGAGAAGCTGCATAGCTAATCATATACTGATTGCGCTTGGATTTACTTTGGATTTACTTGAAATGTCTGAAATTCCTTCAGACAGACTTCAGGTGTTAGCACTGCTCCAGGGGATTCTTACCACCTACGCCCCTGACATTGTGCTACCACTACCCGATGGCGTCCTCAGCTTCACTTACCGGCTGGTTATGAAGCTTGTGAGAGACTGCCTGACCAAATACCACAAAGGTCGTATTAGCTCAGAATATCTTGAGCATTTACAGCAAAACATCTGGACACTCGTACAGCAGGTAAATAGCAGGCAATCTGCACAAATCTTATAATAATAATAATAATAGAATATGATAAGGGATTACAAGTTTAAGTTTAACCTGTTCCAAATACTAAGATAAGAATAGCTGGGGACCAAAAATAGGGCATACAGGCTACATGACAAGGGAAATTGAGGTATCTAAAGGGTTAATTGAAATAGGGACAGGAAGGTTGTTACCGTGGGGTGAATTGGATTGGTTAACCTTGTAAGGATCAGGAAATTTGACATTTTTTTGCTGTCATTTTTTCATCACTTTCTTTTAAGAGCCATAACTTTCTTATTTTTCTGTTGGGGTTTGTGAGAAGAGTTGTAGTTTTGAGTGGCTCCATTCTTTTTACCATAAAATATACAGTAGTTTTTGGGGGGTTTTGTTTTTACAGCGTTTGTTATGCAGTAAAAATGACCTGGAAAAATGATTTTCCACGTCAGTTCGATTAAGGCGATACCGAATATGCAAAGAAAATTCAGAATATTGCAAAAACATTTTTTTGCTTTGTGTCGCTAAATTCTGAGACCCGTAACATTTCTTATTTTTCTGTTGATGGGGCCCAGTGAAGACTTGTTTTTTACGCTGTAAGATATGGAGGAGAGGAAGGAGGATTTAAAAGGCGGTACTTGATAAGTAGATGGTTTGGGGAGATGTGATTTTTAATTGTCACAGGCCGATTTACACAAGTCGTAAGCAGTCATGTGTCTTACTTACATGCCCTAGGTGTGGAGGGTGGACGTGGAGATATAAAGGGAACCTGTCGCCTAAAATAATGCTATTAATATGCACCTTAATCTGCAGGTTAATAGCGTTCTGACACCATGGAGCCGCCACACTGAAATAAACTGTATCCCCCAGGCAGCCTCACTCTTTCAGTCATATCGGTGGCGCCGGCAGGCTTTCAGTCACCGTTCTCTGCATAGTGAGCGGCGGCTGTGACCGCACCCGGCACTGACTGACAGCCGGTGCTAATATGGCAGCACAGTGTCAGAATGCTAATAACCTGTATATCAACTCCATATCTGCAGGTTACTAGCATTACTTTACATGACAGGATCCCTTTAGAGGTTTACAAATGACCGGATCCCTCGTCAGCTGTCATGTAGCATTTGTAGTGCCGATATCAGGAGTAACACGGCGATATAAATGGCGTCCTCCATTCTGCACTTTCTCTCATGATTTTCCTTTCTTGTTTATTTCCATCTCTATAGGCTGAAGAAAAATCCCATAGTGGAGAATTGGCCTTTATTAAACAACTGGCCCAGAATGTCCTGCTTGTACTGGAGTATCCGGCCTACTCCCTGGAGCGCCTGGTAAGGAGCCATCGTCTTCTATATCTCATGTCCTTGTTGTCTGATCTTCTCCAGATTACCGTCATATAGCAGAAGCTCAGATTTATGGTGGTAGAGGCCTCCCTGTCCGCTCCAGGCAGACACAGGACATTTTTGGCCGCCTGTCTCTGCGGCTCCATCATCTGTGAGGACAGTCTGTACTCAGCGGTGCGGAGTTAGTATTTCCGCTTCTGTCTCTCTCGATGATCACAATCTTCCTTCTTATAAATGCTGTAGTCCTGATAGAAGATATTGGAGATCAGTTGTAGATACAAGTCCCTTATACAAACCCTGGCAAAACTTATGGAATCACCGGGCTCGGAGGATGTTCATTCAGTTGTTTAATGTTGTTGAAAAAAAAGCAGATTACAGACATGGCACAAAACTAAAGTCATTTCAAATGGCAACTTTAGGGCTATAAGATACACTAAAAGAAATCAAGATTAAAAATGTGGTACTCAGTAAGGGTAATTTTTTTCATACCAAGTAGAGGGAAAAAAATTATGGAATCACTAAATTCTGAAGAAAAAATTATGGAATCACCCTGTAAATTTTCATTTCCAATACTAACACCTGCATCAAATTAGATCTGCTAGTTAGTCTGCATATAAAAAGGAGTGATCACACCTTGGAGAGCTGTTGCACCAAGTGGACTGATATGACTCATGGCTCCAACACGAGAGATGTCAATTGAAACAAATATGGAATCACTCAATTCTGAGGAAAAATTATGGAATCATGGAAAACAAACACACAAAAGAACACTCCAATACATCACTAGTATTTTGTTGCACCACCTCTGGCTTTAATAACAGCTTGCAGTCTCTGAGGCATGGACTTAATGAGTGACAAACAGTACTCTTCATCAATCTGGCTCCAACTTTCTCTGATTGCTGTTGCCAGATCAGCTTTGCATGTTGGAGCTTTGTCATGCACCATTTTCTTCAACTTCCACCAAAGATTTTCAATTGGATTCAGATCCGGACTATTTGCAGGCCATGACATTGACCTTATGTGTCTTCTTTCAAGGAATGTTTTCACAGTTTTTGCTCTATGGCAGGATGCATTATCATCTTGAAAAATGATGTCATCATCCCCAAACATCGTTTCAATTGATGGGATAAGAAGACTGTCCAAAATATCAATGTAAACTTGGGCATTTATTGAAGATGTAATGACAGCCATCTCCCCAATGCCTTTACCTGACATGCAGCCTCATATCATCAATGACTGTGGAAATTTGCATGTTCTCTTCATGCAGTCATCTTTATAAATCTCATTGGAACGGCACCAAACAAAAGTTCCAGCATCATCACCTTGCCCAATGCAGATTCGCGATTCATCACTGAATATGACTTTCATCCAGTCATCCACAGTCCACAATTGCTTTTCCTTAGCCCATTGTAACCTTGTTTTTTTTGTGTTTAGGTGTTAATGATGGCTTATGTTTAGCTTTTCTGTATGTAAATCCCATTTCCTTTCGGCGGTTTCTTACAGTTCGGTCACAGACATTGACTCCAGTTTCCTCCAATTCATTCCTCATTTGTTTTGTTGTGCATTTCCTGTTTTGAAGACATATTGCATTAAGTTTCCGGTCTTGACGCTTTGATGTCTTCCTTGGTCTACCAGTATATTTGCATTTAACAACCTTCCCATGTTGTTTCTATTTGGTCCATATTTTAGACACAGCTGACTGTGAAAAAACAACATCTTTTGCAACATTGTGTGATGATTTACCTTCTTTTAAGAGTTTGATAATCCTCTAATTTGTTTCAATTGACATCTCTCGTGTTGGAGCCATGAGTCATGTCAGTCCACTTGATGCAACAGCTCTCCAAGGTGTGATCACTCCTTTTTAGATGCAGACTAACTAGCAGATCTAATTTGATGCAGGTGTTAGTTTTGGAAATTAAAATTTACAGGGTGATTCCATAATTTTTTCTTCAGAATTTAGTGATAACATAAATTTTTTCCCTCTGCTTGGTCTAAAAAAAATTACCCTTACTGAGTACCACATTTTTAATATTGATGTATTTTAGTGTTTCTTAAAGCCCTAAAGTTGCCATTGGAAATTACTTTAGCTTTGTGCCATGTCTGTGATCTGCTTTTTTTTCAACATTAAACAACTAAATGAACATCCTCCGAGCCCGGTGATTCCATAATTTTTGCCAGGGGTTGTATATTAATGTGGATTTACTGGGGGGAGCGGCGTTGTACAGTTCGTCCAATACTGAAATTATCCAGGAAATCCAATGTTTAGTCCTTCCTGTCTATTGTATGTGGTAATGTAGTATTTGTGAAATGTTATATTAATTGTATATATTATATCCATCAGGAAACATCTGAAGGCGACTCCAAAGAGGGGCAAAATGGAAATATTGCTGACCCTGATATCAGTCAGCCGGGGCCGAACCCTGATCTGATGGAAGGTAAGCCGGTCATCTAATATTCTACATACAAATATCAAGTTATAGAGAACGGCAGAGAACATGGAGATTTACTCTTCATCCAATGTATGAGGCCGCTGGCGGCTCATGAGCCCCCATGGACTATAATGGAGGGGGTCACAAATGTACAAAGAGGCTCATTGGTCCCCAATCATGTAATTGTTGAGGATTCGGTCAGATCCTGCGCAATGACACGTTCATAGTACAGTATATATATATATATATATATATATATATATATATATAGATATGCCATAAATATATACAGTGTGTGCAGAATACCCTTATATCTAGTATATTCCATGTACAGGGGTCTTATTTCCATTATTATATGGATGTGTTATATAAGTGGTGATATAGACTAATACATGTCGTCTCTTTTTTATTTTATCATTATTATAGGAATAACTGTGCCGTCAAATACTGATGGTGGAACATCTGAGCCACCAGAAATCATCCAGGAATCTGCCAGTGTAAGTATCATGGGACGTCTGTATATCATCAGATGACGGGTGGGAATTACACATCCCATATGACAATGGGATATCTCTGCTCTTATGTAGATCAGACCTATTATGTGTGACGGTGGTGTTATTATTCTGTCTCCTCCGTGTGATGTCCCTTATCCTCCCCTGCAGTACAATGATTTATGTGTATGGGGAATATCCCCTTATAATATAATAGTGTCTGTGGGGGGTCCGGCTTTTATCACGTCCTCTACTTCGGTTGCAGTGTAATCAGGGGGGATATAATATAGACGGAAGATGTTCCTGCATCTGGAGCTTTTATCCTCCTGCAGCTTCGTTGTCTTGATGTCATTTCTTATTCCTTTTTAGGCCTTGATCGGATCAGTGAACCCGGGGAGAAATCCTTGTAAGGACGACTTTAATCCTATCAAACTGATCAGCTGTGGAGGATTTGGGTGAGCTTTACTTTGGTATAATATTTATTTCTCAGGGCTCCTTATGACGATGCCTATGTCTCTACGTCCTGCCCCTGCAATGCTACCATAGAGAAATTATGGTTCCACATCACTGTCCACATCTAATTGTCTCTCTTCAGGTCAGTTAGGATGTGACGTGGATGAGGACTTTCCATAGGTGATCATTTATGGAGTGTTATTTTATGGATTTCTAGTGATGGCCGCACATCTAGTATTAACCATTAGTACAGGAGATCACTTGATCAGGTCTATGGATGGACTGTTAGTAAGAATTTATAATAAATCATGGATTTTCTTCCTCCTCAGATCCGTCCACCTAGTTCGCCATACAGACACAAACAAGATATGTGCTATGAAGAAAATGGACAAGCAGAACCTGAAAAAGCCAAAGACCCTTAAATGGGCCTTTCAGGAGAGGGACATCTCTACATTCGCTGATTGTCCCTTTGTGGCCTCCATGTTCTGCTCCTTTCCTACTAAACTTCATCTGTGTATGGTCATGGAGTATGCACCAGGTAGGACACATCCATTGTATTTATATCCAGCCCACGTCTGCCTAATCCTAGCACCTTATATATAACCTGAACATGTCCACATGGACGGTTACATGTCCACACCGCATTTACTATAATGTTACTAAGATGCCTTGTGTGTCCTCACTGAGCATGGCGGCAATATCTGCTATGGAGGAAAGGAAGATTTCTCTGTATTTGAACAGTTTTTATAGATGAGAACTTTCACAGAGAAATAAATTAGAGGCTTGTAGATGAGGCCTGGCTCTGTCTCTATGTACAGAGTTCCTCTGCAGTATACGCTCTACATTACACAGTGTATCTCTATATATACCATCCTGTCCCAATATCTCCGCTTGTTTCACATTCACACCCATCATGTGTAATTTACTCTGTAACAGACCCTCACCTGTCATATTTTCTTTTTCCTGTAGGAGGAGACTGTGGCAATCTTCTACAGCACAGGGGTCCTTTACCTATCACCTTGGCCCGTCTGTACATTGCAGAAACAGTCCTTGCTGTGGAATATCTGCACAGCTATGGTGTGGTGCACAGAGACCTGAAGCCTGTAAAGTAAGTGACCCTTGAGGTATAATAAAGGGGATGAAAGTTAGTTTGTTATACAGTCTATGGGTTATTACTTGGGTCTGACACAATCTTTTCTTTTACAGCATCCTGATAACATCAACAGGACATATTAAAGTGACCGATTTTGGAGTTTCAAAACTTGGCCTCATGAGACCAACATCAAACATCTATAAGGCTCCAACTAAGGACATCACCAAAGAGTTCTGTGATAAAGAGGTCGGCTTTACTTACAGGATCTTCTACTTTACATATCTCATCTCTTTCTCCTTCTCTGATCATTTCTCATCACATTTCCACTGATGTTATTTGTCGTATGTATTGATCATCATCTCATTCTTCTGTTGTTTTCCAGACTGCTGGCACGTCTAGTTACATGGCCCCAGAAGTTATCCTACAGAAAGGCTATGGAAGACCTGTTGACTGGTGGTCAGTAGGCATCATCCTATATGAATTTCTCTTTGGATATACACCATTTTATAGGGCTTCCCAAAAGGAGAAATTACGCAGTATCCTCAGTGGTAAGTAAAATAATCTGACTGCTTGTCATGTCGCTGTTATTTGGTTTGATTGGTTCCTTGGTTTAGCTTCTAGCTTTTTTTTAAGGAAAATGCTTTTTTATGTAAATAAATGAAGAGGTTTTATTTCCAGTAATATTTTCTTTTTATATCACAGATGACATTGTTTGGAGATGTAATTACTTTCCTCCACCAAATGCTCGGGGCATCATCACTCAGCTACTCAGAAAAAATCCAGAACAAAGACTTGGGACAGGTAATATGATAATAGTATTAATAATGACTTATTACACCTCTGGACAAATGAAGGTGTCCATGAGGATGAGCACTGAAGGTCTCTACCAACGTGTCCATTCCCCATTCTTCATGCTCTAATGTTTAGTACATTTCCTTCATGTTGGCTCTTTTAAATCTCCAGTTCACATTAACATAAACTGTATAGATACGGAGTAGTTTCTCTGACAATAACTATCGATTTCTTTCTTGTCTTCCTTTTCCAGGAGGGGCACACGAGATCAAAATTCATCCATTTCTGCGTGCCTTAAACTTTAACAACCTTCTAAGTCAGAAGCCTCTGTTCGTTCCTGATCTAAAATCAGATGAGGACACCAGCTACT
Source organism: Phyllobates terribilis (assembly GCF_046119375.1). Lineage (NCBI taxonomy): Eukaryota > Metazoa > Chordata > Amphibia > Anura > Dendrobatidae > Phyllobates > Phyllobates terribilis. Next base: position 350,087,611 of record NW_027362768.1, on the reverse strand, counting down.
TTAGCAGTAAGTAAAATGAGACCTTATCAGCAGAAAACTGCTGAGTGCCTTTTCTTTCATTATGTGTGACAATCAGTTCCTATCATAATGAGTAATAACATGGTGACTGTCTGACCGGCTTATACTAATAATTTCTCATAACACTTTTACTTTTCAGATCGCTCTGTGCGTTATAAATTTAGGAATTCAGATGATGGGGACACAAGTGAGGACAATGACTGTCCAGAAATCAAAAACTTTGAATCATCTTCTCAAAGGTTTTCCAAAGTAAGTATGTCTAAAGCATGTAGGTCAATAAAATGAATAAAACCTATAATTAGAAAAAAAGTTTAAAAATATATCTATTTATATTTCTTTGTGTTTTTTAGCTATATACCACCAGTACCAAGATGGTGACCATTGAAGAACCTATGTCACCTCCAGAGTGTACCCCTGAGAACAGCGAAAAACACCCAGACTGGTGAGTAGATTATTATTATTATGAGATTTAGCTCTGATATATGCTCAGACACGAGTAACACAAATCTAAATCCAGCATCCACCACCCCATGATAACTGATTACTGTGGATCTGGCTTGTGATTACACAGCAATATCAGTTGATCATTGCAACCAGCCATTCATTCCCAGCTCTTTATAGGCCAATATTACTAGTTAGACTCCATTCTTGCTGGTAGAATGGGGTCCTGAGCAGAGTATCCCCTTCATGATGTCCCAAATGGCCTTACAGACAAGTGTTCTTCATTTTTGTATTGTTTTCACTTGTAATTTACTTGACTTTCTTCTACCAAACAGGCAGAAAGAATCTCCCCCTTCCAAAACTGATGATGGTGACAATCAGTGTGTCACTGCTAAAAAGTGTGAGTCATCCTCGCCCTCATTGTCAGGTATGTACAGATTTATAGACCATCCCATTATAGGCTATGATACAAAAGTGTAATGTGAATCTTCACATGAAGGCTCAGATAATGACTTACTTTATTCCCGCTGCCCCTGAGTATTCAATTTTTTGTTTTGGTAAAATCCACCATACGGTTCCAGAGTTATTGGCAGTTTTATTTAGTGCTAATTTTTATGTTCTTTACAAGGGGGTGGTGCTTACAGGATTATCTGGGGGGAGTGTCTTCAGCCTCTTCTTCAGTATTATAGTGTGGTAAAGACCATAAAAATGACCACTAAATAAAAAGGCCCCTGTCTGTGGAACTGTAAGGCGATGTGCTCACTATGTGTTTTTAATCGTTTCCGCAGCGGCAAGTCCGCCGCAGAAACGCTTAAAAAACGCTTGGTAGAAGGTCTGCCATGTTCCCCAATGATAATCCGCATCTGCTGTGCACATGCTGCGGAAATTTCCGCTGCGGATTATCATTGCGGAAAAATCCGCAGCACTACCAATTATTTTGCAGAAGTGCTGCGTTTTCACCGCCATTGACTTGCATTGGAACACATGGAATCCGCATCACTGCATCTGTACATGCGGAATCCATTTGTTTCAATGCGCGGATGGTACTCGGGTCTGGAGAAGAGGAGACTCTCCTCCGGACCCCCCCCACCATAGAACCTGTAAAAAAAAAGAATAAAATAAAAAATAAATATTATACTTACCTTCTGATGGCCTCCGGTTCCTTGTCTCGGCTTGCCGGCAGATCGCGGTAGACTAAAGGACCTGCGCTGACGTCATTTAGTCATGTGACGGGTCATGCGACCAATGATGTTGGCAGGTCCTTAAATCTACCGCGAGCTGCCGGCAAGCCAAGACAAGGACTCCGGGGGCCATCAGAAGGCAAGTATATTTATTTTTTATTTTTTACCATTCTTTCGATCAAAACGCTTCGCATCCGCATGTCCCTGGCAGGAAAAACGCATGTACAATCCGCGTGTACAATCCGCGTGTACAATCCGCGTGTACAATCCGCATGCGTTTTTTGTGCCAGGGAGATGCAGAAACGCTCAAAAAAAAATCCGGAGCATTTCTGCATCGTGGGCACATAGCCTAAGGGGGATTTTAATAAAAACCAAAAACAGAGTCCTCAGGGGAGCAGGGGGAATAAAGTAAGAGTGAATTCTGGACACTTAAGACCTGGTGATGAGTCTTCTTTAAACTTACGCTTAAGTGTTATCTGACGGATTATATAAAAACACTTTGGTTTGCTGCAAGTAATGTCATGTTAATAAGGGAGACACCACACGGCCGCACACAGAAAAGCTACAAGTGCATATTAACCAGTTTGAGTAACTCTATAAACATATAAAATTAATCTTTGAGGAGTTTATAATCAACATCTTTTTCTGACTTTTTATTAGAACCTCCAGTTCAGGAGAGAAAGAAATCTGCACTAAATCTGAGAAAACAGCAAAGAACAGATAAAGTGGAAGAGGGGGAAAGTAGTAGGCGAGGTAAGTGTGCCGATAATCTCCATGTTGTATGATGTCAGTGAGATAAGTCATGTGGAGCAGATGTCATCTGTCAGTGGTGGGATTGTCACATGTATGATGGCTGACAATGATCCCGCACCTCTGTATGGAGAAGATTCCTCTACCGGCCTCCCACAGAGACACCACAGTAGTGTCCTCTAATATGGAGTCCCATTACTTACTTCGGTTTTACATCTTTTTTATAGGTTCTATCTTCCGCCGGATGATATCATCCTGCCGGCGTGGATTATCCAGGGCTGCTCGCACTATCAGACAAAGCTGCATTTTTGCCCACTGTCACCAGGGCACCAGAAACATCTCAAGGGCAGAAAACCCTCACATCTAGTGCCCTGAAGAAAGTACAGCACATCCACCATCAATGCTGTACCTGCATGGAAAGAGTTGTACCATCTACTGTACCTGCGGCCGTCTGACCAGCAAGAAATATCTGCAAAAGTCAAAGGCCTCCAAGAACATCTTTTCAACCTTTCATGTAATTCTTAATTAAAAAAAAAAATTAAAATTGATTAATGTCCTTTTGAATTTAATTGAATATTACTGACATTTATGGCATATCAATGCTATACCTGTTATATCTGTCCAACGGTTTGGACACCAAACAGAAGATTAGACAAGACTGAAACATACAGTTTGCACAGCAAGTTGTTTTTACATTGCAGTGTATGTTCAATTTAATTTTTATTGAGTGCTTTTCATAAGGGAACCAGGAGGAAAGCACCTGAAATAGACATTGTGTGCACAAAAAGTGGCAATCAAGCTAGGGGGAAACATGCCCTGATCCACTGATTTTACAAGAACTCAGATACTTTTACCTTAGTAGCGCTCTATTTCAGATTCAGGCACAAGAACAAGTTGGATTCTGTGCTGTGCATCCTGGGGGTCCCAGCAGTCACAATCCACCAAAATCGTAGCTAAGACTTCAAGCACTGACGAGGCGAAACATCCGAGTGGGTCACTAACCGATATTACCACTATTTGTTGACCATATAGTGGTAGATAACAGCACATATTAAGACTATAGATGAGTGAGCACTAAACTGCTCAGATGCTTGTTACTCGAACCGAACAATTCCTAATGCTCGTGAGCTCATTTCAAGTAACAAGTATAATGGAAGTCAATGAGAAATCCGAGCATTTTTCTGGAAGACCCTACAAAGAGGTCTGGGTGGCAGTGAAAATGTACAAATGGATGGAAAAAGTGCTGAATGGAAGGAGAACAGCATGGGGAAGACCCCTGGAGGCATCTCTGACTCCCAGATCGCTGCTGAGAGCAATGGTGTGACACTTTTTCTCCACTTTAAGGACTGACAATAAAACATTCCCAATCAATGAGAAATTGCATTTTACAGGAACAAAAATGTTAAAGGGGTTGCCCAGTACTTTAGATTACCCCCACAATGTATCCCCCCTGGGCCCCTAAGGATTTTTGTAATTACCTTACGTTGCAGATAATGCCTGTGAGTGGCGCTATCACTGGCCGCTCACAGGCATCACGTGACCCCCGGCTGCAGCCGGCTCTGATATCCGCTGATGTCACGACAAGTGCTGGCAGCAGCCGGGGGTCTCTCTCTTCCACATTCCACGGTGAATGCCAGGCTGTAGGTGGGGTTACCCCCTGCGTCACACCCGGCATCCACCTCGCGCTCTCCCTCTCCCCATTCATTGGGAACGCACGCGGTGAATGCTGGGTGTGACGCGGGGGGTGATGGCGCCCACAATCCAGCTGTCACGCCTCACTTGTCGTGACGTCAGCGCGGGGTCACGTGATGCCTGTGAGCGGCGCTATCCTTGGCTGCAACGTCAGCTAATTACAAAAATCCTTAGGGGCCCCGTGGGGATACATTGGGGGGGGGGGGGGGTAATCTAAAGTACTGGACAACTTCTTTAAGAATCATTTTTTTCCTGTATAATGACTTAAACCAAAATTTTATTTTTATTAACAAATAGGTAATTTCAGTGTAATTTATGAAGGAAGAAAGAACTGCCAAAAATTAGGGATTCTGATACATCCTGTATTAGAATAAAGGAGGGTCTCATACACATTCTGGTCCATTTGACATATAGTAATACTTCTAGACTCATAAAGGCTATGCACTAAGTGCAAAATGCAAGTAGTTTCATGTTTTGACTACACCCCACAATTTTTTGGCATCTGTTGGCTTTGCCTCAGAAACAGCATTTTTGATGTCACCCCACAAGTGTTCTATCGGATTAAGATAGGGGTGTAGCATCGGCGTCTCTGCCTCCTGCCCGGCAGAGACTCCGTCCCCATTACCGCCGCGGTCCTGCTCCGGCGTCTTCTGGCCTCCCTGCAGCTGCTGCTGGTGCACGCAGCTTCCCCGGCTCTGTACTTGGGGCGCGCACACGCTCGCTCCCTCTTAAAGGGGCCGCGCGCGCCGTCCTAAAAAGTCACCGGCCAATGGCCGGAGGACTTACCCTATAAAAGGCACCTCCTCCAATATGGAGGTGCCCGTGCAAGGTTGTAGCTTTGTGTGTTAAACTCTGCTTCAGCCCTCAGGTCCCGCTGCTAGCCTGACTACAAGTCCTGCCTGCCCGCGCCAGCCTGACTACCAGTCCTGTCCGCCAGCTTGACTACCAGTCCTGTCCGCCAGCCTGACTACCAGTCCTGTCCGCCAGCCTGACTACCAGTCCTGTCCGCCAGCTTGTCTACTCTCCAGCCCGACAGTCTGCCTACGGTCCAGTCCGCCAGTTTGTCTATGGGCTCAACCCGCCTGCTTGCCTGGAAGCATCTGCCTGTTACCTGCCGTGCCTACCTGTCTGCATGCCAGCCGTGCATGCCAGTGCCCACCTGTCAGCCTACCTGGAGGCTCCTGCTTGTTACCTGCCGTGCCTACCTGTCAGCCTACCTGGAGGCTCCTGCTTGTTACCTGTCGCGCCTGCCTGTCCGTCTGCCCGGATCACCCGTCAGCCTGCCTGCCGTGCTCATCTGCTGTACCGGTCGGTCCCTGCCTTCTGACCCGTGGGAGTCACCTGCTCTCATACAAGGTTGGTACCCAGAGTAGCACCTGGTCCCTCTGCTCGGTCCTTCCCTGGTCACGGAGTCGATTGAACCGCCGTACGACCTTGGTCGGTCCGAGTTGATACCTAGTTACGCCTCTCTGGTCCCCCCTTGCACCGCAGCACAGAGGTTCCACCACCCGGATCCGTAACACCGGGGATTGGGCTGGTCACTCCATAACCTCTATTTTGTTGGACTGGAACCAAGATTTTGATCGTTTACTGGTGTGTTTAGGGTCGTTGTCTTGTTGAAACACCCATTTCAAGGGCATATCCTCTTCAGCGTAAGGCAACATGACCTCTTCAAGTATTTTAATATATGCAAACTGGTCCATAATCCCTGGTATGCGGTAAATAGGTCTGGCACCATAGTAAGAGAAACGTGCCCATATCATGATGCTTGCTCCACCATGCTTCACTGTCTTCAGAGTGTACTGTGGCTTGAATGCAGAGTTTAGGGGTCGTCTGACGAACTGTCTGTGCCCATTGGACTCAAAAAGAACAATTTTACTTTCATCAGTCCACAAAATGTTTCTCCACTTCTCTTTAGGCTAGTTGATGAGTTCTTGGACAAACTGTATCCGCTTCAGTACATGTCTTTTTTTAACAGTGGGACTTTGCGGGGACTTCATGCTAAGAGATTAGCTTCACACAGGCATCTTCTAACTGTCACAGTACTCACAGGTAACTTGAGACGGTCTTTGATCATCCTGGAGCTGATCATTGGCTGAACCTTTTCCATTCTGGATATTCTTCGATCCATTCGAATGGTAGTCTTCTGTTTTTTTTCCACGTCTCTCTGGTTTTGCTTTCCATTTTAAAGCATTGGAGATCATTTTAGCTGAACAGCCTATCATAGTCTGCACTTCTATATAATTTTTACCCTTTCCAAACAACTTTTTAATCAAAGTACGCTGTTCTTCTGAACAATGTCTCAAATGACCCAGATTTCTCAAGCTTTCAAGGAGAAATGCATGTACAACATGTGCTGGCTTCATCCTTAAATAAGGGCCACCTGATTCATACCTGTGTCTTCACAGAATGATTGACCTCACTATTGAACTCCACACTGCTATTATTTTGAACACACCCCCTAACAATTAATTATTCAAATACACCGACTCAAAAACATGCAGATCATGAATGCGGAGTCTGTTGGTTTTCTTAGAATCTACTGCACCAACTGGTAAATTGTTTGACATGTGGTAATATAATTTATAAATCATATATAGCAACTATAGTGGATTTAAAACTTAACTTTTACTATTAAGAATAAAAGATTTGGCAATCCTCAATACAAAATTGACAATACACATAACAAATATGTTAAAAACTATAAAATATGTCCATGTCCCTGTTTAGGATCATACTCTGACAATAGTCAAAAAGGTGGCAACAAGGCATCAGTGAATACCTATATAAATATATAACATGTTACAACTAAACCAGACAATAAAGTCCAGAAATTGTATACAGTAGGGCCAATGGATATAAGGAAAGATCTCACCAAATTCGCTGGTCTCCAAATTCCTCCAACAGGTCCTCATCCATAAAGGCCCAAATCATGGAGTCCAAGGGGTTGATTATCCCTGTCAGTCTCCATAATCTTGACTGACCCTCAAACCCCAAGACTCCCGCCCTTACAAGGGCAGTCAAGAGGTGACCCTGAAAACCTGGACAGCCCTGAACTGACCCTATGCGCCTCCCGACGCGTTTCTTCAAAAATCTTGAGTCATCAGGGGATTGGCACAAAAAACTGTAGAATATAGGGCTGGGAACTGGGCTGGGAACCCTCTATCTGGGTTGTAATTTTAGGCAATGGCAGATTCCATAGAGGCTGCCAGCAATTTATAGCATGTCTAAATCAGGGAGTGTGGACACCTGGAGAGTGGTGCCCCACCCCTTAGTTATGTAGATGTGTCGTAATTGGTAGATTCAAAAATAAACTAATCAAGTGGACCTATCCAAGACATTCTCACCTTATTTGGGCAAATAGGATTACATAACCACCCATATCTGTGACCCTGCAATAAACATAGGGCACGCCCCTATAACCAGATTTAATATTATATCTCATGTTTGTGGACCGCCGGTTGGTTCCGGGATGTATGCGCCACTATGCTATTATGGAACGCTGTATGCTCTCCACAGGATTTCCGGGGGAGCCGCAAACTATGCTGTATGCGCTCCACAGTTTCCCTACTATATTTCCGGGGGAGCCGCAAACTTCGTTGTCGGTACGCCGGCACGTCACTTCCGGTATGCTGGAACGCACCCTGCGTGCCAAGTAGATGGGGCGCACCATTAGCGACACGTATGCACGTCACTTCCGGTGCACTGGAGCGCAGAATACGTTTGAGGGTCAGTCAACATTATAGGGACTGAAAGGGATAATCAACACCTTGGACTCCATGATTTGGGCCTTTATGGATGAGGACCTGTTGGAGGAATTTGGAGACCAGCGAATTTGGTGAGATCTTTCCTTATATCCATTGGCCCTACTGTATACAATTTCTGGACTTTATTGTTTGGTTTTGTTGTAACATGTTATATATTTATATAGGTATTCACTGATGCCTTGTTGCCACTTTTTTGACTATTGTCAGAGTATGATCCTATACAGGGACATGGGCACATTTTCTACTTTTTAACATATTTGTTATGTGTATTGTCAATTTTGTATAGAGGATTGCCAAATCTTTTATTCTTGATAGTAAAAGTTAAGTTTTAAATCCCTATACTTGGTATATACAGTTACTGTAGGTCCATATATATTTGGACAGAGACAACATTTTTCTAATTTTGGTTCTAGACATTGCAACAATGAATTAAAAAAAAATAATTCAGATGCAGTTGAAGTTCAGACTTTCAGCTTTCATTTGAGGGTATCCACATTAAAATTGGATGAAGGGTTTAGGAGTTTCAGCTCCTTAACATGTGCCACCCTGTTTTTAAAGGGACCAAAAGTAATTGGACAATTGACTCCAAGGCTATTTCATGGACAGGTGTGAGCAATCCCTTCGTTATGTCATTCTCAATTAAGCAGATAAAAGGCTTGGAGTTGATTTGAGTTGTGGTGCTTGCATTTGGAAGGTTTTGATGTGAAGTAAACATGCGGTCAAAGGAGCTCTCCATGCAGGTGAAACAAGCCATCCTTAAGCTGCAAAAACAGAGAAAACCCATCCGAGAAATTGCTACAATATTAGGAGTGGCAAAATCTACAGTTTGGTACATCCTGAGAAAGAAAGAAAGCACTGGTGAACTCATCAATGCAAAAAGACCTGGGCGCCCACGGAAGACAACAGTGGTGGATGATAGCAGAATAATCTCCATGGTGAAGAGAAACCCCTTCACAACAGCCAACCAAGTGAACAACACTCTCCAGGAGGTAGGCGTATCAATATTCAAATCTAGCATAAAGAGAAGACTGCATGAAAGTAACTACAGAGGGTTCACTGCACGGTGCAAGCCACTCATAAGAATCAAGAATAAAAAGGCTAGACTGGACTTTGCTAAAAAAAAACATCTAAAAAAGCCAGCACAGTTCTGGAAGAACATTCTGTGGACAGATGAAACCAAGATCAACCTCTACCAGAATGATTGAAAGAGAAAAGTATGGCGAAGGCGTGGTACAGCTCATGATCCAAAGCATACCACATCTGTAAAACACGGCGGAGGCAGTGTGATGGCTTGGGCATGCATGGCTGCCAGTGGCACTGGGTCACTAGTGTTTATTGATGATGTGACACAGGACAGAAGCAGACGAATGAATTGTGATGTATTCAGAGCTATACTGTGTGCTCAGATCCACCCAAATGCAGCCAAACTGATTGGTCGTCGTTTCATACTACAGATGGACAATGACCCAAAACATAAAGCCAAAGCAACCCAGGAGTTTATTAAAGCAAAGAAGTGGAATATTCTTGAATGGTCAAGTCAGTCACCTGATCTCAACCCAATTAAGCATGCATTTCACTTGTTAAAGACTAAACTTCAGACAGAAAGGCCCACAAACAAACAGCAACTGAAAACCACCGCAGTGAAGGCCAGGCATCAAAAAGGAGGAAACACAGCGTCTGGTGATGTCCATAAGTTCAAGACTTCAGGCAGTCATTGCCAACAAAGGGTTTTCAACCAAGTACTAGAAATGAACATTTTATTTACAATTATTTAATCTGTCCAATTACTTTTGGTCCCTTTAAAAACAGGGTGGCACATGTTGAGGAGCTGAAACTCCTAAACCCTTCATCCAATTTTAATGTGGATACCCTCAAATGAAAGCTGAAAGTCTGAACTTCAACTGCATCTGAATTGTTTTGTTTAAAATTCATTGTGGTAATATCTAGAACCAAAATTAGAAAAATATTGTCTCTGTCCAAATATATATGGACCTAACTGTATGATTTTCGAATTGTGGACTTGGCAGGAGGGGCAACCCACACATATTGCCTCCCCTTGAATTTTGCTGTTAATGTTTAATATAATTTATACCAAAAACAGTGATCAATCTGGTTAGTCATATTGGACTGCTATTATTTTGAATACTACTGTACATACAGCGCCGGACTGGGGTGTCTGGGGCCCACCAGGGACATTGACTCCAGGGGCCCATCCACCTTTCAGCTATTTGCAAATACCTGTTAGCCGTTATACCCATTATATTGTCGGCTCCTGCATATCACTGTGCGCTCACAAGAACTGTGATGTACAATTACTGTAGTTTGCATTAAAGGGTTTTTATTGGTGAAAACAAGTTATCAGCGATGCACAGGTTGGGAAGGTGATCACTTATTTATTGGTGGAATCCGCACTGTCAGAAGATTGTGGCACTTTGAATATTTGGTGAGATTTTTACCTCTGTATTTATAAGACAAAACCAGGAGTGGAGCAATCTGAGGTAATGTTTTATGCATTTCTCACCCACTCCTGGTTTTGTCTTATAAATATGTGGCACCCCAGGGGTCTGGTTACCACAGTAATAGAAATATTACGTCTGAGAGCAAGTGGGAGGTTTCCTGGTCAGGAGCCCTTAAACATGCAACACCTCCTGTCCAGTCCTGGGAGGGGAGGAATCTGCCCTTATAAACTGGGTCTGGGGCGGGGTTAGGGAGAACAAGCAGACACAGGGAAAGTAACAGCAAGGAGCTCTGTAGGAGCAGGAGCTGAAGACCAGGGGCTGGAGCTGAGCAGAGCTCGCCCTGGCAGAAGAATCTAAGTACCGGACACCGGAGTCCGAGGCTGTAAGGATCTCTAAGTCCAACAGCAGAACCCAGCCGGCAGGGGATTCCAGGTCCTCTGGCCATAGAAGCCCGGAGGCTCAGTCACAAGCAAGGGACCAGCACCGCCATCGAGGAGCGGAGGCTAACAGAAGGCCCCAAGTCACCAGCCATACGGGTGAGCACTACACGGTACACTCAGGGACGTGGGCTACTATCACCCGCTTATAGCAAGGTAGCCAGGAAGAGTGCAGACAGACGGGGAGGCCTACAACTCCACCTGGCCACGGGAGCTCCTGCTTGCTCACAGACTGACCAGGCCTCTTATGCTAGCCAGTACTCCCGGGAGGGTCTGCCTTATTATCATCAGTAAAGACCCTGAACTGCACTGCAAAGACTCTGAGTCGTTCCTGTTACGCTCGTGCACCATCACTCCCATCATCCACACTCATTGCCCTGAGGCTATACTCCTCCCATTCTCTGCTGCGCATACAACACCAGCCTCAGCGGTCTGCCTCGCAGCGGCGGTATACCCTGACCGCAATCCACGGGTGGCGTAGTCGGACAATTAACCTAAAACCTTACAAATAGACTGCCACTGGTTTGACCACCCTGAGCCACGGGACCGGGTCACCGCCACGGTGACTACAACCCCCAGCGTCCCACGAAAGGCCCAGTTCCGGATTCCCCACGCGGCCCAGGGGGCGCGTCAACTTTGGCGTAGTCGGCAGGATTTCGTGCCCGCAACCACCGGGTACTGCGCGCCTTCAAAAGACTGTCATACCTGCCGTGGTGAAGGTTTCCGCCCTCTTCAGCCGTTTTCCCGCCATCTGCAACTGTTTTCCCGCCATCGGGCGCCATCTTCGGGACGCCACGCGGGAAGAAGAGGGGCGTGGATGCCGAAAGCGCGCGAGACCTGAAGCTCCGCCCTACGCACCGACGCTGCGCAAGGTCCTGGAAGGGAGAGAGAGCGACGCTGACGTCACCAGGACGCGACGCAAGGTCCTTGTCCGGAGCAGCACCAGCGGAGCCGCGGCCTACAGAAGAGGATCGTCGGAAGGTAGGCCACACTTAACTAGGGGGGAGGAAGATGACGGACACGGAGGGACCCTCTACCACCAGCGCGGCCGCTGCCGCAGTAATGCCGTTCACAATGCCATACATCCCCGGAGCGGCCTGGCTGCCCCAATACTCAGGGGAGTCGCATATCCTAAGCGACTATAAAGAGAGACTGTACAGCCTATTTAAGGTATACCCCCTGACGGAGGGCCAGAAAGTGAGCATATTGATAGGCCAGCTAACCGGCGCAGCCCAACGCGAAGTAAAGTCCTGGTCAGTCCGGGACAAGGAGACCGTAAAGGAGATCTTAGCCCGGCTGAAGGACACTTTTGATACCCGCACCTCAGCCGAGATCAAAATGAGATTTTATGGGTGCAAGCAGCGGGCCCAAGACAGTATAAGAGACTATGCTTTGAGTCTGCATGAGGCCCTGGGAGCCATTAAACAGGCAGACCCTGACAGTGTGCGGAATGCAGATGAACTATTAACTGAGCAATTCATTGAGGGTCTGCTGTCCAACGCCCACCGAACCCAGTTACATGCAATGGCCTTGCAGAACCCTGGTTTAGACTTTGCAAAGTTCAAAGACAGGGCCATCCGGGTGCTCAGAGAACCGGCACCGGGTAGCGCTGTAACCCACCGGCACCCTGCTATTACCTATCACCAGGAGGCGGCGCCCTTGTCTGCAGAGCCTATAGGAGCTGGTGCGCAGGCTTTGGACAACAACCCGGCTACAGACCTGCACCATCAGGTCCAAGAGCTAACTAAAAGCGTAGCCGCGCTAACTAGAACTGTGCAGTCTTTACAGGTCTCTCCTCCAGGAAAGATCCAGCCGGCATCCGGACCGGAGGATGTCCCGTGGCGCCGACAGAGGAGGATCTCATCGTCCAGAGGAAGACCCAGCGACAGATACAACGAGGACGGACAACCCATCTGCCGCCGCTGCAATCAACCCGGACATATGGCAAGGTACTGTCATTTAAACGGGCACAACCTGGGGCAGAGAGCCAACCCCCAGGCATAAGATCATCAGGCCCCTCGAACTGGCGTGATAAATATGTAGGGGGACGTCCAGTCTTGCCTGTGGTACTGGATGGCATTCCAATGAGTGCCCTACTAGACACCGGGTCACAGGTAACTACCATCCCTTATGTGCTCTTTAAGCGGTACTGGAATGACTCGGACATAACCCGCTACCCAGATGACGACCTGAGTATCATCGCCAGCAATGGTCAGCCCGTGCCGCAGGTGGGATTCAAAGAGGTGACCATTAAAATCGGTAAAGTCGAACTGGCGGCACAAGGACTGATCATTGTGGACATTGACCGTCGTGAGAGTCACCCTAAAATAACCTTGGGTACTAACGTGATTGAAAATGGTCTTGCAGAGATAATTCTCATTTTACAGCAGGTTGCCATGAAAGCCAGTTCCAGCCAGCAGCGTGTCCTCCAAAAAGAGATCTGGGCACTGATGAAACGGCAACAAGTGGAACTATCTGATGGTGAGATAGGTAGCGTGAGAATGTGCGACCCGTTCCCTATTACCATGCCCCCGAAAAGTGAGATGATGATCTGGTGCCGAGCAGCTATTGGTCTAAGAGGTAGAGACTACCAAGCAATGGTAGAGCCCGTCTACTCAGACAGTAGGCCCACCATTTTGACAGCACAGGGAGTAGTCGATGTACGCCATGGGAGGGTACCTGTCCGCATCGTAAATATCGGGGAGAGAGAAGTATACCTGCCCCGGTATGCCACGCTAGCCAAATTGTTCACCATAAATCAAAATTCTGTAAAGGCCGTGGAACCCTTGCCTCCATCTCAACCAAAGGAAGGTAACGGCTCTAAGAAATAAATGGAGGACAGGTGTCAGCAACTGCATTTGGGTACTGACTCCACTCCCTCACACCAAAAACAGGGAGTCTACCGGGTGGTTCAGGAGTACGAAAGAGTCTTTAGTAAACACCCGCTAGACTTCGGGTGAGTAAAGGGGGTAGAACATCACATCCCCACGGGAGACCATCCACCCATAAAGGAAAGATACCGACCTGTACCCCCTGCACACTATCAGCATGCAAAGGGGATGTTGAAGGACATGAAGGAGGCTGGGGTAATCAGGGACAGCTGTAGCCCCTGGGCAGCTCCACTAGTTCTAGTGAAAAAGAAGGACAACACAATGAGAATGTGTGTAGACTACAGAAAGGTCAACCGTATCACACACAAAGATGCGTACCCGCTACCTAGAATAGAAGAATCTTTAGCTGCATTAAAATCTGCTAACTTCTTCTCCACTTTGGATCTTACTAGCGGGTACTGGCAGGTTCCTGTAGCAGAGCCAGACAAGGAGAAGATCGCATTCACCACCCCGATGGGTCTCAGCGAATTCAACTGTATGCCGTTCGGGCTCTGCAACGCACCAGGAACCTTCCAGCGGTTGATGGAATGCTGTCTGGGACACCGGAATTTCGAGACTGTCCTGTTATACCTGGACGATGTCATCGTTTATTCCAAAACCTACGAGGACCATCTGAAACACTTGGCAGAAGTGTTTGACGCCCTGGCAAGCTAAGGCCTAAAGGTGAAACCCTCCAAGTGTCACCTGCTGAAACAAAAGGTGCAGTACCTGGGACACGTGGTGAGTGCTGACGGAGTGGCTCCCGACCCCGATAAGATCACCGTGATTAAAGACTGGCCAAGACCCTCCAGCATAAAGGAAGTGCGGCAGTTTCTCGGGTTGGTAGGCTACTACCGAAGATTCATTCCCGGTTTCACCAAAATGGCAGCTCCTATGCAGGACCTCCTGATAGGCCAGTCCAGGAAGGCCAAGAACCAGAAGCCGCCCTTCAGGTGGGAAAAGCTGGAAGAGGAGTCCTTCCGCCAGCTGAAGATGGCCCTCACGGGGGATGAAATCCTGGCATACCCTGACTACGGCCAGCCCTTTATCCTCCACACGGACGCGAGCAACATCGGGCTAGGAGCCGTACTGTCCCAGATCCAGCAGGGGAAAGAACGGGTAATCGCTTACGCCAGCCGAAAACTACAGCCCACAGAGAGAAACCCTGAGAATTATAGCTCATTCAAGCTAGAGTTCCTGGCAGTGGTGTGGGCAGTGACCGAACGTTTCAAGCATTACCTTGCCTCTTCAAAGTTCACCGTGTACACGGATAACAACCCGTTGACACACCTGGACACTGCAAGACTTGGTGCCCTGGAGCAGAGATGGATGGCCCGCCTGTCCAACTATGAATTCACCATCAAATACCGGGCGGGACGCTCAAATGCCAACGCGGATGCCCTGTCCAGAATGCCAAAGTTACCGGACGTAGGGGAAGATCCAGAAGAACTGGAAGAAGTCGAACTCCCTGCGTTCCACCGTCATGGGATTACCCTGTATTCCCACCGTGTAAGGGACAAGCGCTCTGCTACGTTCAATCCCTTACCCCACTATAGCTGGGCGGAGACACAAGACCGTGATCCCGCAGTCCGTCTGGTGAAGGAAATGCTGACACAGGCTGATGCCCGTCTTGACCCAGATGCTCCGGAGGAGACCAAGCAACTGTGGAAGGAGAAAAGTAAACTGTTTCTTTACAAGGAGAAGCTGTGCCGGAGAATGGTCAACTCTAGAACACATGAGCTGACCTGGCAGGTAGTGGTCCCAAGACGAGACGCGGCTATGGTTCTGGAGGCATACCAGGACAGAGCAGGACACTTCGGATGGAAGAAGCTGGAGTTCTTGTTGCGTGGACGGTTCTACTGGGTAGGCATGAGAGGAGCCACGAGAGGTGGTGCAGAGACTGTGGCCCGTGCAGCCTAAGGAGAAGAGACCATGCCAGCCAGAAGACTCCCCTGCAGCCCATCATCACCAGGCAGCCACTAGAACTGGTAGCCCTGGACCATGTGAAACTGGCTCCAAGCAAATCTGGGTACGTCTACGCCCTCACCATCGTAGATCACTACTCCCGGTTCCTGGTGGTGGTCCCTGTCAAGGACTTAACGGCTCAAACAGCAGCTAGAGCCTTCCAGCAGCACTTCTGCCGTCCACACGGGTATCCGGAGCAAGTGTTAACTGACCAAGGGCCAGCCTTCGAAGCGGAGGTCTTCCAAGAGTTCTGCAATCTGTATGGCTGCAGGAAGATAAGAACAACGCCCTATCACCCTCAGACCAACGGACTATGTGAGAAAATGAACCAGGTGGTGATAGACTTGCTAAAAACGTTGCCCCTGGAAGAATGCGGTCTGTGGCCTGAAAAACTGCCTGATCTGGTGGACTTGTATAACCACATCCCCGTAGGTTCTACCAACTGTACCCCGGCTTACCTAATGAGAGCAAGACCTGGTAAGCTGCCTGTTGATCTGGATATGGGAGTACTGACACCTGAGGACACCTCGCCAGAGGCAGACTGGGATACAGAACGGCAGCAGCAGTATCAGAAAGTACAGGAGAGCGTCGAGCAAAGTCTGTCTCAAGCAAGAGAAAGGCAAGAGAAGACTTATGACCAGCATGCTCCCGCTGTTCCCCTGGTACCTGGAGAGCAGGTCTTGAAGAGAAAGAGGCGGCTCCACAAGATGGACAACCAGTGGGAGAAGGACCCGTACACAGTACTGCCCTCAAGCCATGATAATCCAAAAGTCTGCATAATCAGTAAGGATGGAGGAGAAACCACAGCCATTGTTTCCAGAGACCACCTGAAAAAGTGTCCCGAGCAGCTGCAAAGAGCTGACGAAGATCAAGAGAACCCTCAACCCGCAGAGGAAAGAGAAGAAATGATCAGTACCGTACTCGGAGACTTTCCCCGGTCCTGGACTCAAATCAACAACGCAGTCGTGGTACCCGTCCTCACCTTTCTCCAGCCAGCCCCTCAAGGGCCTACAGAAGAACAGGGAGTGTCAGAAGAGCAGCCGGCCCAGGAGGCAGAAGAATCCATACCAGCAGCCCAGGAGAATCAACCCTCTGCTAGTAGTGAGCCTGCCGTGCCCCTAGTAAGCCAAAGAGTACGCAGAAAGCTGCCAGGCCTACCCGCAACACCTTCTACACCCTGTAGTGCAGAACCAGATAGTGGGTTACGTAGGTCCACCAGGAGCACTAGAGGACAGATGCCCGCTCGCTGGAGAATCTAAACTGTAATGTGAATTTACCTGTAAACTGCAAATGTTGAAAATGGTTTATGTTTGCTGCCTGTTTATTAATTATGTTTCTCTAGTTACCCTTCAGGTTTATTTGGACTGACAGGTTATGGACGCTGAATAACCGGAACTACATTGTAGATAGTTACACTTGGTGCTTCTTGCGAAAACGAAGAAAAACCTGTCTGGCGTGGCCTCCATGTGGCCCAAAGTAGTTAGCTTTGCCTTGCAGCCACGCCCAGGGCCAACGTTCGGGGTTTGCTTTGGACAGGTCCCCTACTCTATTCTAAAAAACTTCACCTTGGGTGATATGGACACCCGGTTACGGAAATGCCGTGACCATCAATACAAAATGTACTTTTCCTGTTATTGTTTTACCCTGTATTTGTGTTTTCTTAAAAATGTGTTTAGTACCGGAGTACTAAAATTTACTAGGGGGGAATGTGGCACCCCAGGGGTCTGGTTACCACAGTAATAGAAATATTACGTCTGAGAGCAAGTGGGAGGTTTCCTGGTCAGGAGCCCTTAAACATGCAACACCTCCTGTCCAGTCCTGGGAGGGGAGGAATCTGCCCTTATAAACTGGGTCTGGGGCGGGGTTAGGGAGAACAAGCAGACACAGGGAAAGTAACAGCAAGGAGCTCTGTAGGAGCAGGAGCTGAAGACCAGGGGCTGGAGCTGAGCAGAGCTCGCCCTGGCAGAAGAATCTAAGTACCGGACACCGGAGTCCGAGGCTGTAAGGATCTCTAAGTCCAACAGCAGAACCCAGCTGACAGGGGATTCCAGGTCCTCTGGCCATAGAAGCCCGGAGGCTCAGTCACAAGCAAGGGACCAGCACCGCCATCGAGGAGCGGAGGCTAACAGAAGGCCCCAAGTCACCAGCCATATGGGTGAGCACTACACGGTACACTCAGGGACGTGGGCTACTATCACCCGCTTATAGCAAGGTAGCCAGGAAGAGTGCAGACAGACGGGGAGGCCTACAACTCCACCTGGCCACGGGAGCTCCTGCTTGCTCACAGACTGACCAGGCCTCTTATGCTAGCCAGTACTCCCGGGAGGGTCTGCCTTATTATCATCAGTAAAGACCCTGAACTGCACTGCAAAGACTCTGAGTCGTTCCTGTTACGCTCGTGCACCATCACTCCCATCATCCACACTCATTGCCCTGAGGCTATACTCCTCCCGTGGGGAGTCATCCCATTCTCTGCTGCTCATACAACACCAGCCTCAGCGGTCTGCCTCGCAGCAGCGGTACACCCTGACCGCAATCCACGGGTGGCGTAGTCGGACAATTAACCTAAAACCTTACAAATAGACTGCCACTGGTTTGACCACCCTGAGCCACGGGACCGGGTCGCCGCCACGGTGACTACAACTCCCAGCATCCCACGAAAGGCCCAGTTCCGGGTTCCCCACTCGGCCCAGGGGGCGCGTCAACTTCAGAGGTGAAAATCTCACCAAATGCCAACTTGCTTTCTCTGGTGAACCTCTGTAACTGCATCTCTGCTGCTGTGTAATAGTCACAGGGCAGGGAGGAGTTAAACATCCAAGTATTTAATATCTATTGGAAATAAAGAGGTTTCCCCTTATTGATATCAGGTAAAACAAATGACCAACCACAATCCACTCTACCAAGATCAATATCAGGGCAATGAAAAACAAAAAAAGGGCTTTCGGTAAACTTAAACAAGAAGGCAGCGAGGAAGCGCTAATATCTTATAGGGAAAAAAACAAAATCTGTAAGAAACAAATAAGAATAGCAAAAGAGGAGACAGAGAGACTAATTGCGAAGGAAAGTAAAACGAATCCCAAACTGTTCTTTAACTATATAAACAGTAAAAGGATTAAAACTGATGGAGTTGGCCCATTGAAAAATAACCTGGGTAAAATCATAGAGGGCGATGAGGGTAAAGCAAACCTACTCAATAGCTTCTTCTCCACTGTTTTCACAAAAGAAAACAATTTATCGAAGGAAATGCAGAGTGATAAAGTAAACCCTCCGCTAAATATCACCCACCTAACCCAGGAGGAAGTTCAGAAACGCCTAAATAATATCAAAATAGACAAGTCACCAGGCCCAGATGACATACACCCCCGGGTACTAAAAGAATTAAGTAATGTGATAGACAGACCACTGTATCTTATATTCAAGCACTCTTTATGGACAGGGACTGTCCCACTAGACTGGCGCCAAGCAAATGTGGTACCAATATTCAAAAAGGGGTCTAAAAGTGACCCTGGGAACTATAGACCAGTCAGCTTAACGTCTGTTGTGGGTAAATTGTTTGAAGGATTTCTTA
Organism: Phyllobates terribilis; assembly: GCF_046119375.1. Classification (NCBI taxonomy): domain Eukaryota; kingdom Metazoa; phylum Chordata; class Amphibia; order Anura; family Dendrobatidae; genus Phyllobates; species Phyllobates terribilis. The sequence goes on along the minus strand of NW_027362768.1, from coordinate 350,068,463 downwards.
GAGATGCTATTGTAGAATATCTTAATAATAATAACTGTCTAACTCCATATCAACATGGATTCATGAGGGATCGCTCCTGCCAAACAAACCTGATGGCCTTCTACGAGGAGGTGAGCTCACAGCTGGACCGGGGAGAGTCAGTGGATGTTGTAGACCTTGACTTCTCCAAAGCGTTTGATACCGTGTCACACAAAAGGTTGGTATATAAAATGAGAATGCTTGGTCTGGGGGATAATGTGTGCAAGTGGGTAAATAGCTGGCTGAGTGATAGAAAGCAGAGGGTGGTTATCAATGGAGTAAGCTCAGGGGGTGTCAGGGTTACTAGCGGGGTGCCTCAAGGGTCTGTCTTGGGCCCTATATTATTTAATATATTTATTAATGATCTAGTGGAAGGGTTGCATAGTAAAATAGCAATATTTGCAGATGATACTAAACTTTGTAAAGTAGTTAATACAGATGAGGATAGGGCACAGCTACAGGAGGATTTAGATAAATTGGGGAGTTAGGCCAAAAAATGGCAAATGGGGTTCAATGCCGATAAATGTAAGGTCATGCACATGGGAAAGAAAAACAGCAGTCACCCACACATATTAAATGGGAAACCGTTGGGGAAATCTGACATGGAGAAGGACCTGGGCGTCTTGGTTAATAGCAAATTAAATTGGAGTGCCCTGTGTCAGGCAGCAGCTGCGAAGGCAAATAGAGTCATGGCATGCATCAGAAGAGGAATAGGGGCATATGATGAGAACATTGTTCTTCCTCTGTATAAAGCGCTGGTAAGGCCGCACTTAGAATATTGTGCACAGTTCTGGGCTCCGGTGCTCAGGAAAGACATATTGGAGCTAGAGAGGGTACAAAGGAGGGCGACTAAGGTAATAAAGGGAATGGAGGGACTAGAATACCCAGAGAGGTTGTCAAAATTAGGCCTATTTACATTGGAAAAGAGAAGGCTTAGGGGAGACCCCATAAACATGTATAAATACATCAGGGGGCAGTACAGAGATCTTTCCCATGACCTGTTTATACCAAGGATGGTGACAAAGACGAGGGGGCACACTATGCGTCTGGAGGAAAGGAGGTTCCTGCACCAGCATAGAAGGGGATTCTTTACGGTCAGAGCCGTGAGACTCTGGAACTCTCTGGGAGAGGAAGTGGTGATGTCCAACTCACTTAATGAGTTCAAGAGAGGCCTGGACGCCTTTCTTGAGAACAATAAAATTACATCTTATGCTTAGTTAATTAATCCAGGGATTTAATCTGACTGCCAGATTAGTGTCGGGAAGTGAATTTTTCCTCAATGATGTAAACTGGCCTATACCGCATAGTTTTTTGTTGCCTTCCCCTGGATCAACGCTGCGGAATAGCTGCAGTGCACAAGAAATAGGCTGAACTGGATGGAAGCTTGTCTTTTTTCGGCCTTATAAACTATGTAACTATGTAATATTACCAGATAGAAGGAAGAAATACCACCACACCGTGACCAGATCACATATTACCACCACATAGTGCCCAAATAATGCCACATACAAGGCACAAATACCGCCACACCATGACCAAAGCACATAATACCACCACATAGTGATCAAATGCTACCAGATACAAGGTATAAATACTGACACACCATGAGACCACATATTACCACCACATAGTGACTGAATAATGCCACATACAAGGGACAAATATCGTCATGTCATGACCAAAGCACATAATGCTACCACATAGTGACAAATAATGCTAAAATAATAAAAATGTAAAAAAGCTCTGTATATTGGGTCAGTGTACAGGTTATACAGTGATCACCAGTGACATTATACACAGGAGCTCTGTATATAGTGTACAGGTTATACAGTCATCACCAGTGACATTATACACAGAAGCTCTGTATATAGTGTCAGTGTGTGTGTATAGGTAATACACATACTCACCAGTGATGTCTCTAGGTGAAGTTCTTTATCTGCCGCAGACCGATATATCACATCTTCTATGCAGGACTTATCTATGCAGAAAATAACATAGTTAGCTATAACTGATCACTTCCAGAGCACAATCCACACTTTTCCCAAGATTTCTACACTGCATGAAATGACAAAAAAGCAACATAGTGCCGCACTACACAGTAACAGTGCTCCAGTGTCATTCTGTGCCTGCTCATTTGTCAGCAGACATATTTGTCTGATGGCAAAGATGTAGCAGAGCTGAAGACAGAAGACCCATGGATTACGTCAGAGCGAGGATTTTTTTTTTATATTAAAGATAGAGTCCCTTAGGCTACGTTCCCACGCGGAGTAATAGCCGCATATTCCTGCTTTTATGCGGCGTTTTAGAGCGCTCGCGTAAAAGCAGTGCCAAAGAAAGCTGGAAACGGCTTCCAGCAAAAGCTATGGCTTTTACTTAAAAGCGTTCAGACGCCGCGTTTTGCCAGGTATTTTTGCGCGGGCGCTTTCACTGCAAAAGCGGCCGTGCAAAAAGAATTGACATGCCAATTCTTGGCGTTTTTTTCGGCACGATTTCCCCATAGGCTACATGTTAACATGGCCTTGGGAAAAGCACGCTGAGAAAAGCGCAACGTCGGCATGCAGTAGCGATTTTTTGCGCCGCGTATGAACGTAGCCTAAATGTGTTTTGTGTTTTATTTTTAATAAAAAAAAAAATTCTGTGTTTTTTTTCTGTTTACTAGAAATTCATGGTGGCCATGTCTAATTTGGCGTGACAACATGAATTCCGGGCTTAGTATCAGCTGATAATACAAAGCTGGCCTGGCACTAACCCTATTATTACCCAGGGTACTCACCACCAGGGCCGCTAGAAGAGCCAGCTAAAGCGCCTGGAAATTTTCAAGGGTGGCTGCGGGCTGCGATTTTCAGCGTGGGGGGCCAAGAACACTTGGGCCTTACCATGCTGAGAATCCCAGCCCCCAGCTGCCTTGTTTTATCTGGCTGGCGATCAACATATGGCAGGAGCACACACCTTTTTCTAAAAAAAAATATTTAAAATAAGTTTAAAACAAATATTCGGCTTCTCTGTCTTTTGATCGCCAGCCAAGGTAAAGCCAGGCAGCTGGGGGTGGCAGGCCGTAGCTGTCCGCTTTACCTGCGGTGAGAATCAAAAATTCTGCAGAGTGCTACATCATGTTTTTAAAAATGATTTCTTTTCACACTTCTATATGTCACAGACCCAACAGCCAATCACAGATGCTGTCAAAGAGGATGGGCGTCTGTGATTGGCTGTTCGAGTAATGTACAATCAGCCCATACATTCTAGTATGGTACTATGTATGGGCAGCTTTCAGGTTACTCAAGCAGCCAATCACAGACGCCCATTTTCTGTGTCAGCGTCTGTGATTAGCTGTTGGGCCTGTCACACATATAGAAGTGTGAAAATAAATAAATAATAAAGCAAAAATGACATAGCGCTCCGCAGAATTTTTGATTCTCAGCGCAGATAAAGCAGACAGCTACAGGCTGCCACTTCTAGCTGCCTGGCGATCAAAAGTCAGGAAAGCCCAATGTTTTTTTTTAATTATTTAAAAAAATAATTAAAAAAAAAATGCGTGGGCTCCCGCCATATTTTGATCGCCAGCCTGGTAAAAAAAACAGGCAGCTGGGGTCTGGGATTCTCAGCATGGTAAGGCCCAGCATTCTGGGCCCCCCACGCTGAAAACGGCAGCCCGCAGCCACCCCTGTAATTGGCGCATACATCGTAGCGCCATTTCCAGGCACTTTATCTGGCTCTTACAACGGCCCTGGTGGGGGTGGCACGCTGGGTGATAATGGGGTCAGTACCAGCCTTGTATTATCAGCTGGCACTAAGCCTGAAATTCATGGCGTCACGCCAACCTAGACATGGCCACCATGAATTTCTAGTAAACAGAAAAAAAAACCACAACCACAGAAATTTTTTTTTAATAAAAATAAAACACAAAACACATGTAGGGACTCCATCTTTAATAAATAACAAAATCCTCGCCCTGACGTAATCCACGGATCTTCTGTCTCCAGCTCTGCAACATCTTTGCCATCAGATCAGACAAATATGCCTGCTGACAGAGATGAGCAGGCACAGAATGACACTAGAACACAGTTGTCAGAGAAGTGCTCAGCTGGCCTCCAGCCGCCGACCATGTTTTCCTGCGCGTTGCAAATAATGCATACTTTCAAATGCATGCCTATTTTTGCAATGCAAGTCTACGGTACATTGCGTCTGCGCTGATTTACAACGGATCCGTTTTAACGCACAGCATAAACGCAATGTTAACCCATCCTAACAGCAGCGAGAAGGGGAGACGGAGCCCTGGAGACCGCCTAGTCAGTCTACTGGTGGTACTATCATGCCCATTGCCCAGTATGTACTGCCAGCCTCTGTGGTACTAGCATTCAAGCTCACATGGCATGTCCTGCCAGCCAGCCACTGGTGTTAGTACTAGCATGATAGTACCACACCACCAGTGGCTGGGCAAGGGGCATGCATGATGGTACCACCAGTGGCTGGCAGGACAGGACATGCTGGGCATGATAGTACACAGAGGCTGGCAGGACATACTAAGCATGATTCATGCCTAGTATGTCCTGCAAGCCTCTGTGGTACTATCATGCCCACCCGGCATGTCCTGCCAGCCAGCCACTGGCGGTAGTAGTACTAGCATGATAGTACCACAAAGGGCCGGATCCAGGTTTTTCTGGGCCCCGGGCGAAAGAGTCTCAGTGGGCCCCTTTAACACATACCACGATTCATGATGCACAGATACTGCAGAGAGATAAAAGTATAGTACAATGCAAAGATTTCACTTCTTATATTATATGAGTGATATCTATTTTAAATTCTACAATAGCTCAGAAACCGGCGAATCGCTCCACACAGTGTACTGGCCCCCAAAAAATGCTCCATACAGGATATTGGCCCCCAAATAACGCTCCATACAGGATACTGGCCCCCAAAAAAATCCTCCATACAGGACACTGGTCCCCATATAACGCTCCATACAGGATACTGGCCCCCCAAAAATGCTCCATACAGGATACTGGCCCCCATATAACGCTCCATTCAGGATAATGGCCCCATATAACGCTCCACACAGTATACTAGCCCCCATAAAATGCTCCATACAGGATACTGGCCCCCATATAAGGCTCCATACAGGATACTGGCCCCCATATAAAGCTCCATGCAAGCTGTTCCCCCCACATAATGCCCTATGCAGGCTGTCCCATCCCCCCCTTATAATGCCCCATGCAGGCTGTTCCCCCCCCATATAATGTCCCATGCAGGATGTCACCCCCCATATAATGCCCCTTGCAGGATGCCACTTCCCCCCATATAATGCCCCATGCAGGATGCCACTTCCCCCCATATAATGCCCCATGCAGGATGTCACTCCCCCCCCCCATATAATGCCCTATGCAGGATGTCCCTTCCCCCCCCATATAATAACCCATGTAGGATGTCCCTTCCCCTCCATATAATGCCCCATGCAGAATGTCACTCATCATATAATGCACCATGAAAGATGTCACTCCCCCACATATAATGCCCCATGCAGGATATCACTCCCCCCCATATAATGCCCCATGCAGGATGCCATCCCCCATATAATGCCCCATGCAGGATGTCACTTCTCCCCCCCATATAATGCCCCATGCAGGATGTCACCCCCCCTTATAATGCCTCATGTAGGATGTCCCTTCCCCCCATATAATGCCCCATGCAGGATGTCACCCCCATATAATGCCCCATGCATGCTGTCACCCCCACCCCATATAATGCCACATGCAGGCTGTCACCCCACCATATAATGCCCCATGAAGGGTGTCATCCCCCCATATAATGCCCCATGCAGGCTGTTACCCCCCCATATTATGCCCCATGCATGCTGTTACCCCCCCATATAAAGCCCCATGCAGGATGTCACCCGCCCCCAATATAATGCCCCATGCAGGCTGTCACCCCCGCCCATATAATGCCCCATGCCTCCATACATAAAAAAAAAAAAAAAATCAAATATTCACCTCCCTCCTCCTCACCTGCTGCCGCTGCTCAGGTCTATACTCCTGCGTTGCCGGCGTCTTCCCGCTCTGCGCTGCCTGTGATGGCTCAGGGGAGGACGCAGTGGAAAGTCGTCACCGCACCCTCTGACCTGAGACGTCACAGGGAGCGCAGACCAGGAAGACAGCGGATCTGCGAAGGCACGGGGAGAGGTAAGTATCCGGCTGCCGGGGCCCTGAGCAAGCGGGGGAGAAGGGCGGGCGCTGGCACTGCTCTCCTCCGCCCATAGCCCGGCGGGGAGCCCGACGGCAAGTGGACCTCCCGCCTGCTCAGGGCCCCGGCACTTGCCCGGGAGCTGACGCCAGCACTGACTACCACTCCACCAGCCTCCTTGGTACTATCATGCCCACCCAGCATGTCCTGCCAGCCCCTGGTGGTAGTACATGCTGCTAGGCATAGTACCAGTAACCAGAGGCTGGAAGCAAGACATGCTAGGCAATGGGCATGATGATAATCATGCCCACTGCCCAGTAGTATTTACTGCCAGCCTCGGCCAGGGGTCCTCCCAGTCACTCCCACCGATCCCTCCCCCCGTCCCGGCCCCTGCTTTTCATACTCACGCGTCGAGATGAGCGGCAGGCCTGCAGCCGCTGCCTGGAGCGACGCCGGGTCCGTCAGCGCGCACAGGAAGCAGTCCCAGGGCGATGACGTCATCACCCTGAGACTGACCTCCTGCGCACGCTCCGGCAGTGTCGCGCTGCGCACGGGAGGCAGAAGGCCACTGCGGCAGCAGGCAGAGCAGGGAGATCGCTCTCCAGAGGGCCCATCACTAATCATATCGGCAGTGCTCCGACATGATTAGCGAACCGGGGGGCCCTCTGTTCTCTGTACAGGGGGTGTAGGGGGCGGGGCTTGATGGAGACATTAGGGACAGAATGGAGGCAAAATGGAGACATGGGGGCCAGGATAGAGACATAGGAAGCGGGATGGAGACATGGGGGACAGGATGAAGACATGGGGGCATGATGGAGACATTGTGGCCAGGATAGAGACATGGGGGGCAGAATGGAGACATGGGGGGCAGGATGGAGACATGGGGGGCAGGATGGAGACCTGGGGGGCAGGATGAAGACATGGGGGACAGGATGAAGACATGGGGGCATGATGGAGACATTGTGGCCAGGATAGAGACATGGGGGGCAGAATGGAGACATAGGGAGCGGGATGGAGACATGGGGGAGAGGATGGGGGGCAAGCTTGAGACATGGGGGGCAGAATGGAGGCAAAATGGAGACATGGGGGGGGAATGGAGACATGGGGGACAGGATGAAGACCTTGTGAGGGGGGTCCTGTTACTGTGCAAGGCGACACTAGGTTGCTTTATTTTCTTTATCTTGTGCAGTGTAGAAGCTGGGGAAAAATTGGGGAATGTGCTCTGGAAACTGTTCTTGATAACTGTGTTATCTTATGCAGAGACGAGTCCTGGCTGGAAGAAGTGATGGCAGTCTGCGCTGGATGAAGAGGAAAAGCAAAGATGAAGGACTTCAACTAGAAATGTCACCGGTGAGTCAATGTGTTATCTGTACATTTACACTATACACTGTGTACGTTGTACAGAGCTCCTGTGTATAATGGTACTTATGGTAATATTAGTTTTCTTTTTTTTATTAATAATCAGTATTGTAGTATTCGGTCACTATGTGGTGGTAATATGTGATCTGGTCATAGTGTGGTGGTATTTGACCCTTGTATGTGGTATTATTCGGTCACTATGTGGTGGTATTATGTGATCTGGTCATGGTGTGATGGTATTTGTCCCTTATACGTGGTATTATTGGTCATTTTAAAAAATATATGTAACACATTCCCATAAATAAAAATATACCTAAAAAGAATATTGGATATTATAAGAAATTTTTAATAGGTTAGCGTAGAGTATGGCCCGGCCAGAAGAGTCTCCTTGCCGTGGTGGTGACTTAAAATATCTTTTGGCAAAAACAAAAGCTGCTGGCTATATATGTGATCTGCTGTTCAATGGGAAATGTTAATGTGTGATTGGTGAAGATGTGGTGCAGAAAGTAGAGTTTTTCCAGGAGTGGGCGGTGGGACTGTGGAACGTTTGAGGGATGGAGACAGAGCTGGGGTGGAGGTGGAGCTGGGATGGAGCCTGGCTGGAGTTTCAAGGGGGCCCAAAAATTTTGTCAGTATGGGGCCCCCAAATTACTGGTGGCAGCCCTGCATCTGATGGATGGCTCTAGGTTTGGTGAATGCCAGGAGAATGTGACCTGCCTGAATACATTGCAGGGCTGCCTCCAGGAATTTTAGGGCCCCATACAGCCAAAGTTTTTGGGCCCCCCTGAGACTTCACCCCAGGCTCCACACCAGCTGCACCCCTCGAACCTTCCACTTTCTGCACCACGTCCTCACCAATCACATATTAACAGTTCCATCGAATACCAGATCACCTACATAGCCAGCAGCTTTTGTTTTGGCCAAAAGATTTTTTTAAGCTGCCACCACGACAAGGAGATTCTTCTGGCCGGGCCCTACTCTACTCTAACCTATTAAACATTTCTTATTTTACCTAAAACTCTTTTTAAGTACAGTATATAGGAGCTCTGTGTATAGTATGTAATGCATAGTGTAAATGTACAGGTAACACACTGACTCACCGGTAACGTCTCTAGTTGAAGTCCTTCATCTTCGCTTTTCCTCTTCATCCAGCACAGACTGCCATCACTTCTTCCAGCAAGGACTCGTCTCTGCAGAAAATAACACATAGTTATCTAGAGCAGTTTCCAGAGCACATTCCCTAATTTTTCACCAACTTCTACACTACACCAAATGAAGAAAAAAAGCGACATAGTGCCACCCTGCACAGGAACAGTGCCCCCTCCCCACTGAAAACAGCATTCTCAAAAATAAAATACATCACACTTGTAATAATGTCCTTTTATTAGCCCCTACAGTAATAATGTAATAATGTCCCACATCCTGCTTCCATATGTACTCCATTCTGGACCCCATATGTCTTCATCTTGCCCTGATATGTTCTCCCATCCTGGCCCCATGTGACTTCATTCTCCCTGCATATTTCTCCATTCTGGCCCCCATGTGTTAGCTCGCATTCTGCCCTGCATGTGTCAGTTCCCATTTTGCCCCCCATGTCTCAGCTTCCATTCTGCCCCCCAGGTCTCAGCTCCCATTCTGCAACAATGTATCATCTCCCATTCTGCCCCCCATTTCTCAGCTTCCATTCTGCCCCCCAATGTGTCAGCTCCCATTCTGCCCCCCAATGTGTCAGCTCCCATTCTGCCCCCAATGTGTCAACTCCCATTCTGCCCCCCGTGTCTCAGCTTCCATTCTGCCCCCCATGTGTCATTTACCATTCTGCCCCCATGTCTCAGCTTCCATTCTGCCTTCATTTCTCAGCTTCCATTCTGCCCCCCATGTCTCAGCTCCCATTCTGCAACCATGTGTCATCTCCTATTCTGCCTCCCCCCATGTGTTAGCTCTCATTCTGCCTACCCCCATGTGTTAGCTCTCATTCTGCCCCCCTTGTCTCATATTCCATTCTGCCCCCCTTGTCTCATATTCCATTCTGTCCCCCATGTGTCATCTCCCATTCTGCCCCCCATGTGTCATCTCCCATTCTGCCCCCCATGTGTCATCTCCCATTCTGCCCCCCATGTGTCATCTCCCATTCTGCCCCCCATGTGTCATCTCCCATTCTGCCCCCCATGTGTCATCTCCCATTCTGCCCCCCATGTGTCATCTCCCATTCTGCCCCCCATGTGTCATCTCCCATTCTGCCCCCCATGTGTCATCTCCCATTCTGCCCCCCATGTCTCAGCTTCCATTTTGAACCCAATTCTCAGCTTCCATTCTGCCCCCCATTTCTCAGCTCGCATTCTGCCCCCCATGTGTCAGCTCCCATTCTGCCCCCCATATGTCAGCTCCCATTCTGCCCCCCATATGTCAGCTCCCATTCTGCCCCCCATATGTCAGCTCCCATTCTGCCCCCCATATGTCAGCTCCCATTCTGCCCCCCATATGTCAGCTCCCATTCTGCCCCCCATGTGTCAGCTCCCATTCTGCCCCCCATGTCTTATCTCCCATTCTGCCTCCATGTCTCCTCTACATTCTGCCCCCATTTTTTTGCTCCATCCAGCCTCCATGTGTCTCCTCTCCATTTTGCCCCATGTGTTATCTCCCATTCTGCCCCCCATGTATCATCATCCATTCTGCTTCCATGCCTCATCTCCCATTCTTCCCCCTGTCTCAGCTTCCATTCTGCCCCCCCCCCCCATGTGTTAGCTCCCATTCTGACCCCCATGTGTTAGCTCCCATTCTGACCTTCTTGTCTCATCTCCCATTCTGCCCCCATGTCTCATCTCCCATTCTGGCTCCCATGTCTCATCTCCCAGATTTCCAGTGTGTAGTCCCAGTCAATGTATAGCAGTCATCACCAGACAATGCAGATCAGGCTCTAGAATAGCTTACAGCCGTTGATCTTTGGGGATACAGTATATCACAAAAGTGAGTACACCCCTCACATTTTTGTAAATATTTTATTATATATTTTCATGGGACAACACTGAAGATATGACACTTTGATACAATGTAAAATAGTCAGTGTACAGCTTGTAAATTTGGTGTGCCCTCTAAATAACTCACACAACCATTAATGTCTAAGCCACTGGCAACAAAAGTGAGTACACCCCTACTTGAAAATGGCCAAATTGTGCTCATAGTGTCAAAACTTTGTGTGGCCACCATTATTTTCGTTTTGATTTAAATTATTTATTTATCATGAATCAAAAAAGTAAAGACAAATCAGAGATACAACAATGGTGGAACAACATCTGGAAATAAGATATTACAGGAAGATCAAAAATTAGAAATCAAACAGAAGTGCCAGTTGAGTAGAGCTAAAGGTGAGGATTAGTTCCGACAAGAGGAAGAGAATTAAATAGATGATTCGTGGCCACCATTATTTTCAAGCAGTGCCTTAACTCTCTTGGGCATGCAGGTCACTAGAGCTTCACAGGTTGCCACTGGAATCCTCTTCCACTCCTCCATGATGACATCACGGAGCTGGTGGATGTTAGAGACTTTGCACTCCTCCACCTTCTGTTTGAGGATGCCCCACAAATGTTCAACAGGGTTTCGGTCTGGACACATGCTTGGCTAGTCCAGCACCTTTACCGTCAGTTTCTTTAGCAAGGCAGTGGTCATCTTGGAAGTATGTTTGGGGTCATTATCATGTTGGAATACTGCGCTTTGGCCCAGCTTCCGAAGTGAGGGAATCATGCTCTGCTTCAGGATGTCACAGTACATTTTGGCATTCATGGTTCCCTTAATGAACTGTAGCTCACCACAGCCGGCAGCACTCATGTATCCCCAACCATGACACTCCCACCAGCAGGCTTGACTGTAGGGAAGACACACTTGTCTTTGTACTCCTCACCTGCTCGCTACCTAACACACTTTACACAATATGAACCAAATAACTTTATTTTGGTTTCATCAGACCACAGGACATGGTGCCAGTAATTCATGTCCTTAGTATGCTTGTCTTCAGCAAAGTGTTTGCGGGCTTTCTTGTGCAGCATCTTTAGAAGAGGCTTTCTTCTGTGACAACAGCCATGCAATAAAAATTTGATTGCAAAGTATGGTCTGAGTACTGACAGGCTGACCCCCCACGCCTTTAACCTCCGAAGCAATGCTGGCAGCACTTTTACACCTCTTTTGAAAAGACAGCCTCTGGATATGACGGTGAGCACGTGTACTCAACTTCTTTGTTCGACCATGGCGAGGCCAGTTCTGAGTGGAACCTATCTTGTTAAACCACTGTATGGTCTTGGCCAGCATGTTGAAGCTCAGTTTCACAGTGTTGGTGTTATGATCTGCTACAAGAACTAAGGAAAGATAGGAAAACTGTCCCTACAATAGGACTAAGCTGATTCCCTACGATGCAGCGGGCAACCTGTTCCTTGTGAACAGACCCGCCTTCATCCTCAGCTAGTCTGAACACAGGGAGGGGTCCCTAAAAGTACTAAGGACTGGGACAAAATTGGACACCTCCTAGCAGAAGTTGTAGCGGAGCAAAAAGACAAACAGACAGAAATACTCAGAGGTCCAAGGACCAAGCAAACTATAGAGATAGGTACAAAGCACCTGGCTAGATTAAGAGTCAAAGTAACACTGAAGTCCAGCAAAGCCAGAAGGGCGGAGCTTGAATAAATAGGCAGCAGGTCACGTGACCACAAAATAGAAAAAAAACTAACAGGAGGGTTCTAACAGTACCCCCTCTTCTATGAGGATCCTCCGGATCCTCCAGGCCCAGGCCTATCAGGAAACCTCCTGTGAAACGCTCTGATAAGTCTAGGAGCAGAGACATCATCTGCCCTTACCCAGGAGTTATCCTTAGGACCGAAACCTTTCCAAGCGACGAGATACTGCAATCTCCCTCTATGCCCTCTGGAATTCAGGATACGAGAAATTTCATATTCACCGTCTTCCACCACCGGAGGAACTGTGACAGTGGCGTCCCTATCCCATACATCAGCTTTTTTCAACAAGGAAACATGAAACACCGGATTAATCTTCCAGGAGGAGGGAACCTCCAACCTAACAGCAGACTGGTTAACCACCTGAAGCACTTTAAATGGTCCCACAAACTTCGGACCCAATTTCTTAGAAGGAATCCTCAACCGCAGATTCTTTGAGGACAACCAAACCATGTCACCAACCGTAAACAAAACCTCTTGACGTTTCCTGTTAAAATACTTCTTAGACTTTTTGTTAGCCTCTTGAAGGTTACAACGTACATCAGTCCAAACTCTCTCCAAATCACCGGAAAAATTCTCCTCCTCCGGCACAGCCGACACCAATTTGGAGAACGAACCACCGACGGATGTCTCCCAGTACAACAAAAAAACAGAGAACACCCAGCAGAAGAGGATGTATGGTTGTTAAGAGCAAATTCAGCAAGTGGCAGAAACTCAGACCACACCTCTTGATTGTCTGCGACAAAACAATGCAAAAACTGCTCAACATCCTGGTTCTTTCTTTCTGTCTGTCCATTAGACTCAGGATGATACCCAGATGAAAATGACAAATGGACTCCCAACCTGTCACAAAAATCACGCCAAAAATGAGCCACAAACTGAGGTCCCCTATCAGAAACAATGTCGGTGGGAACGCCATGGAGTCTGACAATTTCCTTGACAAAAGCCTTAGCGAGTGTCTTAGCACAGGGTAGTTTAATGAAAAGAACCAAGTGACACATCTTGCTAAAACGGTCCACGACCACCCAGATGTCAGTGAAACCCTCGGACACAGGAAGGTCAGTAATAAAATCCATTGCAAGATGCGTCCAAGGTGCACTAGGAACCTCCAGAGGGCAAAGCAACCCCGCAGCAGGAGCGTGTGAAGCCTTTGATCTGGCACACACAGTACATTGACGCACCCATTTAATGATTTCCTTCTGCCACCCAGGCCACCAAAAACTGCGACCTACCAGTCTCTTAGTCTCCGAAATTCCTGGATGACCTGCCAACCGAGACTCATGGTACTCCACAAACAACTCTCTCCTAAAGGTTCTAGGTACAAACAACCTCCCATGGGGAGTGTTAGATGGGGCATCCTCCTGGGCTTTCAGAATCCCATCTTCCAAAACGGAGTCCAATGCTGCTATCACAACGCCTTCCTGTAAAATGCTCTCCTCCTCCTCGGTACCAACCATGGGAGAAAAGCTGCAAGATAAAGCATCAGCTTTAACATTCTTAGTACCCGGGATGTAAGTAACAGAAAAATTAAACTGTGAAAAAAAAAGAGCCCACCTAGCCTGACAGGCATTCAAGCGCTTGGCAGCATCTAGATAGATCAGATTCTTATGATCAGTGAAAACCTGAATGGAAAATTTAGCACCTTCCAAGAAATGACGCCAATGTTCAAATGCGAGTTTGATAGCCAGCAATTCCCGATTACCAACATCGTAATTAAGTTCGGTTTCAGAAAATTTTTTCGAACAAAAAGCACAGGGATGTACTCCATCCTTGTTCTCCTGAGACAAAACCGCACCGACCCCCACCGAAGAAGCATCAACCTCGACCAAAAAAGGCTTGGTCTCATCAGGCTGCATAAGGATGGGGGCAGAACTGAACCTCTCCTTGAGATACACAAAAGCTTCAATGGCCTCAGTAGTCCACTGGACCGTATTCGCACCTTTCCTGGTGAGATCGGTCAGCGGCTTAACAATTATAGAAAAATTCTTAATGAATTTTCTGTAATAATTGGCGAAACCCAAAAATCTCTGTATCGATTTTAAACCAATAGGCCTAGGCCATTCTTGCACAGCCTGAACCTTCACCGGGTCCATCTCAAAGCCCTCGCTGGAGATAATGTAGCCCATAAAACGAATTCTCTGCACAGCGAACTCGCATTTCTCCAGCTTAGCAAAAAGTGAATTGTCACTTAATAACTGCAATAACTCACGTACACTCTGCCAATGAGACTCCAGATCTGGCGAATAAATCAAAATGTCATCCAAATACACCACCACATTCTTACCAATGAAAGGTCTCAGGATGTCATTAATAAGATTCTGAAAAAACGCTGGTGCAATGGTAAGACCAAAAGGCATAACCAGATTCTCAAAATGACCCACCGGGGTGTTAAAAGCAGTCTTTCATTCATCACCCTCCTTCATTCGCAACAAATTGTATGCCCCCCGGAGATCAATTTTAGAGAACCACTTGGCCCCCACTAACTGGTTAAACAAGTCAGGAATTAACGGCAGTGGGTAGGAATTCCGTACGGTAATTTTATTAATTTCGCGAAAGTCCAGACATGGACGTAAACCGCCGTCCTTTTTTTTTACAAAAAATAATCCAACAGCCACAGGTGACTTAGAAGGTCTAATGTGACCAGCAGCCAAGTTCGTCTGTATGTATTCCTCCAAGGCCTATCTTTCAGGGATAGTAAGATTAAATAAGCGACTCTTGGGAAGAGTAGCTCCAGGAACAAACTCAATGGTGCAATCATAGTCCCTATGAGGAGGTAGAATTTGTGACTCCTCCTCTGAAAAAAACTTCCAAAAATCCTGAATAGATACAGGTAATTCCCCTCTTTCCACAGCAGCAATGCGACCGTTACAACATTTATCATAACACTTAGGACTCCAAGACTTAATCTCATTAGTAGACCAGTCCAGTAAAGGATTGTGCAGTTTTAACCAAGGCAAACCTAAAACTACTGGAGAAGGTAAATTATTTAATACCACTAAATCCAAATTCTCTTGGTCAATACCATTAATAGTGAGGGGAAATTCAAAAACCTTGTGAGTAACACATTTCAAAGGAGTGTTATCAACAGCAACCACAGAAATAGGAGATGACAAAGGTTTGGGTTCCAATTTAAGTTTTTCCAAAAATCCCTTATCAATCACATTCAGTGTAGAACCACAATCCACAAATACTTGAAATTCAATCAATTCCTCCTGCAATGAGGTACTCCCTGCAAGAAATACTCCCTTAGTGTTTAAACAAGCAATACGGCGTAACTGACCTTTTTTTTGTTTAACAGAAGCTCACAGTTCTTAACAAAATGGTCAGATTTACCACAATAAAAACACAATCACTTGGAAAACCTGCGGTCTTTTTCCTGAGAGCGGAGTGGCATCGCCCCAATCTCCATCGGTTCTCCGTCGTCCGAGCAGACCCCCTGATGACTAGGAGCTGCCATAGCAGGAGTTTTCTCCTCATTAACCCTGGCACGCAGTCTCCTGTCCACCTGAATAGCTAATTGCATGGCTTCTTGCAAGTTTCCAGGTGCAGGGAAAGCAATCAGCAGATCCTTAACCCTTTCACTTAAACCAGCAAGAAACAAACATTTTAACGCCGAATCATTCCATCTCACTTCAGAAGACCACCTTCTGAAGTGTGTACAATAATTTTCAACATCACCTGACCCCTGCTTTAAACGTCTCAGTTGTGTCTCAGCAGAAGAGACTCGACCAGGATCGTCATACAACAACCCCATAGCAGAAAAAAAATCTTCCACCGATCTAAACCACGGATCATTAGGTTGGAGAGAAAAGGCCCATCCCTGTGGTTCCTTGCGCAAAAGTGACATGATAAACCCAATGCAATGTGATTCATTCCCAGAGGACCTGGGTCTCAAACAAAAATATAATAAACAAGCATTTTTAAAGGAAAAAAAATCTTGTTGTTTACCATAAAAAAAAATCAGGCAGTCCTACCTTCGGTTCAACAAAATGCACTCCAGGACAGCTACTCACGTGTTGCTGGAGCTCGGCCACCTCAAGAGACAATCCCAGCAGGCGTTGAGCCAATTTCTGAACGGACACCATGCTGATCTCCGGATCTCTTTCCTTAGGATTTTTTATTTTATTTTGGGCTGGACTTACTGTTATGATCTGCTACAAGAGCTAAGCAAAGATAGGAAAACTGTCCCTACAATAGGACTAAGCTGATTCCCTATGATGCAGCGGGCAACCTGTTCCTTGTGAACAGACCCGCCTTCGTCCTCAGCTAGTCTGAACGCAGACCTATAGATATAAGGGAGGGGTCCCTAAAAGTACTAAGGACTGGGACAAAATTGGACACCTCCTAGCAGAAGTTGTAGCGGAGCAAAAAGACAAACAGACAGAAATACTTAGAGGTCCAAGGACCAAGCAAACTATAGAGATAGGTACAAAGCACCTGGCTAGATTAAGAGTCAAAGTAACACTGAAGTCCAGCAAAGCCAGAAGGGCGGAGCTTGAATAAATAGGCAGCAGGTCACGTGACCACAAAATAGAAAAAAAACTAACAGGAGGGTTCTAACAGTACCCCCTCTTCTATGAGGATCCTCCGGATCCTCCAGGCCTATCAGGAAACCTCCTGTGAAGCGCTCTGATAAGTCTAGGAACAGAGACATCATCTGCCCTTACCCAGGAGTTATCCTAAGGAACGAAATCTTTCCAAGCGACGAGATACTGCAATCTCCCTCTATGCCCTCTGGAATTCAGGATACGAGAAATTCATATTCACCGTCTTCCACCACCGGAGGAACTGTGACAGTGGCATCCCTATCCGATACATCAGCTTTTTTCAACAAGGAAACATGAAACACCGGATTAATCTTCCAGGAGGAGGGAACCTCCAACCTAACAGCAGACTGGTTAACCACCTGAAGCACCTTAAATGGTCCCACAAACTTCGGACCCAATTTTTTAGAAGGAATCCTCAACCGCAGATTCTTTGAGGACAACCAAACCATGTCACCAACCGTAAACAAAACCTCTTGACGTTTCCTGTTAAAATACTTCTTAAACTTTTTGTTAGCCTCTTGAAGGTTACAACGTACATCAGTCCAAACTCTCTCCAAATCACCGGAAAAATTCTCCTCCTCCGGCACAGCAGACACCAATTTGGAGAACGAACCAAACGACGGATGTCTCCCAGTACAACAAAAAACGGAGAACACCCAGCAGAGGAGGATGTATGGTTGTTAAGAGCAAATTCAGCAAGTGGCAGAAACTCAGACCACACCTCTTGATTGTCTGCCACAAAACAACGCAAAAACTGCTCAACATCCTGGTTCTTTCTTTCTGTCTGTCCATTAGACTCAGGATGATAGACGTTGTAGTGGAGCAAAAAGACAAACACACAGAAATACTTAGAGGTCCAAGGACCAAGCAAACTATAGAGAGAGGTACAAAGCAACTGGCTAGATTAAGAGTCAAAGTAACACTGAAGTCCAGCAAAGCCAGAAGGGCGGAGCTTAAATAGGCAGCAGGTCACGTGACCACAAAATAGGAAAAAAACTAACAGGAGGGTTCTAACAGTTGGCAATATTCTTATAGCCTAGGCCAGGGGTCATCAAACTTTTTAAACAGGGGGCCAGTTCACGGTCCCTCAGACCATTGGAGGGCCGGAATATAGTTTTTTAAAAAAACTATGAACAAATTACTATGCACACTGCACATATCTTATTTTGTAGTAAAAAAAAACAATACAGGAACAAATACAATATTTAAAATGAAGAACAAGTAAAGTTAAATCAACCGGTATTTCAATAGGTAGGTAACTGTACCCAATAGGAAGCATAGGTCCTCAATAGGCAGTTAAATATCCCCAATAGGCAGTTAAATATCCCCAATAGGCAGGTAAATGTCCCCAATAGGCAGCATACGTCCCCAATAGGCAGGTAAATGTTCCCAATAGGCAGCATAGGTCCCCAATAGGCAGGTAAATGTCCCCAATAGGCAGGTAAATGACCCAATAGGCAGCATAGGTTCCTAATAGGCAAGTAAATGTCCCCAATAGGCAGGTAAATGTACCCAATAGGCAGCATAGGTTCCTAATAGGCAAGTAAATGTCCCAAATAGGCAGGTAAATATCCCCAATAGGCAGCATAGTTCCCCAATAGGCAGGTAAATATCCCCAATAGGCAGCATAGGTTCCTAATAGGCAAGTAAATGTCCCCAATAGGCAGGTAAATGTTCCCAATAGGCAGCATAGGTCCCCAATAGGCAGGTAAATGTCCCAAATAGGCAGCATAGGTCCCTAATAGGCAGGTAAATATCCCGAATAGGCAAGTAAATATCCCCAATAGGCAGGCTGTTTCCCCCTTATAATGCCCTATGCAGGCTGTTCCCTCCTTATTATGCCCCATGCAGGATTTCCCTTTCTCCCACCATATAATGCCCCATACAAGATATCACTCCCCTGTCTTTATAATGCCCCATTCAGGATGTCACCCCCCCCATATAATGCCCCATTCAGGATGTCACCCCCCCCATATAATGACCCATGCAGGATATCACTCCCCCATATAATGCCCCATTCAGGAAGTCACCCCCCCATATAATGCCACATGCAGGATGTCACCCCTAATATTATGTCCCATGCCTCCATACATTAAAAAAAAATATAAAAATCCAATACTCACCTCCCTCCTTGCCTGCTGCCGCTGCTCAGGTCCGGACTCCAGCGTCGCGGCGTCGTCGTCCCTCTCTGCGCTGCCAGTGATGGCTCAGGGGAGGGCGCGGTGTAAAGACGTCACCGCACCCTCTGACCTGAGACGTCACAGGGAGCGCAGACCAGGAAGACAGTGGATCTGCGAAGGCACGGGGAGAGGTAAGTATCGGGCTACCGGGGCTCTGAGAAAGCGGGGAAGAAGGGTGGGCGCTGGCACAGCTCCCCTCTGCCCACAGCCCGGCGGGCCGGATAAAAATCCTCCACGGGCCGCATGTGGCCCGCGGGCCGTAGTTTGAGGACCCCTGGCCTAGGCCATCTTTACATAGAGCAACAATTCTTTTTTTCAGATCCTCAGAGAGTTTTTTTTGCCATGAGGTGCCATGTTGAATTTCTAGTGAGCAGTGTGAGAGCGATAACACCAAATTTAATGCTCCTGCTCCAAATTCACATCTATGACTTTGTAACGTTAATGAGCCACATGAAATCGGTGAAGGAAAGTACCTAATTGAGCACAATTTGGCCATTTTCACTTAGGGGTGTACTCCCTTTTGTTGTAAGTGGTTTAGACATTAATGGCTGTGTGTTGAGTTACTTAGAGAGCACACCAAATGTACACAGTTATACAAGATGTTCACTGACTACTTTTGTGACTTTAATGCGCTTTAACAATATTATTTGTTATATCTCCAATCTATATAGGATACCACCGATACCACCACCTGCCTTGATACCACCACCTGGCTTGATACCACCACCAGCCTTGATACCACCGATACCACCACCTGCCTTGATACCAACGATACCACCACCTGCCTTGATACCACCGATACCACCACCTGCCTTGATACCACCACCTGGCTTGATACCACCGATACCACCACCTGCCTTGATACCACCGATGCCACCACCTGCCTTGATACCACCGATACCACCACCTGCCTTGATAACACCGATACCGCCACCTGCCTTGATAACACCGATACCACCACCTGCCTTGATACCACCGATACCACCACATGCCTTGATACCACCACCTGCCTTGATACCACCACCTGCCTTAATACCACCGATACCACCGCCTGCCTTGATACCACCGATACCACCTCCTGCCTTGATAGATACCACCACCTGCCTTGATAGATACCACTTTTTTATTTTTTTACTGGCAATTTTGGATGACAGCCCAATAAACTTTGTTTTTGATTTCTACCTTTCATTACTCCTGAATTTCTTTTTATTTGCTGCACCCTGTTTACATGCTGCTCTCCAGACTAGGTTGTGCTCCCTGTACCTTTTTTTGTAGACTCAGAACCAGAGCTAGCACTGCCTGGCTCAATTGTCCAGCACTTGCTTCTACCCACCCAATACTCACTCATTGGCTGTTAGTAATCCGCCTCAGCACTGACCTCATTCATTCCAGCATTGGAACTGACTGAGCAGTGATCCTGTGCTTTTATCTGTGGCAGTGCAGCACCGATCACTTCATCTCACACCCCATCCACAATGATGTCAGTATCATCCCATGTCCCCTACATTACCCAGGGGCATAATGATTGCGGTCTCATAAAGTGCAACTGGACCCATATGACTACTTCAGTCGGATGTGCACCTCAGGACTGAAGTGTGTTGCGGTGCAGAGAATCGGAGTCCCTGGACTACAATACACGCTGCCGGCCAATCAGAGGGCAGCAGCTGACGTTGATGTGCCAGGGATTGGCGTTTCATGGCAGTGACGTTAGCCCACACACATGGTCTAGCCTATGCTTGGGTGACACGAAGTTTGGTCACAACATAGGTCAAGCTGCCAAACTTCGTTCTATGCCGCTGCTGCATGGTAGCGTGATGCAGGTGAGTAGGGTCACATTGCGACTCCTGCGGTGACAAGCTTTAGTCTGAATACCAGCCGAAGAAGTTTTACAATAGATCCTGCCGATTTTCTCGAGTCCGTATATTCTACACTAATATATATGAGGACAAATCTATGCAGTTTTTGTTTTACATATAAAAATGTAACCATATAACTAGAGATTCATATAGATATTTATTTATAGTGAAATACAGCAAGAAAATGGCAGCACTCCATCTGCGAGATAGTAAAAACACTGATCTTTATTCACCCGTGTAGGTGCGACATTTCAGCTCTTTATACTGTGAGCCTTTCTCAAGCCATGAACATTCACAGTGCATAAACAAGGTATATATAAGATCTACTCCATAATCAGTGATTAATCACTGTACATCAGGAAATCATACTGCAATAATATTCATCTCCTCATATAACAATACTTCATTTTTATTCTGTACCACTTCACATGTATTTGCATATAGTGATAAAAAGCCTTAATTGTATCAGAATGATAATGTGCCAACACTTGTGTTATAATTAAAAACTGCTCACCCAACTGCTGAAGTATAAGTAATATACATAGTATGGCGTCCCAGGGACGGCCTTGCATGTGCTCTAGGCTCAGCTGTGATGTCAGGGACCCCAGCTACTCACTGCACCAGGGGCGGACATATGTCTGATGCAGCTGGAGGGGGCCCGCCGATACCAGCGACTATTTCAGCTTGATGTGCATCATCGTACACACATTCAGCTGAAATGTATTACGGTGCAGGGGACCCGCCGAGTCCCTGCGCTGCAATACATGCCGGCAGCCAATCAGTGCGTGACTGGAGACACAGGTCCTCTGTTGTTGTATTATGTTTTGCATATACACATACATTCATATACAGTTAGGTCCATATATATTTGGACAGAGACAACATTTTTCTAATTTTGGTTCTAGATATTACCACAATGAATTTTAAACAAAACAATTCAGATGCAGTTGAAGTTCAGACTTTCAGCTTTCATTTGAGGGTATCCACATTAAAATTGGATGAAGGGTTTAGGAGTTTCAGCTCCTTAACATGTGCCACCCTGTTTTTAAAGGGACCAAAAGTAATTGGACTGATTAAATAATTGCAAATAAAATGTTCATTTCTAGCACTTGGTTGAAAACCCTTTGTTGGCAATGACTGCCTAAAGTCTTGAACTCATGGACATCACCAGACGCTGTGTTTCCTCCTTTTTGATGCTCTGCCTGGCCTTCACTGCGGTGGTTTTCAGTTGCTGTTTGTTTGTGGGCCTTTCTGTCTGAAGTTTAGTCTTTAACAAGTGAAATGCAATTGGGTTGAGATCAGGTGACTGACTTGGCCATTCAAGAATATTCCACTTCTTTGCTTTAATAAACTCCTGGGTTGCTTTGGCTTTATGTTTTGGGTCATTGTCCATCTGTAGTATGAAACGACGACCAATCAGTTTGGCTGCATTTGGGTGGATCTGAGCACACAGTATGGCTCTGAATACATCAGAATTCATTCGGCTGCTTCTGTCCTGTGTCACATCATCAATAAACACTAGTGACCCAGTGCCACTGGCAGCCATGTATGCCCAAGCCATCACACTGCCTCCGCCGTGTTTTATAGATGATGTGGTATGCTTTGGATCATGAGCTGTACCACGCCTTCGCCATACTTTTCTCTTTCCATCATTCTGGTAGAGGTTGATCTTGGTTTCATCTGTCCAAAGAATGTTCTTCCAGAACTGTGCTGGCTGTTTTAGATGTTTTTTAGCAAAGTCCAGTCTAGCCTTTTTATTCTTGATTCTTATGAGTGGCTTGCACCGTGCAGTGAACCCTCTGTATTTACTTTCATGCAGTCTTCTCTTTATGGTAGATTTGGATATTGATACGCCTACCTCCTGGAGAGTGTTGTTCACTTGGTTGGCTGTTGTGAAGGGGTTTCTCTTCACCATGGAGATTATTCTGCAATCATCCACCACTGTTGTCTTCCGTGGGCGCCCAGGTCTTTTTGCATTGATGAGTTCACCAGTGCTTTCTTTCTTTCTCAGGATGTACCAAACTGTAGATTTTGCCACTCCTAATATTGTAGCAATTTCTCGGATGGGTTTTTTCTGTTTTTGCAGCTTAAGCATGGCTTGTTTCACCTGCATGGAGAGCTCTTTTGACCGCATGTTTACTTCACAGAAAAACCTTCCAAATGCAAGCACCACAGCTCAAATCAACTCCAAGCCTTTTATCGGCTTAATTGAGAATGAAATAATGAAGGGATTGCCCACACCTGTCTGTGATGAACCTGTAGCCGCCATCTTGGTAATGATAAATCATATCCAGGGATGGCCACACTTCAGCAGCCCCCACCCTTGGGACCTTCTGTTAAAACGTCAACTAGATAGTTTCCCCCCATCCAGGCTCCTGTAAGATAAGAAGCCTACTTAACACTTGAATGCTAGGAGCTTCAAAGACTTCGAGAGGAAACACAGCCAGCAGGGGGGGGTGCTTCGTCTATCTGTACCTGACCATTTGTCCCATAGGACTAGTTTCTTTGTCTGTCACAAGCATGGAGGCATAAGATATAGAAACATGAAAAGTACACGCATGTTGCATGGGATGGGCCAATAAAAAAATATCACGGCGTCCCGGAGCCATTGCGCACACAAGCCTCCGCGGTAGACGTTTGTACGTGCTCTGGAAGCCAAGATATAGCGCGGAGCCATTCCTGAGGACCGTATGGTATCATAATTGATATCAAAAGGTCGGTTGCGGCGGCCCGAATCCATGGGAACCCCTGGGGGTATCATGAGACCATCCCAGAAGAAGTTATTGGGTTCCATAGAATTTGGGCTTCTGATCGAAGTTAGACCTGAGGGTGGAGACTGAGCCAGCTGACCTCACCAGCAGTGGGCGGGACGGGGCAGGTAAGATAGCAGGACAGACAAGAGACAAGTCAGTCTTGACCCAAGAGTGGTGTGCTGAACATCTGAGCACCAGCTGAGGCCACCAAGGGGAGGAGCAGTTTGACCATGCGGTGGTAGGCCTCAGCCTGTAACAAAGAACCGTGCCTGCGATCGCAGAATCCTCTCCCTGCGTCACAAGAAAATCAAGAAACCGGTAACTGATATGCTGTGGTGATTCTGTGTGTTGTATTCCATTGTTGTATAGTTTAGCCTGACCTTATACCTGTGTATATTTAGTTGTATATCGTGTATCTAGTGTATTATTATAATCAATTACCTCAAGTAATTGTGGGCCTGCCTTTTATTCTGCATAACGAACGCACGTCCGTGTGAGCTCGGCTCAAGCCAAAAACGCTACCCAGGGTTGGTTCCTGACCCGATATAGGCCCATTCACGGACTGGGCGTATATCTAAAATAGGGACTGGTGGCAGCATACCAACTGGGGATTGGGGAAGGCTGGTAGTGACGGTCGGAGGTTCAGATATATATATTCCTGGCGCGGCCAAGGAAGATATATATACCGCCCTCACTACAGAGGGCCCCGATACCCAGTAGGTTACAGGACAGTCTCTCTGGCGACCGCTTATCCTAGGTGCAGTTCCTTGACTGACCTGAGGCTAAGAGGGCGCTAGCGAGTTGTGCTGTGTAGTGACGTTGAAGGGATAACACACTACCGTGTTCCCTGCGCTGGTTGCAGCTACCTGGCACTACTTTCTCTAGGTGCAGTACCTTGACTGACCTGAGAGGTAAGGGGGCGCCAGAGAGCTGCACCCACCGGCCGGCTTTCATCACATTGGTGGCAGCGGTGGGATTGCAGAATAATAGTGTTGTGGGACCCCTACTCCCAGGCACTAAAGACTGCCAGTGGTAACTTCCACTGCTGGAGTCTTAAGGTCAGCCCAACGTTAGACGGTCAGGCTAAAAGTATAACAAGGTGTGTGCAAACTCAGGGTTGCAGCGGTGTCGGTTACCAAGATGGCAGACGGCACCAGGAGCAAGACCCTGCAAGAGGCTAATGCTACGGTCCGTGTGGCAGGAGGGGAGGACATTGTTACTCATGGCGAGGAGGAGTCCAGCCCGGGCACCTCAGGGAGCCAGTCCCCAGTATACGGTCCCGCAGTGGGCTGCCCACCACCTACCCAGCCCAGCCTGTCCAGATCACAAGCCCTTTTACAAGCGGCTATGGCAAGTCTCCAGTCTCATGGCGATGCCGTCTACAAAACCCTCCTGGCAGCATCAGAGAAGGCAGCGGAGGAGGAGCGTGCAGAGCGGGCTGCGGAGCGGGCTGCGGAGCGGGCTGCGGAGCGTGAAGCTGCAGAGCGCCGGGAGGCTGCGGAGCGTGAAGCTGCAGAGCGCCGGGAGGCTGCGGAGCGTGAAGCTGCAGAGCGCCGGGAGGCTGCGGAGCGTGCAGAGCGAGCTGCGGAGCGCCAGCACCAACTGGACCTGGCCCAGCGGGGGCTTCCGCTAGAGCAACCAACCCATCAGGAGACCAAGTCGTCCAAAGTCCGAGCTGAGGACTTCCCTCTACTGGAGAAGGATGGGGACCTGGACTCCTTTCTGGTGGCATTTGAACGGACCTGTCTTCAGCACCATCTGGCCCGGGATCAGTGGGTCAGATACCTGACCCCCCGTTTGAGGGGTAAGTCCCTGGATGCCTTGGGGGACTTACCTGCCGGGGAGGTACAGAACTACGACTGCATCAAGCGGGCCCTGATCCGGCAGTACAACCTCACTCCCGAGTCGTACCGCCAGAAGTTCCGGAGCCTGCTGCGTGGCCCCAAGGACACCTGGACCGATCATATGCGGGCGCTGTTGAGAGCCGCAGAGCACTGGACCTCGGGTCTAGCGCTTACTACCCGCCAGGAGGTCCAGGAACTGTTCGTCACGGAGCAGTTCTTGTGGAACTGCCCAGAGGACCTCCGACAGTTCCTCCGTGACCGAAAACCAACAGGGGCTTCTGCTACAGCCGCCCTGGCAGACGAGTATGCCAATAACAGGGCGCCTGAGCTGAAGAAGTCTGCCAGCAGCACCTGGAGAGGGGGTAAGCCCAGTCATGCCCCTGTTTCCCCGGCCCCTAGAACACAAGGGGTGTATCCCCCTGTTGCCCTCTCCAGGCAAGGACCAGACGTAAGACGTTGTCATCTATGCAACAAACCAGGACACTTTAGGGCTGAGTGTCCCCAGCGCCAAAAGACCCCATCCCAGTCCCAGAGAGCGCCCAATGTTTTGTGTGTGGGAGGGGGTGGTGGTAGGTCCCTGGACAACATCCAACCCGTCACCATAGGCCGTTCTGCGGTCATGGGACTGCGGGACACGGGCGCTGAACGAACACTGGTACGGCCTGAGGTGGTGTCCCCCCAGGACTTGGTACCAGGAAAGACTCTTTCCGTCTCCGGGGTTGGAGGCGTGGAGCCGGCACTTCCCGTTGCCATGGTGTATTTGGACTGGGGTGCCGGAAGGGGGATGCGGGAGGTGGGAGTAACGCCAAATATTCCCGCAAATGTTTTATTAGGGACCGACTTGGGGCGTCTAGTATCGCAGTATGTACCCTCTGAACCCCCAAGTTCGGCCCCCCAAGAGTGTATTGATTTGTCTGCTGCTAATGCCAACCATGTTGTATGTAGTGTGTGTCCTGCTGAGGAGGAGGGAGTGAAACCTGAGGGTAACACCTGCACAGACACAACACAAACAGGGTTAGTGAAAGCAGGTGGGGAGTGTGGGGATGCCCGCAGAGGTGCTCAGCCGGCGTGCCGTGACCTCTTGTCCTCCGGTGAGGGAGGGGGCGGGCAGGATTCTGTAGAGGGAAGCTCAGGGATGGAGAGGGGGGCAGCTACCGGCAGTGTAGGGCTCCCAGGGGTATCCAGGCTGCTGAGTATAGGCCCACTGCAGGGGGAGGAACAGGCCATGGGAGGTGGGGGTGTCCCAAGAGAGGAGCCGCCAGGTAAGACCCCAGGGCAGGAGTTCCCCACATCCGAGATGTCCAAAGGCCTAGGAAGCCTGCCTGATCGGGCGGCTTGGTCAGAAACAGAGGGGAAGCGGGCACTACCCACGGTCACAGCGGTCATAGCCGCTGTCACCAGGAGTGGGAGCGCCGGAGCCCAAGGAGCCTTGCAGAGGTCCGACGGCTTCCCCACTTCTGACCAAGTGTCTGCCGGGTCAGACAGCGGCCAGGTGACATGCCCGGAGGGGCTGACGGAGGATGTGGCAGTTTCGTCGATTCTGGCCACATCAAGTCGGGAATTTCAGGCTGCGTTGGAAGCAGACGACAGCCTGAAAGCTCTCAAGGAACAGGCGGCACAGCCTCCCATGGAGTCAGACTGCGAGCGTGTGGTCTGGGACCAGGGACGGCTGTACCGGGTAACGGTCCAGCAGGGTTCACCGGAGGCGTGGCCCAGGGACCGACAGTTAGTGGTACCCTATCCGTTCAGGGCGGAATTGTTGCGGATCGCACACGAGATTCCGATGGCCGGACACCTAGGGATCGCTAAAACCAAGGCCAGGATAGCTCAGCATTTCTACTGGCCTGGGATGGGAGCCGCGGTGGGTGCCTACTGCCGTTCGTGTGACACCTGTCAGAGGGTGGGGAAGGCGGGGCCGCGCCCCAAAGCCCCACTGGTAACTCTGCCAATCATCAAAGAGCCTTTCTCGAGGGTCGCTGTGGATCTTATTGGACCTCTGTCCACTCCCAGCCACTCCGGGAAATGCTTCATACTCACGGTAGTGGACTATGCCACCCGGTACCCGGAAGCGGTAGCTTTGTCGTCCATTCGGGCCGACAAGGTGGCTACCGCCTTACTGGAGATCTTCTCCAGAGTGGGTTTCCCCCAAGAAATGCTCACCGACCGAGGGACCCAGTTCATGTCGCGGCTGATGGAGTCCCTCTGTAAGCAAATGCAGGTGCAACATCTGGTGGCCAGCCCGTATCACCCACAGACTAATGGCCTGTGTGAGCGGTTCAATGGCACCTTAAAGCAGATGCTTAAGATGTTGGTCGACTCCCACGGGAGAGACTGGGAGCGTTACCTCCCACACCTCCTATTTGCTTACCGGGAGGTTCCGCAGGCCTCAACGGGGTTCTCCCCCTTTGAGCTCCTGTACGGGCGACGGGTACGGGGCCCCCTGGCTCTGGTGAAGGAAGCATGGGAAGGGGATTTGGCCACCCCCGAGGTGTCGGTCATCGAGTATGTCGTGCGCCACCGGGACAGGATGATGGCCTTGGCAAAGCTGGTGCAGGACAATATGGCCCAGGCCCAGGCCGACCAGAAGCGGTGGTACGACCAGAATGCTTGTGAGAGGACCTACCAGGTGGGTCAAAAGGTGTGGGTACTGGTCCCCGTACCACAGAACAAGCTTCAGGCAGCCTGGGAAGGTCCCTACTTCGTGCACCAGAAACTCAATGCCGTCACCTATCTGGTCACCCTGGATCACGCCCGTGGAAGGAGGAAGGCCTTCCACGTGAACATGATGAAGGCTCATCATGAGCGGGAAGCGACTGCCCACCCAGTGTGCAACCTTCCCGAGGAAGGAGAGGTAGAAACCCTCCTGGATCTGCTCACCCAAGCCAAGGCGGGTGGGTCCATCGAGGATGTGGGGGTTGGCCACCAGCTCACGGAGGACCAACGGTCCCAGCTGGGGACCACCCTGCACCCCTTCCGGGGGCTGTTCAGCAGCCTGCCCGGAAGGACTGAGATGGCTGTCCACGACGTGGACACTGGCGATCACCCGCCGATCCGGCGTTCAGCATATCGGGTCTCTTTCGAGGTGCAGGGAAACATGCGCCAAGAGATAGACGAGATGCTGAAGCTGGGGGTGATCCAGGCATCCAGCAGCGCGTGGGCCTCGCCTGTAGTCCTCGTACCAAAGAAGGACCGAACTACACGGTTCTGCGTGGACTACCGGGGGCTCAACGCTGTAACGGCCACCGATGCGTTCCCCATACCACGCATCGATGACCTGCTCGATCGGATGGCCGGGGCTAAGTACCTGACCATCATGGATCTGAGCCGGGGGTACTGGCAGATTCCTCTGACCCCCGCGGCAAGGGAACGCTCTGCCTTTATCACCCCTTTTGGACTGTACGAGTCCACAGTGATGCCATTCGGCATGAAGAATGCCCCTGCCACTTTTCAGCGGATGGTCAATACGCTGCTTGAGGGACTTGAAGGGTACGCGGCTGCGTACTTGGACGATATTGCAGTCTTCAGTCCCACTTGGGAGGATCACCTAGAGCACCTGCGGCAGGTGCTCGGTCGGATCCACCGGGCAGGCTTGACCATCAAGCCGGAAAAGTGCCAGCTGGGCATGAGTGAGGTCCTCTACCTGGGTCACCGGGTAGGCGGGGGGGTTCTGAAGCCAGAACCTGGGAAAGTGGATGCCATCGCATCCTGGCCCACTCCTAGGACCAAAAAGCAGGTGATGTCCTTCTTGGGGACCGCCGGGTACTATAGGAGGTTCGTCCCACACTATAGCACCCTGGCCAAGCCCCTGACGGACCTCACCAAGAAGAAGCTGCCCGTCGCAGTCGACTGGACAGTCGCCTGCGAGACAGCTTTCGGGGCACTCAAGGCCGCCCTAAGTAGCTCCCCTGTACTGCAAGCTGCCGACTTCGACCGGCCGTTTGTGGTACAGACCGACGCCAGTGACTTTGGCCTCGGTGCTGTGCTAAGTCAGGTCAACACGACAGGCCAGGAACATCCTGTCTTGTACCTGAGCAGGAAGCTACTGCCCCGGGAGGTGGCTTACTCCACGGTGGAAAAAGAATGCCTGGCAATTGTATGGGCCCTGCAGCGTCTGCAGCCCTACTTGTACGGGAGCCATTTCACCGTGGAGACGGACCACAACCCCCTCAGCTGGTTACACACGGTCTCTGGGTCGAATGGCAGGTTGCTACGCTGGAGCCTCGCTCTCCAGCAGTACCACTTCTCCATTCGCCACAGAAGAGGCCGTGACCACGGTAACGCTGACGGGTTATCCCGGCAAGGGGAGGGTGCAGAAGGACGCACGGGGGAACACAGGAATGTGCTACCCCCTCGCGCCCTCGTATAGGGGGAGGTGTGATGAACCTGTAGCCGCCATCTTGGTAATGATAAATCATATCCAGGGATGGCCACACTTCAGCAGCCCCCACCCTTGGGACCTTCTGTTAAAACGTCAACTAGATAGTTTCCCCCCATCCAGGCTCCTGTAAGATAAGAAGCCTACTTAACACTTGAATGCTAGGAGCTTCAAAGACTTCGAGAGGAAACACAGCCAGCAGGGGGGGGTGCTTCGTCTATCTGTACCTGACCATTTGTCCCATAGGACTAGTTTCTTTGTCTGTCACAAGCATGGAGGCATAAGATATAGAAACATGAAAAGTACACGCATGTTGCATGGGATGGGCCAATAAAAAAATATCACGGCGTCCCGGAGCCATTGCGCACACAAGCCTCCGCGGTAGACGTTTGTACGTGCTCTGGAAGCCAAGATATAGCGCGGAGCCATTCCTGAGGACCGTATGGTATCATAATTGATATCAAAAGGTCGGTTGCGGCGGCCCGAATCCATGGGAACCCCTGGGGGTATCATGAGACCATCCCAGAAGAAGTTATTGGGTTCCATAGAATTTGGGCTTCTGATCGAAGTTAGACCTGAGGGTGGAGACTGAGCCAGCTGACCTCACCAGCAGTGGGCGGGACGGGGCAGGTAAGATAGCAGGACAGACAAGAGACAAGTCAGTCTTGACCCAAGAGTGGTGTGCTGAACATCTGAGCACCAGCTGAGGCCACCAAGGGGAGGAGCAGTTTGACCATGCGGTGGTAGGCCTCAGCCTGTAACAAAGAACCGTGCCTGCGATCGCAGAATCCTCTCCCTGCGTCACAAGAAAATCAAGAAACCGGTAACTGATATGCTGTGGTGATTCTGTGTGTTGTATTCCATTGTTGTATAGTTTAGCCTGACCTTATACCTGTGTATATTTAGTTGTATATCGTGTATCTAGTGTATTATTATAATCAATTACCTCAAGTAATTGTGGGCCTGCCTTTTATTCTGCATAACGAACGCACGTCCGTGTGAGCTCGGCTCAAGCCAAAAACGCTACCCAGGGTTGGTTCCTGACCCGATATAGGCCCATTCACGGACTGGGCGTATATCTAAAATAGGGACTGGTGGCAGCATACCAACTGGGGATTGGGGAAGGCTGGTAGTGACGGTCGGAGGTTCAGATATATATATTCCTGGCGCGGCCAAGGAAGATATATATACCGCCCTCACTACAGAGGGCCCCGATACCCAGTAGGTTACAGGACAGTCTCCCTGGCGACCGCTTATCCTAGGTGCAGTTCCTTGACTGACCTGAGGCTAAGAGGGCGCTAGCGAGTTGTGCTGTGTAGTGACGTTGAAGGGATAACACACTACCGTGTTCCCTGCGCTGGTTGCAGCTACCTGGCACTACTTTCTCTAGGTGCAGTACCTTGACTGACCTGAGAGGTAAGGGGGCGCCAGAGAGCTGCACCCACCGGCCGGCTTTCATCACACTGTCCATGAAATAGCCTTGGAGTCAATTGTCCAATTACTTTTGGTCTCTTTAAAAACAGGGTGGCACATGTTAAGGAGCTGAAACTCCTAAACCCTTCATCCAATTTTAATGTGGATACCCTCAAATGAAAGCTGAAAGTCTGAACTTCAACTGCATCTGAATTGTTTTGTTTAAAATTCATTGTGGTAATGTCTAGAACCAAAATTAGAAAAATGTTGTCTCTGTCCAAATATATATGGACCTAACTGTATATACCACCGTCCAAGGGCGGACACTAAAAGGTTGGGGCCCCTGTTTAAGAAATGTGTCTGGGCCCCCATCCTTTTGTGGTGACAAAGCTATATACACGTAATATAATTTTATATAGTGTCCTCTCTTGTCCTTTACATGTCAAATTCTCAATATTTTGGTGCCCTGTCCTTATTTCATTGCGTTCACTCTTGTTAGAAATAAATTAAAATGACGGCTGATGGAGCATGGGAAAGCTTTTTTTCTAATGGAGGCGGATGATGGACTGGTCTCCTGGTCAGATGCTGCTTCATCAGCAGTCATTATATATCTAACAAGTGAGAACCATGTGATAAAGAGAGGGCGCAGTGATTATCAAAACTAACAAGAATATGCTATGTAAGGGACGGTGCTATACATAATAAGATGCAGGGATTGCCTAACAAACAGGCAATCCCTGCATGTGTTGCAGCTGTGTAACAGCCGCGACACATGCAGCCGTAGCGACTCGAACATAGTTGTTGAGCACTCCGAAAATTCTCGGTCAGTATCCGAGCGTGCTCGGTGAAAGGGTTAACTGAGCGAGCTCGCTCATCACTAGTTACGACCACTAACAGCTGACTAACAGTCACTATGTGTGTGGCCATTTGCTAATATTACTACACTTACTACATATTAGGATAGGAACTTAGAGATGGGAATACTCCTTTAATGACTGTGCTATACATAATAAGGGAGTACACTATACAATAAGGGACGGTGCTGTATATAGTAAGGCTACATTTCTGTATCAGTGTGCTGCTCAATTTTCTTTTTCTCTCGAACAGCACACAGACCCACTGAGTAAGTCCTATTCTGATCTTCAAAATCAGATCAGAAACAGGACATGCCCCGAGTCTCGCAGACCTCATTCTCGGATCCATGATTTTTACTGATAAGTGAATGGATCTATGAAACCCTGAGTCCATGTGCCAACCAATAAAAAAATCTGGCAGCTCACAGACATTTCACACAAATGTGAGAAAGTGGCCTAAGGAATTTTACAAAGAACAGTATTACTCCAAGTCATACACATCAGAATAAATACTTACATCTCGTCTGATTAGAGCCATTTTCTGTTGTTTCTTCTCAATCTGGTCAGACCTTCATGTCGACATCTTCCACCCACGACGCGTCTTGTCACACTGATCACCGCAGCCCTGAAAATAATAAGGTCACATATATCATATGTATATATATACACACACACACACACAAACGTCTCCATCACATTGCTCCTTAAAAATATAAACTGATAAGTAATCTAGCTCTGTGCCCCCCACCCCACATTAACTATAATTTTCGAAGCCCAATAAATAAATATTAGTCAGTGTCTAACATTCCCCCAACTAATTTCAAGGCTATGTGCACATGTTGCATCAAATACGCATCATTTTACTGTACCAGCAAATTGAATGAGAATCCTGAAGTCATGCACACGCTGCCTATTTTTTCCTTACAGATTTGCAGCAGATTCAAATCTGCATAATGTCAATTCTTGCAGCATATTTCACCCATTCCAATGAGTGGAGAAAAATCTGCAACAAAATCGCCTTTTAAAAGCACAGCAAAAAAGCGTATTTTATGCAACGTTTTTCCTGCCAACACATTAGGATTTGCAGTAGAATTTTCTGCTGGAAATCCTGAATGTGTGCACATAGTCTTAGTCCCTGCCCTGCATCCATCCCCCCATTCATTATACATACTGTTCAAAATAATAGCAGTTTAATATGACTAACCAGATTAATCACTGTTTTTGATATAAATTATATTACCACATATCAAACAATTTACCAGTTGGTGCAATAGATTCTAAGAAAACCAACAGACTCAGCATTCATGATCTGCATGTTTTTGAGTCTGTGTATTTGAATAATTGAAAGGGGGTGTGTTCAAAATAATAGCAGTGTGGAGTTCAATTAGTGAGGTCAATCATTCTGTGAAGAAAAGGTGTGAATCAGTTGGCCCTTATTTAAGGATGAAGCCAGCACTTGTTGTACATGCATTTCTCCTTGAAAGCCTGAGAAATATGGGTTGTTCTAGACATTGTTCAGAAGAACAGAGTACTTTGATTAAAAAGTTGATTGGAGAGGGTAAAACTTCTAAAGAAGTGCAGACAATGATAGGCTGTTCAGCTAAAATGATCTCCAATGGTTTAAAATGGATCGAAGAATAGCCATAATGGCAAAGGTACAGCCAATGATCAGCTCCAGGATGATCAAAGACAGTCTCAAGTTATCTGTGAGTAGACACAAAAGACAATTTTCAAAGTCATGAAAATACATAAAAATCTTTAAATGAGAAAGTGTGTCCAAACTTTTGGTCTGTACTGTATATGTGATCCGTGTGACGGAGAAAACAGAGTTTTAAATACCTGGCCTGTAGGTAACTAGTTTGAACAGCAAACTGGTGTGAATTGCTTCACTGACACACTGAAGGAAATTTTTAATGGAGTCCAGAAATGGCAGTGTTTTCTGACAACGTATATGTGATCCGTGTGACGGAGAAAACAAAGTTTTAAATACCTGGCCTGTAGGTAACTAGTTTGAACAGCAAACTGGTGTCAAAAACTTTGCTGACACAGTGAAAAAAAATTGGAATGGAGGCCAAAAATGGCAGTATTTTCTGAATACGTATATGTGATCCATGTGACGGAGAAAACACGGTTTTAACTAGCTGGATTTCTAGCGCTGTAATATGGAAAGGACCTGACTGTATTCTGCAGTGCCAACAAGCAAATGGCGCAGAAAAAAATGGTGTTCTCTGGATTGCTTTTTAAGCAAATAATGAGGATTTAAAAAAAAAAAGTATTCCTGGCCCCTGAGACCTGGGCCTTTGTATAGAAATATCTAACAGCAGCAGAAGGCAGAATTGGAATGGAGCCTCTTGTGCTATATGCACTGCAGTCTGCTATATACACTGCCTGCCAGCCTATGTACACTGCCTGCCTGATATCTCTGCATATGGATTAGTCAGTGCTCAAAATGACTGTTTGTTAAGATGGATAAGTGTAATGTACGGTTTTTCTCCCTACACTACCTAATACACAAGCAAATCTCTCCCTGAAGCAGCAGCACCTCTCCCTACTCTGCCTGACTCCGGAGTGACTGTGACGAGCACAGCGGCGCCAGGTCTGATATAGACCTGATGACGCTGTGCGGCCATCCAACCACTGTAATGCCACAACCACCATGGCTGCGGCATTACAATGAGTGGCAGGCAATCCCTGCATGTTGATTGGCGCTCTAAAGAGCGCCAAACATGCAGGGAGGGGACCCGAGCAACCCCGGGAATACTTGGCGAGCGCCGAGCATCTCGAGCAGTGAGATGCTCGGGCGAGCACCGAGCAGTAGCGAGCATGCTCACTCATCACTAATAAAAAACAGACTCGACAATACAACCTCAATGTAATCACATTGTTCAGCTCCTGCACCTCCTCCTTCTCATCCTCCTCCTGTTCGGCCTCCATTTCCAAAATGATCAGTCACAAGCTGGAAGCACTGCAGCACTTCCTTGGCCAAGCGGCAACAGGCTGTGCCAAAGATAATATGCTTATGCTTAGGTGACAAACCACACACCGCTGCAGAGTTGTTGAAAGCTGTAACACAGCAGGCAGATCTGTGGCTTTCACCGCTGAACATGCAGCCAGACATGGTCGTGTGTGACAATGTCCGGAACCTGGTGGTGGAGAAATGACAACCGGAGTGGATAAGGTTTCCCTGTATTCCAGTCCTTTCATCTGACCTAAAGAATATGGATGTGGTGAAATACAACTCTCTCCTAGAAGCAGCCCTGGCTAAGAAAAGTATGTGTGAAGGTTTCCGGACACTCTATGGCTGCTTTTTTTTACTGTGGATTGGACGTGCTTATGCACGTTATTTCTCAAAACGCATTGCAGATCAGGCCATTGCCCAACTCTGTAGTCATGAAATTCAAGCCACAAAGAAAGATCTTTGTATGTTGAAGCACCACCCAGAAGTGGTAGCTGATGTTGGACGGGCTGCCATTGCTTATGCAACAAGCTGCATTAGAGGACTTCCTGGGAGAAATGACAGCTGGAGTAGATACGGTTTCCCTCTATACCAGTCCTTTCACAGAGCTAAAGAATATGGCTGTGGTGAAATACAACTCTCACCGTGAAGCAGTGTGAGACTGAAGAACATTGGGCCCACCAGAGGATTTGATTCTCTGAGGGTCCACCTTTCTCTCTCGCTCAAGAGCCCCATAGCAGCTGTAAGGTTTGCACTATGAACTATTCAGAAGGAGAAGCCAGGGCCCACCGGAGGAGTCTCTGATTCTCTGGTGGGCATGTCCAACCCTTCTGAGAAGCAGCCCTGGCTAATAAAAGTCTGTGTGAAGGTTCCCAGACACTCTATGGCTGCTTTTTTTTTTTTACTGTGGACTGGCTCCAGCAATCTATAAGATTGCAATCTATAAGATCCCTTCACTGGCTCCCAATTGCCCAGCATAACCAGTTCAAACTACTAACACTGACCTACAAAGCCATCCACAACCTTTCTCCTCCGTACATCTCTGAACTACACTGTGTTCCAAATAATTATGCAAATAATATTTTCTCAGATTTTCCCAAATTACCTACAGTACAGACCAAAAGTTTGGACACACCTTCTCAGTTAAAGATTTTTCTGTATGCTCATGACTATGAAAATTGTACATTCACACTGAAGGCATCAAAACTATGAATTAACACAAGTGGAATTATATACTTAACAAAAAAGTGTGAAACAACTGAAAATATGTCTTATATTCTAGGTTCCTCAAAGTAGCCACCTTTTGCTTTGATGACTGCTTTGCACACTCTTGGCATTCTCTTGATGAGCTTCAAGAGGTAGTCACCGGAAATGGTTTTCACTTCACAGGTGTGCCCTGTCAGGTTTAATAAGTGGGATTTCTTGCCTTATAAATGGGGTTGGGACCATCAGTTGTGTTGTGCAGAAGTCAGGTGGATACACAGCTGATAGTCCTACTGAATAGACTGTTAGAATTTGTATTATTGCAAGAAAAAGCAGCTAAGTAAAGAAAAACGAGTGGCCATCATTACTTTAAGAAATGAAGGTCAGTCAGTCCGAAAAAATTGGGCAAACTTTGAAAGTGTTCCCAAGTGCAGTTGCAAAAACCATCAAGCGCTACAAAGAAACTGGCTCACATGAGGACCTCCCCAGGAAAGGAAGACCAAGAGTCACCTCTGCTTCTGAGGATAAGTTTATCCAAGTCACCAGCCTCAGAAATCGCAGGTTAACAGCAGTTCAGATTAGAGACCAGGTCAATGCCACACAGAGTTCTAGCAGCAGACACATCTCTACAACAACTGTTAAGACGAGACTTTGTGCAGCAGGCCTTCATGGTAAAATAGCTGCTATGAAACCACTGCTAAGGACAAGCAACAAGCAGAAGAGACTTGTTTGGGCTAAAGAACACAAGGAATGGACATTAGACCAGTGGAAATCTGTGCTTTGGTCTGATGAGTCCAAATTTGAGATCTTTGGTTCCAACCATCGTGTCTTTGTGCGACGAAGAAAAGGTGAACGGATGGATTCTACATGCCTGGTTCCCACCGTGAAGCATGGAGGAGGAGGTGTGATGGTGTGGGGGGGCTTTGCTGGTGACACTGTTGGGGATTTATTCAAAATTGAAGGCATACTGAGCCAGCATGGCTACCACAGCATCTTGCAGCGGCATGCTATTCCATCCGGTTTGCTTTTAGTTGGACCATCATTTATTTTTCAACAGGACAATGACCCCAAACACACCTCCAGGCTGTGTAAGGGCTATTTGACCAAGAAGGAGAGTGATGGGGTGCTACGCCAGATGACCTGGCCTCCACAGTCACCAGACCTGAACCCAATCGAGATGGTTTGGGGTGAGCTGGACCGCAGAGTGAAGGCAAAAGGGCCAACAAGTGCTAAGCATCTCTGGGAACTCCTTCAAGATTGTTGGAAGACCATTTCCGGTGACTACCTCTTGAAGCTCATCAAGAGAATGCCAAGAGTGTGCAAAGCAGTCATCAAAGCAAAAGGTGGCTACTTTGAAGAACCTAATATAAGACATATTTTCAGTTGTTTCACACTTTTTTGTTAAGTATATAATTCCACATGTGTTAATTCATAGTTTTGATGCCTTCAGTGTGAATGTACAATTTTCATAGTTATGAAAATACAGAAAAATCTTTAAATGAGAAGGTGTGTCCAAACTTTTGGTCTGTACTGTATATGAATTGCAGTCATTGTAATTTTCCAGTCAAATAACTATTAGAGTACAATTGAAAGGTTTTTGTACAAACTGCCTATGATAACAGTATATTTTTTAAAAAATAAAACACTCGAACTGCACTCAAAATGCATGTTCCAAATTATTATGCACAGCAGAATTTTAAACCTTTTCATTTTAATAAAGAACAAAAAAATGGTCATTTTTGAAATTATAAGCATTAGCAGGTTATTACAAACTAAAATCAAACAGTTTTCAACTCAAAACTTTATTCTAGGTGATGTAACATTTTCACATAGGACCCCTTGTTCGAAAGGAGCTTCTGAACTCTCTCATTCATTGAATTTGTCAGGTTTTGGATGGTTTCTGCTTCAATTGTTTTGCATGAGGACAGAATACCCTCCCAGAGCTGTTGCTTAGATGTGAACTGCCTCCCGCCATCATAGACACTCCTTTTGATGATGCTCCAGAGGTTCTCAATGGGGTTGAGGTCAGGGGAGCATGGGGGCCACACCATAAGTTTGTCCCCTTTTATGCCCACAGCAGCCAGAGATGCAGATGTGTTATGTGCAGCATGAGACGGGGCATTATCATGCATGAAAATGATCTTGCTGCGGAATGCACGGTTCTTCTTCTTGAACCATGGCAGGAAGTACTGTTTGAGAAACTCAACATACATTATGGAGTTCATCTTTACCCCTTCAGGGATCCTAAAAGGGCCGACAATCTCTCTCCCCATGATTCCAGTCCAAAACATTACTCCACCTCCTCCTTGTTGGCGCCGTAGCCGTGTTTGCATGGGGTGTCCATCAACCAGCCATCCTCCACTCCATCCATCTGGACCATCGAGATCATTTCATGCATGATATTGCCCCGTCTCATGCTGCACATAACACATCTGCATCTCTGGCTGCTATGGGCATAAAAGGGGACAAACTTATGGTGTGGCCCCCATGCTCCCCTGACCTCAACCCCATTGAGAACCTCTGGAGTATCATCAAAAGGAGTGTCTATGATGGTGGGAGGCAGTTCACATCTAAGCAACAGCTCTGGGAGGGTATTCTGTCCTCATGCAAAACAATTGAAGCAGAAACCATCCAAAACCTGACAAATTCAATGAATGAGAGAGTTCAGAAGCTCCTTTCACCTAGAATAAAGTTTTGAGTTGAAAACTGTTTGATTTCAGTTTGTAATAACCTGCTAATGCTTATAATTTAAAAAATGACCATTTTTTTTGTTCTTTATTAAAATGAAAAGGTTGCAAGGTTGAAAACTCTGCTATGCATAATAATTTGGAACATGCATTTTGAGTGCAGTTTGAGTGTTTTATTTTTTTTAAAAAATATACTGTTATCATAGGCAGTTTGTACAAAAACCTTTCAGTTGTACTCTAATAGTTATTTGACTGGAAAATTACAATGACTGCAATTCATATAGGTAATTTGGGAAAATCTGAGAAAATATTATTTGCATAATAATTTGGAACACAGTGTAATCTCTCCTGATATATTCCCTTACGTAATCTCCGGTCTAACATACTGAAGAAACTTGCCACTCAGTATCTTCAGCTCCTTTATGAAAAACAAATGTATTTGGCCAGCTACTCATTCTACCAAATAAAATTCCTGAGAAGGAAATTGTGGATGGCTTCGCTACTGGTACTGGGGGCAGTGCTAATACCATGGCGTCGTGCCATAATTCACTGAAAATATTTCAGGCTGGTTGGAGCCAAGCTGATTCCTGCAGAAAAGTACCACCAGCAAGCTAAGGAGATAGTGGCCTCTATCATAGGCGCATTATAATGAAGGCAATCTGGGCTACCGCCCGGGGTCCGGAGCTCCGGAGGGGCCCTTGGCCAGATCGCCCTCATTATAATGTGTGCGCAGCTGATGTGGCGCACATATCCCGGTGGGTAGGGGCGAGCTGGACGGCGAGGAAGGGGGAGGCGTGCCACTCCCCCAGCAGCTGCGCAGGGCCCCTGCTTCTTCTTTCGGCCGGGCCAGCACTGCACCTGTAAACTTTCTTGTGTGCTGGACCGGCCGCGTCATAGCTAGGAGACACGGCCCTGTGACGTCAGGCAGTGCGCCTTGCACTGCTGCACCGGAGAGGAGTTGGGTGACAGGAGCCGAGCAGAGGGATGGTGAGTGACGTGTGTGTTTGTGCGCATGTATGATTGTGTTTATGTACATAGGCTACAACACATATTAATGAAATGAATCTTCATTTATTAAAAAAAAATAATGATAACAGGCAATGGAAGAAAAAGTGCACAGTGCAAATCGCTATGTGAATAAAGGACGCGCAGCCGTGGAGACATAATTCATGGTAATATCAATAGAACAATATCTACTATATAATTGTCTTATCCCGTCTGTCTGTCTGTCTGTCTGTCTATCTGTCCAGGAAATCCCGCGTTGCTCATTGGTCCGGCAGCCAATCAGCACCGCGGGATTTCAGAAAAAAAAATGGCAGCCGTTAGCGGCTCATCTGCGGGACGGAGCTCAGCGGCGTTGCAGCCGGGAGATGAGCGCCGCGAGGCGCTCATCTCCCGGCCGGTACCAGCAGAAGGACCCCGACCGTCGGACCCATCTGCGGGACGGAGATGCAGCCGGGAGATGAGCGGCGGGAGGCGCTCATGTCCCGGCCGGTAGCAGCGGAAGGACCGCCGGCGTCGCTGACATCCATGCGGAAGGGAGGACCGAGGAGCGGCGCTGCGGGTCGGGATACTTCTGCTGCGAGCGCCCGCTCATGTCCCGGGTTCTCGCAGCGGAAGTAGCCGCACAGGCAGCGCCGCTCCCCGGTCCTCACCAAGACGATTCGATGATTGGTCACGGTCTTCGGACCCGACCAATCACTGATCTTAGCGCAAAAGTTAAATACCGCTGTGCTGATTGGTCGCGGACGCTGCCCGCGACCAATCACCGATTTGGGCGCCACATTTAAATAGCGGCCGCGACCAATCACCGATCTTGCCGCCACATTTAAACACTGCTGTGCTAATTGGTCGCGGACGCCAGCCGCGACCAATCAGCGGGCTTGGCGCCAAATTTAAACAACGCTCTGCTGATTGATCGCGGTCGCTGGCTGAGATCAATCAGCAGCATTGGCGCAAAATTTAAACAACGCTCTGATGATTGGTCGCGGCCTAACGCGATCAATCAGCGATTTGGGCGCCAAATTTAAACGCCGCTCTGCTAATTGTGCCCCGTCGGCCGCATACCTATTCTAGAAT
This sequence comes from Phyllobates terribilis, assembly GCF_046119375.1. NCBI lineage: Eukaryota > Metazoa > Chordata > Amphibia > Anura > Dendrobatidae > Phyllobates > Phyllobates terribilis. The sequence continues at coordinate 350,027,444 of NW_027362768.1, read as the reverse complement.
ACCCGATGCGTTCGAATCGGGCCACCATCTAGTATACATATATGTGTTTATCCCCTTCATATCATGAAAATTATGACCATGCTAATACACAATAATGCAGCACATGTATACATATACCTGCATGTCACCCCTATCAAAAATATTGTTATATTATTATTACCATGAGTTATGTCTCCAGGGCTGCGCATCCTTTATTCACATTTGTAGTGTGCACTTTTCTTCCATTGCCTGTTTATTATTATTACTAGATGGTGGCCCGATTCAAACGCATCGGGTATTCTAGAATAGGTATGCGGCCGACGGGGAGCAATTAGCAGAGCGGCGTTTAAATTTGGCGCCCAAATCGCTGATTGGTCGCGTTAGGCAACCGCGACCAATCAGCAAAGCGGTGTTTAAATTTGGCGACAATATCGGTGATTGGTCGCAGGCGGCGGCCGCGACCAATCGGCGAAAAGTGTTAGTGAGGAATGGAGAGCGTGTTTAAATTTGGCACCAAAATCGCTGATTAGTCGCGACCAATCAGCAAAGAGGTGTTTAAATTTGGCGACAATACTGCTGACTGGTCGCGGCCGGCGACCAATCAGCAGAGCGTTGTTTAAATTTTGCGCCAATACTGCTGATTGATCTCGGCCAGCGACCGCGATCAGTCAGCAGAGCGTTGTTTAAATTTGGCGCCAAGCTCGCTGATTGGTCGCGCTCTCCGCACGCGACCAATCAGCGAATCGTATTGGTGAGGAGCGGGGAGCGGAATCGTATTAGTGAGGACCGGGGAGCGCCGCTGCCTGTGCGGCTACTTCCACTGCGAGGACCCGGGACATGAGCGACTGCTCGCAGCAGAAGTATCCCGACCCGCAGCGCCGCTCCCCGGTCTTCCCTTCACACCCTAGCCGCTGATCTCCCCACAGTATCCGCATGGTGTTACAAAGGTCCAGACATTTGTGTTAAAAATCGCTGATATTGGCTCCACGTTTAAACACCGCTGTGCTGATTGGTCGCCGACGCTGGGCGCGACCAATCAACGATTTTGGCGCCACATTTAAATAGCGTCCGCGACCAATCAGTACAGCGGTGTTTAAATGTGGAGCCAAGATCGGTGATTGGTCGCGGCCGATATTTAAATTTGGCGCCCAAGTCGGTGATTGGTCGCGGGCAGCGCCAGCGACCAATCAGCGATTTTTAACACAAATGTCCGGACCTTTGTAACACCATGCTGATACTGTGGGGACATCAGCGGCTAGGGTGAGAAGGGAGGACCGGGGAGCGGCTCTGCGGGTCAGGATACTTCTGCTGCGAGCGCCCGCTCATGTCCCTGGTTCTCGCAGCGGAACTATCCGCACAGGCAGCGCCGCTCCCTGGTCCTCCCTTCACACCCTAGCCGCTGATGTCCCCACAGTATCCGCATGGTGTTACAAAGGTCCGGACATTTGTGTTAAAAATCGCTGATTGGTCGCTGGCGCTGCCCGCGACCAATCACCGATTTGGGCGCCAAATTTAAATATCGGACGCGACTGACTCGCCCCCTGGGCCTGCGCTGTGCAGGGGATACCCGGAGCCGGATCGCTGGGGGTTGTAGTCTCCGTGTGGCGGTGACCCGGTCCGTGCCCAGGGTGGTCAAACCAGTGGCAGTCTATTGGTGTTATAATAAGTGTCCGACTACGCCACCCGTGGATTGCGGTCAGTGGGGACCGCCGCTGCAAGGCAGACCGCTGGGGCTGATGGTATACGCAGCTTAGGTAGTGTGACTCCCCACGGGAAGAGTGCAGCCCCAGGGCAGTTAGTGTGCGAGATGATGGGAGTGATGGTGCGAGCGTCCCAGTACTAATGGTGCTGGTGCGGCGATGAAACACAGAGACGTGCGGTTGCAGTTTCCAATGCTTTACTCACAGTTGTTATTCGTGTCAATGCTGCAGGCGATGACTGCCCAAGCCGTGCTGCGTCCACCAGGTGAGGGACTCGGTCAACTCCCAGGCAATTCCAGAGTGTGGCACAGAACTCCCTTCTCTTCCCTTCTCTGGCCGTCCCCACCAGTGACCCACCTTTGTCCAGCTTCCTCGGGCCTTCTGTTGGCGAAAACTCTCTCCGGTTTCCCTGACCCTATGTGGTATGCTTTCCTGGTGGATGTAGTGAGGGGTCGCACCAAGATGTGGTCACAACCTCCGGTTTTGGCTGAGGATTAGTCGCCTCCACCAATTTGGGTTCCGGTACCCTGCTCTGCCAACCCTTCACCCGTTATCTCGTGGGTTCTTAAGGTTCCTACTTCACTCATGTCTCTGGGCCTTTCTCTGTGTTCCTGTTCCTTGCTTACTGTCCTTTCTGTTCCTTCTCCTTTCTCTCTCTCTCAGGCTCCAGCCTCCGGACAAGGCCAGCCTGCGGAGCAGAGCCCATGCAGAGGCTCTGCTTCCTGTCTTCCCCTCTGACTCAACTCACTACTGTCCTAAGATGGTGCCCACCTTATATACCTCCTTCTAACACCCGAGCCCAGGTGACTAGCAACCAATGGGCCCCTACCTATGCCCAGAGACCCACCCCTATCTGCTCCTACACCACTGGGTGCACTCCCCCCCCCCCCACTCCAGCCAGGGACAGATGCTGTCGTGCCTGCACTTCTGTCTAGTGGGAGCACCGTTGAGCTGTCCCTCGGAAATGGGGTGTATGTGGTGCATGCAGCCTACCGAGTCCTGGTCCACACTCCATCCTTACCCGGGAGTGGAATACCACACCTCTGGTTTGAGGTGCAATACCCCTGTAGCAGCCGAGCCCTCGGGGTGCTACACGACCAATCACCGATCTTGGCTCCAGATTTAAACACCGCTGTGCTGATTGGTCGCGGCCGATATTTAAATTTGGCGCCCAAATCGGTAATTGGTCGCGGGCAGCTCCAGCGACCAATCAGCAATTTTTAACACAAATGTCCGGATCTTTGTAACACCATGCGGATACTGTGGGGACATCAGCGGCTAGGGTGTGAAGAGAGGACCGGGGAGCGGCGCTGACATCTAATTGGTCGCGGCCGCTATTTAAATGTGCCGCACAAATCAGTGATTGGTCGCGGTCTTGGCCCGCGACCAATCACTGATCTTGCGGCTAAAGTTAACCACTACTGTGCTGATTGGTCGCGGCCGATATTTAAATTTGGCGCCCAAATCGGTGATTGGTCGCGCGCAGCGTCCGCGACCAATCAGCACAGCGGTATTTAACTTTTGCGCTACGATCAGTGATTGGTCGCGGTCTTCGGACCCGACCAATCATCGAATCGTCTTGGTGAGGACCAGGAAGCGGCGCTGCCTGTTCGGCTACTTCCGCTGCGAGAACCCGGGACATGAGCGGGTGCTCGCAGCAGAAGTATCCCGACCCGCAGTGCCGCTCACCGTTCCTCTCTTCTGCATGGAGGTCAGCGACGCCGGCGGTCCTTCTGCTGCTACCGGCCGGGACATGAGCGCCTCGCGCCGCTCATCTCCCGGCTGCATCTCCGTCCCGCAGATGGGTCCGGCGGTCGGGGTCCTTCTGCTGGTACCGGCCGGGAGATGAGCGCCTCGCGGCGCTCATCTCCCGGCTGCAACGCCGCTGAGCTCTGTCCCGCTAACGGCCGCCATCTTTTTTCTGAAATCCCGCGGCGCTGATTGGCCGCTGCCGGACCAATGAGCGACGCGGGATTTCCTGGACAGACAGACGGGATAAGACAATTATATAGTAGATTATTATTTATTATTATGATCTGCCTGTATTTTTCAGCATTAAGGACTCCATCATACAATTCCATCAGGGAGGCGTCTGATTGCCTCCAACATTATTCTGCAGCAGCAAAACGACCACAAATATACAGCCAATGTCATTAAGAACTGTAAATGGCATAAAGAAGAAAAAGGAGTCCTGGAAGTGATGATATGTCCCCACAGAGCCCTGATCTCAACATCAAGTTTGTCTGGGATTACATGAAGAGACAGAAGGTTTTGCGAAAGCCTACATAGGATCTGTGGTTAGATCTCCAAGATGTTCGGAATAATCTCCCTGTCGAGGTCCTTCAAAACTGTGTAAGTGCATCCAGAAGAATTGATGCTTTGATGATGTATTGTGTTCATTCACTTTGTATTTTGTTAATTGATAAAAATAGACACTTCTACATTTTAAACCATTTTCACTGTGCAGCATTTCTCCACACCTGCCGGTCTAGTTGATTGGAGGGGTTTCGGTCCTGAGGAACGGTCTTGGGAGCCTGCCGACAACATCGTTCTCCCCCCTCTTCCCCCCTGCGATTTTTGAGCAGTTTCTCCGTCGGGTTGGCCTAAAGAACAGTGGGGCGTCAGGGGGGTGCTGTCACAGCAGTAACTCACGTGCCTCCTCAGCGTCGTCCTACTCTCCATCGTCAGCGTTCAGCGTCTCCTCCCATCAGGGCGGCTCGCTGAGGTTTGCCTCTTGCAGCTCTCCTCTGCACAGCTGCAACAGCATGGTGTTTTCCATTTGGCCTTAGGGGGCGTGGCCGGTCTCTGCAGGAATTTAACCCTGCTTTGTCCTGCAGAGATCAGGAGTGGTACCTGGCGACTACCTGCGGCCAAGACTATCCTCGCCACCAGAGGCTCTAGTGAAAACCAGTTAGTTGCTTAGTCACGCCACTCCAGGGTCAGCCCGGCCCCAGGAGCAGTGGGTCCACACCCAGCCGTGTTACAGGAAGTTTCATCAGTTTTTATTTTAAGTACATTAAGACAACTTTTTCTGTTGAACAACTTCCTTTGTAGAGAAGCTGTCACTTGACATAAATGTGTAATTTTTTCCGTTCTTATGAATCTGCGTCATTTAGTTTTTCTTTCCTGTGCCCCTTCGTTTCTAAAAGATGGCACTTTACGCCTTGTGTAAAGTAGTCTTTTTAGCCAACTCGGAGTGGTCTTTAACCCCTTACTGGCCAGGGGCGTATTAGTACACCCCAGGCCATCACCCCTGGTTCAGCGCTGGCTCTGGCGCTGAGCCCGCACTGAACCAGGCACATGTCAGCTGATTCTTACAGCTGACATGTGAACCAGGCACATGTCAGCTGATTCTTACAGCTGACATGTGGCTGCAACAGCCGTTGGTGGAATTGCGATCCACCCGCAGCTGTTAACCACTTAAATGCCGCTGTCAATCTGCAACAGCGGCATTAGCCCCGCCCATCGGTGACCTGTCACGTGATCGCGGGTTAGCGATGCGTGGGCATGGCAACCCGGGGTCTGCAGCAGACCCTTGTGGTTGTCATGTCTTGCTTGCTATGAGCGCCACCTAGTGGTTGGCGCTCATAGCACATGAGCATTTCTGCTACATAGAGGCAATCTGCTCATCGCCTTTCTGAAGCCGAGCCGATCAGGTAACTGCAGCTTCTGGTCTCCTGTGGAGACTATTGAAGAGGCAGAAAGTGGAAAAAAATGTTTTTAAAAATATGAAAAAGATAAAACAATATATAAAAGTTTAAATCGCCCCCTTTCGCCCCATTCAAAATAAAATAATAATAAAGTAAAAACACATATTTGGTATTGCTGCGTTCAGAATCGCCCATTCTATCAATATAAAAAAAAGAATTAATCCGATCAGTAAGCGGCGTAACGAGAAAATTCTAGACGCCAGAATTATGTTTTTTGGTCGTCACAACATTGAAATAAAATGAAATAACGGGCGATCAGCTCGACACGCAAAAAATAAGCCCTCACTTGGCCCCAGATCCCGAAAAATGGAGACTCTACGGGTCTCGGAAAATGGCGCCATTTTTAGCAAACTTTGGATTTTTTTTTCACCACTTAAATAAAAAAGAACCTATACATGTTTGGTGTCTACAAACTCGTAATGACCTGGAGAATCATAATTGCAGGTCAGTTATAGCATTCAGTGAACGTGGTAAAAACAAAACAACCGTGGAATTGCATTTTTTGTTGCAATGTCACCGCACTTGGAATTTTTTTCCCCGTTCTCCAGTACATGATATGGTAAAACCAGTGATGACGTTTAAAAGTACAACTTGTCCCGCAAAAAATAAGCCCTCACATGGCAATATTGACCTAAAAATAAAAAGGCTATGGGTCTGGGAAGAAGGGGAGCAAAAAATGAAAATGCAAAAATGGAAAATGCTCCGGTCATTAGGGGGTTAAAAAGCCTCCCATGTAGAGGAGTTTTGTATCACTACCACTTAGCTAAAGGGAGAAGATTAATATATAAGTAAGAGGAGTGGAGTGGCCGATGGAAAAGGGAATAAAACCAATCCCAGATTCAGAAGAACAGCGGCATTTACACCAAATAAATGTCACAGATTTATGACAAGTGACAGATCCTATTTAATGTGATTGTTTCTGTGACAAAACAGACATTTTCTGATGTTCTATAACTCCTTTCCATATAAATGTATTGTGGGCTCTAGATGGTGCCGTGTATGCTATCATTGTAATCTCCATTACTGGATAGAATTAGAGGAGAAAGACTAAGGCTCGAAGCTGTGACAAAAAATTATCAAAAGTGACTGCAGATTTTATTTGTATTTTTTTTAGGCAAAAGGAGTTAATAACAGCGACCACCTGACCGGGGTCTTACATCTTCAAGCAACTATTCCCAATCATCCGGGGAATCTACAAGAAGAAATGTCTTGTTTGCAGCCACTGATTTCTCTGCCTCCATTCAGTCCACAGTTGTGGATTTGTCCGGCTGAATCTTCCATGAGGCTTTTCCTCCATCACTGACTGCGAGGATCCATCACAGAACTGCCATAGATTCAGCTTATGTGCTCAGACATCACTGGGAGCCCCCCAGCAATGTATACATGACATTGCCAGAACAGACCACCCCACTGTATCCAGAGCTGATCCCTCCGTACTAGGACCCTGTAATAGAAGTGGACGGCCCCCACACACAGGGAGCAGCTGTGGACGTGGTCCTGTGCCGGCTTCATTAGGGCAAGGTATATAGAGGATCTCATCTGTACCGAGAAGCCGGACGAGCAGTCCTGCAGCAGAAGTGACCGAGCACTGCGAGGGTCAGTACCTAGGACCACCTCTTGGGAGGAGGAGGATGTTTTAATGAAGTATAAAAACTTAGGACACTATAGTCCTGATTGATCAATGCAATTATGCCAGAATACTGGTGTAAATCACTTTGAAAAGTCACAATTTTTGTTCATTGTTGAGTTGATCAAAAATGTTGTGACGTTTGGTGTTTTCACGTCAGTTTTGCCCAGCTTCACCAAAATGGGCAGAGTTGGGGCAGGATGGAAGTGTGGCACCACAGCTTGTCTAATTCATAGCGAACTGTGGCTTCCCTTACACCAGAAATCTTACTCCAGTCCGTGACTGGAGTAAGATTTGTGGCAAGGTGCACGCACCACTTGTCAGAAGCGCATAATTCATGCGCCACTTAATGAATCTGGACCGTCTGACTCCAGCACGCTCCCTCATCAAGAGCAGCTTGAATATGGCCAGTCTTAATGAATCCGTGTCCTAAGTGCTTTATTAGTTAAAGAATAACCGTTGTTTTAATTTTTGTTTTGTAAATTAATATTACACATGAAAATAAGTAATTTTATAATCTTATCAGAGAAGTCTTCTTTTTCCTGCTGGATTGATCTTTCAGTCTCAATTCACGGTAACATCTGTAAAATCTGTATTCAGTGAAGACAAACTTTCCTATTAGTGAGATAGATGACAGTTAGTGCTATTAATACTCTTTAAAGAAGGAAGGGGAGGAGCTAGCAGAAGGGGGAGGAGCTAGCGGAAGGCACAGACCTTCTGCTGCAAGTTCTCCTGAAACCACAGTTACTTCTCCATGGAAGATTGCAGCTGGTGTTTATACATAGAATCCTAGAACATTAGAATTGGAGGAACCTTCAGGGTCCTAGTGTCCAACCCCTGCTCAATGCAGGATTCACTAAACCATCTCAGACAAATGTCTGTCCAGCCTCTGTTTGAAGACTTCCATTGAAGGAGAATTCACCACCTCTCGTGGCAGCCTGTTCCATTGAAGAACGCACCAAATCTGCAGCGTGTGCACACAGCCTTGTTGTTCTTTTGGTCACAGGCAGGTCTTTGCACAGTCCTGAATGATAAGTACAGCACATACACGCTAAGGCTATGTGCCCACGTAGCAGATTTGATGCAGAGCGTTTTTGCCTCTCTCTGGCAGATTTACATGCAGATTTACATGCATTTTTTCTGCCAGAGAGAAGTGTTTTTTCAGCGTTTTTTCAAGCACTTTTCCAAGTGATTTTGAGCATAACTTGGAAAAGTGCTTGACAAGTTGGTCACACAATATAAATCCATGCAACCGGCATGGATTTATATTGTGTGACCAACTTAGATGCTTTAAATGCTGCATCTATAGTAAAAAAGTTAAAAGTAAAAACAAACCTGTATACTCACCTCTCCAGTCTCCTCCCGGCGGCGTTCTCTCTCTTCAGCGTCGCGCGGTGTACTGGCAGGATCTGCGGTGACGTCATTTAGTCAGCTGATGGTCACGTGACCATCACCTGACCGCTGACGTCAGCGGTCGCGTGACCATCTGCTGACTAGATGACGTCACCGCAGGTCCTGCAAGTACACCGCTGGACGCCGAGGAGAGAGGATCGCCGCCGGGAGCAGACCGGAGAGGTGAGTATACAGGGTTTTTTATTTTTAACTTATTTATTTCTTTTTTTCACCGCTTGGTAGCCGGGATGAAGAGGAGTTGTAGTCTCTTCTTCATCCTGGGTACCACACGCACCCCGATTACGCTGCAAATTCTCGGCCATTGAATTTAATTGAAAAGCAGCAAATCCACATATACCTGCGGGGTTGCTGCTTTCCAATGGCCGCGAATTTGCGGCGTAATCGCGGTAGAAATGGTCATGCTGCGTTTTGCAACGCAATGCGAATTTGGCGCGCTAATTAGCGCATCATGTGCACAGCACATCCGAATTCACATTGCTTTGCATGGCAGACGGTTTTACAAGCGTTTTCATGGGCACATAGCCTAAGAGCGGGGAGCGGCTCTAGTGTCACCTGCTGGGATGGCACAATCACTGTCACCAGGATACAGGGGACATTATCAGAAAGGAGGAGATGACGTCTCTTCCCTCTCGCCTATCAGAGAATAGATTGCTGTATATGGGGGGCCTTATCCTCCTCTATTACACATCACTCAGTTCCTAAAGGGAATGATTTGACCATAATACAATATATTTGAGTGGGGCCAGTGCTCCAGTTTTACGTTCATCATGTTGAATGGAGATTGATCAGTTCCAGTGTGTCTGAACAGGGTCCGAGCCCACATCTCCTGAGCTCAGGCTTTACACTGAGCATCACTGTCACGGACGTCAGATTAGAAGGGCATGGAGCACGATGTGGATGGTTGCCTCCGTATCCGCCATTACCTGGACTGCTAGCTTTACCTGGACACTCTGGATCAGCTCCTCCGTCTTGTCGAGACCTCTAAGGGCCTGTTCACACAAGCAGATAAAATATCATTCAGAGTTTCATCCAGAAAAGTGGGAGAATTCTTTTCTCACTTGTCGTCCATGTGCAGTCCAGATCTAATCTGGCTTTTTAACCATTTACAGTTTCCAGGGCTACAGGATTGCAATGTATCTGTATAAAGCAGATTTTTTTCTGTACCCATAGACTTGAATGGGTGAATCTTGTCTGACGGATGAAACGAGGACATGCTGCCATTTTCTCTATTTATTTTTTGCTCACACACAGATTCGATCAGTGACAAAAAAAAAATGACTCCTCTGCACTTTCCCATTGAATAGCATTGGTCTGAGTGCTGTCCATTTGTTCCACAGACAACTTTCCTACTGAAAATACATTCGTGTGAACGAGTCCTAAGAAAGACATTGTAATTGGTTATTAGATGTTGACTGAAGTTTGGCTCTGAAAATGCAGGGCTCTTAAAGACGTTCTCTAATACTTTAATGCAGATGATTTATGCATAAAATAGGTCGTCTATATCAGATGGTTGTAGGTCCGACTCTTGGCTCCCCACCAATAAGTTGTTTATAGCTCTGGCAACGGCCGGATGTAACTTGTGCACAGAGCGCACCCCAGTGGCCACTGCCTGATGCTGCAGATCACCTCCGGTACTCCTCAATAGCTGGTCTGCACCCGGCAGCGGCCGCAGTGTACGGAGCGGTTTTGTCAGAGGTGATGGCGGCTGATCATCGGGGGGCCGATGGTTGGACCCCCACCTATCTTATATTAATGACCTATCCAGTGGAGTATAAAAGTGTTTGATAACTCCTTTTAAAATCTTGTTTCCATACCATTGTCTTATACAGCGTGTATCTGTGTTCTTGCTGTAACCAGATCGGCCTGACCTCTGATGGTTCTTCTAGGCCTCTATTACAGCTCTTACAGCCCCAGCATGCATCATTTGTGCTGGAGAGGAATATGAAGATGCAGGAGCAAATAGAAGAACAATTAGGAAAGCTTGGATTATTAGAAGAGCAAAAAATGCTCATAGTGGAGGTGAGCCTATTATTATTATTTTATTTTTTTTTAACTTTCATTTTTATATTTTTTTATTTTTAGGACATTTGTTTCCTCTCTTCATTAAATAACAGTAGATAAGATTGATTAAAGCTTCTGGAAAGGTGTTCAATAACGTCTGATCAGGTGGCTGGTTTGTAATGGTTGTCCCATCTTACCAATCCCTCTCTCCTGCGGTGAATGTGACATTGTGGGATGAATATATATATATGTATATGTGTATGTGTGAAAAGTTATTTGCCCCTTCCTGATTTCTCATTCTTTTGCATGCTTGTCATACTTAAATATTTCAGATCTCAAAACAAATTTTAATATTAGACAAAGATAACACAAGTAAACACAAAATGCAGTTTTTAAATGAAGATCCTAATTATTAAGGGAAAAAGAAATCCAAACCTACAGGGCCCTGTGTGAAAAAGTGATTGCCCTCTAAACCTAATAACTGGTTGAAGCACCCTCAGCAACAACAACTACAATCAAGTGTTTGGGATAATTGGCAATGAATCTTTTACAACACTCTGGAGGAATTTTTGCCCACTCATCTTTGCAAAATTGTTGTAATTTAGCCACATTGGAGGGTTTCCGAGCATGAACCGCTTTCTTAAGGTCAGGACTTTGACTAAACCACTGCAAAGTCTTAATTTTGTTTTCCTTAAGCCATTCAGAGGTGGACTTACTCCTGTGTTTTGGATCATTGTCCTGCTGCATAACCCAAGTGCACTTCAGCTTGAGGTCATGAACAGATGGCCAGACATTCTCTTTCAGGATTTTTTGGTTAACCAGCAGAATTCATGGTTCCATTTACCACAGCAAGTCTTCCAGGTCCTGAAGCAGCATAACAGTCCCAGACAATCACGCTACTGCCACCATATTTTACGGTTGGTATGATGTTCCTTTTTTGAAATGCAGTGTTACTTCTACGCCAGATGTAATGGGACATACACCTTTCAAAAAGTTCAACTTTTGTCTTGTCAGTCCACAGAGTATTCTCCCAAAAGTCTTGGCGATCATCAAGATGTTTTCTGCCAAAACTGACATGAGCCTTTGTTCTTATTGCTCAGCAGTGGTTTTCATCTTGGAACTCTGCTATGCGTGTCATTTTTGCCCAGTCTCTTTCTTATGGTGTAGTCATGAACACTGTCCTTAACTGAGGCAAGTGAGACCTGCAGTTCACTGGATGTTGTTGTGGGGTCTTTTGTGACCTCTTGGATGAGTCGTTGCTGTGCTCTTGGGGTAATTTTGATCAGCCGGCCACGCCTAGGAAAGTTCACCATTGTTCCATATTTTCGCCTATTGTGGATAATGACTCCCACTGTGGTTCGCTGGAGTCCCAAATCTTTAGAAATGGCTTTAGAACGTTTTCCAGACTGATAGATCTCAATTACTTTGTTTCTCATTTGGTCCTGAATTTCTTTGGATCGCAGCATGATCTCTAGCTTTAGAGGATCTTTTGTTCTACTTCACTTTGTCAGGCATGTCCTATTTAAGTGATTTCTTGATTGAGAACACGTGTGGCAGTAAACAGGGCTGTGTGGGGCTACGGAAATTGAACTCAGCTTCCCAAAGATGTGACAAATCACAGTTAATTTATGTTTTAAGGAGGGAGGGGCATCACTTTTTTCACACAGGGCCCTGTAGGTTTGGGTTTCCTTTTCCCTTAATCATAAAAACCTTCCTTTTAAAAACTGCATTTTGTGTATACTTGTGCTATCTTTGTCTAATAGGAGTCTGCTGCTGACATTGGTATTGGGGTAATGTCCCCTAATTCTGTTAATATCCTCCATCCTGGTATGTATGGTCCCTCCTTCCTGGTATATGTGGCCCCCATCCCATCTTGGTATACGTGGCCCTCATCCCCATCCTGGAATGCATGGCACCCATTGATCCCCCATCCTGGTATTCATGGCACCCCTTTGATCTACCATCCTGGTATGCATGGCACCCCCTGATCCCCATCCTAGTTTTCATGGCACCCCTTGATCCCCCATCCTGGTATGCATGGCACCCCTTGATCCCCCATCCTGGTATGCATGGCATCCCTTGATCACCCATCCTGGTATGCATGACACCCCTTGATCCCCCATTCTGGTATGTATGGCACCCCTTGATCACACATCCTGGATATATACAGTAACAGACCAAAAGTTTGGACACACCTTCTCATTTAAAGATTTTTCTGTATTTTCAATGACTATGAAAATTGTACATTCACACTGAAGGCATCAAAACTATGAATTAACACATGTGGAATTATATACTTAACAAAAAAGTGTGAAACAACTGAAAATATGTCTTATATTATAGGTTCTTCAAAGTAGCCACCTTTTGCTTTGATGACTGCTTTGCACACTCTTGGCATTCTCTTGATGAGCTTCAAGAGGTAGTCACCGGAAATGGTTTTCACTTCACAGGTGTGCCCTGTCAGGTTTAATAAGTGGGATTTCTTGCCTTATAAATGGGGTTGGGACCATCAGTTGTGTTGTGCAGAAGTCTGGTGGATACACAGCTGATAGTCCTACTGAATAGAATTTGTACTATGGCAAGAAAAAAAGCAGAAAAACACGTCCCCAGCATGAGACACCCATTCAGGGCCAGCGTAAGGGCAGGCAGACTAGGCATCTGCCTGGGGCCTCCAGCCCGTGGCGTGCCGCTATAGGGCCCGTGAGTTCGTCCCCCCACATCGCGCATTGAACTGTATCGGTAGCGGGGGAATGACTGTGCCTGCAGAGTGGAGCTGCTGAGACGCTCTGCAGAGCATGGAGCAGCTGGAGAACGAGGAGAGGTGAGTATTGTATGTATTTGTTTTTTATACGTGGTGACCATAATACTGCAGAACTGGGGGGCTGCATTATACTCTATGGTTGGGGCCGAATTATACTTTATCGAGGACTATGGGTTGCATTATATTATATGTACTATATGTTTGGCTGCATTATACTATAGGGAGGCTGCATTATACTCTATTAAGGACTGAGGAGAATGCATTATACTATATGAAGGACTATGGGGAGTGCATTATACACTATGAAGGACTATGGAGAGTGCATTATACTAAAGGGAGGGCTATGGGGAGTGCATTATACTATAGGGAGGGCTATGGGGCAGTGTATTATACTATATGGAGGGCTGTGGGGCAGTGTATTATACTATACACAGGGCTATGGGAAGTGTATTTTACTATATGGAGGACTATGGGGAATGTATTATACTATATTGAGGAATATGGGCCACATCATACAATATGGAGGGCTGTGGGCCACATTATACTATATGGAGGACTATTGGGAGTGCATTATACTATATGGAGGACTATGGGCCGTATATTATACTATATGGAGGACTTTGGGGAGTGCATTATACTATTTAGAGGGGTATGGGGAGTGTATTATACTATATGGAGGACTATGAAGTGCATTTTACTATATGGAGGGCTATGGGGAGTGCATTATACTATATGGAGGGCTATGGGGAGTGCATTATACTATATGGAGGGCTATGGGTAGTGTATTATACTATATGGCGGACTATGAGGTTCATTATACTATATGGAGGACTATGAGGTGCATTATACTATGTGGAGGGCTACGGGGATTGTATTATACTATTTGGAGGAATATGGGTCACATTATACAATATGGAGCGCTGTGGGTCACATTATACAATATGGAGCTCTGTGGGGCACATTATACAATATTGAAGACTTTGGGGAGTGCGTTATACTATAGGGAGTATATTATACTATATGGAGGGCTATGAGGTGCATTATACTATATGGAGGGCTATGAGGTGCATTATACTACACTGTGTTCCAAATTATTATGCAAATAATATTTTCTCAGATTTTCCCAAATTGCCTATATGAATGGCAGTCATTGTAATTTTCCAGTCAAATAACTATTAGAGTACAATTGAAAGGTTTTTGTACAATCTGCCTATGATAACAGTATATTTTTAAAAAAATAAAACACTCAAACTGCACTCGAAATGCATGTTCCAAATTATTATGCACAGCAGAGTTTTCAACCTTTTCATTTTAATAAAGAACAAAAAAATGGTCATTTTTGAAATTATAAGCATTAGCAGGTTATTACAAACTGAAATCAAACAGTTTTCAACTCAAAACTTTATTCTAGGTGATGTTACATTTGCACATAGGACCCCTTGTTCGAAAGGAGCTTCTGAACTCTCTCATTCATTGAATTTGTCAGGTTTTGGATGGTTTCTGCTTCAATTGTTTTGCATGAGGACAGAATACCCTCCCAGAACTGTTGCTTAGATGAGAACTGCCTCCCGCCATCATAGACACTCCTTTTGATGATGCTCCAGAGGTTTTCAATGGGGTTGAGGTCAGGGGAGCATGGGGGCCACACCATAAGTTTGTCCCGTTTTATGCCCACAGCAGCCAGAGATGCAGATGTGTTATGTGCAGCATGAGACGGGGCATTATCATGCATGAAATGATCTCGATGGTCCAGATGGATGGAATGGAGGATGGCTGGTTGATGGACACCCCATGCAAACACGGCTACGGCGCCAACAAGGAGGAGACGGAGTAATGTTTTGTGCTGGAATCATGGGGAGAGAGATTGTCGGCCCTTTTAGGATCCCTGAAGGGGTAAAGATGAACTCCATAATGTATGTTGAGTTTCTCAAACAGTACTTCCTGCCATGGTTCAAGAAGAAGAACCGTGCATTCCGCAGCAAGATCATTTTCATGCATGATAATGCCCCATCTCATGCTGCACATAACACATCTGCATCTCTGGCTGCTGTGGGTATAAAACGGGACAAACTTATTCAATGAATGAGAGAGTTCAGAAGCTCCTTTCGAACAAGGGGTCCTATGTGCAAATATTACATCACCTAGAATAAAGTTTTGAGTTGAAAACTGTTTGAGTTCAGTTTGTAATAACCTGCTAATGCTTATAATTTCAAAAATGACCATTTTTTTGTTCTTTATTAAAATGAAAAGGTTGAAAACTCTGCTGTGCATAATAATTTGGAACATGCATTTTGAGTGCAGTTTGAGTGTTTTATTTTTTTCAAAATATACTGTTATCATAGGCAGTTTGTACAAAAACCTTTCAATTGTACTCTAATAGTTATTTGACTGGAAAATTACAATGACTGCAATTCATATAGGTAATTTGGGAAAATCTGAGAAAATATTATTTGCATAATAATTTGGAACACAGTGTATATGGAGGACTATGAGGTGCATTATACTATATGGAGAACTATGAGGTGCATTATACTATATAGAGAGATATGGGGAGTGTATTATACTATTTGGAGGAATATGGGCCACATTATACAATATGGAGGACTGTGGGGCACATTATACAATATGGAGGACTATGGGGAGTATATTATACTATATAGAGGGTTATGGGGAGTGCATTATACTATATGGAGGGCTATCGGGAGTGTATTATACTATTTGGAGGACTATGGGCCTCACTTTACAATATGGGGGGCTGTGGGGCACATTATACAATATGGAGGGCTATGGGGAGTGCATTATACTATATGGAGGGCTATCGGGAGTGTATTATACTATATGGAGGACTATGGGCCTCATTATACAATATTGGGGGCTGTGGGGCACATTATAAAATATGGAGGACTATGGCATGTATTATACTAAACACGCAAAATGCTGCCTATTCATCGAGTAATTGGATTGTTTATGCCAGAACAAAAATCCTTGTTCTCAGCAGCACATCGGCCGGTGTAACCTGCTGATAACATGATGCTGTATGGGGACAGATTGATCTATTAGTGATTGTTCTGTATCCATCATTCTTCCTCAGCTGGTGTAAAGAGGTCGGGAAACAAGCGTCGAACGGCTTCAGTATTGTGGATTGCGCTCGTTTTAGCGGCCTGATCTCAGCACATGTAAATACAAGCTAAATGTTTGTGTGGTGCTGTATGTCAGCATTTGGGACCCCACTTTAAACTTTTCCCCAGGGCCCCACTTTATCTAAAATCGGCCCTGCACCCATTTAAATGGTTCCCGTCCGCTGCACAGACTGGGAGAGAGAGGGGAGACTATTTGTGGCTTATGTAGTGGCGCTCAGTTTTGTGGACATCGGAGGGAAAGTTTTCTTTTAATTTATGAAATTCAATTCATGTGCTAAATTTAAAAAAATAATATTAGTAACAATTCAACTTTATTTTAATCCTTAGGTTATGGGTGAGGATCTTTTGGCAGAAAGAACAGAGGAAGGACAAACGGACACAAAAACCACTCAGACATTGGCCTCTTACATAATGCCGTCTGACGCCGAGTTCAGAGTCCAATGGTTTCAGAAAGCGACCACTTTCCTAATGAGCAGCGAGTAAAGATGATCAGCTCTCCGCCATCACTGACTGTCTGCCAACTGGAGCTTGTCCATCTCTAATCATTCCTGCTCAATGGGGGCCACAATATTTTTACTTCACAGTAATCCCTGACATCTTTTCGGAGTATATTGTATACATAGTGATCTTTATACGGCTGGAGCACTTAGCAAATCAGATGGCATGCAGGTAGCGTTGTGCGAGATCCAGTATGCCGTCCAGCTTCTATCATTAGAGGGTCCTGCTAGAGAACAGCGGCCACACTATTATACTGTGTCCAGAGTTACAGGAGTCTGTCAGATGTGGACTGCTACGTTGCAAAAAATACTTAATAAGTTATTTTTTTTCAAACTGGATTGATATGCAAAATATTTTTAATAAAATCATTTTCTTATACTTGCAGGGTTTCTGTTTATTCAGTAATGTTGTAGCTGTTTTCTCTCACTCTGTGGATGATTGTAAATGAATACAGTTTCCTACATAATCATTGCAGCAGATCAGTTAAAAACGGGTGCCGTATGTGTTGTACCCAGGGCCGGCATCACCACCCGGGCAAGAGCCTGGGCCCTGAGCGAGCAGGGGGCCCACTCACCCTCTGGGACACCAGCGTGCTATGGGGCCCATGAGTCGGCGGGGCCTGATGCCAGCGAATGGGCACTTGCACTGGGCCTTCCCCAGTACTTTAAACTGTTTGCAATACTTACCTCTCCCTGTTCCTCTGCTGCTCCTCTGTCTTCTGCGTCTTCTTACTCTGTGACATCTCAGGGCAGAGGGCGCGATGACGTCACTACAGAGCGCCCTCTGCTGAGCAGTCCCAGTGCAGAGAGTCGGAAGACGCTGATGAGACAGGCCTGCTTCCAGCAAGGAGCGGTGAGTATTTGATTTTTTTTTTTATGTAAGGAGTATTATATGGAGCTCATTATGTATGGAGTATTATATGGGGCTCATTATATATTGAACAATATATGGGGCCCATTATGTATGGAGTATTATATAGGGCCCATTATCTATGGAGCATTATATGGGGCCTATTCTTTATGGAGCAATATATTGGGCCCACTATTTATGGAGCAATATAAAGGGCCCATACTGTGTGGAGCAATATATGGGGCCCATACTGTATGGAGCAATATTTGGGCTCCATTATTCTGTATGGAGCATTATATGGTACCCATTATGTATGGAGCAATATATGGGGCTCATTTTACTTTATGGAGCAATATATGGGGTCCATTATACTGAATGGAGCAATATATGGGGATCATACTGTATGGAGCATTATATGCGGTCCATTATTCTGTATGGAGCAATATATGGTGCCCATAGTACTGGATGCAGGACCATGTGCTGCCCATAATACTATATGGAGGACCATGTGGTGTCCATAATACTGTATGGAGGACCATGTGGTGTCCATAATACTGTATAGAGGACCATGTGGTGTCCATAATACTGTATGGAGGACCATGTGGTGTCCACAATACTGTATAGAGGACCATGTGGTGTCCATAATACTGTATGGAGGACCATGTGGTGCCCATAATACTGTGTGGAGGACCATGTGGTGCCCATAATACTGTATATGGAGGACCATGTGGTGCCCATAATACTGTATATGGAGGACCATGTGGTGCCCATAATACTGTATATGGAGGACCATGTGGTGCCCATAATACTGTATATGGAGGACCATGTGGTGTCCATAATACTGTATATGGAGGACTACGTGGGGCCCATAATACTATATATGGAGGACCACGTGGTGCCCATAATACTGTATATGGAGGACCACGTGGTGCCCATAATACTGTATATGGAGGACTACGTGGGGCCCATAATACTGTATAGAGGACTATATTGTCTGCACTGTGCGCTGGGAGGATTCGCCGGTTTCTGAGCTCTTGTAGACTTTACAATAGATATCACTCATGTAATGTGAGAAGTAAGTGAAATCTTTAGCATTGTACTATACCTATATTTCTGTGCATCATGAATCGTGGTAGGTGTGAAAGGGGCCCACTGAGACTTTTGCCCGGGGCCCATGAAATCCTGGAGCCGGCCCTGGTTGTGGCATCTATTTCTTTTTGTACTGTATGCATGAGTTTTAATGGCAAATTTCTTTCAAAAAACAGTGGGATAAACAGTCATCTGAACTTGTCCCTTAACTTACATTGGTCTGTGAGGTGATCTGAAAGAAGAGAATCCAATGCTGACTTCTATAACATTTGGGGTAACTTTCCCGCATTGGTCTCTACATAATCTGTGAATTCAGGGAACTGCTAGATCTGCAGCAGATAAGAGGGATTATATCAAAATGCCATCATGCAGACCAGCAAGTGACACATCGCTGGGATAAGGTCCTCTGCCCCGACTTGTTGCTTTTAGATTACATAGCAAAAACCTGATGACCGTTTCCCTGTAATAAAATATCAGAGCTTCTCACATGGGAAATACAGCGGGTGGCAGATACTGGCCTGGAATCCTGCAAATACACAGTACTGCCGTCGCCTATACAGTGCATTGTGAAAGGATTTGGCCCCCTTAAACTTTTCTACCTTTTGCCACATTTCTGGCTTCAAACATCTACTATATAATTGTCTTATCCCGTCTGTCTGTCTGTCTGTCTGTCTGTCCGTCCTGGAAATCCCGCGTCGCTCATTGGTCCGGCAGCGGCCAATCAGCGCCGCGGGATTTCTGAAAAAAGATGGCGGCCGTTAGCGGCTCATCTGGCGGACGGAGGTCAGCGGCGATGCAGCGGGGAGATGAGCGGCGCTAGCAGCACAACTACCCCGACCGGCGCCGCTGACCTCCATGCGGCTAACGTCGGAAGATCAGCGGCTCGGCCCGCTGATCTCCCGACAGCAAGTGTGAACGGAGGACCGGGGAGCGGCGCCGCCGGTCGGGATGCTTCTGCTGCGAGCAGCCGCTCATCTCCCGGCTTCTCGCAGCAGAAGGAGCCGCACAAGCAGCGCCGCTCCCGGGCCTACACTAATACGACGCTGTTGGTCGCGGTGGCCGGCCGCGACCAATCAGCGAGATGGGCGGCAAATTTAAACGCCGCTCTGCTGATTGGTAGCGTTGGCCGACCGCGACCAATCAGCGAGATGGGCGGCAAATTTAAACGCCGCTGTGCTGATTGGTCGCGGTGGCCGACTGCGACCAATCAGCGAGATGGGCTGCAAATTTAAACGCCGCTCTGCTGATTGGTCACGGTGGCCGACCGCGACCAATCAGCGAGATGGGTGGCAAATTTAAACGCCGCTCTGCTGATTGATCGCGGCCAGCCACCGCGACCAATGAGCGAGATGGGCGGCAAATTTAAACGCCGCTGTGCTGATTAATCGCAGCCGGCCACCGCGACCAATCAGCGATATCGGCGGCAAATTTAAACGCCGCTCTGCTCATTGGTCGCGGTGGCCGGCCGCGACCAATCAGCGAGATGGGCGGCAAATGTAAACACCGCTGTGCTGATTCGTCGTGGCCGACAGCCGCGACCAATCAGCGAGATTGGCGCCAAACTTAAACAACGCTCTGCGGATTGGTCGCGGCCGCCGGCGACTGCTACCAATCAGCGATTTTGGCGCCAAATTTAAACACCGCTCTGCTCATTGGTCCCGGCCGCCGGCCGGCCAAGACCAATCAGCGAGATTGCCGGAAAATTTAAACAACGCTCTGCTGATTGGTCTATTTTATCGCCAAATTTAAACAAGCTCTCCCGTCCTCACTAACACAGTTCGCTGATTGGTCGCGGCCGCCACCCATGACCAATCACCGATATTGCCGCCAAATTTAAACACCGTTTTGCTGATTAGTCGCGGTTGCCGGCCGCGACCAATCAGCGATTTTGGCGCCAAATTTAAACAACGTTCTGCTGATTGCGCCCGGTCGGCCGCATACATATTCTAGAATACCCGATGCGTTAGAATTGGGCCACCATCTAGTAAAGATATAAAATTCTATTTTTCTGGGGAAGAATCAACAACAAGTGGGACACAATCGTGAAGTGGAACGAAATTTATTTGCTATTTTAAACTTTTTTAACAAATTGAAAAGTGGGGCGTGCAATATTGTTCGGCCCCCTTGAGTTAATACTTTTATAGTGCCACCTTTTGCTGCGATTACAGCTGCAAGTCGCTTGGGGTATGTCTCTATCAGTTTTGCACATCGAGAGGCTGAAATTCTTGCCCATTCTTCCTTGCAAAACAGCTCGAGCTCATTGAGGTTGGATGGAGGGCGTTTGTGAACAGCAGTTTTCAGCTCTTTCCACTGATTCTCGATTGGATTCAGGTCTGGACTTTGACTTGGCCATTCTAACACCTGGATACGTTTATTTTCTAACCATTCCATTGTAGAGTTTGCTTTATGTTTGGGATCATTGTCTTGTTGGAAGATAAATCTTCTTCCCAGTCTCAGGTCTTTTGCAGACTCCAACAGGTTTTCTTCCAGAATGGTCCTGTATTTGGCTCCATCCATCTTCCCATCAATTTTAACCATCTTCTCTGTCCCTGCTGAAGATAAGCAGGCCCAAACCATGATGCTGCCACCACCATGTTCGACAGTGGGGATGGTGTTTTGAGGGTGATGAGCTGTGTTGCTTTTACGCCAAACATATCATTTTGCATTGTGACCAAAAAGTTCGATTTTGGTTTAATCTGACCAGAGCACCTTATTCTACATGTTTGGTGTGTCTCCTAGGTGGCTTGTGGCAAACTTCAAACGAGACTGTTTATGGATATCTTTGAGAAATGGCTTTCTTCTTGCCATTCTTCCATAAAGCCCAGATTTGTGCAGTGTACAACTGATTGTTGTCCTATGGACAGACTATCCCACCTCAGCTCTAGATCTCTGCAGTTCATCCAGAGTGATCATGGGCCTTTTGGCTGCATCTCTGATCAGTCTTCTCCTTGTTCGAGATGAAAGTTTAGAGCAGTGTTTCCCATACTCCAGTCCTCACAGACCCCACAGGTCATGTTTTCAGGATTTCCATAGTATTGCACAGGTGAGAGAATTCCTGATGCCTTGATGATACTTCCATCACCTATGCAATACTAAGGGAATACTGAAAACATGACCTGTGGGGGTCCGTGAGGACTGGAGTTTGGGAAAAACTGGTTTAGAGGGACGGCCGGGTCTTGGTAGATTTGCATTGGTCTGATACTCCTTCCATTTCAATATTATCGCTTGCACAGTGCTCCTTGAGATGTTTAAAACTTGGGAAATCTTTTTGTATCCAAATCCGGCTTTGAACTTCGCCACAACAGTATCTCGGACCTGCCTGGTGTGTTCCTTGGTCTTCATGATGCTCTCTGCACTTGAAACAGAACCCTGAGACTATCACACAGCAGGTGCATTTATACAGAGACTTGATTACACACAGGTGGATTCTAGTTATCGTTACCAGTCATTTAGGACAACATTGGATCAGTGGATTCTCGTTATCGTTACCAGTCATTTAGGACAACATTGGATCATTCAGAGATCCTCACTGAACTTCTGGAGTGAGTTTGCTGAACTGAAAGTAAAGGGGCCGAATAATATTGCTCGTCCCACTTTTCATTTTTTATTTTTTTTAAAAAGTTTAAAATATCCAATAGATTTCATTCCCACTTGTTGATTCTTCCCAAAAAAATTTGAATTTTATATCTTTATGTTTGAAGCCAGAAATGTGGCAAAAGGTAGAAAAGTTCAAGGGGGCCAAATCCTTTCACAATGCGCTGTATGTACCACTCGCCGACCTCCCTCTGTGAGAAGCTGATGGTTATTAATTATGGAATACAATGTTTTATTATAGCGGTGAGCAGAGTCGGACTGGGGTGCCCAGGGCCCACCAGGGGAACTGACTCTAGGGGCCCACACTACAGCCCACCATAAACGGTTTTATTACTTGTTATGCTTTTCTATAATGCACTATAGTTACATGATTGGCCACGCTGTGAAGCACTGAGCGGCAGGACTTTGTTCGAACAGTCATTCCGTACTGCCAGAGTCCCTTTAATGGTAACTTGTCACCTTGAAAAACGCTATTTATCTGCAGATATAGGGGTAATCTGCAGGTAAATAGGGTTTAAAGCCTGGTTAGACAGCTTAATGGAAAAGCGTTGGCTACACAGAGAAAATTACGTTTTATTCTCCCTGCCGCAACTCGCTTCCTGTTATAAGGTCGGTGCAAGGAGGGAGACATTACAGTCACCGCGAACTACAAAGTGAGGGTGCTGCAATAACGTCCGACACCTTGATTGTGACACTTCCATGGAGCCCAGCCTCAGGCTGAGCTTCATTGAACGACTAACATGGCAGCAGCATCTGGCAACTAGTGCTGAGCGAGCATGGTCGGATAAGGTGTGATCCCAGCATGCTCGGGTGTTATCCAGGTATCTTGTAATGTTCTGCTAATATGCTCGAGTCCCCAGGGTAGCATGTTTTGCAGGCAGACGCAACACATGCAGGAATTGCCTGTTTGTTAGGTAATCACTGCATGTGTTGCTTCTGTCTACCGCCGCAAAACATGTTACCGCAGGGACTCGAGCATATTAGCAGAGCACTACAAGATACTCAGATAACACCCGAACATGCTGAGATAACACCTTGTCCGACCACGCTCACTCAGCACTACTGGCAACCCACCAGCAACCTGCAACTGCGTCACAGGGGGCTGAAGGGAGCAGGTGACTGCATGCACCGGCCATCGTGCTATCTAAATGCCGCTGTCAGTGATTGACAAGGGCACTTAAATACTCAGAACAGCAGCAATCAAGGCGAACTCTGATCACTGCTGTTACAGGCAGACGCCGGCTATGTAACACAGCCGACATCCGCCTGGTATGGAGCAGGCTCAGCTCCTGAACCCGCTCCATACAAGTACAACCCTATGGTTATGACAAGGTTAGCAAATTTCACTTGTCTGTTCCTAAATGTGGAAAGACAAATGGAATTCCCTAACACATGTGAGCAAGTCCTAATAGATTTAGTAAAGGTGCCCCAAGCATATGAATGTTATTACACACCACAATGGACTCTTACATACACGCATCTTACAAAAATACATATTATTCCAGATACGTAGACACATACAAACACACAGACGCGCACAAACACATTAGTACAAGAATACATCATCTGAACCACCATCATTTGTAATGTCAGGTCAGCCCCATATATCTTTGTATCGCATAAACCTACAACTCCCAGTATGTAATTAACAATAGAGATACTGGGAGTTGTTATCAGTCATCATCAGACTGTGGACCATACAGGAACCACAGTACTGATGAGACGCAGGCAGGATCACAGATGAACATTTACATCCAGGTGTCTTACCTGAGACGTCTTCTCTGATTAGAGTCGTTCTCTCTCTTTTCGTCTCCCTCTTGTCCAGTCTCCATGATGACTTTTCTCATCCACAGCTCGTCTCTGCAGACTTCCATCTTCTCCGGTCTTCTGCAGCACATCCCGACACGATGCCCTTAAAGATAGCAGTGTCATTATAATGCTCCCGAATAAAAATATCTACACTGAGCCCCTGAATAAACCTAACTCTTACAATGCTCCCTGCACAAAACATGACATACACTCTACCCCTCTTATGGTACCTGCTCTCCACACTGCCCCCTCCTTACCATACTGGGCCCCCTCTTCACATTGTCCTCTCACACGGTGTCCCCCCTATACTGCCCAGTCTCTATACTGTGCCCCTTCATCACACTCCCCCCTCCTCAGCATACTGTTCCCTCCTTGCTGTGCCCTCACACTGTTCCCCCCATACTGCCGCATCTCTATACCTTCCCCCACACTACCTAGTCTCTGTGCTGTGTCACCTCACACTTTTCTCCCTCCATACTGTCTCCTCACACTATTCCCCCACTCTCCATACTGTCTTATACATCCCTTCCCCATTCTGTTCCCGCACCCATTCCCACCCCTCCCCTAGTTCACCATACTGTTTCTTCACACATCTCCCCATTCTGTCTCCTAGAATTTCTCTCCCATCTCTCTCCAAATATAATAAATCTTCGGAAGAGCACACAGACATGCAGAAGCACGCTTACACACACGAAAACAAGCGCACACGGACACATACTAAGGGCTCTTTCACACGTCAGTACATGCGGTGACCGTTTCCACACGTACCAGAGACACTGACACACGTAGACCCATTCACATGAATGCGTATGTGCACATGTCAGTGTGTTTCCACTTTACACAGACCATGTGGTGTCCGTGGGCAAAACACGCTGACATGTCTGTTTTTTACCTGATGTCCAGACCGCAAAATGTCCCGCACACTGATGACAGTTAGCACCCGGTGCTTGGGAAGAGCGCTGAGCGCTGCCCTCATCATAGATCCCTGCCGGCTCTGCGATCAGCACCCCAGGGTCAATGATGAGAGTAATAGTCTATACCCGCTGTGTCCAACTGTAAAAAGAATAAAATAAAAAAATCCTTATACTAACCTCTACTAAGTGTCACCCGCTGTAATCCGTGCGAGCGCTCACGCCGAGGAGAATGTCTCCTGCAGCGAGTGGGCTCCGGAGCTGCGCTCAACAAGCGGTGCCCTGTGATTCAATAAGCGCAGCTCTGGAGCAAGCTCGCTGCAGAAGTCATTCTCCTTGGCGTGAGCGCTCGCACGGATTACAGCAGGTGACACTTAGGAGAGGTGAGTATAAGGATTTTTTTATTTTATTCTTATTTTTACAGTTGGACACGGACACAGTGGGAGTAGACTACTACTCTCATCATTGACCCCGCTGCTGCTGATCACAGCGCCTGCAGGGATCTATGATGAGGGCAGCGCTCAGCACCCGGCTCTTGGGAACAGCGCTAACTGTACACTGATTCCCAAGCGCCAGTATGTGTCACTTGGATGACACACAGGTGGACACGGATATCTCCAGTCCCGTAAATATCAGGACATGTGAAAGAGCCCTAATATACACACGCAGATACAGATACTCACAGAAATGGGGACAAGTACACACACAGGCAAGCACACACAGAAATGCACAGACACACTCAGACAATCACACACAAAAATGCAGACACGCAGGGAAGCACACACACACGTGTGAAGACACATAAGCACACAGGCATACACAATGTACACATACAGGCATATACACACATACGCACACGCACACAGGCATATACACACACACACACACATACAGGCATATATACACACACAGGCATATACACACACACACGCACGCACAGGCATATACACAAACGCACAGGCATATAAACACACACTGTACACACACACAGGCACACACACAGGCATATACACACACTGTACACACACACAGGCATATACACACAGGCATATACACACACTGTACACACACAGGCATATACACACACTGTACACACACACAGGCATATACACACACTGTACACACACAGGCATATACACACAGGCATATACACACACAGGCATATACACACACTGTACACACACAGGCATATACACACACTGTACACACACACAGGCATATACACACAGGCATATACACACACTGTACACACACAGGCATATACACACACTGTACACACACAGGCATATACACACACTGTACACACACACAAGCATATACGCACACTGTACACACACAGGCATATACACACACATGCAGGCATATACACACACTGTACACACACAGGCATATACACACACACAGGCATATACACACTGTACACACACAGGCATATACACACACTGTACACACAGGCATATACACACACTGTACACACACACTGTACACACACAGGCATATACACACACTGTACACACACAGGCATATACACACACAGGCATATACACACACTGTACACACACAGGCATATACACACACAGGCATATACACACACTGTACACACACAGGCATATACACACACTGTACACACACAGGCATATACACACACAGGCATATACACACACTGTACACACACACAGGCATATACACACACAGGCATATACACACACTGTACACACACAGGCATATACACACACTGTACACACACAAGCATATACACACACTGTACACACACAGGCATATACACACACATGCAGGCATATACACACACTGTACACACACAGGCATATACACACACTGTACACACACAGGCATATACACACACTGTACACACAGGCATATACACACACTGTACACACGCAGGCATATACACATGTAGCACCCTGAGGATTCGGCTGCTACAGGGGTATTGCACCTCAACCCAGAGGTGTGATATTCCACTCCCGGGTAAGGATGGAGTGTGGACCTGAGCTCGGTAGGCTGCATGCACTACACACATCCCATTTCCGAGGAGCAGACCGACGGTACTCCCACTTAGAAATGTGCAGGTACGACCGAGTCTGTTCCTGGCTGGAGTGGGAGGGGGGTGGAACATCCCAAGTAGTGTAGGGGCAGATAGGGGGAGCAGCCTGGGTAAAGATAGGAGCTCATTGGGTGCTGGTCACCTGAGCTCACACATAGAGGGTGTATATAAGGTGGGCACCATCAAAGAACAGGGTCAGTCTGTCAGAGCAGAGCAGAGGAAGAGGAGCAGAGAAGCCCCAGAGAGAGAGAGGAGAAAGCAAGAGAGACCCAGAGGGGGAAACAGAAGAGAGGACTCTGAGACCCCAAATCCAATCCACGGGTGAAGAGTCGGCATCAGGGTACCGGAACCCAAGCTGGTGGGGGCAAAAACACACCCCAGCCAGAGACCGGAGGCCGTGGGCAGCGTCTGCCACGGCCACCCACCACATCCACCCGAAGGCATACCACGTGGAGGGTCAGGGAACCCAAGGCCAAGGGTCTCCCAACAGAAGGCCCGAGGGAGCTGGACCTGGGTGGATCACTAGTGGGGACGGCCAGAGAAAGGACAGAAGGAGAGCTCAGGGTCACGCTCCGGACTCGCTTGGGGGTTGGCTGGATCCAGGACCTGGTGGATGCAGCACGGCTCGGGAGGTCACTTGAAGCTGGAGTGACCGGAACATCAGCAGTGAGTAAACACCCTAAACTGCACAACCCGACTCTGTCTTCATTTAACACCTATGCTGCACCACCACAACCCCCATCCTCTGCACCTGACCCCCTGAGGCTATACCCCACCCGTTGGGGGTTATACCATCACAAGCTGCACCTACACCATCAGCCTCAGCGGACCCTGCTGCAGCGGCAGCCATAGTGACCGCAATACAACGGGTGGCGTAGTCGACATTAAGAACTTAATAACATCTGTAGGACTGCCACATACAACTGAGTTTGACACCCTGGGCACGGACCGGGTCATAGCCACTCGGAAGACTACAACTCCCATCTGATCCGGCTCCGGGTATTCCCCTAAGGAATATGGCCCAGGGGGCGCGTCAACTTTGGCGTAGTCGGCAGGATTACGTGCCCACAACAACCGGGTACTGCGTGCCTGAAGAAAAGTGCAAGTTTACCTCAAAAAGAAGTCTCCTGCCGGTTCCGGAGGGTCCCCGCCATCGGACCCCATCACCAGTCGATTCCCGCCGGTTGTCCGCCATTAACAGCGTTTTCCCGCCATCTGCAGAGTTTCCCGCCACTGGGAAGCGATTCCCGCCATTTCCAAAGGTTTCCCGCCTTGGAAGAGCGGACGCCATTATGGGCGTGCCAGAGGGTGGCAGGAGGCCACCTCCCATCGTGGGCCAGGACCGAAAATGGCGCCAAAAGTGGAAACCGCCCCCACCAACAGAGACTGTGATGCTAGAGGTGTCTGTCAGCGTGAAAGAACAGCCCCTGGAGCTGACAGTCACCAAGTGGCCCCGGGACCGCCCTCGAGGGGGGAGGAGACGAAAGGAGAGAACAAAGATGGGTGCCGCTTGGAGCAGTCTGGAGAGAGCGCACCCGGAGGCAAGAAGCCTGGAGAAGAGTATCGGAGGAGCTTACCCGGAGATGGCGAGAAAGCAGAGCAGCACCGGCCCGTTGGCCAGGAGCCTGCTAGAAACCGAGGAGGGAGAGCAGAGCAGCACCGGCCCGCTGGCCAGGAGCCTGCTGGAGACGACTGTAGGAGAGCAGAGCAGCACCGACCCGTTGGTCAGGAGCCTGCTGGAAACAACGACCCCACTAGGACTAGTGGAGGTCCTAGCACAGCTCCCCCGAGACCGGGAGTGTGCACAGACCGCTCTGGAGGGCCTCGCAAGGAGGATGGCCCGGGTGCAGCGAGAGACGTTAGCAGAATGGAGCCGTGAGATGGCCCAGCAGACCGAGACCTGTCAGCGGAGCACGCCACCCGAGATGAGGAGACAGACCGCCTCTGAGGATGGCGCAGGAGGACTGAAGGCCGGAGACGGCGCCGAGAAGGGAGCCGAACGAGTGGAGGCAGGTAAAGGGGACGTCTATACCCCAAACCGGGAAACCGCGCACCTGCCCCAGCTCCCCGTCGCAGAGCCCGAAGTCTATCCTGCCGTGCCCGTCGCTGCAACATCACCGCCGCAGACTAGGCCTCAAACGGGAGCCGCGACCCCTGTGACGTCACACGCCTCGACCCCGAGCGTGACCAAGCAGGAAGTACCACCAGCCTGGTCGCAAGGCCTAGTACCCCCGGGCGCCGCAATACCAACAGCGCCCCGTACCTCCGCGGAGCCCCCGGCCTGGTCGCAGGGCCAAGTAGCCCAGGGCGCCGCCGTCCTTACGGTGCCCTTCACCTTCCAGATACCCCAGGCCTGGCCGCAAGGCCCGGGCAACCCGGGCGCTAACACCACCGCGCCCATAAGACCAAGAGTGCCGCATCTGGGAGAGGACCTGTACGCCCAGCACACGTGCCCGGATGGGCAGCCATTTATATGGCCACCGGAGTTCCACCATCCCCGACTCCGGAGAGAGAGACCCCTGGATGAACCCCTGATCCCGGCTCCAAAGCCCGTAAAGAGGATCTCGCCCCCGCTAGCAGAAGCGCAGTTTGAGTAGGACCCCACCGGAGAAGACCTCATGGGGTTCACTCAAGAGACTCGGGCAGCTGCAGCGGAGCGTGCTGAGTGCTGCCGCCAACAGCTCGAGGACTTCGAGAGGGAGCGGAGAGAGAGGCGGGTCCGGGAACAACAAGCCCAAATAAAGAGCGCGGAGCAGAAGAGCCGGGCCAGGAGAGACCCCCGTGCAGCGCATAGTCCCCGCACCACCGGGACTGTGATAAAGTTTAACCTGCAGCATGAGTGGGGCTTCATCCGAGACCACCACACCCTAGGCGACGTCTTCGTAACCAGGAGAGACGTTGAGTCCCACCTACCGGAGGGACACAGAGGTCGTGACCTTTACATCGGGGACGAGGTCACCTTCACCCGGCACAAGTGTGCCAAAGGTCCCTACGCCCTCCATGTGCATCGCCTGACGGAGGAAGAGCTGCGGTGTGAGGAGGAAGAACAAGAGGACCCGGACGGGTCTGAAGCCAAAGGTAACCATAAAGCAAGAGCAGGAGGACGCCGTCGTTAAGTACAGCGAAGCAGAAGCTGTATATAGTTGCCCGTCGGGGCACCGTGAACTGAAACTGTTACTGTTGCTAATATAGTCCCCGTTGGGACCAGCAAGTGTGAACTGTTTACCCGTTTAACCCCTAAATCCCACTGACTGAGGACTGAGAGCGGTCATTCCTCCCTAATACCTGGCCGAGGACTGAGAGCGGCCACTACCCCTTGTAAATAGTTGCGCGTCCTAAAGCGCCCCCTACCGGTTTTATAGGAAAGCCACGAGTTCCAAAGACTGTCGCACTTTACCCGGTCACACGTTGCACAGTGACCGGAGGAGGAGCCAGAGGCGACGAGAATGTTTTATAAGAATGTTTTGCTGCTAATGTATGTTATTTTATATGTTTATACGATGTTGTTGATATGAAAAAAATTGTATGTTTTGGTGTTGTTTATGTCTTACAGCCCGAGGACGTGCTGTGATTTACCAGGGGGGAATGTAGCACCCTGAGGATTCGGCTGCTACAGGGGTATTGCACCTCAACCCAGAGGTGTGATATTCCACTCCCGGGTAAGGATGGAGTGTGGACCTGAGCTCGGTAGGCTGCATGCACTACACACATCCCATTTCCGAGGAGCAGACCGACGGTACTCCCACTTAGAAATGTGCAGGTACGACTGAGTCTGTTCCTGGCTGGAGTGGGAGGGGGGTGGAACATCCCAAGTAGTGTAGGGGCAGATAGGGGGAGCAGCCTGGGTAAAGATAGGAGCTCATTGGGTGCTGGTCACCTGAGCTCACACATAGAGGGTGTATATAAGGTGGGCACCATCAAAGAACAGGGTCAGTCTGTCAGAGCAGAGCAGAGGAAGAGGAGCAGAGAAGCCCCAGAGAGAGAGAGGAGAAAGCAAGAGAGACCCAGAGGGGGAAACAGAAGAGAGGACTCTGAGACCCCAAATCCAATCCACGGGTGAAGAGTCGGCATCAGGGTACCGGAACCCAAGCTGGTGGGGGCAAAAACACACCCCAGCCAGAGACCGGAGGCCGTGGGCAGCGTCTGCCACGGCCACCCACCACATCCACCCCGAAGGCATACCACGTGGAGGGTCAGGGAACCCAAGGCCAAGGGTCTCCCAACAGAAGGCCCGAGGGAGCTGGACCTGGGTGGATCACTAGTGGGGACGGCCAGAGAAAGGACAGAAGGAGAGCTCAGGGTCACGCTCCGGACTCGCTTGGGGGTTGGCTGGATCCAGGACCTGGTGGATGCAGCACGGCTCGGGAGGTCACTTGAAGCTGGAGTGACCGGAACATCAGCAGTGAGTAAACACCCTAAACTGCACAACCCGACTCTGTCTTCATTTAACACCTATGCTGCACCACCACAACCCCCATCCTCTGCACCTGACCCCCTGAGGCTATACCCCACCCGTTGGGGGTTATACCATCACAAGCTGCACCTACACCATCAGCCTCAGCGGACCCTGCTGCAGCGGCGGCCATAGTGACCGCAATACAACGGGTGGCGTAGTCGACATTAAGAACTTAATAACATCTGTAGGACTGCCACATACAACTGAGCTTGACACCCTGGGCACGGACCGGGTCATAGCCACTCGGAAGACTACAACTCCCATCTGATCCGGCTCCGGGTATTCCCCTAAGGAATATGGCCCAGGGGGCGCGTCACACACACTGTACACACAGGCATATACACACACTGTACACACGCAGGCATATACACACACAGGCATATACACACACTGTACACACAGGCATATACACACACTGTACACACACAAGCATATACACACACTGTACACACACAGGCATATACACACACATGCAGGCATATACACACACTGTACACACACAGGCATATACACACACTGTACACACACACTGTACACACACAGGCATATACACACACTGTACACACAGGCATATACACACACTGTACACACGCAGGCATATACACACACAGGCATATACACACACTGTACACACACACATGCAGGCAGCATATACATAAAAATCCATACAAACACACAAATATTACAGTACCTTGGCTTGTCTCCAGCCCATACAGTGTACAGACGCGCCCCTAATGCGGGAGACTGCAGTGCAGGGCGCGCTGTGACGTCACTTTTAGCAGACGTACGGCCCTGTCTGCTGAATGTGACGCTGCAGCGCAGCCCCTGCCCTGCTCTCCTGCTCCCAGGCCCCTCCCGCTACTGTACTGGGCATCGCGTCGGTGAAAGTGCTTGCGTGCGCCCTCGACCACTTTTTTTTTTTTTTTTATTCTCCTGTTCCCTCTGCAAGGGGCCCGGGGCCCACCGGGAAATTTCCCGGCGTCCCGCCAGGCCAGACCGAGCCTGACTACAATGATAAATAAGTGCTACAGCTCATAAGTCTAATAGATGAGATACAAGGGCGGCAGTAGAAGCATTTACCTCACTGCCCACTAATGAATGAAACCAAATATTGCTGAATAAGGCTCATTTGGATATGAAAAGATATCTATTGTGATCCAAATAGTTTTCTATCTATAGAGACTGGAGAGACGGCTGAACACCGGGATGACCAGTGTAGTTGTACATAGAAGCAGTTTTCTCTTGCTACGTATAGCATAATCCCTTTTATCCAATTTCCTGATAAATAAGCCCTCATAATAAAGTGAATAGTGTATACCGAGTAGGATTATATTGAGGACTCACTATTGGTGGTGATTTATTCTGAAGAATAATATATTAGACAAATAAGCCCTCGATACACAACTGCCATAACAGAAGCACAAGCACTTTAATAGTTATGGCTCATATAACCCAGCGCTGAATTATCAGAAACATCCAGTACTGTGTGATTTTAAGTGTGTGTTATATTTTCCGTTATTACAGTTATATGAAAAAGTTTGGGCACCCTTATTAATCTTAAGCTTAATGTTTTATAAAAATTGGTGTTTTTGCAACAGCTATTTCAGTTTGATATATGTAATAACTGTTGGATACAGAAATGTTTCTGCCTTGAAATGAGGTTTATTGTACTAACAGAAAATGTGCAATCTGCATTCAAACAAAATTTGACAGGTGCATAAGTGTGGGCACCCTTATCATTTTCTTGTTTTAAATACTCCTACCTACTTTTTACTGACTTACTAAAGCACTTTTTTTGGTTTTGTAACCTCATTGAGCTTTGAACTTCATAGCCAGGTGTATGCAATCATGAGAAAAGCTACTTAAAGTGGCCACTTGCAAGTTGTTCTCCTGTTTGAATCTCCTCTGAAGAGTGGCATCATGGGCTCCTCAAAACAACTGTCAAATGATCTGAAAACAAAGATTATTCAACATAGTTGTTCAGGGGATGGATAGAAAAAGCTGTCTCAGAGATTTAACCTGTCAGTTTCCACTGTGAGGAACATAGTAAGGAAATGGAAGAACACAGGGACAGTTCTTGTTAAGGCCAGAAGTGGCAGGCCAAGAAAAACATCAGAAAGGCAGAGAAGAAGAATGGTGAGATCAGTCAAAGACAATCCTCAGACCACCTCCAGAGAGCTGCAGCATCAACTTGCTGCAGATGGTGTCACTGTGCATCGGTCAACTATACAACGCACTTTGCACAAGGAGAAGCTGTATGGGAGAGTGATGCAAAAGAAGCCGTTTCTGCAAGCACGCCACAAACAGAGTCGGCTGAGGTATGCAAAAGCACATTTGGAGAAGCCAATTTCTTTTTGGAAGAAGGTACTGTGGACTGATGAAACCAAGATTGAGTTGTTTGGTCATACAAAAAGGTGATATGCATGGCGGCAAAAAAACACAGCATTCCAAGAAAAACACTTGCTACCCACAGTAAAATTTGGTGGAGGTTCCATCATGCTTTGGGGCTGTGTGGCCAATGCCGGCACCGGGAATCTTGTTAAAGTTGAGGGACGCATGGATTCCACTCAGTATCATCAGATTCTTGACAATAATGTTCAAGAATCAGTGACAAAGTTGAAGTTACGCAGGGGATGGATCTTTCAGCAAGACAATGATCCAAAACTCCGCTCCAAATCTATTCAGGCATTCATGCAGAGGAACAATTACAATGTTCTGGAATGGCCATCCCAGTCCCCAGACCTGAATATCATTGAACATCTGTGGGATCATTTGAAGAGGGCTGTCCATGCTCGGCGACCATCAAACTTAACTGAACTGGAATTGTTTTGTAAAGAGGAATGGTCAAAAATACCTTCATCCAGGATCCAGGAAATCATTAAAAGCTACAGGAAGCGACTAGAGGCTGTTATTTTTGCAAAAGGAGGATCTACTAAATATTAATGTCATTTTTCTGGTGAGGTGCCCATACTTATGCACCTGTCAAATTTTGTTTGAATGCAGATTGCACATTTCCTGTTAGTACAATAAACCTCATTTCACGGCAGAAGCATTACTGTGTCCAACAGTTATTACATATATCAAACTGAAATAGCTGTTGCAAAAACACCAATTTTTATAAAACATTAAGCTTAAGATTAATAGGGGTGCCCAAACTTTTTCATATAACTGTATATCTAATAATCAAAATAAAAGTTATGTTTTATATTTCGGTCTTTATTAAGGGATCTCTATTTGCCTTTGGCAATTTGTGTGTACATGAAGTAAACCCTAAGCCGACCTTTGAACAGAGTTTTTGTGTGTCTGATCCACACAATGTTACTCCACATTATGAGCTAAAGAGGAGTTAAAAATAAGCAATTGCTGCCTATTTGCTTCTGTGCTGATCTGACACATGGGCCCATCAGGTAAAGTGATGGAAGGAAGTTTTCTCTCCTCATGTTGAAAAATGACATTTTCTGCCACCTATTGATGAGAGAAAAAAAGTGATGAAGGTTCACAAACTTCTAACATTAGTCAGTGAAAAACATACAGAACAAGGATGCAAATGTATCTTTTTTTTGACAATCCAATCATTTGAATGGGCCAGTTTTATCTGCAAATCAGATTACAATCAAACATGTCTCAAATTTCTTTTGTGAACCATCAGCATCAGAAAAGGTCCATAGACTATAATTATTACGTTTTTATAAGCAAAGAAAAGGAACACAATGCAAACTCTAAAATCAGACATTTAAATGGATGAGTTTGGTGGGCAAACAGGGTCTGACTGGAGCACCGGGACACTGGACGATTATCCAGTGGGCCAGGGTCCTTGGCAGGACCCTGAGCAGGACGTAGAGGGGGCCCACTGGTTTCAACTGAATGTGCGTCCGAGGACATTTCATTAATGATCAGTATTGTAATATTCGGTCACTATGTTGTAATATCTGGTCCAGTCATGGTGTGGTATTTATCCCTGTATGTGTTATTATTTGGTCACTATGTGGTGTGGACATGGTGTGGTGGTATTTCTCCCTTGTATGTGGAATTATTTGGTCACTATATGTTTGTAATATCTGGTCTGGTCATGGTGTGGCGATATTTCTCCCTTTTACAGTATGTGGTATTGTTCGGTCACTATGTGGTGATCATATGTGGTCTGCTCACGGTGTGACGGTAGTTCTCCCTTCTATGTGGAATAATTTGGTCGCTATATGCTGGTAAAATCTGGTCTGGTCATGGTGTGGCGATATTTGTCCCTTATACAATATGTGGTATTATTCGGTCACTATGTGGTGGTAATATGTGGTCTGGTCACGGTGTGGCTGTATTTCTCCCTTCTACGTGGGATTATTCGGTCGCTTTATGCTGGTAATATGTGGTCTGGTCACAGTGTCGCGTTAGTTCTCCCTTGAATGTGGTATTATTGGTCTTGAAAAAGTGGATTGTGTTGTGTATAGCAGTCAATTGTTCTCTCAGATATTAATTAGGAGAATAATCTTTATTTAGATTTGTGATTAAATACTTGGAACAAGATGCACTTACATCAAATCTACTGTGAAAACAAGTAATCACCTCTCCAAAGGATAAGTGATAAGGTATTGATTGGTGGGGGTCTGACTGCTGGGACCCGCACCGATTGGTAGAATGTGGAGCTTTTATCCCCACTAGACTGGAGCAGCATGTGCGACTTCAGCACTGATCCATTCATTCCCTCAATGGCTGCGAGCGCTGCTCTTGTTTTTTTCTGGAAGCCCCAAAGAGAATGAATGGATCTGCGGTCAGACATCCCACCTGCCGCTGCATTTTAAAATGGGGATAAAAGTGTCCTGTCAGGGATAAAACTTCCCAATTCTGATCAGTGCGGTTTCCAATGGTCGGACCCAAACGATCATTAAGTTATCACCAATCCTGAGGAGCCCATGGATCGGTGATAACTTGTTTTCACCAAAGAAGCCCTTTAATGCAAACTACCGTAATTGTACATCCCAGTTGTGCTGTGCGCACAGTAGATGTGCAGGAGCCGCCTGTGTTTTACAGTCGAGGTTCCACTATAACGGGGATAAAGGCTAACAGGTATCTGCATCTAGCTGTAGGGTGGGCCCCAGTCTCCCCAGTCCGACGCTGATTGTAGTGCTTTTCAATTGTCATACAATAGGGCTTCTTGTAGCATGCATTCTTACCTGTAGCAGCTAATCAAAACCATAAAATGTACTGATTTTTATCAATTGTATATAAAGCGGAAATCATACTGCTCCTGTTATTCAGCCCTTGTATTTTGATCAACAGTTACTAATACAATATGATGTACCACACGGCCCGGCACCTAGAATGACATCCCCACAAAGCCTCACTACACAGTATTATGTCCACACAGAACGATATGCTCACACAGCCCCCTCACACAGTATTGTCCCCACAAAGTTCCCTTAAACAGTATTCTGCACCCTGTGACAGAGTCACTGGTGTTATATGCAAGAGGAGGTATGTGTCACTCCAGCTGCTAGCTTGT
Source organism: Phyllobates terribilis (assembly GCF_046119375.1). Classification (NCBI taxonomy): domain Eukaryota; kingdom Metazoa; phylum Chordata; class Amphibia; order Anura; family Dendrobatidae; genus Phyllobates; species Phyllobates terribilis. The sequence continues at coordinate 349,990,351 of NW_027362768.1, read as the reverse complement.
GAGAACTGAAACCTACAAACTTTCCTCCAGCATGTTATATGTTGCGGTTAATTCCTAAAGGGTGTGGTTTTATGTGAATGGCAAAGAGGGTGGGAGGTCATTCACCCTATGTCCCCTCAGGGTGTAGCTGAGCAAGCTTAAATGCTCAGTCACTGTTTTTTTTCTGTAGTGTGTGGTCTGGAGAGTGAATTTTCCAGGCTGTGTTTGCCAGAGAGCAACACCGAAGGACTGGTGTTTGGGGCACTTCACTGTGCTGCTTTGAGTGGGCAAAGCCTCGCTAATGGACTCTGCTATACTTTATCTTTTGTTTTCCCGTTAACCCAGAGAGGGCCTGTTTATTTTTGTGGAACGCTGCTGGAGTTTATGCCATACAATAAACCAGCAGGAAGTTAACCCGAACCGTGTGTCCTGTGTCTGCCTCTGGAAAGCCTAGCAAGTCGCTTTACCACAATTGGTGGAGAATACGGGCAAGATTCTAGGAACACTTGTACCTGCCATAGAGAACGGTGGATGTCCTGGGTGAAGGCCGTCAGCCAGCCACAGATGTCCGGAAACATGGAGGAGCTTATTAAGCATTTAGTCCAGAGCCAAGCGCAGCAACACCAGCAGCACCTACAGCAATTACAGCAGCATCGGGAGCTACAGCAGCAACAAGCTCAACAGGAGACGACCAAACTTGCTGCAACAGTTGTAGCCAAAGGCGCAGCAGCAGCACCAGCGGGAGCAGCAAAAGAAGATACAGTTTCTGGCGGATGCCATCCAGGGTAGAGCAACCGCACCACCCCCTGGGCCGACTGATGACTCACACGTCAGGAAGGCGGTAAGATGGGCCATGCAGAAGATGACCCCTGGGATGATGTAGAAGCCTTTCTGACAGTCTTTGAGAGGGTGGCTGATCGGGATTGACTTCCACCAGAACAGTGGGCAGAGGTTCTGGCACCATATTTGTCTGAGACATGGTTATGACTAAGGATATTTTTTTCGAAACGCGTAATCCCTTGGATCCACAATTTTAACAGCATGATTTTAAAGGAATTCTAATAAACATGAAGTTTTAATACACATTCAGATTCTCATTTGGATGTTTGTTGCTGGATCCCTGTTTTTTGTTGTTGGACTCTGGGAGTCTGGTGACCTTAATCAGAGCTACCCTTCCCCACCAGTTGGTCCCTACCAAATCTGTGGGCGTTCGGTAAATCTATGAGGATGCCAAGCACTACCCCGTGGCCACAGTGACAGTGGGAAAAGAGTGTGGTGCCCATTCCCACGAGGTCGGGGTGGTAAAGGACCTGATATATCCCGTATTACTAGGATGTGATTTTTCTTCGTTTTGGGACTTGTGGGGAAAGGGAACCGGACTATGTAGCATGGGCCAAAGCTTGGTCCCTAGGTAAGAGCCCCCGATGAAGTCTCAAGTGGATGAGTTCCCACTGTGCATCCTTGCTGGCAATGAGGGTGAGATGGTGACCGACGAGGCCGAGCTTCCTGAATTAGATGTGTCCAGAGAGAACTTTGGGACTGCTCAAGTTCGGGACCTGACCTTAAAGGGGGCGTTTGACCAGGTTACTGTATGTAATGGGGTTGCTCAAGAGCCGGGGGCCGACACCAGGTTCCCCCACTTTGCAGTTCAGGGGGAGTTGTTCTATCGGGTGGCCAAACTAAGGGGCGGTGAGATAGTGGAACAGCTGTTAGTGCCGGGGCCCTACCGACGGAGGGTATTAGATATGACCCATTCACATGTTCTGGGGGGACGCCTAGGGGTCGAGAAAACTCAGGAGAGGATGTTGAGAAGGTTTTATTGGCCAGGGTGTTACCGAGAAATTATAAACTATTGTAGGTCCTGCCCCACCTGCGAGTTAACCACTCCGTCTTCCCACTTCCGTAGCCCACTAATCCCACTACCTGTGATAGAGGTCCCCTTTGAGAGGATTGCAATGGACCTAGTGGGGCCCTTAGTCAAATCAGTCCGGGGCCACCAATACATTCTGGTGGTCATGGACTATGTGACCTGGTATCCAGAAGCGGTACCGCTAAGGAACTCATTGACTAAGTACATAGCCAGAGAACTTGTCAATATATTCACCAGGACCGGTCTGCCGAAGGAAATACTAACCGATCAAGGGACCCTATTCATGAGCAAGGTAATGAAGGAGCTGTGTAAGGTCCTACAGATTAACCAGTCCATTAGACTCAGGATGATAACCAGACGAAAATGACAAATGAACTCCCAACCAGTCACAAAAAGCACGCCAAAAGCGAGCCACAAACTGAGGTCCTCTATCACAAACAATATCCGTGGGAACGCCATGGAGCTTGACAATCTCCTTAACAAACGCCTTAGCGAGTGTCTTGGCGCAGGGCAACTTAATGAATGGAACCAAATGACACATCTTACTAAAACGGTCTACGACCACCCAGATGACAGTAAAACCCTCAGACACAGGAAGATCAGTAATAAAATCCATAGAGAGATGCGTCCAAGGCGCACTAGGAACCTCCAGAGGGCAAAGCAACCCCGCAGCAGGAGTATGTGAAGCCTTTGACCTGGCACACACAGTACACTGACGCACCCACTTGATGACTTCCTTCTGCCATCCAGGCCACCAAAAACTGCGACTGATAAGTCTCTTGGTCTCCGAAACTCCTGGATGACCTGCCAACCGAGACTCATGACACTCCACAAACAAATCTTTCCTAAAGGCTCTAGGCACGAACAACCTCCCATGGGGAGTGTTAGATGGAGCATCATCTTGAGCATTCAGAATCCCATTCTCCAAATCAGAGTCCAATGCCGCCACCACAACTCCTTTCTGCAAAATGCTCTCCTGCTCCTCGGCACCGACCGTAGGAGAGAAGTTGCGAGATAAAGCATCGGCTTTAACATTCTTAGTACCAGGGATATAGGTAACAGAAAAATGAAACCGAAAAAAAAAAAGTGCCCACCTAGCTTGACAGGCATTCAAGCGCTTGGCAGCATCCAGATAGATCAAATTCTTATGATCTGTGAAAACCTGAATAGGAAATCTAGCGCCTTCCAAAAAATGATGCCAGTGTTCAAACGCAAGTTTGATAGCCAGAAACTCCCGATTTCCAACATCATAATTCAGTTCGGTTTCCGAATTTTTTTTCGAAAAGAAGGCACAAGGATGTACTCCATCCACCCTTGTTCTCCTGAGACAAAACTGCTCCGACCCCCACTGATGAAGCATCGACTTCGACCAAAAAAGGTTTGGTCTCATCAGGCTGTATAAGGATAGGGGCAGAACTGAACCTCTCTTTGAGATACTCAAACGCTTCAATGGCTTCAGTAGTCCACTGGGTCGTATTCGCACCTTTCCTGGTGAGATCGGTTAGAGGTTTAACAATTACAGAAAAATTCTTAATGAATTTCCTGTAATAATTGGCAAAACCCAAAAACCTTTGTATAGATTTCAAACCAATAGGCCTAGGCCATTCCTGCACAGCCTGAACCTTCACAGGGTCCATCTCAAAGCCCTCGCTGGAGACAATGTAGCCCAAAAAACTAATTTTCTGCACAGGGAACTCACATTTCTCCAGCTTAGCAAAAAGTGAATTATCACTCAATAACTGCAAAACTTTATGTACACTCTGCCAATGGGACTAAATCAAAATGTCATCCAAATAAACAACCACATTCTTACCAATCAAAGATCTTAGGATGTCGTTAATAAGATTCTGAAAAAATGCAGGTGCATTGGTAAGACCAAAAGGCATAACCAGATTCTCAAAATGACCTACCGGAGTGTTAAAAGCAGTTTTCCATTCATCACCCTCCTTCACATGTAACAAATTGTATGCCCCTCGGAGATCAATTTTTGAGAACCACTTGGCCCCCACTAACTGGTTAAACAAATCAGGAATTAACGGCAATGGGTAGGAATTGCATATGGTACTCTTATTAATTTCACGAAAATCCAGACATAGACGCAAACCGCCGTCCTTTTTTTTAACAAAGAAGAATCCGACTGCCACAGGCGACTTAGAAGGTCTAATGTGACCAGCAGCCGGCTAGTCTGTATGTACTCCTCCAATGCCTTTCTTTCAGGGATAGTCTGATTAAACAAGCGACTTTTGGGAAGAGTAGCACCTGGAACAAACTCAATGGTGCAATCATAATCCCTATGAGGAGGTAAAACTTGCGACTCCTCCTCCGAAAAAACCCTACAAAAATCTTGAATAGGTACAGGTAATTCCCCTTTTTCCACAGCCGCAATGCGACCATTACAACATTTATCATAGCACTTCGGACTCCAAGACTTAATCTTGGAGTCCGAAGTTATGATCTGCAACATAAACTAAGGAAAGAATGGGAAAAGCTGTCCCTACAGTAAGACTAAGCTGAATCCCTACAATGTAGCGGGCAGCCTGTTCCTTGTGAACAGACCCGCCTTCATCCTCGGCTAGTCTGAACGGAGACATATAGAATAAAGGGAGGGGTCCCTAAAAGAACTAAGGACTGGGACAAAAATGGGACACCTCCTAACAGAAGTTGTTGCAGAGCAAAAAGACAAACTGACAAAAAGTACTAGAGGCCCCAGAGGACCAAGCAAACTAGACAGATAGGCACCGAAGCACCTGGCTAGAGAGACAGGCAAAAAACACTGAAGTCCAGCAAAGCCAGAAGGGCGGAGCTGGAATATATAGGCAGCTGGTCACGTGACCGCAAAACACAAGATAGCAAAAACTAACAGGAGGGTTCTAACAATTGCAGCTGTTGCCTATTTGAAGGTTATAGACTCTAACAATGAAGCCCATGTTGGATTTCTATTTGGAAAGGCTAAACTGGCTCCTAAACCTGAACACACCATACCCAGACTTGAGCTCTGTGGAGCTGTACTAGCCATCGAGATTGCAGACTTCATACAGAATGAACTAGCTATTCAGGTGGATGACACAAGATTCTACACAGACAGCAAGGTTGTTCTGGGCTACATATACAACCAGACAAAACGCTTCTATGTCTATGTCAGTAACCGCGTTGAAAGGATCAGGAAATCCTCTAAACCTGAGCAATGGAAGTATGTTCCATCACATCTTAACCCTGCTGACATTGCTACTAGGCCAGTGTCTGTTGGTGCCCTCGCAAACTCTTCTTGGTTAAAAGGACCGGGGTTCCTTTGCGGCCAGTGTGAAGAGACTGCTGTTGAAGGCAGCTTCAGTCTTCAGGATCCGGACGTTGACCCAGAGATCCGTCCTGATGTCAGCACCCCCATTACCAAAGAGAAGGTTGGCTTGGGCTGACAGCAATTTGAACACTTCTCCAGATGGACAAGGTTTGTTTGCGCCAACACATCTGGAACTTGAACTTGGAACTTTCAAGAAACTTTTGGACTGCTAAAAACACTCATCTGATTGCAACCAGGAACTGTAACCACTGGATTACAATTGGGTTGGAGACAGTTTGACCTAGTGCGGCTTCTCCAATCTGAAGATGGGCATCCTTTGGATTGCTTCAGGAACTGTTATAGACATTCGTCTACCTTGTTTGTTATATGTTATTGTTGCATTGCATGCATTGTTTGTCTTTCAGGTTGAGGTATCCCTCAGTACTTCAGGAAAACACCCCCACCTCAAGACTGTTAATATAGTGAAATCCAGGGATTTCAGACGGGGAGTGTGCTGTCCAGCTTTTTATTTGAAAATACTTTCAGACATTTGGGGCATTACCTAATGTTACATGATTATTGTATTGTTGTACTTTGCTGCCATCTACTGGCCGTAGTTATAATACTGTATGTTATAACATATATTATTCTTGTGTTTTACCCACAAACCCCTTCGGTCTGTAACTCCTCCTATCTCCTGCTCAGCACTTCCTTCTTCTTCTTCACATCCATCTTGACTACTCATGCTGCAGGACTGGAGAAAGGATTCTCTTGTTACCACTTTACCTGGCGCTTCTAATACCTACAATTCCTACCCTTTCCTCATCCTTCACTTTCCCTCATCTCACCTCATCAAGAACTGTAAATAAATCTGTTGAATTCATCACTGCATCATCATTCCGGATTACCACGTGCAGTTCATGAGGAACAGGAGCGCAGGTCAGTGAGTTAGTAGAGAAGTAACCTGGCACTCAGAAGACTCATGGGTTCTTTTATAGTTTTCAATAAAGTAGTGCAGAAAAATAAACAACAGACGTTTCGGTCACATTAGACCTTCATCGGTGTACTACAAAAATAAAAATGGCAGTAAGTATCATATAGACATGTATAAATAATACAGATGTGACCAAACATGATCAAATCAAACCAATTAGTCATGAAAAAGTGCTTAAAGGGAGTACAACATGGGAAAAATAGGACGGGAAGGGGAGGAGGATTAGGAGAGGGAATGGTGGCAGATCCTGAAATCTTATAAAAAGGAACCTACCAGTTAGCAGAAGTGGGTATGTGACACCCCAGGGATCTGGTTGCCACAGTGATAGAGATGTTATGTCTGAGAGCAGGTGGGAGGTCCTTTGGTCAGGGATCCTGTGCATACCTCCTGCCCAGTCTTGGGAGGGGAAGAACTTCCCCTATATAAACCCGGGGCTGAAGCAGGGTGAGGAGTCAAGGAGAGTAGAGACAAGAAACAGTCATAGGAAGAAACAGCAGGAGCTCAGTGGGAGCAATACTACTACGAGTCAGGGGCTGGCAGCTGCAGAGCTCGCCCTGACTGAGAAGCTTTCTTACCGGACCCGGCGTCCGAGGCTGTGGGGACTAACTCTTACCCAGCAGCAGAAGCCGACCGGCAGGGGATTTCAGGTCCTCAGGCCCAGAAACCCGAAGGCATGGTCACACGTGTGGGACCAGCACCGCCATCGTGGAGCGGAAGCCAATAGAAGGCCCCGAGTCACCGGCCATACGGGTGAGCACCACACGGTACACTCAGGGACGTGGGCTACTTATATCCGCTTCTAGCAAGGTAGCCAGAAGAGTACAGTCAGTTTGGGAGGCCTACAACTCCGCCTGGCCAGGGGAGATCCCATCTGCTCAAGGACTGACCAGGCCCCGTTCGCTAGCAAGTACTCCGGGAGGGTCTATCGTTGTTACCAGTAAAGACCCTGAATTACACCGCACCGTCTCTGAGTGGTTCCTGCTACCCCCATCTTCCACGTCGGCTGCCCTGAGGCCATACCCCTCCCGTTGGGGGTTATACTATCACGCTGCACAATTCTACACCGGCCTCAGCGGTCTGCCCTGCAGCGGCAGCTCCATAGCTGCAAATCAACGGGTGGCGTAGTCGACACTCAAATAACATCTATCAAGACTGCCACACACTGAGTCTGACTCCCTGGGCACGGACCGGGTCCCCGCCACTCGGAGGCTACAACCCTCATCTGATCCGGTTCCGGGTAAGCCCCCGTGCGCGAGACGCTGCGCGACACAGCAGGCCCAGGGGCGCGTCAACTTTGGCGTAGTCGGCAGGATTTCGTGCCCGCAACCACCGGGTACTGCATGCCTGAAAAGCAAAGACTGTTCAAACTTACCAGTGGTGAGGTTTCCCGCCATCCGGCGCCATCTTCTGCCTTCTTCCCGCCATCCGCGAAGTTTTCCCGCCATCCGGCGCCATCTTCGGCCTTCTTCCCGCCATCCGTGGAGTTTTCCCGCCATTGGACGCCATCTTGAGGACGCTGCGCGGGAAGAAGAGGGGCGTGGACTTCGAAAGCGCGCGAGAACTGAAGCCCCGCCTCACGTCCGGACGTTGCGTAAGGTCCTGGAAGGAGCCCAGCAGACGCCGACGTCACCGGAGCGCGACGGAAGGTCCTCAACCCTGACGATCTACTGCGGAGCCGCGGCCTACGGAACAGGATCATCGCAAGGTAGGCCACGGTCCACTAGGGGGGAGGAAGATGTCGGATACGGAGGAGAGCTTCACTGCCTCAACCCCCGCCAGCGCCACCGCTGCTGCAGTTATGCCCTTCACCATGCCCTATATCCCGGGAGCAGCTTGGCTACCCCAGTACTCAGGGGAGTCACATACCCTGCATGACTTTAGAGAAAAGCTGGATAGCCTCTTCCAGGTGTACCCCCTCACAGAAGAGCAAAAAGTGAGCATCCTGGTGGCCCAACTAACCGGGGCAGCTAAAAGGGAAGTAAAATCCTGGCCACCTGGGAAGAAGACTGTCGCAGGGATACTAACCCGGCTGAAGGATACCTTTGATACCCGCACCTCAGCCGAGATTAAGCTTAGATTCTACGGGTGCAAGCAGCGAGTGCATGAGAGTATAAGGGACTATGCACTAAACCTACAAGAGGCCCTGAGGGCCATTAAGCAGACCGACCCTGATGGAGTGGGAAACGAGGACAGGCTGTTTGTTGACTGAACAATTTATAGAGGGACTGTATTGTAATGCCCACCGAACCCAGTTGCGGGCGATGGCCTTACAGGATCCCCATCTGGGCTTTGCACAGTTCAAGGACAGAGCCATCCGGGTGCTCCGAGAACCGGCACCGGGTGGCGTTATGACCCACAGGCGCCCAGCTATTACTTACCACCAGGAGGCGGCGCCCTTGTCGGCAGGGCCTGTGGGAGCTGATGCGCAGGCTTTGGACAATGACCCGGCTCCAGACCTACACCATCAGGTCCAAGAGCTAGCTAAGAGCGTTGCTGCGCTAACCCGAACTGTGCAGTCTTTACAGGTTTCCACCCCAGGGAAGATCCAGCTGGCATCCGGACCGGAGGACATCCCGTGGCGTCGACCAAGGAGGACCCCACCGGCCAGAGGAAGACCCAGCGACCGATACAGCGAGGACGGACAACCCATCTGCCGCCGCTGCAATCAACCCGGACATATGGCAAGGTACTGTTCTTTAAACGGGCACAACCTGGGGTAGAGGGCCAACCCCCAGGAAAAAGATCACCAGGCCCATCGAACTGGCGCGACAGATATGTGGGAGGACGTCCAGTCTTGCCTGTGGTACTGGATGGCATTCCCATGAGTGCCCTACTGGACACTGGGTCACAGGTCACCACCATCCCGTACGTGCTCTTTAAGCAGTACTGGAATGACTCGGATATTACCCGCTACCCTGACGACGACTTGAGTATCATCGCCAGCAATGGCCAGCCCGTGCCACAGATCGGATTTAAAGAGGTGACCATCAAAATCGGTAGAGTCGAACTGGCAGCACAGGGACTGATCATTGTAGATATTGACAAACATGAGAGTCACCCAAAAATAACTCTAGGAACTAATGTAATTGAAAATTGTCTTGCAGAGGTGATTTTCCTTTTACAGCAGGTTGCCAAGAACGCCAGCTCCGGCGAGCAGCGGGTGCTCCAGAAAGAGATCCGGGCACTGATGCGACGGCAACAGGTGGAACTCTCCGGCGGTGAGATTGGTAGCGTAAGAATGTGTGACCCTTTTCCTATTGCCATGCCCCCAAAAAGTGAAATGATGATTTGGTGCCGGGCAGCTATTGGTCTGAGAGGTAGGGATTACCAGGCAATGGTAGAACCAGTTTACTCAGACAGTAGGCCCACCATTTTGACAGCACGGGGGGTGGTTGATGTACGCCATGGGAGGGTGCCCGTTCGCATAATAAATATCGGGGAGAGGGAAGTGTACCTGCCCCGGTATGCCACGCTAGCCAAGTTATATACCATTAACCAAAATTCTATACAATCTGTGGAACCCTTGCCTCCATCTCACCCGGAGGAAGGTAACGGCTCTAAGAAAAACATGGAGGACTGGTGTCAGCAACTACATCTGGGTACTGACTCCACTCCCTCACACCAGAAACAAGGAGTCTATCGGGTGGTTCAGGAGTACGAGAGAGTGTTCAGTAAACACCCGTTAGACTTCGGGCGAGTCAAGGGGGTAGAACACCACATCCCCACGGGAGACCATCCTCCTATAAAAGAGAGGTATCGACCCGTACCCCCTGCCCACTACCAACACGCCAAGGGGATGCTTAGAGACATGAAGGAGGCTGGGGTGATCAGGGATAGCTGTAGCCCCTGGGCAGCTCCACTAGTCTTAGTCAGAAAAAAAGACAACACCATGAGGATGTGTGTAGATTACCGGAAAATCAACCGTATCACACACAAGGATGCGTACCCCTTACCAAGGATAGAGGAGTCATTGGCTGCTTTAAGATCTGCTAACTTCTTCTCTACCTTGGATCTCACTAGCGGGTACTGGTAGGTTCCTGTAGCAGAGGCGGACCGGGAGAAGACTGCATTCACCACCCCGATGGGACTTAGCGAGTTCACCTGCATGCCGTTCGGACTCTGCAACGCACCAGGAACCTTCCAACGACTAATGGAGTGTTGTCTGGGCCACAGAAACTTCGAGACGGTCCTGTTGTACCTGGACGATGTCATCGTATATTCCAAGACGTATGAGGACCACCTGAAACACCTGGCGGAAGTGTTCGAAGCTCTGGCGAGTTACGGCCTAAAGGTGAAACCCTCCAAGTGTCACCTCCTGAAACCAAAGGTGCAGTACCTGGGACACGTGGTGAGCGCTGACGGAGTGGCTCCCGACCCTGATAAGATCACCGCAATTAAGGAATGGCCAAGCCCCTCCAGCGTAAAAGAAGTGCGGCAGTTCCTCGGGTTGGTAGGCTACTACCGAAGGTTTATTCCCGGTTTCACCAAAAAGGCAGCACCTATGCAGGACCTCCTGATAGGCCAGTCCCGGAAGGCCAAGAACCAGAAGCCGCCCTTCAAATGGGAGGAGCTGGAAGAAGAGTCCTTCCGCCAGCTGAAGATGGCCCTCACGGGGGACGAAATCCTGGCGTACCCGGATTATAGCCAGCCCTTTATCCTCTACACCGACGCCAGTAACATCGGGCTAGGAGCCGTACTGTCCCAGATCCAGCAGGGGAAGGAACGAGTAATCGCCTACGCCAGCCGAAAACTGCGACCCACCGAAAGGAACCCCGAGAATTACAGCTCATTTAAGCTAGAGTTCCTGGCCGTAGTATGGGCAGTCACCGAGCGCTTTAAGCATTACCTCGCTTCTTCCCGGTTCACCGTGTACACGGATAACAACCCGTTGACACACCTGGACACGGCAAGACTCGGTGCCCTGGAGCAGAGGTGGATGGCCCGTCTGTCCAACTACGAGTTCACAATCAAATACCGGGCCGGATGCTCCATTACCAACGCGGATGCCCTGTCCAGGATGCCCAACCTGCCGGACGAAGGAGAAGATCCGGAGGGACTGGAAGAAGTTGAACTCCCTGCGTTCCACCGTCATGGGACTATCCAGTATTCCCACCGGGTAAGGAGTAAGCAGGCTGCTACGTTGAACCCCTTACCTCACTACAACTGGGTGGAAACGCAAGACAGCGACCCTGCCGTCCGACTGGTGAAGGAGATGCTGACTCGCCCGGAGGCTTGCCTTGAACCAGACGCTCCGGAGGAAGCCAAACAACTATGGGCAGAGAAGAGTCGACTGTTCCTTTACAAGGGGAAGTTGTGCCGCAGAATGGTTAACTCCCGGACGCATGAACTACTCTGGCAAGTAGTGGTGCCACGAAGAGACGCAGCCATGGTGATGGAGGCATACCACGATGGAGCTGGACACTTCGGGTGGAAGAAGCTGGAGTTCCTGTTGCGCGAGCGATTCCACTGGGTAGGCATGAGGGAACCATTGAGAAGTGGTGCAGAGACTGTGGCCCGTGCAACCTGAGAAGGAAGGACCGTGCCAGCCAGAAGACTCCCCTGCAGTCCATCGTCACCCGGCAACCGTTGGAACTGGTAGCCTTGGATCATGTAAAACTGACCCCAAGCAGAAGTGGCTACGTCTACGCGTTAACCATCGTGGATCATTACTCCCGGTTCTTGGTTGTCGTCCCCGTCAAGGACTTAACGGCTCAAACAGCAGCTAGAGCCTTCCAGCAGCACTTTTGCCGTCCACACGGGTACCCGGACCAAGTGCTGACGGACCAGGGACCTGCCTTTGAAGCGGAGGTCTTCCAGGAATTCTGCAATCTGTATGGCTGCCGGAAGATAAGGACGACACCCTACCATCCGCAAACTAATGGACTTTGTGAGAAAATGAACCAGGTGGTAATGGATCTTTTAAAAACGTTGCCCCTGGAAGAACGCAGTCTGTGGCCTGAGAAGTTGCCCGATCTGGTGGACCTATACAACCACATCCCGGTAGGTTCCACCAACTGTACCCCGGCTTACCTAATGAGGGCAAGACCTGGTAAGTTACCTGTTGACCTGGAAATGGGAGTCCTGACACCCGAGGACACTTCACCAGAAACAGACTGGGACACAGAGAGGCAGCAGCAGTACCGGAGAATACAGGAGAGCGTGGAGCGAAGTCTCTGTCAGGCTAGGGAAAGACAAGAGAAAACTTACAACCAGTATGCTCCCGCTGTTCCCCTGGTACCCGGAGAGCAGGTCTTGAAGAGGAAGAGACGGCTCCACAAGTTGGACGACCAGTGGGAAAAGGACCCGTACACCGTACTGCCCTCAAGCCACGAGAACCCGAAGGTTTGTACCATCAGTAAAGACGGAGGGGAAACCACAGCTATTGTATCCCGGGACCACCTGAAGAAGTGTCCCGAACAACTGAGGAACCCTGAAGAGGAACAAGAAGACCATCGACCCGTAGAGGAAAGGGAAGATATGGTTAGTACTGTGCTCGGGGACTTCCCTCGGTCTTGGACTCAAGTCAATGGTGCAGTTGTGGTACCCGTACTCACCTTCCTCCAACCAGCATCCCAAGCACCTACGGAGCAACAGGTAGAGCTGGAAGAACAGCCGGTCCAGGAGGCAGAAGACCCCACACCCGCAGACCAGGAGGATCAACCCTCTGCTTGCAGTGAGCCTGCCATATCCCTAGTGAGCCAAAGAGCCGGTAGACAGCTGCCCAGTTTACCCTTGACAGCTCCTACACCCTGTAGTTCAGGGCTAGGCAGTCAGCTCCGTAGGTCCACTAGGGCCACTAGAGGCCAGTTACCCGCACGGTGGAGGATTTGAAGTGTATAAATTGTTTTATTTATGTTTACCTGTGTATTGTTGCTTGTGTATAATTTTGTGTTTCTAGTTATTTGTAGGAGTCCTTGGCGGATTTACCGGGAATCCTTGTACATAGTTGGAGCGTAACCCAGGACGGACTAAAGACTGTTAAGGACTCGGGGTAGGACAAACCCCTACCTGGTTACGTCTCCCTGTTTTGGTGAAATGGACACCTTGCTTTTCTTCAAAGACTGCACCCGGTTACGGACATGCCGTAACCATCTTTATATGTTTTTCTTATTGTATTATTATTGTTTTTATCTTGTTATGTTTTTCTAAAATATGTTTAGTCCCGGAGTACTAAATTTCACTAGGGGGGAATGTGACACCCCAGGGGTCTGGTTGCCACAGTGATAGAGATGTTATGTCTGAGAGCAGGTGGGAGGTCCTTTGGTCAGGGATCCTGTGCATGCCACACCTCCTGCCCAGTCTTGGGAGGGGAAGAACTTCCCCTATATAAACCCGGGGCTGAAGCAGGGTGAGGAGTCAAGGAGAGTAGAGACAAGAAACAGTCATAGGAAGAAACAGCAGGAGCTCAGTGGGAGCAATACTACTACGAGTCAGGGGCTGGCAGCTGCAGAGCTCGCCCTGACTGAGAAGCTTTCTTACCGGACCCGGCGTCCGAGGCTGTGGGGACTAACTCTTACCCAGCAGCAGAAGCCGACCGGCAGGGGATTTCAGGTCCTCAGGCCCAGAAACCCGAAGGCACGGTCACACGTGTGGGACCAGCACCGCCATCGTGGAGCGGAAGCCAATAGAAGGCCCCGAGTCACCGGCCATACGGGTGAGCACCACACGGTACACTCAGGGACGTGGGCTACTTATATCCGCTTCTAGCAAGGTAGCCAGAAGAGTACAGTCAGTTTGGGAGGCCTACAACTCCGCCTGGCCAGGGGAGATCCCATCTGCTCAAGGACTGACCAGGCCCCGTTCGCTAGCAAGTACTCCGGGAGGGTCTATCGTTGTTACCAGTAAAGACCCTGAATTACACCGCACTGTCTCTGAGTGGTTCCTGCTACCCCCATCTTCCACGTCGGCTGCCCTGAGGCCATACCCCTCCCGTTGGGGGTTATACTATCACGCTGCACAATTCTACACCGGCCTCAGCGGTCTGCCCTGCAGCGGCAGCTCCATAGCTGCAAATCAACGGGTGGCGTAGTCGACACTCAAATAACATCTATCAAGACTGCCACACACTGAGTCTGACTCCCTGGGCACGGACCGGGTCCCCGCCACTCGGAGACTACAACCCTCATCTGATCCGGTTCCGGGTAAGCCCCCGTGCGCGAGACGCTGCGCGACACAGCAGGCCCAGGGGCGCGTCAGGTATATTAAAGCAGTAGCCTATTAGGTTCTGTAAGCTGTGGGGATAAAAATAAAGGCATAAATGCCATGGTCCAAGGCTATTACTAGTATGAAGAGTGAGGGGATTGTCCCTATGAAGTTACCTGTAGATGTATGGTAGCCGGTCACGGTGTCCACCGTTTGTCAGGAGGTGCTATGAGGGACTGAGGACCTTATGGGTCTTAAGTAGGTAGTGGAGAGGGTTAAAAGTCACTCTCTGGGCTGATCATTGGTAGCAGTGGGATTAGAGCGTGCATATAACAATCAGAAGGACCTGAGGAGCGGAAGTAGCGTCATTTGACGTTCTTTAAGGTCCTACAACGAGAAGGGCCGGTCACGTGACCGGAAGTGACGCGCGATTGCGTTCCACGCTATGTTGTATGCGTTCCACTGCATAAGAGTAGCGCTGGAGACAGTTTGGTAGGATGGAGGGATGTGATAGGATCAGGATAGGAGTCCAGGAGGGTAGGGGATCAGGAGGGAGGAACACCAATTAGGATGGGATCTAAAGAAAATGAGAAAAAGGGTATAAATAACATGATCATAGTATGCATCATTAAACCAGCATAGAATAATATAGATCATATCAGCAAGGCATCGCATATTTCAAGACATCAGAGAATCAGAGTAATGTTTACAATAACAGGGTATCCCATATAGGTCAATATGATAATGACAACTGAGTTAGTAGTCCCTTGGATAAACGGTATCATATGTAGAAAATCAAAGGTCCCTGTTAAATGCCATAGTTAAGCCCATGTTCAATATGATTGCATGAGCTAATTGATAACTAAGTGAATGAGCTAAGATCATATTCTTTATTGAGTCCTTTAGGGGATAGTGATTGTAGCTCATGGATCCAAAAAGACTCCCTGCGTTTTAACAAACGGATTCGGTCTCCTCCCCGTCTGGGAGGGGGGACATGTTCAATCACCTGGAATTTGAGTTGTGACACCAGATGACTGTCTGTCACAAAATGTAAGGGAACTGGTAAGAGTAATTGTTATGCACACGCCCGGGCTAAGCGGCGTGTGCGTGTGATTGGTAGTGATTCCACTGGACCGTGCCGGAGAGTGAATGCCTGGAGGGGCGTGACTAAGTATTCACCCGATCCGACCAGGGTCGCACGACGGCATACGACGCCAGTGCACCAAGGAGGAACCGAGCAGAGGGACCAGGTGCTACTCCAGGACAGACCCCGGACACGGCTGTTGACCCACACAGGGAAATACAGGAACAGGCTGGTAGGCTGGCACACAGACTGGAGGGTATAGGCAGGCACGACTGGTATGCAGGCAGGCGGGTATGCAGGCAGGGGGGTAAAGGCAAGCACAGCTAGAGTGCAGACAGGGAGGCACTAGCAGGTAGGAACACAGGCGGGATAGGACCCAGTACACACCGGGACTCAGGAACAATACAGGCAGAGGGTTACAGGCAAGCACAGCTAGAGTGCAGACAAGGCTGAGCAGGGAGGACAGGGCTCTGTTCACACGGAACAGACAGGAAGGGAAAGACAGAGCCAGATACTCACACAGTACTTGCAGAGACAACAAGCAGGAGTTAGGTACGAGTTCAGACTCTGCAGAAAAAGGAAGGGAACGGACATAGAGGCAAAACAGGTAAAGGACAGGAGAGAGTTCAGACTGGAACTGAGTGTACGGAGGAGACCGACACTGCAGAGGGATACAGGAGAGGGTCTGGGAATACGGCCCCCAGAGAGGCGGAACGAACAGGCAAGGAGCGTGTTCAGACAGGACAGACCAGACACAGGAGCGGGTCTAGGAAATCGGCCACTAGAAGGCGAGAGGAACAGGCTAGGAGCGTGTTCAGACAGGACAGACAAGAGAACACAGAAAGGAGTCAGTTCAGACACGGGAGCTGATACCGCAAAGCAGGAGACATACAGGACTCAGTTCAGACACGGGAGCTGATACCGCAAAGCAGGAGACATACAGGACTCAGTTCAGACACGGGAACTGATACAAAAAGCAGGAGACAAGAGACGGGACCTGGCACCTTCAGAGTGCAAGCACACACAGAAGGAAACACTATGCTCAGGCAGGGATAGAAGGGAGCTGCTGAGCTATATACCAAGTGACAGACAGCAATAGGCTGAGGACGCACAAGGGGTGTGACCCACAGCAGGTACAAAAGGCAGGAAGTGATCGGGCGCCGCCCTTAAGCAGCAGAAACAGACACAAACAGACAGCATGGAGGGAAGCCAGAGAGACATTCTGGACAGGAGATCAAGTGCGCCCTCTTGCACAGTGGGAGATGGACCACCATGCAAGGACGCCGCCAGGTATGTTACAGTACCTCCCCCCTTACGCCCCCTCTTCTTCAGGCCTGCCAGAATCTTCCGCAGGGAATTCGAGGGCCAGTCGTTCACTGGGTTGGAGGGGGACAGAGACTTAAGGGTAATCTCTGCTTCGAGGTACATCTTGTCAAGCTCACAGGAAGAAATAGACGGGTTATCACGTACATAATGAGGAAAAGTCACTGTCTCTTTGTTATCTGGTGGTATCCCGGAGGATTCAGGAAACAACTGGAGGTCCTCCGCCGGGTCAGAAGAGTGCAGAGGCTCAGAGAAAACAACTGCTTCAGAGTACACTAGGTCGGACTCACTGGAGGAAGCAGGCGAGGTATCGGGTACCGAGTATAGGAAAGTCTCTGTCCATTCACCACCAGGTGGCACCCCGAAGGGTTCTGGAGACAGCTGGCGGTCCTCCGCCTGGTCAGAGGGGTGTAGAGACTCACGGGTAACCTCTGCTTCAGAGTACACTAGGTCGGACTCACTGGAGGAAGCAGGCGAGGTATCGGGTACCGAGTATAGGAAAGTCTCTGTCCATTCACCACCAGGTGGCACCCCGAAGGGTTCTGGAGACAGCTGGCGGTCCTCCGCCTGGTCAGAGGGGTGTAGAGACTCACGGGTAACCTCTGCTTCAGAGTACACTAGGTCGGACTCACTGGACGAAGCAAGCGAGGTATCAGATCCAGGATATAGGAAAGTCTCTGTCCATTCACCACCAGGTGGCACCCCGAAGGATTCTGAACACAACTGGAGGTCCTCCGCCTGGTCGGAGGGGTGTAGAGACTCAGGAGTAACCTCTGCTTCGGAGTACACTAAGTTGGACTCACTGGACGAAGCGAGCGAGGTATCAGGTACAGAGTATAGGAGAGTCTCTGTCCTTTCGCTACCAGGTAGCACCCCGAAGGGTTCAGGAGACAACTGGAGATCCTCCGCCTGGTCGGAGGGGTGTAGAGACTCGGAGGTAACTACCACTTTGGGGTACCCATTGTCAGGCTCACAGGACGAAGCGGACAAAGTATTGAGTACCGGGTGTAGAGAAGTCTCTCTCCATTTGTCATCGAGTGGTATCCCGGAGGGTTCAGGAGGCAACAGGGGATCCTCCGCCAGGTAGTAGAGGTGCACAGACTCTGAGGTAACCACAGCTTTGGAGCATCCTTGGACATGCACACCGGTTAAAGAGAAAGAAGCATCTGATGCCGGGTGCAGGAAGTTCTCCTGTGTGGAGTCTGGATGGGCAGAAGTCTCTTCGGCCAGGAGAACTGGTGCACTACCCACGCACATTACCCATTGGGGTTTCTCCGGGATACAGGGAGATGAAGCTTCAGTAGGGACTCCAAGGCTGGGGTCAGGAGGTCTCAGGGAGGACAGACCCTGGCGTGACGGCTTGCCTCTAAGTCTAGCACGTCTGGACTGCCTCTTGAGGTTGAGAGAAGTATTCCGGAAAGCGTAGTCACCCTGTGAGGATTCTGGGTGGGCAGTAGTCTCATTGGGCTGGAGGACTATTGCGCTACCCACACACATTACCCGTCGGGGCTGCTCCGGGATATTGGGAAGTGAAGCTTCAGCAGGGGCTTCAGAGTTAGGGTCCTCGAAGACCATACGAAAGGCCACCAGGAAGGCCTGCAGGTCAAGGATGACAGGATCCCATGCTTCCCATAGGGGGGTGACCCATTTCAAGGCATCACCCGCTAGGTAGTCAATCATAAAGGCCACATTAGCCCAATCGGAAGGAAAATAGAGAGGGTAGGCCTTAAAGTGTAGCATGCATTGCTCCACAAATGCACGACACTGTCTTGGATCCCCATAGTAACGTGGCGGATCCGCAGGAACGAGGGCTGATAGATCCATCTGGACGGGTGCGTAATTCGCCTGGAACTCAGCTAAAGGGGGAAAAAAAATTTATTTATTTTATTTTAATGCATGTATTCGCTGGAAAAACTTCTCAAAGAGCGAAGGCCGTGGGGCTCAACGGGAACCATGTCCTGAGCATGCTGTTATGCACACGCCCGGGCTAAGCGGCGTGTGCGTGTGATTGGTAGTGATTCCACTGGACCGTGCCGGAGAGTGAATGCCTGGAGGGGCGTGACTAAGTATTCACCCGATCCGACCATGGTCGCACGACGGCATACGACGCCAGTGCACCAAGGAGGAACCGAGCAGAGGGACCAGGTGCTACTCCAGGACAGACCCCGGACACGGCTGTTGACCCACACAGGGAAATACAGGAACAGGCTGGTAGGCTGGCACACAGACTGGAGGGTATAGGCAGGCACGACTGGTATGCAGGCAGGCGGGTATGCAGGCAGGGGGGTAAAGGCAAGCACAGCTAGAGTGCAGACAGGGAGGCACTAGCAGGTAGGAACACAGGCGGGATAGGACCCAGTACACACCGGGACTCAGGAACAATACAGGCAGAGGGTTACAGGCAAGCACAGCTAGAGTGCAGACAAGGCTGAGCAGGGAGGACAGGGCTCTGTTCACACGGAACAGACAGGAAGGGAAAGACAGAGCCAGATACTCACACAGTACTTGCAGAGACAACAAGCAGGAGTTAGGTACGAGTTCAGACTCTGCAGAAAAAGGAAGGGAATGGACATAGAGGCAAAACAGGTAAAGGACAGGAGAGAGTTCAGACTGGAACTGAGTGTACGGAGGAGACCGACACTGCAGAGGGATACAGGAGCGGGTCTGGGAATACGGCCCCCAGAGAGGCGGAACGAACAGGCAAGGAGCGTGTTCAGACAGGACAGACCAGACACAGGAGCGGGTCTAGGAAATCGGCCACTAGAAGGCGAGAGGAACAGGCTAGGAGCGTGTTCAGACAGGACAGACAAGAGAACACAGAAAGGAGTCAGTTCAGACACGGGAGCTGATACCGCAAAGCAGGAGACATACAGGACTCAGTTCAGACACGGGAGCTGATACCGCAAAGCAGGAGACATACAGGACTCAGTTCAGACACGGGAACTGATACAAAAAGCAGGAGACAAGAGACGGGACCTGGCACCTTCAGAGTGCAAGCACACACAGAAGGAAACACTATGCTCAGGCAGGGATAGAAGGGAGCTGCTGAGCTATATACCAAGTGACAGACAGCAATAGGCTGAGGACGCACAAGGGGTGTGACCCACAGCAGGTACAAAAGGCAGGAAGTGATCGGGCGCCGCCCTTAAGCAGCAGAAACAGACACAAACAGACAGCATGGAGGGAAGCCAGAGAGACATTCTGGACAGGAGATCAAGTGCGCCCTCTTGCACAGTGGGAGATGGACCACCATGCAAGGACGCCGCCAGGTATGTTACAGTAATATTGTTGATTTACGCTTAGAGATCCTATCTTTGATACACTGAGTAGTCTCCCCCACATAAATCAGGCCACAAGGGCATTTTGAAAAGTAAACCACGTAAGAAGAGTTGCATGTGAAATAATCCCTAATTTTATACTGTTTGCCTGATTGTGGGTGATAGATAGTATCTCCTCGGATAATGTTATTGCATTGGTGACATTGTAAACATGGAAAAGTCCAATGTTTCGGTGTGGATAGGAATCTCTGTCTTGGTTGAGTGTTAGTGGTACCGATGTCTGAGTGGACGAGTTGGTCACAGAGGTTGGTGGATCTTTTATAACATGGTAAGAACGGGACCTTAAATTCTGGAACTGCTGGATAAGCTGTTTTCAATATGTTCCAGTGTTGCCTGATCTTTTTATGTAATATTGAAACCATAGGATGGTAAGTATGGACGAATGGTATGCGTTTGTTAGAAGTAAGACGAGTGCTTGTAGTGGGCTCTAAGGCTCGAGATGACAGAGGTTATCCACCAGCCATGTTAAGAATTTTTTCCCTCATCTCAGTGATCCTGACATCCTGTGTAGAGGGGTTACTAACAATGCGTTGAACCCGGTGGAATTGGGATCTGGGTACTGAGGTAAAGATGGATTTCGGGTGAAGGCTCGTGTAGTGTAGAAGACTATTTCTGTCTGTGGGTTTCACATACAAGTCAGTAGAGAGGAAGCCCAGCTCATCTTTGATGATGGTGGTATCAAGGAAATGAATAGATTGTCTACTGGAAGACATGGTGAAACCAAGACCATCCCAGGATGAGTTCAGAATTTCAAAAAATTGTGTCAAAGTCTCCATGGGCCCTGTCCAAATGCAGAAAATGTCATCTATGTATCACTTCCATAACCTAGAGTGGGTCTTGAATAGTGGATTTGTGTATACTACCTCTTCCTCAAATCTTGACATGTAGCAGTTAGCATACGGGGGGGCTACATTAGACCCCATTGCGGTACCCTGTTTCTGTAGGTAAAAAGTGTCTTGGAATAAGAAGAAATTTTTAGATAGGACCAAGGTTAAAAGATCTAGGCAGAGGCGGTTGATCTCTGGTGGTGTATGGGAAATAGCCAGTAGGTTTTTTACACAAGTGATCCCTTTCTCATGTGGGATGGAGGTATATAGGTTATTGACATCAAATGTGACTAATAAGGATTCTGGGTGGATCTGTGCGATTTCTTTAATAATAGTGTTTAACCAAAGGGGTCAATATTTTTTCCAAGAAAATCGCTAAAGATGATAGAATGGAATTAGTGTCAGCGACTATCGGACAGCCCGGGGGGTTTTCGAGATTCTTGTGAATTTTCGGTAAGGTATAAAACACTGGAGTAATTGGGAAGGTATTGGTTAAGAATTCACGGGTTTTGTTGTCATTTGTTCCCTTAAGGCAATGATGTTCCAGGGTTTTGGAGATAGCCTCCTTAATAGTGGAGGTGGGGTCGTGTGTAAGTCTCTCATAAACTGAGTTGTCGTCTAGTTGTCTATGAATCTCATTCAGATAGGTGGATTTGTCCATTACTACTATCGCCCCGCCCTTGTCCGCTGATTTGATGATAATGGAAGAATCAGATTGGAGTGTTTTTAGTGCTTGTCTGTCCAAAGAGGACAGATTCTGTTGGTAATGTAACCGGCCTAAATCAATATCTGATCGTAATTTTTGGAAAGATTGTTTAATAAAATCGATGAAAGTTTCTGCAGCATGGTAGTTCTGGGGGGGTCGATAAGTACTTTTATTCTTTAATCCTAGGCTAGCCGCTGTGATGCTGACTGGATTAATGATAGGTGTAGTGGTATTGGGAATAACCTCCTGAGAAAAGTGAGCCTTGAGTCTAATAGATCTGAAAAACCTTTGTAAATCCATCTCTAAACCAAAAGTATTACACTTGTAAGACGGGCAGAAAGACAGGCCTTTCTGTAACACCGATAGTTCCGCTATGCTGAGGGATCGTGACGAAATGTTCACAACTAATGGGGTCATACCTGGGAGCGTGTAACCCTGACGAAGCTCCTGTCGCCAACTGTTGGTACCGCCTCTCCTCGTCCTCCTCTTTTTCGGTTGTACTTCTTCCGAAAACCTAAATAATGAGTAGAGGTGGATGGGTGATTTGGTCTGTCCAATTCCGAGCCAGAAGAGGAAAGGTCGGTGGAGGAGTGACCCGGTTGTCCCAGACCACGTCGTGTGCTGGAGAAGTCGCGCCATTTGTATACTCGATCCTTCTGGTAGTCCTCTGCGTCACGGATGAATTTCAGTCGTTTCCTTTTTTCAGTATCCCGTCGGTGTTGTTCCAGGTTCTGATTTACCTTGGTCTTTAGAGAATTCAATTCTTCTATGGAGATCGTGGATGCTAGTTGAGTTTCAATGCTAGAAATCTGTTCTTTGGATGCCATGATTTCCTTCTGTAAGAATTCAATCGTTAAAGTCATGAGATCAAACGAGCATTTGTTTAAAATAAGTTCAAACTTTATGCAATAGTCCTCTTGGTCATAGAAAAGTGTAGGGCGTAATGGGACTCTAAGTCCCCTTGGAATACGTTGGACTCTGACGTATTTAGAGAGTGTGGCACAATGTAGTTCAAGATTAGTACAGTGGCGTAACTCCTTTTCCCAATCTCTACCTCTCGTCTCCTTCGGCGGTTCCTCCCTCCTGATCCCCTACCCTCCTGGACTCCTATCCTGATCCTATTACATCCCTCCATCCTACCAAACTGTCTCCAGCGCTACTCTTATGCAGTGGAACGCATACAACATAGCGTGGAACGCACTCGCGCGTCACTTCCGGTCACCTGACCGGCCCTTCTCGTTGTAGGACCTTAAAGAACGTCAAATGACGCTACTTCCGCTCCTCAGGTCCTTCTGATTGTTATATGCGCGCTCTAATCCCACTGCTACCAATGATCAGCCCAGAGAGTGACCTTTAACCCTCTCCACTACCTACTTAAGACCCATAAGGTCCTCAGTCCCTCATAGCACCTCCTGACAAACGGTGGACAACGTGTCCGGCTACCACACATCTACAGGTAACTTCATAGGGACAATCCCCTCACTCTCCATACTAGTAATAGCCTTGGTCCATGGCATTTATGCCTTTATTTTTATCCCCACAGCTTACAGAACCTAATAGGCTACTGCTTTAATATACCCACTTCTGCTAACTGGTAGGTTCCTTTCTATAAGATTTCAGGATCTGCCACCATTCCCTCTCCTAATCCTCCTCCCCTTCCCATCCTTTTTTTCCCATGTTGTACTCCCTTTAAGCACTTTTTCATGACTAATTGGTTTGATTTGATCATGTTTGGTCACATCTGTATTATTTATACATGTCTATATGATACTTACTGCCATTTTTATTTTTGTAGTACACCGATGAAGGTCTAATGTGACCGAAACGTCTGTTGTTTATTTTTCTGCACTACTTTATTAAAAACTGTAAAAGAACCCATGAGTCTTCTGAGTGCCAGGTTACTTCTCTACATGACTACGGGCTTGTAACCCTACCTGGGCACCACCATCACCTCAGGAGTGCGGTAGTTTTCATCTATTCAGGTCAGTGAGTTGACGCTATATGCCACTGCTTATACAGAGATCCGTGTCACATCCCTCAGACACATCTCGCCCCACGTACATCGGTGGCAGAATATACTCCATACAGTATTATGGGCACCACATGGTCCTCCATACAGTATTATGGACACCACATGGTCCTCCATACAGTATTATGGACACCATATATTGCTTCATACAGAATAATGGACCGCACATAATGCGCCATACAGTATAATGAGCCCCATATATTGCTCCATTCAGTATAATGGACTCCATATATTGCTCCATAAAGTAAAATGAGCCTCATATATTGCTCCATACAGTATGGGCCCCATATATTGCTCCATACAGTATGGGCCCTATATATTGCTCCATAAATAGTGGGCCCAATATATTGCTCGATAAAGAATAGGCCCCATATAATGCTCCATAGATAATGGGCCCTATATAATACTCCATATATAATGAGCCCCATATAATACTCCTTACATAAAAAAAAAAAAAAATCAAATACTCACCGCTCTTTGCTGGAAGCAGGCCTGTCTCATCAGCGTCTTCCGACTCTCTGCACTGGGACTGATCAGCAAAGGGCGCTCTGTAGTGACGTCATCGCGCCCTCTGCCCTGAGATGTCACAGAGTAAGAAGACGCAGAAGACAGAGGAGCAGCAGAGGAACAGGGAGAGGTAAGTATTGCAAACAGTTTAAAGCACTGGGAAAGGCCCAGTGCAAGTGCCCATTCGCTGGCATCAGGCCCCGCCGACTCATGGGCCCCATAGCGCGCTGGTGTCCCAGAGGGTGAGTGGGCCCCCTGCTCGCTCAGGGCCCAGGCACTTGCCCGGGTGGTGATGCCGGTCCTGGGTACAACACATACGGCACCCGTTTTTAACTGATCCGCTGCAATGATTATGTAGGAAACTGTATTCATTTACAATCATCCACAGCGTGAGAGCAAACAGCTACAACATTACTGAATAAACAGAAACCCTGCAAGTATAAGAAAATGATTTTATTAAAAATATTTTGCATATCAATCCAGTTTGAAAAAAAATAACTTATTAAGCATTTTTTGCAACGTAGCAGTCCACATCTGACAGACTCCTGTAACTCTGGACACAGTATAATAGTGTGGCCGCTGTTCTCTAGCAGGACCCTCTAATGATAGAAGCAGGACGGCATACTGGATCTCGCACAACGCTACCTGCATGCCATCTGATTTGCTACTGTAAGTGCTCCAGCCGTATAAAGATCACTATGTATACAATATACTCCGAAAAGATGTCAGGGATTACTGTGAAGTAAAAATATTGTCGCCCCCATTGAGCAGGAATGATTAGAGATGGACAAGCTCCAGTTGGCAGACAGTCAGTGATGGCGGAGAGCTGATCATCTTTACTCGCTGCTCATTAGGAAAGTGGTCGCTTTCTGAAACCATTTGACTCTGAACTCGGCGTCAGACGGCATTATGTAAGAGGCCAATGTCTGAGTGGTTTTTGTGTCCGTTTGTCCTTCCTCTGTTCTTTCTGCCAAAAGATCCTCACCCATAACCTAAGGACTAAAATAAAGTTGAATTGTTACTAATATTATTTTTTTAAATTTAGCACATGAATTGAATTTCATAAATTAAAAGAAAACTTTCCCTCCGATGTCCACAAAACTGAGCGCCACTACATAAGCCACAAATAGTCTCCCCTCTCTCTCCCAGTCTGTGCAGCGGACGGGAACCATTTAAATGGGTGCAGGGCCGATTTTAGATAAAGTGGGGCCCTGGGGAAAAGTTTAAAGTGGGGTCCCAAATGCTGACATACAGCACCACACAAACATTTAGCTTGTATTTACATGCGCTGAGTTCAGGCCGCTAAACGAGCGCAATCCACAATACTGAAGCCGTTCGACGCTTGTTTCCCGACCTCTTTACACCAGCTGAGGAAGAATGATGGATACAGAACAATCACTAATAGATCAATCTGTCCCCATACAGCATCATGTTATCCACCGGGCGATGTGCTGCTGAGAACAAGGATTTTTGTTCTGGCATAAACAATCCAATTACTCGATGAATAGGCAGCATTTTGCTTGTTTAGTATAATACATGCCATAGTCCTCCATATTTTATAATGTGCCCCACAGCCCCTCATATTGTATAATGAGGCCTATAGTCCTCCATATAGTATAATACACTCCCGATAGCCCTCCATATAGTATAATGCACTCCCCATAGCCCTCCATATTGTATAATGTGCCCCACAGCTCTCCATATTGTATAATGTGGCCCATATTCCTCCAAATAGTATAATATATTCCCCATAGCCTTCTATATAGTATAATGCACCTCATAGTTCTCCATATAGTATAATGCACCTAATAGCCCTCCATATAGTATAATGCACGATCCATAGTCTTTCATATTGTACAATGTGCCCCACAGCCCTCCATATTGTATAATGTGGCCCATATTACTCAATATAGTATAATATATTCCCCATAGCCTTCTATATAGTATAATGCACCTCATAGTCCTCCATATAGTATAATACACTGCCCCATAGCCCTCCATATAGTATAATACACTGCTCCATAGCCCTCCATATAGTATCATACACTGCCCCATAGCCCTCCATATAGTATCATACACTGCCCCATAGCCCTCCATATAGTATCATACACTGCCCCATAGACCTCCATATAGTTACATACACTGCCCCATAGCCCTCCATATAGTATCATACACTGCCCCATAGCCCTCCATATAGTATCATACACTGCCCCATAGCCCTCCATATAGTATCATACACTGCCCCATAGCCCTCCATATAGTATCATACACTGCCTCATAGCCCTCCATATAGTATAATACACTGCCTCATAGCCCTCCATATAGTATAATACACTGCCCCATAGCCCTCCATATAGTATAATACACTGCCTCATAGCCCTCCATATAGTATAATACACTCCCTATAGTATAATACACTCCCTATAGTATAATGCACTCCCAAAAGTCTTCAATATTGTATAATGTGCCCCACAGAGCTCCATATTGTATAATATGGCTCATATTCCTCCAAATAGTATAATACACTCCCCATAGCCCTCCACATAGTATAATGCACCTCATAGTACTCCATATAGTATAATACACTCCTCATAGCCCTCCATATAGTATAATGCACTCCCCATAGTCCTCCATAAAGTATAATACACTCCCCATAGCCCTCCATATAGTATAATATACTCCCCGTAGTCCTCCATATAGTATAATGCACTCCCCATAGTCCTCCATATTGTATAATGTGCCCCCCAGCCCTCCATATTGTATAATGTGGCCCATATTCCTCAATAGAGTATAATACATTCCCCATAGTCTTCCATATAGTATAATACACTCCCCATAGCCCTCTATATAGTATAATACCCTGCCCCATAGCCCTCCATATAGTACACCGCGTGCAGAATTATTAGGCAAATGCGTATTTTGATCACTTTGATACTTTTTATACATGTTGTCCTACTTCAAGCTGCATAGGCTTGGGAGCCAACTACCAATTAAGTAAATCTGGTGATGTGCATCTCTGTAATGAGGAGTGGTGTTGACTAATGACATCAACGCCCTATATAAGGTGTGCTTAATTATTAGGCGACTTCCTTTCCTTTGGCAAAATGGGTCAGAAGAGAGATTTGACGGGCTCTGAAAAGTCCAAAATTGTGAGATGTCTTGCAGATGGATGCAGCAGTCTTGAAATTTCCAAACTTTTGAAGCGTGATCACCGAACAATCAAGCGTTTCATGGCAAATAGTCAACAGGGTCGCAAGAAGCGTGTTGGCCAAAAAAGGCGCAAAATAACTGCCCATGAATTGAGTAAAATCAAGCGTGAAGCTGCCAAGATGCCATTCGCCACCAGTTTTGCCATATTTCAGAGCTGCAACGTTACTGGAGTATCAAAAAGCACAAGGTGTGCGATACTCAGGGACATGGCCAAGGTAAGGAAGGCTGAAAAACGACCACCTATGAACAAGAAACATAAAATAAAACGTCAATAATGGGTCAAGAAATATCTTAAGACTGATTTTTCAAAGGTGTTATGGACTGATGAAATGAGCGTGACTCTTGATGGGCCAGATGGATGGGCCAGAGGCTGGATCAGTAAAGGGCAGAGAGCTCCACTCCGACTCAGACGCCAGCAAGGTGGAGGTGGGGTACTGGTATGTGCTGGTATCATCAAAGATGAACTTGTGGGACCTTTTAGGGTTGAGGATGGAGTGAAGCTCAACTCCCAGACCTATTGCCAGTTTCTGGAAGACAACTTCTTCAAGCAGTGGTAAGGAAGAAGTCGGTATCGTTCAAGAAAAACATGATTTTCATGCAGGACAATGCTCCATCACATGCATCCAACTACTCCACAGCGTGGCTGGCCCGTAAAGGTCTAAAAGAAGAAAAAATAATGACATGGCCCCCTTGTTCACCTGATCTGAACCCCATAGAGAACCTGTGGTCCATCATAAAATGTGAGATCTACAGGGAGGAAAAACAGTACACCTCTCGGAACAGTGTCTGGGAGGCTGTGGTGACTGCTGCACGCAATGTTGATCAAAAACAGATCAAGCAACTGACAGAATCTATGGATGGAAGGCTGTTGAGTGTCATCATAAAGAAAGGTGGCTATATTGATCACTAATTTTTTGGTTTTTGTTTTTGCGTGTCAGAAATGTTTATTTCTAAATTTTGTGCACGGATATTGGTTTACCTGGTGAAAATAAACAAGTGAGATGGGATTATATTTGGTTTTTATTAAGTTGCCTAATAATTCTGCACAGTAATAGTTACCTGCACAAATAGATATCCTCCTAAGATAGCCAAATCTAAAAAAAACCCACTCCAACTTCCAAAAATATTAAGTTTGGATATTTATGAGTCTTTTCGGTTGATTGAGAACTTAGTTGTTGATCAATAATAAAAATAATCCTTTAATATACAACTTGCCTAATATTTCTGCACACAGTGTATAATACACTGCCCCATAGCCCTCCATATAGTATAATACACTGCCCCATAGGCCTCCATATAGTATAATGCACGCCCCATAGTCTTTCATATTGTACAATGTGCCCCACAGCCCTTCATATTGTATAATGTGGCCCATATTACTCAATATAGTATAATATATTCCCCATAGCCTTCTATATAGTATAATGCACCTCATAGTCCTCCATATAGTATAATACACTGCCCCATAGCCCTCCATATAGTATAATACACTACCTATAGTATAATGCACTGCCCATAGTCCTCCATATTGTATAATGTGCCCCCCAGCCCTCCATTTTGTATAATGTGGCCCATATTCCTCAATATAGTATAATACATTCCCCATAGTCCTCCATATAGTATAATACACTCCCCATAGCCCTCTATATAGTATAGTACACTGCCCCATAGCCCTCCATATAGTATAATACACTGCCCCATAGCCCTCCATATAGTATGATGCACTCCCTATAGCCCTGCCTATAGTATAATGTACTGCCCATAGTCCTCCATATTGTATAATGTGCCACACAGCGCTCCATATTGTATAATGTGGCCCATATTCCTCCAAATAGTAGAATGCACTCCCCATAGCCCTCCATATAGTACAATGCACTCCCCATAGTCCTCCATATTAGTATAATGCACCTCATAGTCCTCCATATGTGTGACGCTCGCAGCCCTGCCCTGGGAAAAGATGGTGGGGGTACTCGGAACCGGGTCAGATGTTAGGGGGGATGCAGTCGTGGACCGGACCCGTTCCGTGCCCAGGGCCGTCACATTGAAAAGGATGTAAGGGCTTTCAGGGTTGAGTGGTATTATCGACTACGCCACCTGCGGTGTCTGGTGATGCGCCACCAGCGCTGCTAGCAGTCCTCTGAGGCCAGGAGTTGTGGCAGCTTGCGATGGTATAACTCCCCACAGGCGGAGCTGTGTCTCAGGGCAGAAGTAACAGGAGGATGGGGAGAGTAGTCCTGGGTCACTCGGGTGCGGTGTGGTGCAGCGCAGAAATAAAGGAACCATAGGCCATAAGGATAGTCTTTCAGGTCTTTTACTCACAGTTCTTTTAGCTCAGCCGCAAGGCTTCTACCTGCTCCTCACGGATGACTGCGGCCACCAGGGATGAGGGCTCAGCGCACCCAAGTCCTTCAGGTGCCTGGATCAGGACCCTCAGAGTGTTCCTAACTCTCCCCTTTTTGGACCTCTCCTGTCCGTGTGTAGACTAAAGGCTGGGTATCCCTCTGGACTTTCCACAGATTTGGGGCACGGCGGCAATTGCTGTTGCGTCCGTCCCGCGACGGGATCCACTGTAGCCCACCGGGCTTCTCTGACGGAGACCTAAAGTGACAAAGTCAGATATCGGGGGCCGGTACCCCTCTTGCAGCAGGAGTCCTTCTGGCTGGGCCAGTATAGCGAGGACAGGTGGCGTATACCGCTCCGTCTGCATCCTCCTGGGATCCTTTTGCTATGGAGCTACACTATAGCTCCCGACCTTCTTAAGCAAGGGAACTTGACCGGGGTAGAGACTCTGTTAACTCGTACCCGCTCCTCGTGTCAAGGTCAGAGCACGAGGACTGTGCATCTTCAGCACACTGCAGGCTCCTACACAAGGCCACTGTCAGCTGCAAAGACCACAATCAAAGAACAGGAGCCAAGAACCAAGAATCAAGAACCTTGTGCTTAAGATGGCTGGCTATTATATATGAAACTATGTGTGCAAACTAAAAGTGTGTTCTACACCCTTCACCCACTACATGGTTCCCCTAACTTTTGGTTCCCCCCACTCGTGATCCTGCTGAGGCAGCGCTATGGTGCATACTTGCCTCCCATAGGTCAGTAGTGTGTAGTGTTGGATGCAAGACAGGGTCCTGACCAGTGCACCTTCCTTACCTGGGTGAGGAGACACTACACCTGCTGACAGGCTGCAGTATCCCCTCTTGTGGCGACCGAACCCTCAGGGGCGCCACACATATAGTATAATACACTCACCATAGCCCTCCATATAGTATAATATACTCCCTATAGCCCTCAGTATAGTATAATGCACTCCCCATAGCCCTCCCTATAGTATAATGCACTCCCCATAGCCCTCCCTATAATATAATGCACTCCCCATAGCCCTCCATATAGTATAATGCACTCCCCATAGTCCTTCATATAGTATAATGCACTCCCCATAGTCCTTCATATAGTATAATGCACTCCCCATAGTCCTTCATATAGTATAATGCATTCTCCTTAGTCCTTAATAGAGTATAATGCAGCCTCCCTATAGTTTAATTCAGCCAAACATATAGTACATATAATATAATGCAACCCATAGTCCACGATAAACTATAATTCTGCCCCCCCATAGAGTATAATTCAGCCACTCCATACAGTATAATGCAGCCCCCCAGTTCTGCAGTATTATGGTCACCACGTATAAAAAAACAAATACATACAATACTCATCCTCGTTCTCCAGCTGCTCCATGCTCTGCAGAGCGTCTCAGCAGCTCCACTCTGCAGGCACAGTCATTCCCCCGCTGCCGATACAGTTCAATGCGCGATGCGGGGGGACGAACTCACAGGCCCTATAGCGGCACGCCACGGGCTGGGGGCCCCAGGCAGATGTCTAGTCTGCCTGCCCTTATGCCGGCCCTGAATGGGTGTCCCATGCTGGGGACCACGTCCCGTGTCCTTACGTGAAACAGCCTCAGCAGAGGAATCTAACATTCTATTTGGATCTATAATGTAGGTAACTTGGCAGACAGAAGATTAAAAGAAATGCAAGTGCAAAGTGAACACATGTTTCAATTGGCACTTGGAAAATTATATATATACACACACACATACACACACACGTGTGCGTGTGTGTGCGCGCGTGTGTGTGCACGTGTGTGTGCGCGTATGTGTGCGGTGTGTGGTGTGTGTGGTGTGTGTGTGTGGTGTGTGTGTACAGTACAGACCAAAAGTTTGGACATACCTTCTCATTTAAAGATTTTTCTGTATTTTCATGACTATGAAAATTGTACATTCACACTGAAAGCATCAAAACTATGAATTAACACATGTGGAATTATATACTTAACAAAAAAGTGTGAAACAACTGAAAATATGTCTTATATTCTAGGTTCTTCAAAGTAGCCACCTTTCGCTTTGATGACTGCTTTGCACACTCTTGGCATTCTCTTGATGAGCTTCAAGAGGTAGTCACCGGAAATGGTCTTCCAACAATCTTGAAGGAGTTCCCAGAGATGCTTAGCACTTGTTGGCCCTTTTGCCTTCACTCTGCGGTCCAGCTCACTCCAAACAATCTCAATTGGGTTCAGGTCTGGTGACTGTGGAGGCCAGGTCATCTGGCGTAGCACCCCATCACTCTCCCTCTTGGTCAAATAGCCCTTACACAGCCTGGAAGTGTGTTTGGGGTCATTGTCCTGTTGAAAAATAAATGATGGTCCAACTAAACGAAAACCGGATGGAATAGCATGCCGCTGCAAGATGCTGTGGTAGCCATGCTGGCTCAGTATGCCTTCAATTTTGAATAAATCCCCAACAGTGTCACCAGCAAAGCCCCCCACACCATCACACCTCCTCCTCCATGCTTCACGGTGGGAACCAGGCATGTAGAGTCCATCCGTTCACCTTTTCTGCGTCGCACAAAGACACGGTGGTTGGAACCAAAGATCTCAAATTTGGACTCATCAGACCAAAGCACAGATTTCCACTGGTCTAATGTCCATTCCTTGTGTTCTTTAGGCCAAACAAGTCTCTTCTGCTTGTCGCCTGTCCTTAGCAGTGGTTTCCTATTAGCTATTTTACCATGAAGGCCTACTGCACAAAGTCTCCTCTTAACAGTTGTTGTAGAGATGTGTCTGCTGCTAGAACTCTGTGTGGCATTGATCTGCTCTCTAATCTGAGCTGCTGTTAACCTGAAATTTCTGAAGCTGGTGACTCGGATAAACTTATCCTCAGAAGCAGAGGTGACTCTTGGTCTTCCTTTCCTGGGGCGGTCCTCATGTGAGACAGTTTCTTTGTAGCGTTTGATGGTTTTTCCAACTGCACTTGGGGACATTTTCAAAGTTTGCCCAATTTTTCAGACTGACTGACCTTCATTTCTTAAAATAATGATGGCCACTCGTTTTTCTTTACTTTGAATTTGTATTATGGCAAGAAAAAAGCAGCTAACAGTCTATTCAGTAGGACTATCAGCTGTGTATCCACCTGACTTCTGCACAACACAACTGATGGTCCCAACCCCATTTATAAGGCAAGAAATCCCACTTATTAAACCTGACAGGGCACATCTGTGAAGTTTAAACCATTTCCAGTGACTACCTCTTGAAGCTCATCAAGAGAATGCCAAGAGTGTGCAAAGCAGTCATCAAAGCAAAAGGTGGCTACTTTGAAGAACCTAGAATATAAGACAGATTTTCAGTTGTTTCACACTTTTCTGTTAAGTATATAATTCCACATGTGTTAATTCATAGTTTTGATGACTTCAGTGTGAATGTACAATTTTCAAAGTTATGAAAATACAGAACAATCTTTAAATGAGAAGGTGTGTCCAAACTTTTGGTCTGTACTGTATATATATATACACTAGATGGTGGCCCGATTCAAACGCATCGGGTTTTCTAGAATATGTATGCGGTACACCGGGCGCAATCAGCACAGCGGTGTTTAAATTTGGTGCCAATATCGCTGACTGGTCGTGGCCGGGGGGCGCGACCAATCAGCACAGCGGTGTTTAAACTTGGCGCCAATATCGCTGACTGGTCGTGGCCGGGGGGCGCGACCAATCAGCACAGCGGTGTTTAAATTTGGCGCCAATATCGCTGATTGGCGAACCGTATTACTGAGGACCGGGCAGCGGCGCCGTCCCTCCCTTCACACTTGCCGTCAGGAGATCAGCGGCCCAAGCCGCTGATCTCCCGACGGTAGCCGCATGGGGGTCAGCGGTGCCACAGGTTGGGGTACTTATGCTGCTAGCAGCCGAGAGATGAGTGGCTAGCGCCGCTCATCTCCCGCTGCATCGCCGCTGATCTCCCGACGGTAGCCGCATGGAGGTCAGCGGCGCCGCCCGTCGGGGTACTTGTGCTGCCAGCAGACAGGAGATGAGCGGCTAGCGCTGCTCATCTCCCGGCTGCATCGCCGCTGACCTCCGTCCGGCAGATGAGCCGCTAACGGCCGCCATCTTTTTCTGAAAACCCGCGTCGCTGATTGGCCGCGGCCGGACCAATCAGCGACGCGGGATTTCCTGGACAGACAGACGGGATAAGACGATTATATATATTAGATATACACATATGCATATATATATATATATATATATATATATATATATATATATACATATATATATATATATATATATATATATACACACACACACACACACACACACATATACGTACACTGGTGTGAAAAAGTGTTTGCCCCTTTCCTTGCATATTTGTCACACTTAAATGTTTCAGATCACAAAACAAATTTAAATATTAGACAAAGATAACACAAGGAAACACTTAATGCAGTTTTTAAAAGGAAGGTTTTTATTATTAAGGGAAAAGGAAATCCAAACCTACAGGGCCCTGAGTGAAAAAGTGATCCCCCTCCCTCCTTAAAACATAAATTAACTGTGGTTTTGTGAACTTTCCTAGGCGTGGCCGGCTGATCAAAATTAACCCAAGAGCGCAGCAAAGACTCATTCAAGAGGTCACAAAAGACCCCACAACAACATCCAGAGAACTGCAGGTCTCACTTGCCTCCGTTAAGGTCAGTGTTCATGACTCCACCATAAGAAAGAGACTGGGCAAAAATGATACTCATAGCAGAGTTCCAAGACGAAAACCACTGCTGAGGAATAAGAACATAAAGGCTCATCTCAGTTTTGGCAGAAAAAATCTTGATGATCGCCAAGACTTTGGGGAGAATACTGTGTGGATTGACAAGACAAAAGTTGAACTTTTTGGAAGGTGTATGTCCCATTACATCTGGCGTAGAAGTATGACTGCATTTCAAAAAAGGAACATCATACCAACAGTAAAATATGGTGGCGGTATTGTGATGGTCTGGGACTGTTTTGCTGCTTCAGGACCTGGAAGACTTACTGTGGTAAATGGAACCATGAATTCTGCTGGTTAAACAAAAAATCCTGAAAGAGAATGTCCGGCAATCTGTTCATGACCTCAAGCTGAAGTGCACTTGGGTTATGCAGCAGGACAATGATCCAAAACACAGCAGTAAGTCCACCTCTGAATGGCTTAAGGAAAACAAAATTAAGACTTTGCAGTGGCTTAAGCTTAGTGCCCACGATGCAGAAATGAAGCAGAAATTTTCCTGAGTATTTGCATGCGTATTTGCCATGCGTTTTTCCAATGCATTGTATAGGCAAATACGCATGCAGAAATGCACAAGAATTGGTCATGTCCGTATTTTTTCTGCGAGTAAAATCTGCGCAGAAAAAATACGGACCATGTGCACAGAACTTGCAGAATGTCATAGGAAGTCATGGGATAAGGTATGCAATGCGTTTCTGTAGCGTTTACGCGCTGCAAATATGCACCAAAATACGCACCAAAAACGCATCGTGGGCACACAGCCTTAGTCAAAGTCCTGACCTTAAGAAAGCGGTTCATGCTCGGAAACCCTCCAATGTGGCTAAATTACAACAATTTTGCAAAGATGAGTGGGCAAAAATTCCTCCAGAGTGTTGTAAAAGACTCATTGCCAATTATCCCAAACACTTGATTGTAGTTGTTGTTGCTGAGGGTGCTTCAACCAGTTATTAGGTTTAGAGGGCAATCACTTTTTCACACAGGGCCCAGTAGGTTTGGATTTCTTTTTCCCTTAATAATTAGAATCTTCATTTAAAAACTGCATTTTGTGTTTACTTGTGTTATCTTTGTCTAATATTAAAATTTGTTTTGAGATCTGAAATATTTAAGTGTGACAAACATGCAAAAGAATGAGAAATCAGGAAGGGGAAAACAACTTTTCACATATACATATACATATATATATATTCATCCCACAATGTCACATTCACCGCAGGAGAGAGGGATTGGTAAGATAGGACAACCATTACAAACCAGCCACCTGATCAGACGTTATTGAACACCTTTCCAGAAGCTTTAATCAATCTTATCTACTGTTATTTTCTGAAGAGAGGAAACAAATGTCCTAAAAATAAAAAAATATAAAAATGAAAGTTAAAAAAAAAATAAAATAATAATAATAGGCTCACCTCCACTATGAGCATTTTTTGCTCTTCTAATAATCCAAGCTTTCCTAATTGTTCTTCTATTTGCTCCTGCATCTTCATATTCCTCTCCAGCACAAATGATGCATGCTGGGGCTGTAAGAGCTGTAATAGAGGCCTAGAAGAACCATCAGAGGTCAGGCCGATCTGGTTACAGAAAGAACACAGATACACGCTGTATAAGACAATGGTATGGAAACAAGATTTTAAAAGGAGTTATCAAACACTTTTATACTCCACTGGATAGGTCATTAATATAAGATAGGTGGGGGTCCAACCATCGGCCCCCCCAAATAAGCAGCCGCCATCACCTCTGGCAAGATGCAGGCAATGTTCAAAGTGGAACAAAACCGCTCCGTACACTGCGGCCGCTGCTGGGTGCAGACCAGCTATTGAGGAGTACCGGAGGTGATCTGCAGCACCAGGCAGTGGCCACTGGGGTGCGCTCTGTGCACAAGTTACATCCGGCCGTTGCCAGAGCTATAAACAACTTATTGGTGGGGAGCCAAGAGTCGGACCTACAACCATCTGATATAGACGACCTATTTTATGCATAAATCATCTGCATTAAAGTATTAGAGAACGTCTTTAAGAGCCCTGCATTTTCAGAGCCAAACTTCAGCCAACATCTAATAACCAATTACAATGTCTTTCTTAGGACTCGTTCACACAAATGTATTTTCAGTAGGAAAGTTGTCTGTGGAACAAATGGACAGCACTCAGACCAATGCTATTCAATGGGAAAGTGCAGAGGAGTCATTTTTTTTTTTTGTCACTGATCGAATCTGTGTGTGAGCAAAAAATAAAGAAAGAAAATGGCAGCATGTCCTCGTTTCATCCGTCAGACAAGATTCACCCATTCAAGTCTATGGTTACAGAAAAAAATCTGCTTTATACAGATACATTGCAATCCTGTAGCCCTGGAAACTGTAAATGGTTAAAAAGCCAGATTAGATCTGGACTGCACATGGATGACAAGTGAGAAAAGAATTCTCCCACTTTTCTGGATGAAACTCTGAATGATATTTTATCTGCTTGTGTGAACAGGCCCTTAGAGGTCTCGACAAGACGGAGGAGCTGATCCAGAGTGTCCAGGTAAAGCTAGCAGTCCAGGTAATGGCGGATACGGAGGCAACCATCCACATCGTGCTCCATGCCCTTCTCATCTGACGTCCGTGACAGTGATGCTCAGTGTAAAGCCTGAGCTCAGGAGATGTGGGCTCGGACCCTGTTCAGACACACTGGAACTGATCAATCTCCATTCAACATTATGAACATAAAACTGGAGCACTGGCCCCACTCAAATATATTGTATTATGGTCAAATCATTCCCTTTAGGAACTGAGTGATGTGTAATAGAGGAGGATAAGGCCCCCCGTATACAGCAATCTATTCTCTGATAGGCGGGAGGGAAGAGACGTCATCTCCTCCTTTCTGATAATGTCCCCTGTATCCTGGTGACAGTGATTGTGCCATCCCAGCAGGTGACACTAGAGCCGCTCCCCGCTCTTAGGCTATGTGCCCATGAAAACGCTTGTAAAACCGTCTGCCATGCAAAGCAATGTGAATTCGGATGTGCTGTGCACATGATGCGCTAATTAGCGCGCCAAATTCGCATTGCGTTGCAAAACGCAGCATGACCATTTCTACCGCGATTACGCCGCAAATTCGCGGCCATTGAAAAGCAGCAACCCCGCAGGTATATGTGGATTTGCTGCGTTTCAATTAAATTCAATGGCCGAGAATTTGCAGCGTAATCGGGGTGCGTGTGGTACCCAGGATGAAGAAGAGACTACAACTCCTCTTCATCCCGGCTACCAAGCGGTGAAAAAAAGAAATAAATAAGTTAAAAATAAAAAACCCTGTATACTCACCTCTCCGGTCTGCTCCCGGCGGCGATCCTCTCTCCTCGCCGTCCAGCGGTGTACTTGCAGGACCTGCGGTCACGTCATCTAGTCAGCTGATGGTCACGCGACCGCTGACGTCAGAGGTCAGGTGATGGTCGCGTGACCATCAGCTGACTAAATGACATCACCGCAGGTCCTGCCAGTATACCGCGGGACGCTGAAGAGAGAGAACGCCGCCGGGAGGAGACTGGAGAGGTGAGTATACAGGTTTGTTTTTTATTTTTAACTTTTTAATTCTTTTTTTTTTTTACTATAGATGCAGCATTTAAAGCATCTAAGTTGGTCACACAATATAAATCCATGCCGGTTGCATGGATTTATATTGTGTGACCAACTTGTCAAGCACTTTTCCAAGTGATGCTCAAAATCACTTGGAAAAGTGCTTGAAAAAACGCATGCGAAAACGCTGAAAAAATGCTGAAAAAACACTTCTGTCTGGCAGAAAAAATGCATGTAAATCTGCATGTAAATCTGCATGTAAATCTGCATGCGTTTTCTTCCGCCAGAGAGAGGCAAAAACGCTCTGCATCAAATCTGTTACGTGGGCACATAGCCTTAGCGTGTATGTGCTGTACTTATCATTCAGGACTGTGCAAAGACCTGCCTGTGACCAAAAGAACAACAAGGCTGTGTGCACACGCTGCAGATTTGGTGCGTTCTTCAATGGAACAGGCTGCCACGAGAGGTGGTGAATTCTCCTTCAATGGAAGTCTTCAAACAGAGGCTGGACAGACATTTGTCTGAGATGGTTTAGTGAATCCTGCATTGAGCAGGGGTTGGACACTAGGACCCTGAAGGTTCCTCCAATTCTAATGTTCTAGGATTCTATGTATAAACACCAGCTGCAATCTTCCATGGAGAAGTAACTGTGGTTTCAGGAGAACTTGCAGCAGAAGGTCTGTGCCTTCCGCTAGCTCCTCCCCCTTCCACTAGCTCCTCCCCCTTTCTTCTTTAAAGAGTATTAATAGCACTAACTGTCATCTATCTCACTAATAGGAAAGTTTGTCTTCACTGAATACAGATTTTACAGATGTTACCGCGAATTGAGACTGAAAGATCAATCCAGCAGGAAAAAGAAGACTTCTCTGATAAGATTATAAAATTACTTATTATCATGTGTAATATTAATTTACAAAACAAAAATTAAAACAACGGTTATTCTTTAACTAATAAAGCACTTAGGACACGGATTCATTAAGACTGGCCATATTCAAGCTGCTCTTGATGAGGGAGCGTGCTGGAGTCAGACAGTCCAGATTCATTAAGTGGCGCATGAATTATGCGCTTCTGACAAGTGGTGCGTGCACCTTGCCACAAATCTTGCTCCAGTCATGGACTGGAGTAAGATTTCTGGTGTAAGGGAAGCCACAGTTCGCTATGAATTAGACAAGCTGTGGTGCCACACTTCCATCCTGCCCCAACTCTGCCCATTTTGGTGAAGCTGGGCAAAACTGACGTGAAAACACCAAAAGTCACAACATTTTTGATCAACTCAACAATGCACAAAAATTGTGACTTTTCAAAGTGATTTACACCAGAATTCTGGCATAATTGCATTGATCAATCAGGACTATAGTGTCCTAAGTTTTTATACTTCATTAAAACATCCTCCTCCTCCCAAGAGGTGGTCCTAGGTACTGACACTCGCAGTGTTCAGTCACTTCTGCTGCAGGACTGCTCGTCCGGCTTCTCGGTACAGATGAGATCCTCTATATACCTTGCCCTAATGAAGCCGGCACAGGACCACGTCCACAGCTGCTCCCTGTGTGTGGGGGCCGTCCACTTCTATTACGGGGTCCTAGTACGGAGTGATCAGCTCTGGATACAGTGGGGTGGTCTGCTCTGGCAATGTCATGTATACATTGCTGGGGGGCTCCCAGTGATGTCTGAGCACATAAGCTGAATCTATGGCAGTTCTGTGATGGATCCTCGCAGTCAGTGATGGAGGAAAAGCCTCATGGAAGATTCAGCCGGACAAATCCACAACTGTGGACTGAATGGAGGCAGAGAAATCAGTGGCTGCAAACAAGACATTTCTTCTTGTAGATTCCCCGGATGATTGGGAATAGTTGCTTGAAGATGTAAGACCCCAGTCAGGTGGTCGCTGTTATTAACTCCTTTTTTCTAAAAAAAATACAAATAAAATCTGCAGTCACTTTTGATAATTTTTTGTCACAGCTTCGAGCCTTAGTCTTTCTTCTCTAATTCTATCCAGTAATGGAGATTACAATGATAGCATACACGGTGCCATCTAGAGCCCACAATACATTTATATGGAAAGGAGTTATAGAACATCAGAAAATGTCTGTTTTGTCACAGAAACAATCACATTAAATAGGATCTGTCACTTGTCATAAATCTGTGACATTTATTTGGTGTAAATGCCGCTGTTCTTCTGAATCTGGGATTGGTTTTATTCCCTTTTCCATCGGCCACTCCACTCCTCTTACTTATAGATTAATCTTCTCCCTTTAGCTAAGTGGTAGTGATACAAAACTCCTCTACATGGGAGGCTTTTTAACCCCTTAATGACCGGAGCATTTTCCATTTTTGCATTTTCATTTCTTGCTCCCCTTCTTCCCAGACCCATAGCCTTTTTATTTTTAGGTCAATATTGCCATGTGAGGGCTTATTTTTTGCGGGACAAGTTGTACTTTTAAACGCCATCACTGGTTTTACCATATCATGTACTGGAGAACGGGGAAGAAAATTCCAAGCGCGGTGAAATTGCAACAAAAAATGCAATTCCACGGTTGTTTTTTTATTACCACGTTCACTGAATGCTATAACTGACCTGCAATTATGATTCTCCAGGTCATTACGAGTTTGTAGGCACCAAACATGTATAGGTTCTTTTTTATTTAAGTGGTGAAAAAAAAATCCAAAGTTTGCTAAAAATGGCGCCATTTTCCGAGACCCGTAGAGTCTCCATTTTTCGGGATCTGGGGCCAAGTGAGGGCTTATTTTTTGTGTGTCGAGCTGATCACCCGTTATTTCATTTTATTTCAATGTTGTGACGACCAAAAAACATAATTCTGGCGTTTAGAATTTTCTCGTTACGCCGTTAACCGATCGGATTAATTCTTTTTTTTATATTGATAGAATGGGCGATTCTGAACGCAGCAATACCAAATATGTGTTTTTTCTTTATTATTATTTTATTTTGAATGGGGCGAAAGGGGGCGATTTAAACTTTTATATATTGTTTTACCTTTTTCATATTTTTAAAAACATTTTTTTCCACTTTCTGCCTCTTCAATAGTCTCCACAGGAGACCAGAAGCTGCAGATACCTGATCGGCTCGACTTCAGAAAGGCGATGAGCAGATTGCCTCTATGTAGCAGAAATGCTCATGTGCTATGAGCGCCAACCACTAGGTGGCGCTAATAGCAAGCAAGACATGACAACCACAGGGGTCTGCTGCAGACCCCAGGTTGCCATGCCCACGCATCGG
Organism: Phyllobates terribilis; assembly: GCF_046119375.1. NCBI lineage: Eukaryota > Metazoa > Chordata > Amphibia > Anura > Dendrobatidae > Phyllobates > Phyllobates terribilis. The sequence continues at coordinate 349,949,202 of NW_027362768.1, read as the reverse complement.
TAACCCGCGATCACGTGACAGGTCACCGATGGGCGGGGCTAATGCCGCTGTCGGAGATTGACAGCGGCATTTAAGTGGTTAACAGCTGCGGGTGGATCGCAATTCCACCAACGGCTGTTGCAGCCACATGTCAGCTGTAAGAATCAGCTGACATGTGCCTGGTTCAGTGCGGGCTCAGCGCCGGAGCCAGAGCGGAACCGGGAGTGATGGCCTGGGGTGTACTAATACGCCCCTGGCCAGTAAGGGGTTAAAGACCACTCCGAGTTGGCTAAAAAGACTACTTTACACAAGGCGTAAAGTGCCATATTTTAGAAACGAAGGGGCACAGGAAAGAAAAACAAAATGAAGCAGATTCATGAGAATGGAAAAAATTACACATTTATGTCAAGTGACAGCTTCTCTACAAAGGAAGTTGTTCAACAGAAAAAGTTGTCTTAATGTACTTAAAATAAAAACTGATGAAACTTCCTGTAACATGGCTGGGTGTGGACCCACTGCTCCTGGGGCCGGGCTGACCCTGGAGTGGCGTGACTAAGCAACTAACTGGTTTTCACTAGAGCCTCTGGTGGCGAGGATAGTCTTGGCCGCAGGTAGTCGCCAGGTACCACTCCTGATCTCTGCAGGACAAAGCAGGGTTAAATTCCTGCAGAGACCGGCCACGCCCCCTAAGGCCAAATGGAAAACACCATGCTGTTGCAGCTGTGCAGAGGAGAGCTGCAAGAGGCAAACCTCAGCGAGCCGACCTGATGGGAGGAGACGCCGAACGCTGACGATGGAGAGTAGGACGACGCTGAGGAGGCACGTGAGTTACTGCTGTGGCAGCACCCCCCTGACGCCCCACTGTTCTTTAGGCCAACCCGACGGAGAAACTGCTCAAAAATCGCAGGGGGGAAGAGGGGGGAGAACGATGTTGTCGGCAGGCTCCCAAGACCGTTCCTCAGGACCGAAACCCCTCCAATCAACTAGACAGGCAGGTGTGGAGAAATGCTGCACAGTGAAAATGGTTTAAAAAGTAGAAGTGTCTATTTTTATCAATTAACAAAATACAAAGTGAATGAACACAATACATCATCAAAGCATCAATTCTTCTGGATGCACTTACACAGTTTTGAAGGAACTCGACAGGGAGATTGTTCCGAACATCTTGGAGATCTAACCACAGATCCTATGTAGGCTTTCACAAAACCTTCTGTCTCTTCATGTAATCCCAGACAAACTTGATGTTGAGATCAGGGGTCTGTGGGGACATATCATCACTTCCAGGACTCCTTTTTCTTCTTTTTGCCATTTACAGTTCTTAATGACATTGGCTGTATATTTGTGGTCGTTTTGCTGCTGCAGAATAATGTTGGAGGCAATCAGACGCCTCCCTGATGGAATTGTATGATGGAGTCCTTAATGCTGAAAAATACAGGCAGATAATTAGCCATCAATCCTGACTAAATCCCTAACTCCATTTGCTAAATTGCAAGGACAATCCACTGTGCTTCACTTGGCAATCAACCTCTGCCTTAACGAGACACGCGTTCCCACAGTGCAGAGCAAATTCACACCACCTCCATACTGCGCAGCACAGCAATCAGGCAGTCTTCAAATTAATATGCCTTGAAGATCGCAGTCATACAGCTGAAGAGTTGTGGACAGCTCTCCAGGCTCAGTTTCAGCAATAGCTGTCTCCGCTGAACCTGGAGCCAGGGAAGGCCATGTACGATAACGGTGCGAACCTGTTTGCGGCTCTACGCCAAGGCGAACCCACACACGTGCTTTGGATGGCTCACGTCCTCAACCTGGTGGTACAGCGATTTCTCCGCCACTATCCCGGCCTGGATGAGCTGCTTCAGAAAGTCGGGAAGCTGTGTGCTCACCTCCGCCGTTCGCACCCCTCATGTCATCGACTTGCATTGATACAGAGGTCTTTCTCCATGACAGTTAACAGGTTGATAGTGATGTGCCAACGCGGTGGAATTCCACTCTGCACATGTTTCAGCGACTGTGGCAGCAGCAACGAGCCCTGACGCAGTATGTCATGTCGTATAGCCTGTGCCAACGCAGTACGGACGTGGGGCGTATCACGTTTACAGAGTGGGAACAGATTAAGGACCTCTGCACCCTTCTGCACAGTTTTGAAATGGCTATTATTAACCCCTTTACCCCCGAGGGTGGTTTGCACGTTAATGACCAGGCCAATGTTTACAATTCTGACCACTGTCACTTTAGGAGGTAATTACTCTGAAACGCTTCAACAGATCCCGCTGATTATGAGAGACTGTTTTTTCGTGACATATTGTACTTCATGATAGTGGTAAAATTTCTTCAATATCACTTGCGTTTATTTGTGGAAAAAAATGAAAATTTGGCGAAAATTTCACAATTTTCAAAATTTGAATTTTTATTCCGGTAAATCAGAGGGATATGTTACACAAAATAGTTAATAAATAATATTTCCCACATGTCTACTTTACATCAGCACAATTTTGGAACCCAATTTTTTTTTTATTAGTGCGCTATAAGGGTTAAAAGTTGATCAGCGATTTCTCATTTTTCCAACAAAATTTACAAAACCATTTTTTTTTAGGGGCCTTTATGACAGAAAATACCCAAAAATGACACCATTCTAAAAACTGCACCCCTCAAGGTGCTCAAAACCACATTCAAAAAGTTTATTAACCCTTCACGTGCTCCACAGGAATTTTTGGAATGGGGAAGAAAAAACTGAACATTTAACTTTTTTCACAAAAATGTTACTTTAGACCCCAATTTTTTTATTTTTGCAGGGGTAACAGGAAAAAATGGACCCCAAAATTTGTTGTGCAATTTCCCCTGAGTACGCAGATACCCCATACGTGGGGAAAAAACACTGGGCGCACAGCAGGGCTCAGAAGGGAAGGAGCGCCATTTGACTTTTTGAATGTAAAATTTGCTTGAATAATTAGTGGACGCCATGTTGCGTTTGGAGAGCCCCTGATGTGCCTAAACAGTGGAAAGTGATACCATTTTGGAAACTGGACCCCTCAGGGAACTTATCTAGATGTGTGGTGAGCATCTTGAACCCCCAGGTGCTTCACAGAAGTTTATAACATGGAGCAATGTAAATAACATTTTCACATTTTTCCCACGAAAATGTTTTTCAGCCCCCATTTTTGCATTTTCATAAGGGTAACAGGAGAAATTGCACCATCTAACTTGTTGTGCATTCTCTCCTGAGTAAGCCAATACCCCATATGTGTGGGAAAACCACTGTTTGGGCGCACGTCAGGGTTCAGAAGGGAAGGAGCACTGTGTGACTTTTTGAACGCAAAATTGCCTGGAATCAAGAGCGGACGCCATGTCGCATTTCGGGAGCCCCTGATGTGCCGAAATAGTGGAAACCCCCCACAAGTGACCCCATTTTGGAAACTAGACCCCTCAAGAATTTTATCAAGGGGTATAGTGTACATTTTGAACCCAAAGGTACGACAGAATTTGATAACATTAGGTCAACATATTAAATAAGTTGTCATTAGTCTTGAGCACAAGTGCTCGCTACTTGAGTTTGCATCGGGTACTCGGGTATGCACCAAGTATCGCGGGTGCTCGAATGACATGCTCGAGTCCCCGCCCCGCATGTTTCACGGTTGTTAGAAATCCAAAAAAAACATGCGGGGATCGCTCGTGCATGGCAGGCGACCCCAGCAACGTTTTTTTTTGGCCGCGAAGCATATGGGGCGGAGACTCGAGCATGTCACTCGAGCACCCGCGATACTCAGTGCATACCCGAGTACCCGATGCAAACTCAAGTAGCGAGCACTTGGGTCAACACTGGTCGCCATATTATCTTTTTTTTTTTCTTTACTTTTGAAAAAAAAACAACCCTAGCCCCAACCCTAATACAACCCCAACCCTAACCCTAGCACATCTGTAACCCTAGTGTTTATTTTTTTACACCATTCCTCGCGTGGTACAAGTGATTAGACTACTTTATTCTTCGGGTCGGTGCGATTACAGCAATACCAGATTCATATCGGGTTTTTATGACTGACAGCGGTCACACACTAAAAGACGCTTTTTTTTGCACAGACTAGTGTTTGCATCACCATATTTTGAGAGCTATAATTTTTCCATACTTTGGCCGACAGAGTCATGTGATTTCTTGTTTTTTGCAGGACAAGTTGAGGTTTTTTTATTGGTACCATTTCAAGGCACGTGACATTTTTTTTCTATTCTGATTTTTGGGAGGCAGAATAAACAAAAAGCAACAATTCAGGAATTGTTTTTTTGCGTTTTTTTTATGCCATTCTGCGTGTGGTAAAATTGATAATGCAGCGTTATTGTTCGGGTCAGTGCATTTTTTATATAGTTTTTTTTATGTTTTGCCGCTTTTACACAATAAAAACGATTTTCTAGAAAAAATATTTTTTTGTGTCGCTTTATTCTGAGAGCTATAACTTTTTTTTTTTTCGGACAATGTTGCTGTGTGGTGGCTTGTTTTTTTGCGGGACAAGATGACGTTTTTAGCGGTACCATTTTTATTTACATTCGTCTTTTTGATCGCGTGTTATTCCATTTTTTGTTTGACAGTATGATGATAAAGCATTGTTTTTTGCTTTGTTTTTTTTTTTTTACTGTCTTCACTAAAGGGGTTAACTAGTGGGACAGTTTTATAGGTCAGGTCGTTCCGGACGCGGCGATGCCAAATATGTGTACTTTTATTGGTTTATTTTTTTTTTCATAATAAATAAATATTATGGGTTCAATATATTTTTATTTTTTGGGGATTTTTTTTTTCTTTTTTTTTTATATTTTTACAAATTTTTTTACATTTTTTTTTTTCACTTTTCTACTTTTTTTTTTTTTTTTACTTTTACACATTGTCCCACTATGGGACTTTCACTTTTTGCTGCCTGATCGGCTGCATGGCATAGAGAGCAGCAACTCTCTTTGTCATGCAGCCTGTCAGCGCTGCACACCGGGGAGACATTACTTTGGTCGCACACTGCGCATGACCAAAGGAACGTCCTGCCTCCTGGTGACCCGGATGTTGTCATGATGACATCGGATCGTCATGGCAACATCCGGAAGCCGCCGCAGACATCGCTGGACGCCGGCAGGAGAGTCGAGTATACCGATCACCTCCCCCCTTGCCACCGCAATGCTGTGATCGACTTCGATCGCAGCATTGCGGGGGATAATGTGCTGGGAGCGGTGCGGGACCGCTCCCAGCACATAGCACCGGGTGTCAGCTGTGACAATCAGCTGACACTCGGCGGCGATCGCCCCGCTTGTGTGCGGGCGCGATCGCAGCGCGCGTAATAATACGTAGCTGGTCCATAAGTCCCAGGGCACAGCTACGTACTATTACTGACAAGGTCAGAAAGGGGTTAAAATAGTTAGCGCTGACGATGCCATCATCAGCATCACTATTCCGGTCATACACATGCTGGAGCAGAATTTGAATAGTGTGCAGCACGAGGTGGTTGTCCCAGAAGAAGAGGAGGATGCGGAAGGGATAAGAATGTCTCAAAGTTCCAGACTATCGTCACACAGGCGGATGCCAAGTGACGGTGGATTCCGGCAATCGAGGGGTTTGGTGACACCAGACATACTGTTAGTGAAGGTGCAAGAGCCGAGGAACAAATGGAGGAGGAGGAGGAAGAGGTGATGGGCGAGTAGCTGTCAGAGGATGAAGAGGATAATCATCCCCTCTCTGTTGAACGTGGCTTGCAGGAGGGGACGGAGGAAAAAAGCATCAGTGTTACGCAGCCAGCAACAGAGCCTGGCTTTGGACCACCTGGAAGAGCCTGACATACAAGTGCCTTCTTGATGCACTATATGCAACATGATTCTCGTATAGTTAGGATTTGAAATAATGCTGACTACTGGGTTGCCACTCTTGTTAGATCCACGTTATAAGACTAAATTTTGCCAGATGCTTCCCGCCCTGGAAAGGGACCTGCTAATGTTGGAGTTTCGAAACAAGCTTTTAAGCAACCTTAATAGAGCTTTTCCCCAAGATAGGAGTGAGGCACACAGTGTGCGTCGCAGCTGTAGTCTTTCAACCTCCAGCACGTCAGTTTGTCAACGCCAAAACATTAGCAGCAGCAGCGTAAGTGGCAGAGGCAATTTCTGAGTCCTTTCACACATTTTTAGACCAGCTCATGCACCAGCACAACAGAGTACAAGTTTGACACATGGTAAACGACTGGAGAGGATGGTGGAGGAGTATCTAGAGCTCAATATGAATACCATCAGGGAGGATTTTAACCCTTTTACATTTTGGTCTTCAAAAATGGATCAATGGCCTGAGCTCGCCTGTCACGCCTTGGAGGTTTTATCATGCCCGACAGCCAGCATTCCCTCAGAACGTGTCTTCAGCGCTGCTGGTCGTGTCCCGACGGATAAGCGCAGCCGGCTGTCCCATGAAAGTGTTGACCGCCTAACTTTCATCAAGATGAACAAGTCATGGATCTCCAAGGACTTTTGCACCATAACTGCAGACTGTACAGAGTAGGCGATGTTGTAGTTTTTAGTTTGCTGCATTGATCTTGCGGAATTGCGTCTGTGATGTGGGTTGTGTGCCTGCTCTTGCTGCTGCTGCAGGTTTTAGGCCCTAATTTTTGGAAATGTGGGGAATCCTGATTAGATCTCCATCTACTGGGTTGGCTGTAGGGGAAGAGGTGTCCTTTCTAATTCTACAATTTCTACTGTAGTGAAATTGATGCCACTTCGGTGGTTTTAGGCCCTAATTTAGGGAAATGTGAACATTCCTGATTGGATCTCGATGTGCTGGGTTGGCTGTATTCGAAGAGGTTTTGGTCTCCTTTACAATAGTTATACTCTAGTGAAATAAATTTTTTGGTGCCGATATTTTTCTCCACAAAAGGGGTGCACAGACCTGATAAACTCAAAATTGGTATATAAAGCAGGCTACATCTCCGCTTAAAATTGTTTGGGACAGATATTGTTCTCCATACAGGGGGGGAGGGGGGAGTTGAGTAAGAGTAGTTCCGTGACCCTCGACTGTACTGTGCGGTCGGGGCAAGAAGAAGAGGAGGGTGACTCTGAAGGTGAGGAATGGGATAGCACATGGGATGATGAGGTTGTTCATCCAACTTGGTGTGAACCCAGAGGTACGCAGCTGAGTAGCTCATCTGAGGAGGTGGAGGAGGAAGACGAGAAGGTTACGTTGTGTCCTATGGCGCAGACACAAAGTAATGCAAACACGAGGAGCACTGCATCCTTCGCAACAACCGTGGCAGTGACTGGAAGCGGCCGCTGGTCTGCAGCTCGCAGGGGCGGCAAAGGTTGCCTAGTCTGGGCTTTTTTTTTTGAGACCGCAAAGGATGAGCCAGATCGCATTATCTGCAAAGTTTGCGATAAAAAACTCAGTAGAGGGAAAAAGTGCTAATGATTTGACTACTACATGCATGAACCTTCACATGCGCACACAACATGTGTTACGCTGGTAATCTTACCGCGCTAAAATGCGGACCTCAACCACCATCAGCTGCCCCATCAACCGCATCAGCTGCTTCTTCCTCCTCCTCTGTTACCGTGCCAAGTATTGTCACGCAGGTCTCCCACCACAGAACTTCTAGTTCTGTACCCGCTCCAGTCAGGGTGAAAGAGAGCCTGTCAGCTGTATCAGAAGCAGACATGCCTGCTGTGTTTGTTTCACTGAGCACACCACGTTTCTCAATCCACCGTTACATCTGTGCTTGCACCTCACTCACGGTCCAGCAGTTTGTCCGTTTCACCATACTCCGACCTCTATCAGCACCACAGCCAGCCCTCAGTCCCGCATTTGTGGTCACGTAAAAGATTGTTTCCTCCCACACATAAGAAAAAGACAAGGGGGATTGGGACAAATCCAGGGCACCAAATACAATTAATAAATAGATATAAAGACACTAATGTACAAAAATATGCAAAATTTTATTAGTCTCAAAGCACACTACATAGGACATTATTAAAAAACATGATAAAAAACATACACAGGACAAAGAAGGAAAAAAATCCACCCAGACAAAAGAAAAATAATCAATAGATATGTCAAAGATGTATTACACAACTGTGCAAGATAAATGTACTTCAATAACAATGGTACATAATTCCAAATATGCTTATGGCTTCATAAGCATTTGGCGTAACGCGTAGGTTATTTATACTCTTTCCTTTTCTCTGTGCATCTTTATTTTCTGGTACTCTCCTTATTCCTATATTGCTTTATACTTCATTTATTTGTGGGCTCGATAGTGGAGCATAGATATTTTCCACTATGCTCTCTTACCAATTGATTTATCTATAACATGCCATATATATTTTAGCGATATTTGGAATTATGTACCATTGTTATTGAAGTACATTTATCTTGCACAGTTGTGTAATACATCTTTGACATATCTATTGATTATTTTTCTTTTGTCTGGGTGGATTTTTTTCCTTCTTTGTCCTGTGTATGTTTTTTATCATGTTTTTTAATAATGTCCTATGTAGTGTGCTTTGAGACTAATAAAATTTTGCATATTTTTGTACATTAGTGTCTTTATATCTACGGTATTTATTAATTGTATTTGGTGCCCTGGATTTGTCCCAATCCCCCTTGTCTTTTTCTTATGCTTGTTTGCATTCATGGGGACATTGGCACAAATACATAATTTATATTTAGTGTGGTGCTAGGTCTGCCCCTTACTTCTTACAAATTTCCTCCCACACATGACAAAGCTAAGAGGTCGAACTCCACCATCTCCAAACTGTTGGCCACGCAAATGGTGGTGTCAGTCCCTAATTTTTTGAACTGTGAACACTGCTGTATGGCTGCTTTTTCACTGAGGAGGTAACCGGAGAACCTGAAGGAAACCCCCACAAACACGGGGAGAACATACAAACTACTTGCAGATGTTGTCCTCTATCATCATGGAGTTAGCTCGTTGTGTAGGAGACCGACCACCACTGCTGTCTACCTTGTGAACATTGTGTTGAAGCTTGCAAGGTGTTATGGGTTTACCGTCACAGAGAGGAGCCAGAAGTGTTTGATTCCTCCCACTCCTGCAGTCATTAGAAGCCTTTCACCTTCATATTAATTGGTGCAGGGATTTATCTGCTCAGTTGTGAGCTCTTGGAAGCTTACCGTGATTTAGGCTCTCAGCAGATTTGTTCCATGCATCTCCCCTACTGTGATAACGCTGTACCCCAACACATCAGACTGTCGCCTACCATGGAAACCTTGAAAAAGAAGCTGAAGATCCACTTCTTCTGACAAGCGTACAATATGTGGTAACCCTCACTCCAGCGTACTTTTGCACAACCAGCTGTACCCTGACCTACTGTATCCTCAACCATCCCTTGCAGATTGTTTGTGCACCCTCGCAGGCAGGGTCCGCTCTCCTCTTGTACCAGTCGGTGACCCCTTTTCACATGCAAAGCACCACGGAATAAATGTCGCTGCAATAGTAATAATAAATATAGTATTTGTACTCTGGCATCAATTGACCCACTTTCCTGGTGTCTACACCCTTAATTTGATGTGTTTTGACAGCTTTTGGGCCAGAGTGAAGGTGTTGCATATGCTTTTTTTTTGTCGTCCCCCCCCCATTGAACAGTATGGTGTTCGGAAATGTTCGGCGAATGTCTAAATATTCTATGAACATTTCCGAACCGAACATTGAAATGTACAACTAGGAGGGACCGATGTGCAAAGAAAATATCACGTATACCAAGTGCACTGCCATGAGATTGTACATTATGAAGGCCTGGGATCAAACAATTTTAATAATAAAAAAATAAAAATAAACTGCTCCCACTGGGGGCCCGGAAACAGAGAATGGGCCGGGGGTGAGACCGAGGAACAGTAAGAAGGAAAAAAATGACGAACACTCCACCATACCACAAACTCTGCCACCAGATATGAGGATCGACGCTCTCACCCTTCCACCAGCCCCAAAAGAGTGCAGGCAGTTAGGAGTGACCCAGGCACGCCTCAAGGTCAAGAACCAAAAGGCAGGTTACAGGGTCCTCTGCGACAGGCTTCTCCATACTGTCATGTAGGAATCTAACCAACTTGGCCAGTAAGCCCAAATCTCTGGACAGTGTCACAGAAGGTGGAGGAACGTCCCCCGGCCCTTGCGGCACATGAGGCATACATCCAGGAACTGGGGCTGGACCCTACTCATCCTGGCTGTGGTGTAATATGTGCAATGTAGGATACAGAGTTGAGCCGCTCTCTCGGAATAGCTAGGAATTAGTTTGTCTAAGCTGTAGGAAATGGAAGGGTAAAGAAGATTTCACTTCAGAACATGAAATGGGTCACCAGCCACATAGACCTGACCCAGGTAAACCGAGCCTGCCCTTTCCCATAAAGGCCCTCACTCCAAATCTAATAATTCAATAAGAGTGCTGCTATGCCAGAGAGGGGTATGATTGAGAGAAAAAGGAGCACAGAAAAGTTTCCATACCATGGTCTAGATTGATATAGCCTGCATGAAAATCAGTTATGTATTGAAGGGGCCCTCTAGAACAGGGATGTCAAACTCAAACACACAGAGGGCCAAAATGAAAACCTTGGACAAAGTCATGAGCCAATCAGTATACAGTATAATGTGCCCCACATAGTCCTCCATACAGGGTAATGGACCCCACATATGGGTGGCGGTTCTGGTGCCGCAAGCCAAATATAAATCACCCTGCGGGCCAGAGCTTTCCATGTATGCTCTTGGATGAGCAAAAAAGTATGTGCAAAGGGTGTTTAATCTCTGGGTCATAGGGTCAAACAATGGCCACAAGGGCTCTCAGGAAGTCATCCCTGTTCCACCTACATATACAGGAAAGCTGAACAAACCAATAATGCGCAAAAGGATAATAATACGCCCAATAATACAGTCTAGGGTCCGATAAAGCCACCCCCTCACCCGAGCATATTACAGGACCGGGCGATGGATCCCAGTTCTGTGACCCTGCAAAATGAATGAGGAAAAGATGGAGTTACGCTTATTGAAGGTATTGAAGTTCACATATATTGGGGATATAACCTGATGTGAGCCGCGACCGACAGGAGTAACTTCTCTTATCTCCTTATCTTAGCTTTTATAATCAACAAAAGAGCGAAGCTGTGTAGCGAATTCACCTAAATATGTAGATACTTGGACTCCTAGATAAGAGAACTTTGAAACCCATATCAAAGATAGGAGGGAGGCTTGTCTGGAGGGGACTTTCAGGTCTACAGGGAAGACAAAAGACTTATCCCAGTTGATTTTTAGACCTGAGAAGAGGCCGCACTCATCAATCACATTCAGCGCTGCTGGTACTGACACGTTAGCACCTTGCAGGTACAGGAAAGTGCTGTCTGCGTAGAGACTAAGTTTGCTGTGTGTTGGGGCCTGGATAAACCCCTGAATCTCTGGGGTGGAGCGGATAAGGGCGGCCAGTGGCTCCACTACAGTCACAGCATTGGGGACAGCGGACATCCCTGCTGCGCGCCCTGGATCAGGGGGAAGCATATACGCACCACAGTGTCCGCGTATAGGAGCTTCTCCCATTTAGTAATCACTGGCCGAAAGCCCATCCAACGCTTGGTCGCCCAAAGAACAGACCATTCAATAGAGCTGAAGGCTTTATTGGCATCAAGTGAGACCATAACGTGTCCTCCTTAGAGAAAAATAAATAAAAACGCTGGAGGTTGAGGGTTGTCGACTTTCCTGGCACAATGTCAGTTTGGTCACAATGAATAATTTGCCGAATATATGAACGCAGAGGAATTTCCAATACTTTATCTAGAATTTTTACATCAAACTGAAGTAATAAACAGGCCTTTATGAGGAATAAAGATTGGTAAAAATTATCAAACTCCGACAGAACATGTTTAGGGTCCCCTCTAGTTCTCCTCTCCTCGCCCCTAAGTGCCCTGATTACCATGGGGTCACAGTAACGATTTGCCATATAGGTAAGTAGTTTACCACATTTGTCCCCATTTAGTATTCCTGTCATACATAAAAGGACCATGTTGCTCATCATCTCTAAGCAGAGGGAGTGTAACAAGTAAGGCTGCCGGCCACTGGGAATTATGCTCCACAGGTACTGGAGCTCCTGTGTGATACCTCAGTCATCTCCACATCCCTCACAGCAGGAGCCAGGATATCATGAGCAAATGCTTCAAAAGTATCCCATACCTGTTGTATTATACGGTCCTCATTGTTATTTTAAAATAAATAGGAGAAGGAGAGAGACACAAGATGGATTTATATGTCACAGTGGCCTTGGAAATGGACCCTCCCAAGAGGGGAACAGGGAGAGGAGTAAGATCTGGGATGGAGTGACAGAGGTAATAATAGAAAATGACTGCAGCCAAGGCAGAGTCCGGCACCAGGGCAAGATCTATGTGGGAGAGGCAAGAAAACAAAAACCTGACCAGAACCTCTGTAGCATCGGCGTCTCTGCCCCCTGATAGGCAGAGACGCCGTCCCCCTTACCGCCGCGCTCACGGCCCGGCACCTTTCGGCTCTCCTGCTGCTGCTGCCGGCGCGTGCAGCTTCCCGGGCACTGTGCTTAGGGCGCGCGCTCCCTCCCTCTTAAAAGGGGCCGCACGCGCCGTCCTAAGGAGTTCCCGGCCAATGGCCGGAGGTCTTATCATATAAAAGGAACCTCCTCCAAAATGGAGGTGCCTGTGCAAGGTTGTAGCTCGGTGTTCTAAACTCTGCTTCAGCCCTCAGGTCCCGCTGCTAGCCTGACTACCTGTCCAGTCCGCCAGCCTGACTACCAGTCCAGTCCGCCAGCCTGACTACCAGTCCAGTCCGCCAGCCTGACTACCAGTCCACTCCGCCAGGCAAGTACACTCTCCAGCCCGACGGTCTGCCTACGGTCCAAACCCGCCAGTCTGTCTATGGGCCAGGCTTGCCTGCCTACCCGGAGAACGTACCAGTTACCTGCCGTGCCTACCAGCCAGCCTACCCAGAAGCTCCTGCCAGTTACCTGTGGTGTCCGCCAGTCCGTCTACCCGGATCACCCGTCAGTCTGCCTGCCGTGCTCATCTGCTGTACCGGTCAGTCCCTGCCTTCTGACCCATGGGAGTCACCTGCTCTCATACAAGGACTGGCCCAGAGTAGCAATTGGTCCCTCTGCTCGGTCCTTCCCTGGTTCACGGAGTCGAGTGAGCCGCCGTGCGACCTTGGTCAGTCCGAGTTGATACCTAGTTACGCCCCTCTGGTCCCTCCTTGCACCGCAGCACAGAGGTTCCACCACCCGGATCCCTAACAGCCTCCATATAGTGTGAACAGGTGCACGCTGCAATGACTGCATAACATAAAATAAGAAAGAACAGCAGCACTCTGTAAGGGCCAAGAGGTGGTGGTCAGGTTTTTTGTTTTCTTGCAGTTTACCATGGAGGTTTTGACTGCCTCCTTTTCTGACTCTGCACTCCACCCATCAACCCAAGAGTGCTTTTAATTAGTGTTGCTTTCTAACTGCCCACTTAAAATTGTAGGCTTATAGCCCAAGAGAGGCATGTTTAGGAAAATAGTTACCCATCATGCGGAGGTCACCTTGCCGTGGTTGATGGGCACACATGAATTGGCCAATTTATGAGCTAAGAACCTTGATTTTTTCTAAGTACATTTTATTTAGCAATAGTGCAGTTTAGATCTTATTTTCTTAGTGTTTGCATATGTCTTGGTCCTTACAGAGTGCTGCTGTGCTTTCTTATTCTATGTGGGAGAGGCAGTCATGAGTGAAAGGATAACAGGAGTGTGTCCTAGACGATGAGATGGAAGAGCACCAGACCCAGTCCCCATACACTGCAATATTACAGAGGAGTCCACATCAGTGTCAGGGCTCAACAGCCGGGACCGCTCCCTATTTATACCACGAGTACAGTTAAAATACTGGAGCCAGATTACTAGTGGGGAACTATATAGTAGCATGAAAGCAACAGCTTTGTGCATGACGACTGGTATAAATGGAGGGGGTATATAAATATCCAGATGGGTAATAGGACACACAAGTTCCGTACAGTACAAGAATACACACATACCCTCTTTATATAAATTTCAATGTTGTAAAGGGTACAATTTAGGGTGCGCATGACTAGGATAGAAACTCCCCGGCATATGTACAAAAGACTGAATAGTAAGCCCACCTGAAGACAGATAACGTGAAAACGCCTCCAGTGGGATTTCAAAGAAGTCCGACTGGTTGTCAGCAATGACCTTCAGGCGAGACAGAGAGAACATGGAGTATATAAGGTTGAGTTCCTTCAGGAATTTGACAGAACTGAGCGAGTATTCTCAAACTACATATGGTCTTTTCAAGACAAGTAAAGAAGAAAGTCTCTGTCCCTACAGTTGAAGAATTTTGCAATGAAGGTGTAAGGTGCAGACCCAAGGGGCAAGGGATGGAGGGATGTGATAGGCCCTCTGCAATGTACATAGCCGAGAAACTATCCCGGCCATAGGTGGAGATCAGTACATTCCCTAAAAAGAGCTGTGGATACTTGGGAATATGTCTGAAATACCCCCACAAAACAAGGTCCAGGAGTATGCGCCAAAGGGGCCATAGACTGCAATGATGCAAACTGAGCGAACGTCCAGTATACGCCTCCCGGAGACAGACACCCAGACCCAGTCTACTATGTCCAGTCAGTGAATACGCCTGGACCCTGTTTTTTGGGGAACTTCGGAAGTATGCCCCGATGGGGACACAGAATGCAAGGTGAAAGCACCCTAACAAGTTGCAGCTTATCTGCTGTTCTGTTGTGAGATGAAGCCCATTTTGGTGGAGTCCGTATAAAATGGATCAACTCAGACTCCTAAAATATATAATAAATTGGGTACAGTAGTTTGTGGGGAATATTTTTTTCACAAGAATTTGGTAAAGTTATGAAATGTCCTATAAATGTCTGTCCTATTCCTGATCTAAGGGTCTAGACTTTTAGCTGAGATGAATCTGTGCTACAGTAAATTTATCACTTACACATGAGCCGTGTATGAGGGAGCCGGAGGCCTGGAAATGGAGGAGTCGGAGGTTTGGCTTACTGACTCCACAGCCCGGGTTAGCAATAGCCGGATGCAGGTGAAGCCGAGCAAAGGACGGACGCTACATCTCCCCTTCTAATGAGCCGTGTAGTAGGTGGTCTCTGTCACAGAATAAGGTAAGGGTCCGGTGTGCTACCGGGGGTGTACAACTCCAAGAGGGGCAGGAAGAGAAGGATAGAATCCAACGAAAAAGGAGATCGCACAGTTTCCCAAGGAGACCGGATCACTAATGATCTACTCCAGACACACAAACAAGAGGATCTGATGGGGGAGGGGCGACAGACAAATTCATAGAGAACTGGATTCATGTAGCCAAAGTAGAATTAGCAAATGAGCTATAATGAGCCTGAAAAGGACGGACCCCACAAAGCCAGAGTTAATGCTGCAGATTTCACCTGCATCAGACAATGAGAGCGGGGGGCTTTGCACAGCTTAAGATACTGAGAGAGTTCAGTATATAAATTGTAAGCTTGCGAGCAGGGCCCTCACTCCTCCTGTAACGGATAAAATGTGTTACATTGTATTGTTTTTATTGTCTGTACAGGTCCTTACTTAATTGGAAAGTGCTGCAGAATATGTTGGTGCTATGATACAATAATCATTTTTATTTATATGTGCAGAGATGTTTCAGTTTTCACATTCACCACATGAGGGCAGCAGAGTACTATGCTCAGAATAAGGTCAGACATAACAGTACCTGCATATTACATGTGCTGACTAATGAGAGATACTGCCACTTGCACTGGTATGGCTGACATCAGACTGTAAGTGCGCCCGATAATGTCTGTGAGGGCGTATCTGTGCCCTGCTCCTCAGTCTCCTCTCGCTCTCCCTCTGAGCGCTGGTAAATAGGTGATGGTATCAGGGGGAACAATGTCTACCTACAACTGCACCCTTGGTCTGGGCCAACTACGCCATCTTGTGGTAAGGGACAGTACCAATTAGTGAAGCGCTGCTAAGGGGCCATGTGTTTCTGAGTCGGGTCTCACAGTCTGGGGCCCATTCGTAACAGGACAATGGCAGACAAGGTCCTCTGGTCTCCCACCTCAGCTCAAGTGAGGCCGCAACTCTGAGCATCGCGTAGGCCATGCTAATGGAGCACAGCCAAACTCATCTGAAAATGGGCCCATAAGCTTCTTGTAACCAAGAGGAGTCACACTGATGGCCCTCCATGCTGGGATGAGCCCTCTGTGTAGCTCGGAGCCCCCTTGGACACATACGCACCCAATGGCTGCCGGACATGCCCCCCCTACACAACACTTATTTTTTAAAGCATTCTGACTTTGCAGCGTTTTCCCACAACACTATATCAGCGCTGGTCCCAGGTGTTGGCAGCTCCATTCCCACATAGGTGTCACTGGCAGAAGGAGATCCTGGACCAATGCAAATATGACAACTTTTCCATACCTTTTTTTTTAACTAGAGCATAATAGTAAGTTTCATCCATTTTTACTTTTAAACATAATAAAGCAACTTTTTCTTCTCAAGTTGGACAAATAATGTTTCCTATAATGTCTCCAATTCCATTGCCAGCAGTTCTGCGCTCTCCAGCGCTTCTTTGCGCCTCCCCAGACGTAGTAAGCCGCGCGCCTGACTTTCCTGGACGTCGCTCCTCATTGCGGTGTTTGCCAGCGGTATAAGTGCAGAGCAGTCGCTGGACACATTAAACGCCTTCTGAAAGGGAAGAAAGAGAACGGCCATTATCCTTCCTAAAAGAAAGGGATGGTGGCAGAATTCTTTTCAGATGTTTTAGCAAAGTCTTTTGGTTTATGGGCAAAGTCTTTCCTACAAAACTGCAGAACTGATTTCTTGCAATTCTGCGAGTCTGATCATTCTATAAGAAAATCAACTAAGTGACAAATATATTGTTTTATTATAGTTCTGTGAGTACAAATCATTCCATAACCTTGGGTTCACCCTGGTATTACACACAAAGCAAATGGTTGGCTTGCTGTAAGGCAGGGGTCTCAAACACGCGGCCCGCAGGCACCATAGACCCCGATGGCGGCCCGGTCCAGAAGCTGCCGGCAGCTGCGCTTCAGTTCAGTGTACTGCTCTGCACAGCAATACCAGTGGCAGCCGCCGGCCTATCAGAGGCCAGCAGCTGACATCTGCGTCCCAGCGCAGCAGTGTATGACGTCACTGACACGCGCAGATGTCAGCTGCTGGCCTCTGATAGGCCGGCGGCTGCCACTGGTATTGCTGTACAGAGAGCCGGTCTCTGCGCGGCAGTACACTGAACTGAAGCGCAGCTGCCGGCAGCTCCTGGATCGGGGTCTATGGTGCCTGCGGGCCACAGGTGCAGAAAAGACGCCGAGGGAACGGAGGACAGGTGAGAAGAATCTTTTTTTTCTCTTGTATGTGTAGAACGGCATAAGGGACAGTCATCCAAGATGGGGACCAGGCTGAGGACAGTCCTCCAAGGTGGGGACCAGGCTGGGGACAGTCCTAAAACGGTGGGGACCAGGCTGGGGACAGTCCTCCAAGATGGGGACCAGGCTGGGGACAGTCCTCCAAGGTGGGTACCAGGCTGGGGACAGTCCTAAAAAGGTGGGTACCACACTGGGGACAGTCCTAAAAAGATGGGTACCAGGCTGGGGACAGTCCTAAAAAGGTGGGGACCAGGCTGGGGACAGTCCTAAAAAGATGGGTACCAGGCTGGGGACAGTCCTAAAAAGATGGGTACCAGGCTGGGGACAGTCCTAAAAAGGTGGGTACCACGCTGGGGACAGTCCTAAAAAGATGGGTACCAGGCTGGGGACAGTCCTAAAAAGGTGGGGACCAGGCTGGGGACAGTCCTAAAAAGGTGGGGACCAGGCTGGGGACAGTCCTAAAAAGGTGGGGACCAGGCTGGGGACAGTCCTAAAAAGGTGGGGACCAGGCTGGGGACAGTCCTAACAGATGGGGACCAGGCTGGGGACAGTCCTAACAGATGGGGACCAGGCTGGGGACAGTCCTAACAGATGGGGACCAGGCTGGGGACAGTCCTAACAGATGTGGACCAGGCCGGGGACAGTCCTAAAACATGAGGACCAGGCCGCGGACAGTCCTAAAACATGAGGACCAGGCTGGGGACAGTCCTAAAACATGAGGACCAGGCTGGGGACAGTCCTAAAACATGGGGACCAGGCTGGGGACAGTCCTAAAACATGGGGACCAGGCTGGGGACAGTCCTAAAACATGGAGACCAGGCTGGGGACAGTCCTAAAACATGGAGACCAGGCTGGGGACAGTCCTAAAACATGGAGACCAGGCTGGGGACAGTCCTAAAACATGGGGACCAGGCTGGGGACAGTCCTAAAACATGGGGACCAGGCTGGGGACAGTCCTAAAACATGGGGACCAGGCTGGGGACAGTCCTAAAACATGGGGACCAGGCTGGGGACAGAACTACAAGAGGGGGACCAGGATGGGGACATTCCTAGAAGATGGGGACATTACAACAAGATGGGGACCAGGATGGGGCATTGCTACAAGATGAGGACATATCTACAATATGGGGACCGGTATGTGACATTACGACAATATGGGGCCCAGTATGGAATATTACAACACGATGGGGACAAAGATGGGGGACATTACAAGACGCAGACCAGGTTGGGGCACGTTACTACTAGATTTTGGCAGAAAAACTTCAAAATAAAGCATGAAAAAATATTTTGCCACTAAAAATGCTGCTCTATATACAGTACAGACCAAAAGTTTGGACACACCTTCTCATTTAAAGATTTTTCTGTATTTTCATAACAATGAAAATTGTACATTCACACTGAAGGCATCAAAACTATGAATTAACACATCTGGAATTATATACTTAACAAAAAAGTGTGAAACAACTGAAAATATGTCTTATATTCTAGGTTCTTCAAAGTAACCACTTTTTGCTTTGATGACTGCTTTGCACACTCTTGGCATTCTCTTGATGAGCTTCAAGAGGTAGTCACTGGAAATGGTCTTCCAACAATCTTGAAGGAGTTCCCAGAGATGCTTAGCACTTGTTGGCCCTTTTGCCTTCACTCTGTGGTCCAGCTCACCCCAAACCATCTCGATTGGGTTCATGTCTGGTGACTGTGGAGGCCAGGTCATCTGGCGTAGCATCCCATCACTCTCCTTCTTGGTCAAATAGCCCTTACACAGCCTGGAGGTGTGTTTGGGGTCATTGTCCTGTTGAAAAATAAATGATGGTCCAACTAAACGCAAACCGGATGGAATAGCATGCTGCTGCAAGATGCTGTGGTAGCCATGCTGGTTCAGTATGCCTTCAATTTTGAATAAATCCCCAGCAGTGTCACCAGCAAAGCACCCCCACACCATCACACCTCCTCCTCCTCCATGCTTCACGGTGGGAACCAGGCATGTAGAGTCCATCCGTTCACCTTTTCGGTGTCGCACAAAGACAGTGGTTGGAACCAAAGATCTCAAATTTGGACTCATCAGACCAAAGCACAGATTTCCACTGGTCTAATGTCCATTCCTTGTGTTCTTTAGCCCAAACAAGTCTCTTCTGCTTGTTGCCTGTCCTTAGCAGTGGTTTCCTAGTAGCTATTTTACCATGAAGGCCTGCTGCACAAAGTCTCCTCTTAACAGTTGTTGTAGAGATGTGTCTGCTGCTAGAACTCTGTGTGGCATTGACCTGGTCTCTAATCTGAGCTGCTGTTAACATGGGATTTCTGAGGCTGGTGACTCGGATAAACTTATCCTCAGAAGCAGAGGTGACTCTTGGTCTTCCTTTCCTGGGGCGGTCCTCATGTCAGCCAGTTTCTTTGTAGCCCTTGATGGTTTTTGCAACTGCACTTGGGGACAGCTTCAAAGATTGCCCAATTTTTCGCACTGACTGACCTTCATTTCTTAAAGTAATGATGGCCACTCGTTTTTCTTTACTTAGAATTTGTATTATGGCAAGAAAAAAGCAGCTAACAGTCTATTCAGTAGGACTATCAGCTGTGTATCCACCTGACTTCTGCACAACACAACTGACGGTCCCAACCCCATTTATAAGGCAAGAAATCCCACTTATTAAACCTGAAAGGGCACACCTGTGAAGTGAAAACCATTTCCGGTGACTATCTCTTGAAGCTCATCAAGAGAATGCCAAGAGTGTGCAAAGCAGTCATCAAAGCAAAAGGTGGCTACTTTGAAGAACCAAGAATATAAGACATATTTTCAGTTGTTTCACACTTTTTTGTTAAGTATATAACTCCACATGTGTTAATTCATAGTTTTGATGACTTCAGTGTGAATGTACAATTTTCATAGTCATGAAAATACAGAAAAATCTTTAAATGAAAAGGTGTGTCCAAACTTTTGGTCTGTACTGTATAAACTAAAGTAAGCAAAAAAAGTGCATGTTTTATTATCGCCACATCCACAACGACCCAAGCTATAAAAAATAAAACAGCAAAAATGTTTAGAATGTGTATAGAAAAAAAATGGTATCACTAAAAATGTCACTTTGTCCTGCAAAGAATGACCCCCCCAAATAAATTTTTTTTCCGTGTGCGGCCCATATACCAACCCGAGTTTGAGACCCCTGCTGTAAGGGGTTGTCGGGTCACTGTGTAACTGCAGACTTATAAATCCTCCAGCGCAGAGACTGGGCACTGTGCGGAGTCGCTGGTTTCTGACCCGGGGACGGCGGTGATATATGCATTATACATACTCCCGGGCAGAACCCGACTAGTGGGCGCAGCCCCGCTCCAGAGTGGCCTTGTACACACCAGTTTTCTGATTTGGAAGTGACAGTCAGTTTTTTGCTATTTGTATATGGTCTCTCTGACCGAGCGCTCCACCCTCCAGCCTGTGGTGGATTTAATTGCAGCAGGATCCTAGCTACCCATAAATTCAGGCTTTAGCCTAGCAGAGGATTCACATTAGATCAGTTCCCAGCAAACCGGAAAGTGCCTTGTCGTTGGCTGCTGGGTTTGCATGAATTGGCCAAATTATGTGCTAAACATCTCCATTTTTTCTTATTATCTAAAGCAGTAATGACATTCAAATTCCATGTATTTCATGCTTCCATGCTTTAGCACTACAGAGTGCTACTTTGTCTTTATATCATGTGGCTTCTGCTACAGAAACAGCACGGCCATGCCAGCCACACATCTCCTGGATGCTCACTATGGTTATAGTGATATACTGTGCTGCTGCTCCCAGGGCTGCCATTGCTGGCCCTACACTGGAGTCTCTGGGCAATGGGGAGCCAGTGAAGGGATTGTCAGAGAGGAGAGGCGGGGGACACGTGGATTAGTCGGGCAGCAGAGTTTAGGATAGATTGGAGGTGTGCAAGTGGTAGAAGGGAGGCCACAGAGCAAGAGGTTGCAGTAGTCAAGGCAGGAGATGATGAGGGCGTGCACTAGTGTTTTTGCAGATTCGTGGTTGAGGAATGTGCGGATCCGGGAGATATTTTTTGAGTTGGAGTCGGAAGGAAGTGGAAAGGGCTTGGACATGTGGTTTAAAGGAGAGGTTAGAGTCCATGGTTACCCTGAGGCAGCGGGCTTGCGGGACTAGGGAGATTGGGCAGCCATTGACTTTGATGGATAGGTCAGTTGGGGGGGGTTGAGTGAGACGGTGGAAAAATGATGAATTCAGTTTTGTCTATGTTAAGTTTTAGAAACCTGTCAGAGAAGAAGGATAAAATAGCGGACAGACATTGTGGGATTTTGGTTAGTAGGGAAGAGAAATCGGATCCAGAGAGGTAGATCTGTGTGTCATCAGCATAGAGGTGATACTGAAAGCCATGAGACCCTATGAGCTGTCCCAGGCCGAAGGTGTAGATGGAGAAGAGCAGGGGTCCTAGGACTGAACCTTGGGGGACACTGACAGATAGGGGGCGAGATGAGGAGGTGGTGTGTGAGTGGCAGACACTGAATGTCCGGTCAGTTAGGTATGAAGACATCCAAGATAGGGCCAAGTCCGTGATGCCAAGAGATGGAGTCTGTAGTAAGAGGGAATGGTCGACTGTGTCAAAGGCAGATGACAGGTCCAGGAGGAGGAGGACAGAGTAGTGTTGCTTGGATTTGGCAGTTAGTAGGTCGTTGGTGACTTTAGTCAGGGAAGTTTCAGTGGAGTGGTGCGGTCGGAAGCCAGATTGGAGGCGGTCAAAGAGGAGAGGTGGGAGGACAGTTCAGAATGGACGTGTTGTTCCAGTAGTTTTGAGCCATAGGGGAGAAGTGATATGCGGTGATAGCTAGACAGAGAGGATGGGTCAAGGGATGGCTTTTTGAGGATGGGTGTGATCGAGGCATGTTTGAAGCATGAGGGGAAGACACCAGTTGTTAGTGACAGGTTGAAAAGGTGGGTTAGGGTTGGGATGAGAATAGTGTTAAGGTTAGGGATGAGGTGGGACGGGACTGGGTCAAGTTTGCAGGTGGTGAGGTGTGATTTGGAGAGTAAAGAGGAGAGTTGATTGTCTGTAATGGTGGAGAAGCTGGTTTTGGAGGAGGATGGTTGAGTAAGTGTGAGGAGGGGCTGTGGGGACTTTAGTCAAAAGATTTGTCTGATAGTGTCAACCTTCTGCTTGAAGAATGTGGCAAAGTCTTCGGCTGAGATGAGAGGAGATGAAGGAGGCGCTGGGGGACGGAGGAGAGAGCTGAAAGCTTTGAATAGCTGTTTAGGGTTGTGAGACAGGGATGATATGAGAGATGAGAAGTATGTTTGTTTTGCTGCAGTAAGTGTGGACTTGAAGGTAGTGAGGGACTGTTAGAATGCAATGAAGTGCTCGTTGGAGTGGGACCTTTTCCATTTCCACTCAGCAACCCTGGAGGCCCTTCGCAGTTCTTTAGTCAGGTTGGTGTGCCAGGAAAGTATGATCAATTGTTATTCACTTTGTGTCATTTATTTTTATTTCACAATCATATACTGTACAGACCAAAAGTTTGGACACACCTTCTCATTTAAAGATTTTTCTGTATTTTCATGACTATGAAAATTGTACATTCACACTGAAGGCATCAAAACTATGAATTAACACATGTGGAATTATATACTTAACAAAAAAGTGTGAAACAACTGAAAATATGTCTTATATTCTAGGTTCTTCAAAGTAGCCACCTTTTGCTTTGATGACTGCTTTGCACACTCTTGGCATTCTCTTGATGAGCTTCAAGAGGTAGTCACCGGAAATGGTTTTCACTTCACAGGTGTGCCCTGTCAGGTTTAATAAGTGGGATTTCTTGCCTTATAAATGGGGTTGGGACCATCAGTTGTGTTGTGCAGAAGTCTGGTGGATACACAGCTGATAGTCCTACTGAATAGAGTGTTAGAATTTGTATTATGGCAAGAAAAAAGCAGCTAAGTAAAGAAAAACGAGTGGCCATCATTGCTTTAAGAAATGAAGGTCAGTCAGTCCGAAAAATTGGGCAAACTTTGAAAGTGTCCCCAAGTGCAGTTGCAAAAACCATCAAGCGCTACAAAGAAACTGTCTCACATGAGTACCGCCCCAGGAAAGGAAGACCAAGAGTCACCTCTGCTTCTGAGGATAAATTTATCCGAGTCACCAGCCTCAGAAATCCCAAGTTAACAGCAGCTCAGATTAGAGACCAGGTTAATGCCACACAGAGTTCTAGCAGCAGACACATCTCTTCAACAACTGTTAAGAGGAGACTTTGTGCAGCCGGCCTTCATGGTAAAATAGAATTACATAAAATACTGATTGAAATAGTGGACAGAATTCACACTAGTGGTCACCACTGATACAGATAATTAGTATAAATTAGGAAGGGTTTATAGAAGGGAAAAGGTGTGTGAATAAAATATAACTTTTATTAATATAATTAAAAAAACTCTTATTTTGTGAATTATTGGTGAATAAATATTCATACATCAAATTATGTATATAGGGCCACTGCTGTGTATTTATATGCAGTGCTAGCCCACAAATCACTTATTTCAAGTGTGAGGACACAAAAATAAATTATCCACAGCCAATGTCCCTATAATTATTGGCTGGGTATTATAAGTTATGTGTCCCAGGTATCCCAACATTCTCCGTCATAAAGTAAATAATAACATATATAAAGTGCCGTGGAAATATGTGAGATGATAGTTAATTTTCCACCAGTGAGCCTAAATGACTTCTTATATACTCTGCATTATTAATAAATTAATGCCGATATTAAAGATGAGCTATTTCGAAAGAGAAGAGACTTTTCGAAAGAAATTACTCTAAACAATCAATCAAAAGGGCATATAATATTGCCTTAAGGACGGAGAGGAAGGACCTTTTAATCCCGAAGACTCGAAATCAAGACGAAACGTTGAGATTTATAACCGAATACCATCAAGATTGGCAAATTATGATTAATATCTTTAATAAACATTGGGGGATTTTAAAATCGGATAGAGATCTTGATCGATATCTCACACCAAAGGCCTCAATAGGATATCGGAAAACTACATCTATCTCTAACCTTTTGGTCTCGAGTCATTTTAAACGCAATAATAGAATTGTAAATGTAAGGGATCCGGGTTTCTTCCCCTGTAAACTATGCAAGGCCTGTCAAATTTTGACCCCTATGAAATCCTTTAGGGATGCTTTTGGAAAAAACTTTACCATACACCAACATTTAAATTGCTCTTCGGTTGGAGTGATTTATTGTTTGGAGTGCACATGTGGACTCAGATATGTAGGTAAGACAACCAGAGATCTGAGGACACGCATCAGAGAACATATTAGGAGTATCATTAACTTTGATAAGGACGAACAAATATGTAGAGAAAGACAAAAAATTTTCATTCCTACCCCCATCGCCAAGCATTTCAAACATGCACATGACTTAAGATGGAAAGATCTGAAAGGATGGGCAATTTTTCAACATAAGCTGGATATTAGGGGTGGAGATTTGGAACAATTCTTGTTAAAAATGGAAAGCCAGTGGATATTCCGTTTAAATACGGTTAATCCACATGGACTGAACGAAAATTTCAATTTTGGTTGTTTTTTATGACGTTTCTCTATACTCTGCACAGTAACTTTTTGACCTGTCTCTGGCCTTGGGGTTGTAAGTTGTGCATTTCCAATGATTTTTTCCTGCTTTACAATGAATTGATTTATGTCTATTTGCCCTCTGAAAATATTGATGCATCTGGTTTTCTTTCCCAGATGTATCAGTTGAAATATAGAGAATCAAATATACTTATACCTCTATTCTCTACACTATCCCATCAATCTTCCTCACTTTGTATTTGAGGTGGGGGAATGAAGGATTTAGCTTTATTCATATTCACTGGGGAGTGAACTATCATAGATAATATGAGAAGAGAATTAGAGGTTTGCAATAAAGATCCCCCTTAAATGCAATTGATGTTCGATATGTACAAGATTTCTTCAATCTGATAGATCTATACATATAATAATACTTTATGGTATTATTATTCTAATGCGTAGCCTTTCAGGTATATTATCAGCCAACCTAATAGTATGGGATAAAACGGGAATTTAACCATTATCTTTACAATTTCTGGTATTTTTAAAATTTCATTTGGAATTATTTAATTACATGTTTCTGCCAATGCAGGTATGTGGACTCTCTGATTGGCTGATAGACCTGTCAATCTTGACAGGAGGTATAAGAATCCTGAGAAGGCGGCCGATCCCGCCCTTAGAAAAAGCCGGTAATCACGGCGAAACGCGCGTCAGGGACGTTCATTCTTATAATCTATATGTGGTGACACATCCCAGGATCCACACACCACTCTCTGTCACTTTAATTCTTACCCTGCCGGCTTAATACATAAAGCGGCAGTGACCGCGTGCAGGCTATCTGCACGCGATCTGAATGAGAACGCTGTCGGGGAGATAAGAGGCTCTGCTCTCCACGTGCTCTAGCCAGCAATACAAACTGGCAGCTAACTGCACGACTTCTATAATCAATCATTTCTATCCGGCCGGCTTAATATATGAAGCGGCAGTGATAGCGTGCAGATTATCTGCACGAGGTCTGAGTGAGAGCGCTGCGGGGGAGACAGTGTGTTCTGACCTCCACGTGAAGCAAATGATATACATTGACATCTCACTTTATCTTTAATCTCTGCAATATATAATAGTAATTGCTAGCAGATCACCCGCACACAGCAAGAATGTACACGCTGTGGGATTAAATGAGCACCCTTATATTTACGGGTATGACTTGATAGAACAGCGGTATTAACCGCATAGACCACCCATATTAGATTAGTGCTTGGCTCAGAGATACAAATCCAGCTATATAGCTGTTTTTTTCATGCCAGCTTTAATAGTGAGATTGCAAGGAAATAGCTCATCTTTAATATCGGCATTAATTTATTAATAATGCAGAGTATATAAGAAGTCATTTAGGCTCACTGGTGGAAAATTAACTATCATCTCACATATTTCCACGGCACTTTATATATGTTATTATTTACTTTATGACGGAGAATGTTGGGATACCTGGGACACATAACTTATAATACCCAGCCAATAATTATAGGGACATTGGCTGTGGATAATTTATTTTTGTGTCCTCACAATTGAAATAAGTGATTTGTGGGCTAGCACTGCATATAAATACACAGCAGTGGCCCTATATACATAATTTGATGTATGAATATTTATTCACCAATAATTCACAAAATAAGAGTTTTTTTAATTATATTAATAAAAGTTATATTTTATTCACACACCTTTTCCCTTCTATAAACCCTTCCTAATTTATACTTCATGGTAAAATAGTTGCTAGGAAACCACTGCTAAGGACAAGCAACAAGCAGAAGAGACAAGTTTGGGCTAAAGAACAGAAGGAATGGACATTAGACCAGTGGAAATCTGTGCTTTGGTCTGATGAGTCCAAATTTGAGATCTTTGGTTCCAACCACAGTGTCTTTGTGCGACGCAGAAAAGGTGAACGGATGGACTCTACATGCCTGGTTCCCACCGTGAAGCATGGAGGAGGAGGTGTGATGGTGTGGGGGTGCTTTGCTGGTGACACTGTTTGGGATTTATTCAAAATTGAAGGCATACTGAACCAGCATGGCTACCACAGCATCTTGCAGCAGCATGCTATTCCATTCGGTTTGCGTTTAGTTGGACCATCATTTATTTTTCAACAGGACAATGACCCCAAACACACCTCCAGGCTGTGTAAGGGCTATTTGATCAAGAAGGAGAGTGATGGGGGGCTACGCCAGATGACCTGGCCTCCACAGTCACCAGACCGGAACCCAATCGAGATGGTTTGGGGTGAGCTGGACCGCAGAGTGAAGGCAAAAGGGCCAACAAGTGCTAAGCATCTCTGGGAACTCCTTCAAGATTGTTGGAAGACCATTTCCGGTGACTACCTCTTGAAGCTCATCAAGAGAATGCCAAGAGTGTGCAAAGCAGTCATCAAAGCAAAAGGTGGCTACTTTGAAGAACCTAGAATATAAGACATATTTTCAGTTGTTTCACACTTATTGTTAAGTATATAATTCCACATGTGTTAATTCATAGTTTTGATGCCTTCAGTGTGAATGTACAATTTTCAAAGCCATGAAAATACAGAAAAATCTTTAAATGAGAAGGTGTGTCCAAACTTTTGGTCTGTACTGTATACTCATTACTTAGCTTATTTTTCAATTTTCTTCTTTCTTTCTTACATTTTTCACATCTGCTTACCCCCCCCCCCACTGTTTATTCATAATAGGTCACTAACATTCATTCATTCACCTTTCACACTTCTGTTTTACTTTTCAGGACATGAGGCTCCTTGTATATTTATTGCGCTGAGCCCAGCCGGCTGTTATTTGACCCTTGTGATCTAACGTGGAGCGTAGAAGTCGCCATCTTGTTTTGCGCTCCAACGCTGAATGCATACCGCCGTCACTTCTGCCCTATTGATGCGCTGAAGCGAGTCGAGTCACGCGGACCGGATGTGACGTTGTCATGCATGACAATCCCTCTCTCTGTTACCAGCTAATCGCGGCTTGCTATATCGCACTTTGCACCCTTTTTGGCCGACTCCGGCTTAAATACCAACTCTGCCATTTTGTTCCTTGTCCCTAGTCAAAGCCCAGATGGAAAAGTGCGTTTTGTGCAGCAGCATGTGTGTGTGGTTTCAGCTCATGCCGGTATGTTAATTTTTTCTGGCGATATGGCACCAGAGAGATCCCGCAGAATCCCACCACTGCCACCACATGTGAAGGATCCACACCTCGCCACCCGCCTGACATCACAGTTACGTCTGACGGATCACATGATATGGATCTGCCCTTTGCACCAACGTGACGTTCCGCACCCCCTTGAGGAAGCATAATGTCAGATTGGTACAGTTCTACACAGACACCCCCTGTCCACACAGGTACAGGAAGGTACCGTGCGTGAGAAGAGGTTGCCCACTCAGTGTCTGACGTGGCACCACACTCGCTCACACCCCTGACAGGCTGAGAGGCCCCTTCCACTAGCCCCAGTGAAACAGAACCTTGTCAGCCTGGTAGAGCTGCTACCAGTTTCTCTTAGATATAAGCCCCCCGGTCCGTTAACGGGAATTATCGGGCCAGAAACCAGCCCCGGTATTGTGTTAGTTGGACCGTACAATGGACATGAGGATTCGTGGATCGAGATAAAAGATCAGCCCAAGGTTAAACTATATATTTAATCGCCATCACATCGCCTATATACATAAGGATTATAAATACATAATGGTCAGAGATGCAAACACAATAGTAGTGGTACAAAAGATAAAAACAGATATTAAGAGTGAGTTACCAGTCAGATGGAAAGCCTGGCTTGTGGGGGAGGGCTGCCACATGGGAGGCTTGTGGGTCCCTCTGTGGGGATGACTTCCCTCACATGATGAGTCATCGCGACCTCCCAGAGAAAAAGCCCTAGGCTAGAACTGCAGGAGCTTTTAAACTCTCTGGGTCACTCCCCCTCCTGCCCCCTGGACTGGACCTAAATCTCCACCCATGGCCTCCCTCAGCTATAAACTCCAAAAACAAAAATGGGTTATACTTCCTTAATGGACGGTCCTAGGGAGCCGGTTCTGGTGTCATCACGATCCAGCCGGGCCTCTGCTACACGAGGAGACTAAAGACAGTGGCCCTACGGGTCTTCAAAAGGCTGTGTCTGGTATCTCCCCATCCCTATGCGCTAGACTGGGCTGGGAGTAAGGCTGACATTCCCCATTCTCTTGGGATCTTGAAAATCTATTTTATAAATAACTAGGACATATAGCATTTCCATAATTTGGTATTGAATTATAGTTGTCTGACACAAAGGGAACGGCATGGCTTGGATCTCCAGGGGGTCTTCCTATTGAAGCCCACCAGCTAGCTGGTGGGGGTGTAATTTCTTGGCTTGGAGCTGCTAAGTGAGATATTTGTCACTCACTCTCTCGGGCCCCCTTCCTCCTTCTTGGCTGTAGAAGTGTCCAGTTACAACTGTATGCAGTAGATCTTTATAATCCCCTGCCAAATAGGATACAATGATTGACATGGGATTATATCTACAATATTCTTTATATATTTTGCATTTTTATTGCATCGTTTTATTCTGAGAGCTATAACTTATTTTTCAGCTGATGGAGTTGTATGGTGATTTGATTCTTGCGGGACAAGATGACGTTTTCAGCGGTACCATTTTTATTTACATTTGTCTTTTTGATTGCGTTTTATTCCATTTTGTGTTCGGCGGTATGATGATAAAGCACTGTTTTTTGCATTTTTTTTTTTACACCGTGTTCACTAAATGGGTTAACGAGTGGGACAGTTTTATAGGTCAGGTCGTTCTGGACGTGGTGATACCAAATATGTTTACTTTTATCGTTTCGTTTTTTTCATAATAATATTTATTTATGGGT
This sequence comes from Phyllobates terribilis, assembly GCF_046119375.1. Classification (NCBI taxonomy): domain Eukaryota; kingdom Metazoa; phylum Chordata; class Amphibia; order Anura; family Dendrobatidae; genus Phyllobates; species Phyllobates terribilis. The sequence continues at coordinate 349,919,414 of NW_027362768.1, read as the reverse complement.
ATAATATATTTTTATTCTTTAAGATTTTTTCATTTTGTTTTATATTTTTCCAATTTTTTTTTACTTTCTGACACTTTTTTACTTTGTACTACTATGGGACTTTCATTTTTTTGCAGGCTGATTGCTTGTATAGCATAGGGATGCAGCAGCATCTCTAAGCTATGCAGGCTGTAAGCTCTGCACTGACACAAGTAAGACAGATAGTGCTCTGCACATGATCTAACAAACTTGCTGGTTCCTGGTGACCCAGATGTAGTCATGAAGACATCGGGTCACCATGGCAACAAACAAGACCACCCCACTGAGGCAGCGAGGGGTCTCCGATCCAAGGTAGGAGGGGCTGTCTTACCTCTGCCTGCTCCCGAAATGCTGCGATCCACTTCAAATCGCAGCATTTTGGGGGTTAATGTGCCGGGCTGCTCCTGGCACAGAATACTGGGTGTCAGCTGTCAGAATCAGCTGACACTCGGAGCTGAACGCGCCAGCACAGCATGTGTGCGGGCGCGATCGCCGAGGTGTAATAATACGTACCTGGTCATTAAGGCCCAGGGCACAGGGATGTCTTATTACGCCTCATGCCAGAAACGGGTTAAAGAAATTTTTGTATGACTGTGACGCTGGATTTCCTGCATTTCCATTGCTGGTGAGCTGGATTTTTCCTATAAAGTCTGTTAGTGCAGTTAATAGTTACCATCCGTTTTCCTCTAGTCAGATAGGTTCAGATCACTTGGACACTAAGTTTGTGTTAAAAAACTCAAAAGAGAATAAAAAAAGTTAGAGAAGAGCTCCATGTGTTATACACGTATTTTCCCATCAATATTTTGCCACAAATCAATTTATTGTGGAAAACTCATCATGGCTGGCAAACTGAAATGTTACCAGATTCTGTCATCTGCTCCTCAATGTTTGCTGATCCCTCAGTGCACACGGTGTATAATGCAGTCACAGCACCCGGCACTTACTTCCAGCTGTTAGGAGGTGCTGGGAAGTTTCCTTCAGTTAATGCTGACTGATATTATAGTGAATGATTCCCAGTGAATAGACCATGCTGGCGATGTGGAGCATTATTCTATTCAGGGGTCGCCCACCCGTCACCTCCAGTGACTCCGCTCAGTAAGCGCTGCAACTGCAAGAACTGGTAATAATCAGTGTGGGGCGTCACATTCCTCCCGCAGCGGCCATTTCATCCATCTGCCACATTCTTATACTGTCTTCTCCACATTTACACCATCTAGTTAGTTAGTTACTTATTTTCTGCCAGAAATGTGAGCTACAATTTTGGTGTAATTTCTGGAGTAGAATGTTAGGCCCCTCCCCTCTCACATAAGCCACACCCCTTTTCAGCTAAGCCACGCCTCTTGTCAGACAAGGCACAGAAAGGGTTTAAAACATGTGAAGCAAATCATGAAATACAGATTTTGCTGCACAGAACTACAGGATTCTGTCATTTAGCTGATAATTCTCTCCCAGTGACTTCTGATTAATATTTAGATTTGTATTGAACATAAACCGCAATCGTATGACCATTAATAGATAACCAGCCTTCTTTATACACGTTCAATTGTTACCATAAGTTATTTTCCCCCAAAATATCTCTGCAGATCCTCTAAATGAATCTATGTAAAATATGAAGAGCTATATATGGAGAGCTATATATGCCCCCACATTATCTGCACAGGGCCACATAATATACAGTATTTGGGGAACATTATAGTAAAATGTATTATAGCACTATAACAGCATCCTGTCCCTTTAAATCTTCAGATACTTCTGTCACCATGGTAACTGCATTTCTGAACAACCAATAGGATTGCTCAGTTTGAATTTGGAAAAAAAAAAAAAGTCAGTCTGTTATATCTCATCCGAGTGTGAAGACAGACACCTGCAGTCAGCGCGAGATTCCAGGTATAAGACGTCTATAAGATAACGGAGGAGCCACATCCCATCACACGCACTCACAGACCACAACCAAGACGTCCTGAGAAATCTGCTCAGCACCAACTTATTATTCCCCAACACACAATAGGATGAGATATCAGGGGGTGAGGCCGCACTCGTCACATCTCCCATCTGGATGGATCCGGCGACAAGATCCCGATATTTACCCCCCGCTCTGCTCCTCCATGGGGAACGGCCCCGGCGCACACAGGATGGCCGCAGTGTAGTATTGCTAGTACTCTGCACGATACCCCGTCCTCCATATATACCACATACTAAAGGGGAGCTCCCAACAAGTTATCACCTATCTGCGGGATAAGATCAGAGTCCGACCACTGGGAACCACCAATCGCCAGAACAGGGCCCTGTTATCCTGTTAGGAGGCAGCGGCAGTACCCTCGCCCAACCACCGAGGGTGCCAGAGAACGTTGAGTACAGCTCCTGCAGGCCCCAGAGAGGGTGAATGGAGCGGCGGTGGAGCATGTGCACCTCCTCTACCATCTAACGGGGATAAAAGTTCTGGTGACGGCTGGAGTTCCCAGCGGACGGACCCCACTGATCTATAAGTCATCACCTATCCCAGGTATAAGTGATAACTTGTTCCAACTGAAAATCCCCCTGTAATGGAGCCGACATATGTAACAGTCAGTATCCTATACATTTCCCAATGTTGCCCTTCCTCTGCACCAGAATTTATAGTCAAAACCCCTGCTGACTATTCCTGATGTTTTATAGGATTTGGATACATTGTCAGTGAAGATGTCAGCAGTCACCATGTGCCCCGGATACGTCCCCCCTGAGGAGATACTGAGAAGACTGGCGTATTGTACAAAGCTTCTCCCTTCTCCCCTCTACAAGAAGGAGCGCCTCATGCCAACCAACCCAGAAGCCCAAAGAAGGTATACTGTAAGGAGAGAAGAACGGCCCTCTCCACCCATAAGCATCCAAGCCAGGGAGAAAAGGAAACGGGAAGAAGAAGAACAAATGGCTCTAAGAGAAATGCTGGACTATCTGGATGAAGAGGAAGACAAGAAAGAAGAGCAGAAGGCGGCAAAGAAGATCAAACTGGACATTAAGCTCCCGAGAAGCAGCACAAGAAGAAGCAGGACCAGGCCGCACAACTTCCACCACCAAGTCAGCCAAGTCTTCCCTATGACAAGAAAGATGAACATCCTGTGGACCGTCCTGCTGGGACCTCTCTGCCGATAACATCAGATGCGGCATTACCGGCCCGTAAGTATAAAAACACTAGTAATAATAATAGCAGGAGAATAGTAATATAGTGGTAATAGATCAGTATTAGACTAACAAGAGTAATTATATTAGTGATAATAAGAAAGTCATAAAAGTAGTAATAAAATATCCGTAGTAATAGTACAGTAGTAGGTGGAATAGCAGTGTGATCCGGGGTCCTAGGACTGATCGCCTTTTCTTGGGGTCAAGAAGGAATTTTTCCCCTGTGACACAAATTGGCTGAATGTGTCCTGGGGTTTTTGCCTTCTTCTGGATCAACAGTGTAGGAATAGGGTAGTATTAATGATAATAGAAAAGTTAGAATAATAGTTATAAAATAGCAGTATTAATAATAGTAAGAATATAAAATAGTTATATCTATAAAAAGAACAAAACACTAAATTAAAATAATTATAGTAGTAGCTCAATCAGTAGTGTAAAGTGAAATAGTCATAGAAAAGTTAGAATAGTACTATAAGATAGCAGGACGTAAGTAATAAATATAAAATCTATAAAAAGAACAAAACCTGATCTAAAAGTTAGAATAGTTCTGTAATAAAATAGCGGGATATTAATAATAGTATAATATCTATAAAAAGAACAAAACCCTATATATAAAATAATAATAACTATAGTAGTAGTATAATTAGCACTGCAATATTAATTAGATAACTAGTAATAACATAATTAGGTTTGATCCAGGGTCCTAGGACTGATCGCCTTTTCTCGGGGTCAAGAAGGAATTTTTCCCCAGTGACACAAATTGGCTGAATGTGTCCTGGGGTTTTTGCCTTCTTCTGGATCAAAAGCTTTAGACATAGGGATTTTAGTAATACCATTATTAGAGTCACAAGAGTAATAAAAAAAATGATAAAACTAATAAATAAAGTAAATAATAAAAGGTACATTTTTAATAAATCGTAAAAATGGTAGTAATAATAAGATATTTGTGAGGCCGAGTTCCAGTTAGTAAATAAATTAGTGTTAGGTTAGTGTAGGGACCCATCTGAAGAGGTCGCCTTGTCGTTGGCAGATGGGCTCGCACAATTTGCTCAAAATGTGCGCTAAGAACCTCATATTTACAGTACAGACCAAAAGTTTGGACACACCTTCTCATTTATAGATTTTTCTGTATTTTCATGACTATGAAAATTGTACATTCACACTGAAGGCATCAAAACTATGAATTAACATATGTGGAATTATATACTTAACAAAAAAGTGTGAAACAACTGAAAATATGTCTTATATTCTAGGTTCTTCAAAGTAACCACCTTTTGCTTTGATGACTGCTTTGCACACTCTTAGCATTCTCTTGATGAGCTTCAACTTTTGGTCTGTACTGTATATCTATAGTAAATCTAGCAGTAATACCTTTCAGGAGATATAGATATACATGTATACACTCGTTTTGTGAATAACTTTTTGTGCAGCACCACAGCAGCAGGTATACAGGTATAGGGAGCTCACATCTAATGATAGTGTTACAGTGATATTATAGCTGAGCCTTAACGGGAATCTGTCAGCCGGTTTTTGCTATGTAATCTGACAGCAGCATGACGTAGGGACAGAGACCCTGATTCCAGCGATGTGCCACTTACTGGGTGCAGCAATTGTGATAGAATCACACTTTTCTCTGTAGCAGAGCTCAGATGTTGAGCCCTGTATAACCCCGAACACACCATTGATTGGCAGCTTTCTATGTACACTGTATATTGACAGAAAGCCGCTAACCAGTGATGGCGGTGTGGTTGGACTAGGAGACACGAGACACCTAGTCTTGTAGTGATAACGTCCTGCTGATAAAATACTGATTGTATGAAAACAGCAAAACACACCCAGTAATTGACACATCACTGGAATCAGACTCTCTACCCTTAACCTGCTGAAAGATTAAGAATAACTGGTTCCCGAGAAGCATCGAAAATATACTTCACAGTCAGGATCCAGCACCCGTTCAATAGTGCACATTTTCATCAGGCAGGTGTCGTCAGGGCACCTACGAGATCTGCAGCAGTCGTACAGCTGTATTACACAGTCCCGCTGCTGGAGGAGCTATTCCTGATCCTGGCAGTTTAACCCCTTATACCCTACCGTCAGTAGCAACCACAGCATCTAGATGGTTTGGACAGAAGGAGAGGGAGATACGATTACGGTGCTGATGAGTTTCTATAGAAGTTGGGGTCCTAACAGTGACCCCCATGACTGACATCTTACTGCTCCTATTAGACCTTGACTGAAGAAAGGTCTATTAGGACATCGGTCAAAGTAATGTCACCTGCTCTGCAGCTATTAGAAATACCTAGGTCTGATTACTTTCCCATTTGCAAAATGTGATTTTGCGCTGCACCTACAGCAGCACTGTTTTACCATCATCATCAGTGACAGGACCTCCAGCCTTTCCTGAGATTGATCAGTGGAGGAAGAAGCTTTCAGCTCCTTGTTCCACCATTCAGTTCACCTGTATGTCTCTGCTAACAGCTGATTGGACTGGTTAGTGCAACCAGCTGTGACATGCCACTGCTGCCTTGCACTGTGTGCAATTGCAAAAAGAACTTCGGCACTCCATACATGAATATATAAGAAATATTGTATCTAGACCAGTGATTTTCAACCTTTTTTGAGCCGTGGCACACTTTTTATACTTAGAAAATCCTGGGGCACACCACCAACCAAAATAGCACAAAATGACACTAAAACAGTCATATTATACATATAGTTAATAATATAGATTCTAAATTTATTTTACTCACTCAGTGTGAAACCTGGGCCAGTTTCGATAAACACAAAAGGGATATCCTGGCAGGAATGGTGGAAAGACACACATGAAGCTCTTCCTCAACAGTTCTCAGTTTCTCCCTGTTTTTAGTTTTTATCGCAGTCAAGCTTGAGAAGCCCAGCTCACATAGATATGTGGCTGAAAATGGGAGCAATGTCAAAATAGCTTTGTTGGCCAGAATGGGGAACTCCTTGGCAACAGATAACCAAAAACTGTCCAAAGGAAGATCAGCAAACTTTAGCTTTAAACCGCGATCTTGCTTCAGTTCAACGAGTTCCTCTTGCTCCTTTAAAGTCATGTCCTTTCCAGCAACGGATAATGAGCTGTATGGGTCCCTAACCCAGTCAAGGCATTCTGTGAAGGCTGAAGAGAAATAGAACGATAACTTCTCCTCAAGAGTTTTCAAATGTCTGCCAATCGCTTCGCACATTGCAGCAGTATTGTCATCATGCAGTTTCTCGGTGAGTGGGAACATCTGAAGGTTGCCACCCTGCACATGTTGTTGCCAGAGCTGCACCTTTAAACGGAATCCGTTCATTTTATCAGTGCTTGTAAGCAGGTTTTCATTTCGACCTTGCATCCGTGTGTTTAGTTCATTCAGATATTGAAATATATCAGCCAGGTATGCCAGCTTTGCACACCACTCATCACTTGCAAGCAGCTTTGAATAATCGGACCTCTCGTTTGTAAGAAATATTTTAAGTTCTTCTCGCAACTCATACACACGGGCCAGCACTTTGCCGCGTGACAGCCACCTGACCTCCGTGTGAAGCAATAAGATTTTATGCTCCGCTCCCATTTCTGTACACAAAGACGCAAATAAGCGACATCTCAAAGGTCGCGTCTTCACAAAGTTCACTATGCGCACAACATCATCCAACACAGGAGCTAGATCTGCTGGTAAGGTCTTTGCAACGAGGGCCTCACGGTGCAAGAAACAGTGGGTAGCAAGAACATCTGGGTTTCTTTCTTTAACCCTACTTACAAAGCCTTTGATGCGCCCGACCATGGCTGCGGCTCCATCAGTGCAGACACCTGTGCAGTTTTCCCATGTAAGTCCACTTTTATCAAGATATTCCGATGTGACTTGGAATATTGCCTCTCCTGTTGATTTTTCTGTCAGTGCCTTGCAAAATAGGAAGTTTTCTCTAATGGCTTCACCATCCACAAAACGCACATTGGCCAACAACTGACAATGTCCACTGATATCCGTCGACTCATCAAGTTGCAAGGCAAATTTCTTACTGATGCGCACCTTTTCCAAAACAACTGTTTCAATGTCCGCAGACAAGTCATCAATCCGTCTGGCAATTGTGTTATCAGAGAGAGGCACTTTAGCCATCTCTTTAGCTGCTTCAGGGCCAAGCATCTCATTTACAATAGCTTTACAAGCTGGTAGTATTAATGTTTCTGCCACAGTGTGGGACTTTTTTGATTTAGCTATGAGTTCAGCAACAAGGTAGCTAGCTTTGAGGGCTCTCTCATTTACCTTTGTGCTTTTTCTCAAAAAGTTGCCCCTTTCTCATTGTTTGTACGTAAGCGTACAAAATACTCCATCGGTTTATTTTGAACGGAAGGGTGTTTCGTTTGGAGATGGCGTTTAAGTTTGCTTGGCACCATAGCGCTATTGGAAAGCTTCTCACCACACACCAAGCACAGTGGTGTTGGTGCTGTCGCATCCCCAGTTGAAGTAAATCCAAATGAAAGATAGCTTTCACTGTATTGCCTTGAGCTCACCGTCTTGTCTTTTTTCTTTTGTCGAACTCTCATACTAGGGCCTTCATTTGGGTTAGAATTGTGTCCAGGGTCCTGTTCGGCATTTGCCTTTTCCATTCTCAAATACTTCTCCATCACTGCTGAGATAGTGTGCGCAGCCACACACTAAAATAGAAGAGTATTACATTATCTGCCACACTTAAAGGACCTCTGCTAGGCATATTTCATTCCTGAGGGCTTAAAAAGCAGCTCTCGTGGTGACAAGAAGCTGATTTAAACCCCCCAAGAGTGAACTTCGCGAGAGCTGTATGTGTGTGATAATAACTTCTATTACTACGGTCTGCATTTCCTGCTTGAATTGACACTAGTGACGTAGCACTCAGCTTTCTCTATAAGTAGAATAGAGCCGGCTGCCAAGTGCTACGCCACTAGAGTCAATTCAAGCAGGACATGACTGCTGAAGAACGGTACTAATATCATTTATTATTCCATACATACAACTCTCACGGAGTTCACTCTTGGGGGTTTTAAATCAGCTTCTTACCACCACAAGAGCTACTTTTTTAGCCCTCAAGAGTGAAATATGCCTGGCAGAGGTCCTTTCAATAAATTATTTATTTTAAAAAAGTGAAATAAAAAAGGATAACCCCCTCATATATTCAATCCCATGTAACCTCATAAATACAGTCCCACGTATATGAGCACATGATTATCAGCATCATATACTGTGATGATGTGCACTGTACAGCGCCACAGTATATGGTGCTGATTATTATGTGGCTCATATACTGCAATATAAAGGGGTACAATGAGGAGTACTATGGCCATGAGGCCAGAGTACAAGTGCCAGCTCATATACTCAGCATATGAGCTGGTACTTGTAGTACTCCAGCCTCATGACTATAGTATTTCTCATTTTACATTTCTCATTGTTATATGCAGTATACTGCTGGAGTACTAAAAGTACCAGCTCATATGCTGAGTATTCTGCCAACAGTTCATATACTCAGGCAAAAGCTCATATAGTCAGCATTATTGGCGGGCATTACCTTGGCGGTGGGCAAATGCGAGAGTCTCTCCGCTCTCAGGATGACGCGCCGGCCTCGGTGACGTCATTAAGTCGCGCGAGGTTCAAAGCTTGCGCATGTGTTATTGTACACGTCTCCTACATTGTAAGAAGGCGTGACTGCCCATCGAGCGCATTGCCGGGAAACAAAACACAGGGGGCACCATAGTTTGGGGAACTTTCCCCGCGGCACACCCGACCATGTGTCGCGGCACACTAGTGTGCTGCGGAACACTGGTTGAAAATCACTGATCTAGACTAATGTCACTTTGAAAAATGAAGGTTTTTTTGCGCATAATTTTGCCAATTTATGTGTGCCCATCAACCACGACAAGGTCACCTTCGTATGATGGGAAACTACGCTACGCTACCACTGGATATGCCACTCTTGGGCTGTAAGCCTGTATGAACAATATGTCTCTGCTTGGGCTTTTAACCTACAATGTATGGGCTGGTAGAGCTAGTTAAAACAACCTGTGACTGAATGGGAGGGACACATGGTCAGAAAAAAGGCTGTCAAACTTCTAATAGTGTGAACACGTACCAGCTGCAATGTTCCAGGAGCGGGATCCCAAAAATGATTAATAGAAAAAAGAGAGGGGTCGCTCACTGGTCTATTCGGGTGCTCTGAAGAAAAAAGTAATCTCAATTGCAAAAAGAACTTCGGCACTCCATACATGAATATATAAGAAATATTGTATCTAGACTAATGTCACTTTGAAAAATGAAGGTTTTTTTGCGCATAATTTGGCCAATTTATGTGTGCCCATCAACCACGACAAGGTCACCTTCGTATGATGGGAAACTACGCTACGCTACCACTGGATATGCCACTCTTGGGCTGTAAGCCTGTATGAACAATATTTCTCTGCTTGGGCTTTTAACCTACAATGTATGGGCTGGTAGAGCTAGTTAAAACAACCTGTGACTGAATGGGAGGGACACATGGTCAGAAAAAAGGCTGTCAAACTTCTAATAGTGTGAACACGTACCAGCTGCAATGTTCCAGGAGCGGGATCCCAAAAATGATTAATAGAAAAAAGAGAGGGGTCGCTCACTGGTCTATTCGGGTGCTCTGAAGAAAAAAGTAATCTCAATTGCAAAAAGAACTTCGGCACTCCATACATGAATATATAAGAAATATTGTACCTAGACTAAGGTCACTTTGAAAAATGAAGGTTTTTTGCGCAAAATTTGGCCAATTTATGTGTGCCCATCAACCACGACAAGGTCACCTTCGTATGATGGGAAACTACGCTACGCTACCACTGGATATGCCACTCTTGGGCTGTAAGCCTGTACATAACATAAGGTCTCGAAAATCCTCTGTGTCCACCAGGCGGAAAGGCAGCATTTCTGTAGCCAAGAGCTTGCAGATGGAGAAATTCAACCTCTTAGCTTTCTCACGGCTAGGAGGAAATGGTCTTTTACTTGTCCATATCTGAGGGACCGAGGGCTGGCTGTTGTGCTTAGACGGGGTTGATAAGGGTGTCCCCGGCAAACTGCCGGTCTGTGAGGAAGATGCAGGCGGACATGTTAGGTTGCCTTGATCCAAAGGTGGTGCTATCGATGTCGGACAGCGCTCAACACCAGCTGTTGTTACCACCTCCAAAGAAAATGATGACCCAGTCACAGAGGATGAAGAGGCTCCGGATGCACAAGATGTGGCAGACGGCGGTTGGCCCGGCCGGCTAGGCCGCATTGTAGCACAGTGAGCTTCCCACTGAAACTTATGCTTCATGTCCATGTGCCGGTTCATGCATGAAGTACTCAAACTATGTATTTTTTGGCCTCTACATAGCTTTTGCTGACAAATGTTACAGATAACACGAGTTGGGTCATCTTTATCGATCTGAAAAAATGCCCAGTCTATGCAAGGCTTAGCACCCATGTGACCTGAAGAGCCACCACGACTTGTGGTGAGAGGTAGAGTTGTGTTTGAGGATGCAGTTGTTGACGTGCTTCCAGTACTACGTCTCTGTCCAGGAAGGCGCAACCTGACCTCGTCGTCACTAGCATTCTCCTCCACCTCCTCTGCTGACCTCATCTCTTGGCTGACTGTGGGTTGACAGTAAGTGGGATCTCCAACCTCATCATCATCACCCTGTGTGTTATCACACCCGTCGTCCTCAGAGCCAACCTGTTCCTGCCCTGACAAAAAACTAAAGTTGTCGCTCCAATCAGGTATTTGAGTCTCATCATCGTCTTCCTCATTGTCTCCACCAACAGGTGTTACAGTTTGGGAATGAGGGTCTACATTATGGTCAGAACCTTCTGCGTCTGGTCCTGGATCCGACTCATAAAGTATCTGGGCATCAGTGCAGATCATTTCCTCGTCTGGATTCACAGAAGCGCTGGAGTCGACCTCTGATTCCCAGGCTATAGTATGAGTAAACAGCTCTGCAGACTCAACCATCTGTTCTACCTCATACTCAGACGGGCAGCTGGAGATTTGGGAGCTGTGAGGAAGCAAGTGCGATTGGGGTGACACCTCTGAGGACTGGAGTATTTGTGATGTTGAAGTTGATGTGGAGGAGAGCCCACTTAAAGGAGCACTTGATATCCGTTGAAGCACCTGCTGTTTTTGTGCCTCATCTGGAATTTGTAGCGATTGGCGTGGCCGTAAGAAAGGGATCTTATCACATTGTCCGCTAAAAGAAGTAGACATTTTAGTTTGGCTGGAAGATGGTCTTTCTTCTGCAGATGTTACTGTTGCTTTAACACCTACCCCACGGACACAACCTTTTTTCCCCTTCCCAACACGCCTATTCCCCTTTCCACCAGCAGCAGGCCTTTTTCCACTCATTTTGGTGGTTAACTAATTCACAACTCTGGAGTTGTTTGCACAAAAAAACAATGGATGGGAACCGAGCAGAGCTGAGTGGCCAAACTGTGGTATTAGGCCAAAACTATTGGCTGGGTTAGATGCAGAAAAAAATTATATTCAATTTACAACCTGATGGAGGTCAGTATAGATGGACTAATAGACCAAGTCCCACACACTGCTAGAAGCCCAAATATTTTTTCAGAGCTAGATGCAGAAATTTTTTTTATTCAATTTGCAACCTGATGGAGGTCAGTATACATGGACTAATAGAACAAGTCCCACACACTGCTAGAAGCCCAAATATTTTTTCAGAGCTAGATGCCGATAAAAATTATTTTTAATTTGCAACCTGATGGAGGTCAGTATAGATGGACTAATAGAACAAGTCCCATACACAGCTAGAAGCCCAAATATTTTTTCAGAGCTAGATGCAGAAAAAAATTATATTCAATTTGCAACCTGGTGGAGGTCAGTATAGATGGACTAATAGAACAAGTCCCACACACTGCTAGAAGCCCAAATATTTTTTCAGAGCTAGATGCAGATAAAAATTATATTCAATTTGCAACCTGATGGAGGTCAGTATAGATGGACTAATATAATGATGCTATGCCCAAAAGGTTTTACTTCACTAGGTACAGTAAAAAAATTGGTATTCTATACACAGTGTATATGGTATATGTATATATGGTGTAGCTTGCAACACAGATAGGCTACTCCACTGACTAACACACTCTGCAATAGGCCAAAAAGGATTTGCTTTGCTAGATTTAGCCAAATGCTGTGAAAAAAACTTGCACAGCACTGGCACAGACCTGCCTGGCAAAAACTGATAGGAACTGATGTAACTTAGTCCTGAAAAGGACTGCAATTACAATTAGTCTTTACTCCCAACCTATCTATTTAAGAGCACAGACCTGCCAGATAAAAGTCGCAGGAAATGCTGTAACCTAGTCCTTAAAAGGACTGCAATCACAACTATTCCCTACTCCCAAGCTATCTGTAGATTTGTGCGAAAATTGGCTTGAAATTAACAAGGTATAGCGCACACAGCAACAGCGGTGCCGTCTAACACGCAGCTGCAGCAGTGAGAAAATGGTGGCGATGGGGAAAATGGCTGGGTCTTATAGGGCAAGGACATGTGACATACACTGCCAATGACACATGCCCTTGCTTGTGTGAAAAAAAGCACTTCGCTCCGTGTGTGCGCTGCTGATAGGCTGACAGATTGCACCTCCCCACTGTAAATGCGGGAAAGAGAAAAAAAAATGGAGTTCTTCATTATTCCTGCAGAGATCCATCCCCTGCCCCTCCCCCCGCCCCGCTGTACACTCAAACTGCGTATTAACATTAATTTTCATCATTACTGAGAAAAAATCCAGTTATGATTTTGGTGCACGAACAGTTATCGAACATAACCTCGAACAGCCGAATTTTTTTCAAATCGTTCGTGTTCGCCGAACGGCTCGAACACCGCCCAAAACAGCTCGAATTTGAGATTGGCGAACAGTTCGAGTCGAACAACGCTCATCTCTAATCGGCGAGTTCAGAATCACCCGATCTGTCAAAATATAAAAAGAATTAATCAGATCGGTAATGAGGAAAAAAAACAAAAATGTAGAATTTTGGTTGCTGCAACATTGCGATAAAATGAAATAACGGGTGATAAAAACATCGTATCTACCCCAAAATGGCATCATTAAAAACGTCAGCTCAGCGCGCAAGAAATAAGCCCTCACCCGGCCCCAGATCCCAAAAAAGGAGATTCCATGGGTCTTGGAAAATGGCTCCTTTATTTTCTTTTTTACAAACTTTGGAATTTTTTTTCACCACTTAAATAAAAAAGAACCTGGACATGTTTGGTGTCTACAAACTCGTAATGATACAGAGAATCATAATGGCAGGTCACTTTTAGCATTTAGCGAATATGTTAAAAAAAAACAATTGTCGAGTTGCACTTTTTTTGCAATTTCACCACAGTTGGACTTTTTTTCCCGTTTTCCAGTACACAATATGGTAAAATCAATGGTGTCGTTCAAAAGTACAACTAGTCTGCAAGAAACAAGCCCTCACACGGCCATATTGACTGAAAAAAAAAAGTTATGGCTCTGGGTAGAAGGGGATCAAAAAATGAAAATGCAAAAACAAAAAATCCCAAGATGGTAAAGGGGTTAAATGAGCAATGTATATATGTGATTTGTGTTTTGAAATCTATGTCTTAATCCACAGTTTTTAATATACCGTATTTTACAGACCATAAGGTTTTAGAGGAGGAAAATAGAAAAAAATGTGAAGAAAAAAATGTCATGCCGCATTGTTATGGGGAAGGGTCTCCTGCTGGCACTGTTTATGGCCCCCACACGCCGATGTCAGCTGCCGGAATATTCACTGCTCCCCATGCCCGGGGGTCTGTAGAAAGTTTTAAGAAAATTATACAAACAACCTTTTCACCTATCTAAATTAGTGCCCTTATGGGAAAATCCTAGATTTATTCAGGGTAAACAGAACAAGCTTTGTAAGCAATGGAACCAGAAAGGGATTTATTAAATGTTAATGAAGGAAGGCTGCTCACCTGGCAGGAATTCTCAGGGATGTATGATATGGGAGATCATCAATGTCTACAGTACCACCAAACAGTTACTTTCCACAGCTCTATGGTGAGAGATTTCGGGAAGGTGGAAAGGAGGGGTGATTTTGACATATTGATGTGGTCTAGCTCATGGGTAAATTCCCTATCCACAATATACCAAAGGATTAGGAGACAAATTCTGCACACTGCGGTACCGGATTCATTTATCCATTGGAGTCTAGCGCTAAATGACACTTAGATAGATGGTAAACTTTTGACGGGCTTGGATAAAGTAAAAATAGCAATGAACAATGGAGAGAAATGCAGTACAAACTGATTCATAATGCCATTTATGCTTTCAATTTTTCCTACAAAGATGCTTCATCACATTATTTATGAAAATGCCCAAAATGTAACCTAAAACCAATTTGTTTGATAGAATCAGGCGATGCCCTTCCACCCAAATGGTGTGGGAAGAAACCCTTCTCTAATTAGATAATGTTTGGAAAATGAAAGTACCACAGTCTCCTCGGGCATGTTTATTTCATCATATTGTAACAGAACATCGGGAGGATGGGGACAGAGTTCTGTCTATACAGATAATACATGTCGTTCTTTTGGTGGTTAAAAAATGTCCACTTAGATATTGGTTGAAGAAAGAGACACCTCAATTATCTGAAATAATCAAAACTCTGAAAACCTTATTAGTTTATGACAAACTTGAGTCAGAAAGACAAAAAGAAAAGTCGACGACAGCGTTTTTTCACAAACTGAGATCTTTTAATGAATATAGCAATACACAATCTGATATGTCACAGCTGATGAAAGTATTCTGACACACATCCTGGTATCATACGGAGGAACATAGGGGGACAACAGGATTACTTAAAGTCTAATGGATTCACTTATTTTTACATCTATTCATATAAGGATTTTGGAAAAGTATTTTTTTGCTGTTTTGCATGCGGAGTTAAAAACTGAATCTGTTAAAATTGTGAAAAAAAATGATTGGATAAATTTCACACTTATTTCTAAAGATGTGGTCTGTGTTGGTAAATGTCATGGAGATTCTAGGATTATAACCTGATTTGTTTGTCTATTTTGTCTCATTAAATAAAGTTTGTTTAAAAAAAAAAAAAAAGAACACTAGATTCCATCATGACATCATAATTAACCATCACTACTTACAGAAGTGTTTACACCCATATAGTCACTTTGACATTCCGGTGTCATTGCTGTCAGTGAGAAGCTGCATAGCTAATCATATACTGATTGCGCTTGGATTTACTTTGGATTTACTTGAAATGTCTGAAATTCCTTCAGACAGACTTCAGGTATTAGCACTGCTCCAGGGGATTCTTACCACCTACGCCCCTGACATTGTGCTACCACTACCCGATGGCGTCCTCAGCTTCACTTACCGGCTGGTTATGAAGCTTGTGAGAGACTGCCTGACCAAATACCACAAAGGTCGTATTAGCTCAGAATATCTTGAGCATTTACAGCAAAACATCTGGACACTCGTACAGCAGGTAAATAGCAGGCAATCTGCACAAATCTTATAATAATAATAATAATAGAATATGATAAGGGATTACAAGTTTAAGTTTAACCTGTTCCAAATACTAAGATAAGAATAGCTGGGGACCAAAAATAGGGCATACAGGCTACATGACAAGGGAAATTGAGGTATCTAAAGGGTTAATTGAAATAGGGACAGGAAGGTTGTTACCGTGGGGTGAATGGGATTGGTTAACCTTGTAAGGACCAGGAAATTTGTCATTTTTTGCTGTCATTTTTTCATCACTTTCTTTTAAGAGCCATAACTTTCTTATTTTTCTGTTGGGGTTTGTGAGAAGAGTTGTAGCTTTGAGTGGCTCCATTCTTTTTACCATAAAATATACAGTAGTTTTTTGGGGGTTTTGTTTTTACGGCGTTTGTTATGCAGTAAAAATGACCTGGAAAAATGATTTTCCACGTCAGTTCGATTAAGGCGATACCGAATATGCAAAGAAAATTTAGAATATTGCGAAAACATTTTTTTGCTTTGTGTCGCTAAATTCTGAGACCCGTAACATTTCTTATTTTTCTGTTGATGGGGCCCAGTGAAGACTTGTTTTTTACGCTGTAAGAAATGGAGGAGAGGAAGGAGGATTTAAAAGGCGGCACTTGATAAATAGAGGGTTTGGGGAGATGTGATTTTTAATTGTCACAGGCCGATTTACACAAGTCGTAAGCAGTCATGTGTCTTACTTACATGCCCTAGGTGTGGAGGGTGGACGTGGAGATATAAAGGGAACCTGTCGCCTAAAATAATGCTATTAATCTGCACCTTAATCTGCAGGTTAACAGCGTTCTGACACCATGGAGCCGCCACACTGAAATAAACTGTATCCCCCCTGGCAGCCTCACTCTTTCAGTCATATCGGTGGCGCCGGCAGGCTTTCAGTCTCCGTTCTCTGCATAGTGAGCGGCGGCTGTAACCGCACCCGGCACTGACTGACAGCCGGTGCTAATATGGCAGCACAGTGTCAGAATGCTAATAACCTGTATATCAACTCCATATCTGCAGGTTAATAGCATTACTTTACATGACAGGTTCCCTTTAGAGGTTTACAAATGACCGGATCCCTCGTCAGCTGTTATGTAGCATTTGTAGTGCCGATATCAGGAGTAACACGGCGATATAAATGGCGTCCTCCATTCTGCACTTTCTCTCATGATTTTCCTTTCTTGTTTATTTCCATCTCTATAGGCTGAAGAAAAATCCCATAGTGGAGAATTGGCCTTTATTAAACAACTGGCCCAGAATGTCCTGCTTGTACTGGAGTATCCGGCCTACTCCCTGGAGCGCCTGGTAAGGAGCCATCGTCTTCTATATCTCATGTCCTTGTTGTCTGATCCTCTCCAGATTACCGTCATATAGCAGAAGCTCAGATTTATGGTGGTAGAGGCCTCCCTGTCCGCTCCAGGCAGACACAGGACATTTTATGACCGCCTGTCTCTGCGGCTCCATCATCTGTGAGGACAGTCTGATGTTCATTCAGTTGTTTAATGTTGTTGAAAAAAAAGCAGATCACAGACATGGCACAAAACTAAAATCATTTCCAATGGCAACTTTAGGGCTTTAAGATACACTAAAAGAAATCAAGATTAAAAATGTGGTACTCAGTAAGGGTAATTTTTTTCATACCAAGTAGAGGGAAAAAAATTATGGAATCACTAAATTCTGAAAAAAAAATTATGGAATCACCCTGTAAATTTTCATTTCCAATACTAACACCTGCATCAAATTAGATCTGCTTGTTAGTCTGCATCTAAAAAGGAGTGATCACACCTTGGAGAGCTGTTGCACCAAGTGGACTGACATGACTCATGGCTCCAACACGAGAGATGTCAATTGAAACAAATATGGAATCACTCAATTCTGAGGAAAAATTATGGAATCATGGAAAACAAACACACAAAAGAACACTCCAATACATCACTAGTATTTTGTTGCACCACCTCTGGCTTTAATAACAGCTTGCAGTCTCTGAGGCATGGACTTAATGAGTGACAAACAGTACTCTTCATCAATCTGGCTCCAACTTTCTCTGATTGCTGTTGCCAGATCAGCTTTGCAGGTTGGACCTTTGTCATGCACCATTTTCTTCAACTTCCACCAAAGATTTTCAATTGGATTCAGATCCGGACTATTTGCAGGCCATGACATTGACCTTATGTGTCTTCTTTCAAGGAATGTTTTCACAGTTTTTGCTCTATGGCAGGATGCATTATCATCTTGAAAAATGATGTCATCATCCCCAAACATCGTTTCAATTGATGGGATAAGAAGACTGTCCAAAATATCAATGTAAACTTAGGCATTTATTGAAGATGTAATGACAGCCATCTCCCCAATGCCTTTACCTGACATGCAGCCTCATATCATCAATGACTGTGGAAATTTGCATGTTCTCTTCATGCAGTCACCTTTATAAATCTCATTGGAACGGCACCAAACAAAAGTTCCAGCATCATCACCTTGCCCAATGCAGATTCGCGATTCATCACTGAATATGACTTTCATCCAGTCATCCACAGTCCACAATTGCTTTTCCTTAGCCCATTGTAACCTTGTTTCTTTTTGTGCTTAGGTGTTAATGATGGCTTATGTTTAGCTTTTCTGCATGTAAATCCCATTTCCTTTAGGCGGTTTCTTACAGTTCGGTCACAGACATTGACTCCATTTTCCTCCAATTCATTCCTCAATTGTTTTGTTGTGCATTTCCTGTTTTGAAGACATGTTGGATTAAGTTTCCGGTATTGACGCTTTGATGTTTTCCTTGGTCTACCAGTATATTTGCCTTTAACAACCTTCCCATGTTGTTTCTATTTGGTCCATATTTTAGACACAGCTGACTGTGAAAAACCAACATCTTTTGCAACATTGTGTGATGATTTACCTTCTTTTAAGAGTTTGATAATCCTCTAATTTGTTTCAATTGACATCTCTCGTGTTGGAGCCATGAGTCATGTCAGTCCACTTGGTGCAACAGCTCTCCAAGGTGTGATCACTCCTTTTTAGATGCAGACTAACTAGCAGATCTAATTTGATGCAGGTGTTAGTTTTGGAAATGAAAATTTACAGGGTGATTCCATAATTTTTTCTTCAGAATTTAGTGAGTCCATAATTTTTTTCCCTCTGCATGGTCTAAAAAAAATGACCCTTACTGAGTACCACATTTTTAATATTGATTTCTTTTAGTGTTTCTTAAAGCCCTAAAGTTGCCATTGGAAATGACTTTAGTTTTGTGCCATGTCTGTGATCTGCTTTTTTTTCAACATTAAACAACTAAATGAACATCCTCCGAGCCCGGTGATTCCATAATTTTTGCCAGGGGTTGTATATTAATGTGGATTTACTGGGGGGAGCGGCGTTGTACAGTTCGTCCAATACTGAAATTATCCAGGAAATCCAATGTTTAGTCCTTCCTGTCTATTGTATGTGGTAATGTAGTATTTGTGAAATGTTATATTAATTGTATATATTATATCCATCAGGAAACATCTGAAGGCGACTCCAAAGAGGGGCAAAACGGAAATATTGCTGACCCTGATATCAGTCAGCCGGGGCCGAACCCTGATCTGATGGAAGGTAAGCCGGTCATCTAATATTCTACATACAAATATCAAGTTATAGAGAACGGCAGAGAACATGGAGATTTACTCTTCATCCAATGTATGAGGCCGCTGGCGGCTCATGAGCCCCCATGGACTATAATGGAGGGGGTCACAAATGTACAAAGAGGCTCATTGGTCCCCAATCATGTAATTGTTGAGGATTCGGTCAGATCCTGAGCAATGACACATTCATAGTACAGTATATATATATATAGATATGCCATAAATATATACAGTGTGTGCAGAACATCCTTATATCTAGTATATTCCATGTACAGGGGTCTTATCATTTCCATTATTATATGGATGGGTTATATAAGTGGTGATATAGACTAATACATGTCGTCTCTTCATTATTTTATCATTATTATAGGAATAACTGTGCCGGCAAATACTGATGGTGGAACATCTGAGCCACCAGAAATCATCCAGGAATCTGCCAGTGTAAGTATCATGGGATGTCTGTATATCATCAGATGACGGGTGGGAATTACACATCCCATATTATACCCCATATGACAATGGGATATCTCTGCTCTTATGTAGATCAGACCTACTATGTGTGACGGTGGTGTTATTATTCTGCCTCCTCCGTGTGATGTCCCTTATCCTCCCCTGCAGTACAATGATTTATGTGTATGGGGAATATCCCCTTATAATATAATAGTGTCTGTGGGGGGTCCGGCTTTTATCACGTCCTCTACTTCGGTTGCAGTGTAATCAGGGGGGATATAATATAGACGGGAGATGTTCCAGCATCTGGAGCTTTTATCCTCCTGCAGCTTCGTTGTCTTAATGTCATTTCTTATTCCTTTTTAGGCCTTGATCGGATCAGTGAACCCGGGGAGAAATCCTTGTAAGGACGACTTTAATCCTATCAAACTGATCAGCTGTGGAGGATTTGGGTGAGCTTTACTTTGGTATAATATTCATTTCTCAGGGCTCCTTATGACGATGCCTATGTCTCTACGTCCTGCCCCTGCAATGCTACCATAGAGAAATTATGGTTCCACATCACTGTCCACATCTAATTGTCTCTCTTCAGGTCAGTTAGGATGTGACGTGGATGAGGACTTTCCATAGGTGATCATTTATGGAGTGTTATTTTATGGATTTCTAGTGATGGCCGCACATCTAGTATTAACCATTAGTACAGGAGATCACTTGATCAGGTCTATGGATGGACTGTTAGTAAGAATTCATAATAAATCATGGATTTTCTTCCTCCTCAGATCCGTCCACCTAGTTCGCCATACAGACACAAACAAGATATGTGCTATGAAGAAAATGGACAAGCAGAACCTGAAAAAGCCAAAGACCCTTAAATGGGCCTTTCAGGAGAGGGACATCTCTACATTCGCTGATTGTCCCTTTGTGGCCTCCATGTTCTGCTCCTTTCCTACTAAACTTCATCTGTGTATGGTCATGGAGTATGCACCAGGTAGGACACATCCATTGTATTTATATCCAGCCCACGTCTGCCTAATCCTAGCACCTTATATATAACCTGAACATGTCCACATGGACGGTTTCATGTCCACACCGCATTTACTATAATGTTACTAAGATGCCTTGTGTGTCCTCACTGAGCATGGCGGCAATATCTGCTATGGAGAAAAGGAAGATTTCTCTGTATTTGAACAGTTTTTATAGATGAGAACTTTCACAGAGAAATAAATTAGAGGCTTGTAGATGAGGCCTGGCTCTGTCTCTATGTACAGGGTTCCTCTGCAGTATACGCTCTACATTACACAGTGTATCTCTATATATACCATCCTGTCCCAATATCTCCGCTTGTTTCACATTCACACTCATCATGTGTAATTTACTCTGTAACAGACCCTCACCTGTCATATTTGCTTTTTCCTGTAGGAGGAGACTGTGGCAATCTTCTACAGCACAGGGGTCCTTTACCTATCACCTTGGCCCGTCTGTACATTGCAGAAACAGTCCTTGCTGTGGAATATCTGCACAGCTATGGTGTGGTGCACAGAGACCTGAAGCCTGTAAAGTAAGTTACCCTTGAGGTATAATAAAGGGGATGAAAGTTAGTTTGTTATACAGTCTATGGGTTATTACTTGGGTCTGACACCATCTTTTCTTTTACAGCATCCTGATAACATCAACAGGACATATTAAAGTGACCGATTTTGGAGTTTCAAAACTTGGCCTCATGAGACCAACATCAAACATCTATAAGGCTCCAACTAAGGACATCACCAAAGAGTTCTGTGATAAAGAGGTCGGCTTTACTTACAGGATCTTCTACTTTACATATCTCATCTCTTTCTCCTTCTCTGATCATTTCTCATCACATTTCCACTGATGTTATTTGTCGTATGTATTGATCATCATCTCATTCTTCTGTTGTTTTCCAGACTGCTGGAACGTCTAGTTACATGGCCCCAGAAGTTATTCTAATGAAAGGCTATGGAAGACCTGTTGACTGGTGGTCAGTAGGCATCATCCTATATGAATTTCTCTTTGGATATACACCATTTTATAGGGCTTCCCAAAAGGAGAAATTACGCAGTATCCTCAGTGGTAAGTAAAATAATCTGACTGCTTGTCATGTCGCTGTTATTTGGTTTGATTGGTTCCTTGGTTTAGCTTCTAGCTTTTTTAAGGAAAATGCTTTTTTATGTAAATAAATGAAGAGGTTTTATTTCCTGTAATATTTTCTTTTTATATCACAGATGACATTGTTTGGAGATGTAATTACTTTCCTCCACCAAATGCTCGGGGCATCATCACTCAGCTACTCAGAAAAAATCCAGAACAAAGACTTGGGACAGGTAATATGATAATAGTATTAATAAGGACTTATTACACCTCTGGACAAATGAAGGTGTCCATGAGGATAAGCACTCAAGGTCTCTACCAACGTGTCCATTCCCCATTCTTCATGCTCTAATGTTCAGTACATTTCCTTCATGTTGGCTCTTTTAAATCTCCAGTTCAGATTAACATAAACTGTATAGATACGGAGTAGTTTCTCTGACAATAACTGTATCGATTTCTTTCTTGTCTTCCTTTTCCAGGAGGGGCACACGAGATCAAAATTCATCCATTTCTGCGTGCCTTAAACTTTAACAACCTTCTAAGTCAGAAGCCTCTGTTCGTTCCTGATCTAAAATCAGATGAGGACACCCGCTACTTTAGCAGTAAGTAAAATGAGACGTTATCAGCAGAAAACTGCTGAGTGCCTTTTCTTTCATTATGTGTGACAATCAGTTCCCATCATAATGAGTAATAACATGGTGACTGTCTGACCGGCTCTTATACTAATAATTTCTCATAACACTTTTACTTTTCAGATCGCTCTGTGCGCTATAAATTTAGGAATTCAGATGATGGGGACACAAGTGAGGACAATGACTGTCCAGAAATCAAAAACTTTGAATCATCTTCTCAAAGGTTTTCCAAAGTAAGTATGTCTAAAGCATGTAGGTCAATAAAATGAATAAAACCTATAATTAGAAAAAAAGTTTAAAAATATATCTATTTATATTTTATATTTCTTTGTGTTTTTTAGCTATATACCACCAGTACCAAGATGGTGACCATTGAAGAACCTATGTCACCTCCAGAGTGTACCCCTGAGAACAGCAAAAAACACCCAGACTGGTGAGTAGATTATTATTATTATTATGAGATTTAGCTCTGATATATGCTCAGACAAGAGTAACACAAATCTAAATCCAGCATCCACCACCCCATGATAACTGATTGCTGTTCATCTGGCTTGTGATTACACAGCAATATCAGTTGATCATTGCAACCAGCCATTCATTCCCAGCTCTTTATAGGCCAATATTACTAGTTAGACTCCATTCTTGCTGGTAGAATGGGGTCCTGAGCAGAGTATCCCCTTCATGATGTCCCAAATGGCCTTACAGACAGGTGTTCTTCCTTTTTGTATTGTTTTCACTTGTAATTTACTTGACTTTCTTCTACCAAACAGGCAGAAAGAATCTCCCCCTTCCAAAACTGATGATGGTGACAATCAGTGTGTCACTGCTAAAAAGTGTGAGTCATCCTCGCCCTCATTGTCAGGTATGTACAGTTTTATAGACCATCCCATTATAGACTATGATACAAAAGTGTAATGTGAATCTGCACATGAAGGCTCAGATAATGACTTACTTTATTCCCGCTGCCCCTGAGTATTCAATTTTTTGTTTTGGTAAAATCCACCATACGGTTCCAGAGTTATTGGCAGTTTTATTTAGTGCTAATTTTTATGGTCTTTACAAGGGGGTGGTGCTTACAGGATTATCTAGGGGGGGGTGTCTTCAGCCCCTTCTTCAGTATTATAGTGTGGTAAAGACCATAAAAATGACCACTAAATAAAAAGGCCCCTGTCTGTGGAACTGTAAGGCGATGTGCACACTATGCGTTTTTAATCGTTTCCGCAGCGGCAATTCCGCCGCAGAAACGCTTAAAAAACGCTTGGTAGAAGGTCTGCCATGTTCCCCAATGATAATCCGCATCTGCTGTGCACATGCTGCGGAAATTTCCGCTGCGGATTATCATTGCGGAAAAATCCGCAGCACTACCAATTATTTTGCAGAAGTGCTGCGTTTTCAGCGCCATTGACTTGCATTGGAACGCATGGTATCCGCATCACTGCATCTGTACATGCGGAATCCATGTGTTTCAATGTGCGGATGGTACTCGGGTCTGGAGAAGAGGAGACTCTCCTCCGGACCCCCCTAACCATAGAACCTGTAAAAAAAAAGAATAAAATAAAAAATAAATATTATACTTACCTTCTGATGGCCTCCGGTTCCTTGTCTCGGCTTGCCGGCAGATCGCGGTAGACTAAAGGACCTGCGCTGACGTCATTTAGTCATGTGACGGGTCATGCGACCAATGATGTTGGCAGGTCCTTAAATCTACCGCGAGCTGCCGGCAAGCCAAGACAAGGACTCCGGGGGCCATCAGAAGGCAAGTATATTTATTTTTTACCATTCTTTCGGTCACACTATATAAATCCATGCCAGTTGCATGGATTAATATAGTGTGACCAGGTTGTCAAGCACTTTCCAAGTGATACTAAAATCGCTTGGAAAGCGCTTGACAACCCGCATGCGAAATCGCATGATCAAAACGCTTCATATCCGCATGTCCCTGGCAGGAAAAACGCATGTACAATCCGCGTGTACAATCCGCGTGTACAATCCGCGTGTACAATCCGCGTGTACAATCCGCGTGTACAATCCGCATGTACAATCCGCATGTACAATCCGCATGTACAATCCGCGTGTACAATCCGCGTGTACAATCCGCATGTACAATCCGCATGTATAATCCGCATGCGTTTTTTGTGCCAGGGAGATGCAGAAACGCTCAGGAGAAAATCCGGAGCATTTCTGCATCGTGGGCACATAGCCTAAGGGGGATTTTAATAAAAACCAAAAACAGAGTCCTCAGGGGAGCAGGGGGAATAAAGTAAGAGTGAATTCTGGACACTTAAGACCTGGTGATGAGTCTTCGTTAAACTTACGCTTAAGTGTTATCTGACGGATTATATAAAAACACTTTGGCTTGCTGCAAGTAATGTCATGTTAATAAGGGAGACACCACACGGCCGCACACAGAAAAGCTACAAGTGCATATTAACCAGTTTGAGTAACTCTATAATCATATAAAATTAATCTTTGAGGAGTTTATAATCAACATCTTTTTCTGACTTTTTATTAGAACCTCCAGTTCAGGAGAGAAAGAAATCTGCACTAAATCTGAGAAAACAGCAAAGAACAGATAAAGTGGAAGAGGGGGAAAGTAGTAGGCGAGGTAAGTGTGACGATAATCTCCATGTTGTATGATGTCAGTGAGATAAGTCATGTGGAGCAGATGTCATCTGTCAGTGGTGGGATTGTCACATGTATGATGGCTGACAATGATCCCGCACCTCTGTATGGAGAAGATTCCTCTACCGGCCTCCCACAGAGACACCACAGTAGTGTCCTCTAATATGGAGTCCCATTACTTACTTCGGTTTTACATCTTTTTTATAGGTTCTATCTTCCGCCGGATGATATCATCCTGCCGGCGTGGATTATCCAGGGCTGCTCGCACTATCAGACAAAGCTGCATTTTTGCCCACTGTCACCAGGGCACCAGAAACATCTCAAGGGCAGAAAACCCTCACATCTAGTGCCCTGAAGAAAGTACAGCACATCCACCATCAATGCTGTACCTGCATGGAAAGAGTTGTACCATCTACTGTACCTGTGGCCGTCTGACCAGCAAGAAATATCTGCAAAAGTCAAAGGCCTCCAAGAACATCTTTTCAACCTTCCATGTAATTCTTAATTAAAAAAAAAATTAAAATTGATTAATGTCCTTTTGAATTTAATTGAATATTACTGACATTTATGGCATATCAATGCTATACATGTTATATCTGTCCAATGGTTTGGACACCAAACAGAAGATTAGACAAGACTGAAACATACAGTTTGCACAGCAAGTTGTTTTTACATTGCAGTGTATGTTCAATTTAATTTTTATTGAGTGCTTTTCATAAGGGAACCAGGAGGAAACCACCTGAAATAGACATTGTGTGCACAAAAAGTGGCAACCAAGCTAGGTGAAAACATGCCCTGATCCACTGATTTTACAAGAACTCAGATACTTTTACCTTAGTAGCGCTCTATTTCAGATTCAGGCACAAGAACAAGTTGGATTCTGTGCTGTGCATCCTGGGGGTCCCAGCAGTCACAATCCACCAAAATCGTAGCTAAGACTTCAAGCACAGGGGAGGCGAAACATCCGAGTGGGTCACTAACCGATATTACCACTATTTGGTGACCATATATTGGTAGATAACAGCACATATTAAGACTATAGATGAGTGAGCACTAAACTGCTCAGATGCTTGTTACTCGAACCGAACAATTCCTAATGCTCGTGTGCTCATTTCAAGTAACAAGTATAATGGAAGTCAATGAGAAATCCGAGCATTTTTCTGGAAGACCCTACAAGGAGGTCTGGGTGGCAGTGAAAATGTTCAAATGGATGGAAAAATTGCTGAATGGAAGGAGAACAGCATGGGGAAGACCCCTGGAGGCATCTCTGACTCCCAGATCGCTGCTGAGAACAATGGTGTGACACTTTTTCTCCACTTTAACCCCTTAACAACATCTGACGTACTAATACGCGTCTGTGCCCTGGGACTTAAGAGCCAGACCCGTATTAGTACGTCATCGCGATCGCGCGCGCACACAGGCTGTGCGGGCGCGATCGCCGCCGGGTGTCAGCTGATTGTCACAGCTGACACCCGGTACTATGTGCAGGGAGCGGTCACGCACCGCTCCCAGCACATTAACCCCCGCGATGCTGCGATCGAAGTCGATCGCGGCATTGCGGGGGCAAGGGGAGGTGATCGGCGATACTCACCTCCTCTTCCGGCTTCCAGCGCAGTCTGCAAAGGCTTCCCGGGTGTTGCCATGACGACCCGATATCGTCATGACAACATCCGGGTCACCAGAGAGCAGGAAGATTGCTTGGACATGCGCAGTGCATCTCCAAGCAATCTTCACACTGTGCACTTCTGACAGCCTTCATGGCATAGGGATGGTGCTCCATTCCTGTGCCATGCAGGCGATCAGAAAAAAAAAAGTGAAAGTCCCAGAGTGGGACAAAGTAATAAAGTGTATAAACTGTGTGAAAGTGGGGAAAAAAAAAAAAAAAAAAAAAAAAGTGCAAAAATATTATAAAAAAATAAAAAAAATAATACACCAAAAATAAAAATATAATGTACCCATCAATAAATATTATTATAAAAAAAATAAAAAAAAACAATAAAAGTACACATATTTGGTATCGCCGCGTCCGGAACAACCTGACCTATAAAACTGTCCCACTAGTTAACCCCTTCAGTGAACACGGTAAAAAAAAAAAAAAAAAAACAAGCAAAAAACAATGCTTTATCACCATACCGCCAAACAAAAAGTGGAATAACACGCGATCAAAAAGAGGCATATAAATAAAAATGATACCGCTGAAAACGTCATCTCGTCCCGCAAAAAACAAGCCGCCATATAGCTCCATCAGCCGAAAAATAAAAAAGTTATAGCTCTCAGAATAAAGCGATACTAAAAAATATTTTTTTCTATAAAATAGCTTTTATTGTGTATAAGCGCCAAAACATAGAAAAATGATACAAATGTGGTACCGCTGTAAACGTACTGACCCGAAGAGTAAAGCTGCCTCATCAATTTTACCACACGCGGAACAGAATAAAAAAAACAAAAAAAAAAAACAATTCCTGAATTGTTGGTTTTTGTTTATTCTGCCTCCCAAAAATCGGAATAGAAAGCGATCAAAAAATGTCACGTGCCTGAAAATGGCACCAATAACAACGTCAAGTCATCCCGCAAAAAACGAGCCGTCACATGACTGTCTGCCAAAATCTGGAAAAATTATAGCTCTCAAAATATGGCGATGCAAAAACTAGATTTTACAAAAAATGCGTCTTTTAGTGTGTGACAGCTGTCAGTCATAAAAACCCCATATGATTCTGGCATTGCTGTAATCACACCGACCCGAAGAATAAAGTCGTCTAATCACTTATACCGCACAAGGAACGGCGTCAAAAATAAACTCTTGAGTTAGGATTGGGCTAGGGTTAGGGCTGGGTTTGGGGCTAGGGTTGTGCTGGGGCTAGGGTTGTGCTGGGGCTAGGGTTGTGCTGGGGCTAGGGTTGTGCTGGGGCTAGGGTTGTGCTAGGGTTAGGGCTGGGGTTGGGATTTTTTTCAAAAGTAAGAAAAAAAGATGACGATATGGCGACTAGTGTTGAGAGCAAGTGCTCGCTACTTGAGTGTGCTCTGGTATGCATTTAGTATCATGGGTATTTGAGTGACATGCTCGAGTCTCTGCCCCATATGCTTCGCGGCCAAAAAACTTTACGGGGATTGCCTGCCATGCACGAGCGATCCCCGCATGTTTTTTTTTTGGGTGTATAATAACCGTGAAACATGCGGAGCAGGGACTCGAGCATGTCACTCGAGCACACGCTGTACATGGTGCATACCTGAGTACCCGATGCAAACTCAAGTAGCGAGCACTTGCGCTCAAGAATAATGACAACTTATTCAATATGATGACCTAATGTAAACAAATAATGTGCCGTACCTCTGGGTTCAAAATGTTCACTATACACCTTAATAAAATCTTTGAGGGGTATAGTTTCCAAAATGGGGACACTTGTGGGGGAGCTCCACTGTTTAGGCACATCACGGGCTCTCCAAACGCGACATGGTGTCCGCTAACAAATTGAATGGAAAATCGGCTCAAATGGTTAGCGGACGCCATGTTGCGTTTGGAGAGCCCCTGTGTGCCCAAACATTGGAGCTCCCCCACAAGTGACCCCATTTTGGAAACTAGACCCCCCAAGGCACCTATCTAGATGCATAGTGAGCACTTAGAACCCCCAGGTGCTTCACAAATTGATTCGTAAAAATGAAAAAGTGAAAATAAAACACTTTTTCATTTTTATGAATCAATTTGTGAAGCACCTGGGGTTCCAAGTGCTCACTATGAATCTAGATAGGTGCCTTGGGGGTCTAGTTTCCAAAATGGGGTCACTTGTGGGGGAGCTCCAATGTTTGGGCACACAGGGACTCTCTAAATGCAACATGGTATCCGCTAACAAATTGAATGGAAAATCGGCTCAAATTGTTAGCGGACACCACATTGCGTTTGGAGAGCCCCTCTGTGCCCAAACTTTGGAGCTCCCCCACAAGTGACCCCATTTTGGAAACTAGACCCCCCAAGGCACCTTTCTAGATGCATAGTGAGCACTTGGAACCCCCAGGTGCTTCACAAATTGATTCGTAAAAATGAAAAAGTGAAAAAAAAAAAACACTTTTCATTTTTATGAATCAATTTGTGAAGCACCTGGGGTTCCAAGTGCTCACTATGAATCTAGATAGGTGCCTTGGGGGGTCTAGTTTCCAAAATGGGGTCACTTGTGGGGGAGCTCCAATGTTTGGGCACACAGGGACTCTCCAAATGCAACATGATATCCGCTAACAAATTGTCGGCTCAAATTGTTAGCGGATATCATGTTGCATTTGGAGAGTCCCTGTGTGCCCAAACATTGGAGCTCCTCCACAAGTGACCCCATTTTGGAAACTAGACCCCCCAAGGCACCTATCTAGATGCATAGTGAGCACTTGGAACCCCTAGGTGCTTCACAAATTAATTCGTAAAAATGAAAAAGTGTTTTTTTTTTCACTTTTTCATTATTACGAATCAATTTGTGAAGCACCTGGGGGTTCCAAGTGCTCACTATGCATCTAGAAAGGTGCCTTGGGGGGTCTAGTTTCCAAAATGGGGTCACTTGTGGGGGAGCTCCAAAGTTTGGGCACAGAGGGGCTCTCCAAACGCAATGTGGCGTCCGCTAACAATTTGAGCCGATTTTCCATTCAATTTGTTAGCGGATACCATGTTGCATTTAGAGAGTCCCTGTGTGCCCAAACATTGGAGCTCCCCCACAAGTGACCCCATTTTGTAAACTAGACCCCCCAAGGCACCTATCTAGATGCATAGTGAGCACTTGGAACCCCTAGGTGCTTCACAAATTGATTCGTAAAAATGAAAAAGTGTTTTTTTTTTCACTTTTTCATTATTACGAATCAATTTGTGAAGCACCTGTGGGTTCTAAGTGCTCACTATGCATCTAGAAAGGTGCCTTGGGGGGTCTAGTTTCCAAAATGGGGTCACTTGTAGGGGAGCTCCAAAGTTTGGGCACAGAGGGGCTCTCCAAACGCAATGTGGTGTCCGCTAACAATTTGAGCCGATTTTCCATTCAATTTGTTAGCGGATACCATGTTGCATTTAGAGAGTCCCTGTGTGCCCAAACATTGGAGCTCTCCCACAAGTGACCCCATTTTGGAAACTAGACCCCCCAAGGCACCTATCTAGATGCATAGTGAGCAGTTGGAACCCCCAGGTGCTTCACAAATTGATTCATAAAAATGAAAAAGTGTTTTTTTTTTCACTTTTTCATTGTTACGAATCAATTTGTGAAGCACCTGGGGGTTCCAAGTGCTCACTATGCATCTAGATAGGTGCCTTGGGGGGTCTAGTTTCCAAAATGGGGTCACTTGTGGGGGAGCTCCAATGTTTGGGCACACAGCAGCTCTCCAAACGCAACATGGTGTCGCTAACAATTTGAGCCAATTTTGCGTTAAATTTGTTAGCGGACACCATGTTGCATTTAGAGAGCCGCTGTGTGCCCAAATATTGGAGCTCCCCCACAAGTGACCCCATTTTGGAAACTAGACCACCCAAGGCACCTATCTAGATGCATAGTGAGCACTTGGAACCCTCAGGTGCTTCACAAATTGATTCATACAAATGAAAAAGTGTTTTTTTTTTCACTTTTTCATTGTTACGAATCAATTTGTGAAGCACCTGGGGGTTCCAAGTGCTCACTATGCATCTAGATAGGTGCCTTGGGGGGTCTAGTTTCCAAAATGGGGTCACTTGTGGGGGAGCTCCAATGTTTGGGCACAGAGGGGCTCTCCAAACGCAATGTGGTGTCCGCTAACAATTTGAGCCGATTTTCCATTCAATTTGTTAGCGGATACCATGTTGCATTTAGAGAGTCCCTGTGTGCCCAAACATTGGAGCTCTCCCACAAGTGACCCCATTTTGGAAACTAGACCCCCCAAGGCACCTATCTAGATGCATAGTGAGCAGTTGGAACCCCCAGGTGCTTCACAAATTGATTCATACAAATGAAAAAGTGTTTTTTTTTTCACTTTTTCATTGTTACGAATCAATTTGTGAAGCACCTGGGGGTTCCAAGTGCTCACTATGCATCTAGATAGGTGCCTTGGGGGGTCTAGTTTCCAAAATGGGGTCACTTGTGGGGGAGCTCCAATGTTTGGGCACACAGCAGCTCTCCAAACGCAACATGGTGTCGCTAACAATTTGAGCCAATTTTGCGTTAAATTTGTTAGCGGACACCATGTTGCATTTAGAGAGCCGCTGTGTGCCCAAATATTGGAGCTCCCCCACAAGTGACCCCATTTTGGAAACTAGACCACCCAAGGCACCTATCTAGATGCATAGTGAGCACTTGGAACCCTCAGGTGCTTCACAAATTGATTCATAAAAATGAAAAAGTGTTTTTTTTTTTCACTTTTTCATTGTTACGAATCAATTTGTGAAGCACCTGGGGGTTCCAAGTGCTCACTATGCATCTAGAAAGGTGCCTTGGGGGGTCTAGTTTCCAAAATGGGGTCACTTGTGGGGGAGCTCCAAAGTTTGGGCACACATGGGCTCTCCAAACACAACATGGCGTCCGCTAATTATTCAAGCAAATTTTACAATCAAAAAGTCAAATGGCGCTCCTTCCCTTCCGAGCCCTGCCGTGCGCCCAAACAGTATTTTTTCCCCAAATATTGGGTATCTGCGTGCCCAGGGGAAATTGCACAACAAATTTTGGGGTCCATTTTTTCTTGTTACCCCTGTGAAAATAAAAAAAATTGGGTCTAAAGTAACATTTTTGTGAAAAAAGTTAAATGTTCATTTTTTTCTTCCACATTCCAAAAATTCCTGTGAAGCACCTGAAGGGTTAATAAAGTTCTTGAATGTGGTTTTGAGCACCTTGAGGGGTGCAGTTTTTAGAATGGTGTCACTTTTGGGTATTTTCTGTCATAAAGACCTCTCAAAGTGACTTCAAATGTGATGTGGTCCCTAAAAAAATGGTTTTGTAAATTTTGTTGGAAAAATGAGAAATCGCTGGTCAACTTTTAACCCTTATAGCTCCCTAACAAAAAAAAATTTTGGTTCCAAAATTGTGCTGATGTAAAGTAGACATGTGGGAAATGTTATTTATTAACTCTTTTGTGTGACATATCGCTCTGATTTCAGGGCTTAAAAATTCAAATTTTGAAAATTGCAAAATTTTCAAAATTTTCGCCAAATTTCCATTTTTTTCACAAATAAACGCAAGTGATATCGAAGAAATTTTTCCACAATCATGAAGTACAATATGTCACGAAAAAACAATCTCAGAATCAGGGGGATCCGTTGAAGCGTTCCAGAGTAATTACCTCATAAAGTGACAGTGGTCAGAATTGTAAAAATTGGCCCGGTCATTAACGTGCAAACCACCCGCGGGGCTTAAGGACTGACAATAAAACATTCCCAATCAATGAGAAATTGCATTTTACAGGAACAAAAATGTTAAAGGGGTTGCCCAGTACTTTAGATTACCCCCACAATGTATCCCCCCTGGGCCCCTAAGGATTTTTGTAATTACCTTACGTTGCAGATAATGCCTGTGAGCGGCGCTATCACTGGCCGCTCACAGGCATCACGTGACCCCCGGCTGCAGCCGGCTCTGATATCCGCTGATGTCACTGACGCGCCCCCTGGGCCATGTTGGGCAGCGTTGCGCATGCGGGGAATACCCGGAGCCGGATCTGATAGGGGTAGTAGTCCTCGTGGCGGTGACCCGGTCCGTGCCCAGGGTGGTCAAACCAAGTGGCAGAACTTAGAATAAAGTAAGATGTTATAGAGTTCGACTACGCCACCCGTGGATTGTGGTCAGTGGGGACCGCCGCTGCACTGCAGACCGCTGAGGCTGATGTTATTTGTGCAGCTGAGAATGGGATGACTCCCCACGGGAGGAGTATTGCCTCAGGGCAGCTATTGTGGAGATGAAGATGGCAGTGATGGTGCGGGTGTCCCAGTACTGATGGTGTAGGTGCGGCGATGAAACACGGAGGCTTGAAATGCAGTTTCCAAAGACGCAAGAAAAGAGGGAACCCTAAGATCCCACGGAATAACGGGTGAAGGGTTGGCAGAACAGGGTACCGGATCCCAAACTGGTGGAGGCCAATTATCCTTAGCCAGGAACCGGAGGTCGTGGTCAAGTCTTGGCGCGACCCCTCAACAAATCCACCAGGAAGGCATACCGTATAGGGTCAGGGAAACCGGGAAAGGTTTCGCCACCAAAAGGCCCGAGGGAGCCGGACAAAGGTGGGTCCCTAGTGGGGACGGCCAGTAGGAAGGAAGAGAGGGGAGCCCTGGACCACGCTCTGGAAAAATCACAGCACGTCCTCGGGCTGGAAAAGAGTAAAACAATTTAGACATACAAAATTTTTAAAGTGTACACTTGCATATAAGATATATCAACTTTCAACTCATCCCTTTATGGGAGGTACTCTTCTCTTTAACGTTACTGGTCAAAACTACCGGAACTCTTTTAGCATATGACACATTATAGAACATCACAGGTAACTTTTACATTATTATACTAGCAGCATTTAAACTTTCAATATAAAACTTTTTCAAGTAAAACATTCTCATATAAAACGTTCTTCACAAACACATTCTTGATCTCTGGTCACGGCGCAACTTGTGACCAGGTAAAGTGCAACAGTCACTAATTCCGAGGTAGAAAAACAGTTCCTTATAAAACCAATAGGGGGCGCTTTAAGAAGCGCAACTATTTACAGGGTGTTGACCGCTCTCAGTCCTCGGCCAGTGGGAATAGGGAATGGCTGCTCACAGTCCTCAGCCTGGTTAGGGATTAGGGGCACACAGGTAACAGTTCACTCGATCAACAATTTCACAACAGTTCTTGTACCCCGACGGGTAACTATATACAGTTCCACTTTACCATTCTCTAATAATGGTGTCCTCCTGCTCCTTCCTGAGGGTAGTCTTCAGACCCGTCCGGGTCCTCTTGGTCTTCCTCATACTGCAACTCCTCCTCTGTTAGCCGGTGTACGTGAAGGGCGTACGGTCCTTTGGCACACTGATGCCGGGTGAAGGCGACCACATCACCCGGGTAGAGGTCACGTCCGCGGTGTCCCTCCGGCAGGTGGCTCTCGACATCCCTGCGGGTGACAAAGACGTCGCCGGGGGTTCGGTGATCCCGGATAAAGCCCCAGCCGTTCTCCAGTTGAAACTTTATTACGGTCCCGGTGGTGCGGGGGCCGTGGGCCGTAAGGGGGTTTCGTCGGGCCCGGCGTTTCTGCTCCGCGCTTTGGGCCTGCAGCTGTTCCTCGCGGATTCGCCTCTCTCGCCGTTCTCTCCCAAAGACCTCCAGCTGTTGACGGCAGCACTCCTCATGCCGGGCTGCGGCCGCCCGGGTCTCCTTGGTGAACCCCATGAGGTCCTCACCGGTCGGATCCCATGCGAATTGGGCGTCTTCCAACGGGAGCGGGACAATTTTGGCGGGCGCCGGTGCTGGGATCAGAGGCTCACACAGGGGCCGTTCCCTCCGGAGTCGGGGGTTGATGTACTCCGGTGGCCACACGAAGGGCAGCCCGTCCGGGCTAGTATGCTGCACGAAGAGATCTTCGCCCAGGGGCAGCACTGTGGAGGTCAAGGGCGCTGTGGGGGCAGCGGTGCCCGGAGGTACCCGGCCTTGCGACCAGGCCGGCGGCACAGTGGAGGTAGAGGGCGCTGTGGAGACCGCGGCGCCCGGGGGTACTCGGCCCTGCGACCAGGCCGGGGGAATCCTATTTGGGTCAAAGGACGGCACCGTTGAGGAAGAGGGCGCTGGAGGGGCATCAGCGCCCGGGTTCACCAGGCCCTGCAACCAGGCCGGTGGCACTTCCTGTTTTGCCGCGCTCAGGGTCAAGGGGCGTGGCGCGGAAGAGGGCGTGACCGCGGCTCCTGCCGCTTGAGGCCTAGTTGGGAGTAGTGGCGGTGCGGCAACGGGCGTGGTGAGTAGGACTTCGGGCTCTGCGACGGGGAGCTGGGGCAGGCTTGCGGCTACTGGGCTCGGGGTAGTGACGTCCCCATTACCTGCTTCCATCCTTGCAGCTCCCTCCGCGGCGTCGTCTCCGGCCTTCATCCCTCCTGCACCATCCTCAGGGGCAGACATGCCCCACGTTGCGGGTGGCGTCCTCTGCTGGCGGGTTCCAGCCTGCTGGGCCATCTCCCTTCTCCATTCGGCCAGTGCTTCCTGCTGTACTCGGGCCATCTTCCGGGCCAAGGCCTCCAGCGCGGTCTGTGCACGCTCCCGATCTCTGGGGAGTTGTGCCAGGATCTCCACCAGGCCTTCTGGGGTGGCGGCCTGCAACAGGCTCCGAACCACGGGGTCGGTGCTGCTCGACTCTTCCTCCATCCCCGGGTGCGATCTGTCCAGACTCCTCCAGGCCGCACCCATCTTCTCAGCTTTATTCCCTATCCGCCCCCATTGGGAGTGGTCCCGGGGCAACTTAGTGACAGTCAGTTTCAGGGGCAGACCCCCCACTCTGATGGACATCTCCATTGTTGTAGTCTCGGCTGATGGGGGCGGTCTCTTCCTTTGGCGCCACTCTGGGGCCATGCCCACGATGGGAGGTGGTCTCTTGCCACCCTTTGGCACGCCCATAATGGCGTCCGCTCTGCCAGGGCGGGAAACCGTCTCAGATGGCGGGAATCGTCTCCTGATGGCGGGAAACTCCGCGGATGGCGGGCAAAGGCTGCAGATGGCGGGTAAACGGCGGGAAACGACCCGACCTGGCGCCCGATGGCGGGAATCCTCTGGAATTGGCGGGAGGCTTCTTCTTACGGTACATGTGAACTTTTCTTCAGGCACGCAGTACCCGGTGGTTGCGGGCACGGGATCCTGCCGACTACGCCAAAGTTGACTCACCCCCTGGGCCATGTTGGGCAGCGTTGCGCATGCGGGGAATACCCGGAGCCGGGTCCGATAGGGGTAGTAGTCCTCGTGGCGGTGACCCGGTCCGTGCCCAGGGTGTCAAACTAAGTGGCGGTGCTTGGCATAAGATGTTGTTCTGTTCGACTACGCCACCCGTTGATTGCGGCTATGAAGCCGCCGCTGCAGGGCAGACCGCTGAGGCCGGTGGTACGGTGGTGCAGCGTGGATGGTATAACCCCCAACGGGAGGGGTATAGCCTCAGGGCAGCTGGCTAGGCAGGGAGGAATGATGGTGGTCGTGGTGGTGTAACAAGGAATCACTGAGACGTGCGGTTGCAGTTTTCACAGCTTTACTCACAGTTCTTTATCGGGTCCCTTGTGCACAGTAAGGACCACCCGAGTCATGCTGCGTCCACCAGGTCAGGGACTCGGCCAACTCCCAGGCAATTCCAGAGCGTGGTCCAGGGCTCCCCTCTCTTCCTTCCTACTGGCCGTCCCCACTAGGGACCCACCTTTGTCCGGCTCCCTCGGGCCTTTTGGTGGCGAAACCTTTCCCGGTTTCCCTGACCCTATACGGTATGCCTTCCTGGTGGATTTGGTGAGGGGTCGCGCCAAGACTTGACCACGACCTCCGGTTCCTGGCTAAGGATAATTGGCCTCCACCAGTTTGGGATCCGGTACCCTGTTCTGCCAACCCTTCACCCGTTATTCCGTGGGATCTTAGGGTTCCCTCTTTTCTTGCGTCTCTGGGCCTTTCCTGGTGTTTCTGTTCCTTCTTCCTCCTACTTCTCTCTCTCTGCTTCAGGCCTCCACTTCAGGCCTGGTTCTGGAACTGGGCCCGGACTGAGCCACAGCTCCCTGTCAGCCCTCTCTGGCTGAGCTCCTCTCTGAACAGACAGACCCTACTGAACACTGATCTTAAGATGGTGCCCACCTTTTATACTCCCTTCTGACACCCGAGCCCAGGTGACCAGCACCCAATGGGCTCCTACCTATGCCCAGAGTCCCTCCCCTATCTGCTCCTACACCACTAGGATACTCCTCCCCCCTCCCCACTCCAGCCAGGGACAGACGCTGTCGTACCTGCACATCTATCTGGTGGGAGTACCGTTGATCTGTCCCCCGGAAATGGGGTGAGTGTAGTATATGCAGCTTACTGAGCCCCGGTCCACATTCCATCCTTACCCGGGAGTGGAATACCACACCTCTGGTTCGAGGTGCAATACCCCTGTAGCAGCCGAGTCCTTGGGGTGCTACATCACGACAAGTGCTGGCAGCAGCCGGGGGTCTCTCTCTTCCACATTCCACGGTGAATGCCAGGCTGTAGGTGGGGTTACCCCCTGCATCACACCCGGCATCCACCTCGCGCTCTCCCTCTCCCCATTCATTGGGAACTCACACGCGTGAATGCTGGGTGTGACGCGGGGGGTGATGGCGCCCACGAACCAGCTGTCACGCCTCACTTGTCGTGACGTCAGCGCGGGGTCACGTGATGCCTGTGAGCGGCGCTATCCTTGGCTGCAACGTAAGCTAATTACAAAAATCCTTAGGGGCCCCGTGGGGATACATTGGGGGGGGGGGGGGGGGGGAATCTAAAGTACTGGACAACTTCTTTAAGAATCATTTTTTTCCTGTATAATGACTTAAACCAAAATTTTATTTTTTATTAACAAATAGGTAATTTCAGTGTAATTTATGAAGGAAGAAAGAACAGCCAAAAATTAGGGATTCTGATACATCCTGTGTTAGAATAAAGGAGGGTCTCATACACATTCTGGTCAATTTGACATATAGTAGTACTTCTAGACTCATAAAGGCTATGCACTAAGTGCAAAATGCAAGTAGTTTCATGCTTTGACTACACCCCACAATTTCTTGGCATCTGTTGGCTTTGCCTCAGAAACAGCATTTTTGATGTCACCCCACAAGTGTTCTATCGGATTAAGATAGGGGTGTAGCATCGGCGTCTCTGCCTCCTGCCCGGCAGAGACTCCGTCCCCCTTACCGCCGTGGTCCTGCTCCGGCGTCTACTGGCCTCCCTGCAGCTGCTGCTGGTGCACGCAGCTTCCCCGGCTCTGTACTTAGGGCGCGCACATGCTCCCTCCCTCTTAAAGGGGCCGCGCGCGCCGTCCTAAAAAGTCCCCGGCCAATGGCCGGAGGACTTCCCCTATAAAAGGCACCTCCTCCAATATGGAGGTGCCCGTGCAAGGTTGTAGCTTTGTGTGTTAAACTCTGCTTCAGCCCTCAGGTCCCGCTGCTAGCCTGACTACAAGTCCTGCCTGCCCGCCAGCCTGACTACCAGTCCTGTCCGCCAGCTTGACTACCAGTCCTGTCCGCCAGCTTGACTACCAGTCCTGTCCGCCAGCCTGACTACCAGTCCTGTCCGCCAGCTTGTCTACTCTCCAGCCAAACAGTCTGCCTACGGTCCAGTCCGCCAGTTTGTCTATGGGCTCAACCCGCCTGCTTGCCTGGAAGCATCTGCCTTTTACCTGCCGTGCCTACCTGTCTGCATGCCAGCCCTGCATGCCAGTGCCCACCTGTCAGCCTACCTGGAGGCTCCTGCTTGTTACCTGCCGTGCCTACCTGTCAGCCTACCTGGAGGCTCCTGCTTGTTACCTGTCGCGCCTGCCTGTCCGTCTGCCCGGATCACCCGTCAGCCTGCCTGCCGTGCTCATCTGCTGTACTGGTCGGTCCCTGCCTTCTGACCCGTGGGAGTCACCTGCTCTCATACAAGGTTGGTACCCAGAGTAGCACCTGGTCCCTCTGCTCGGTCCTTCCCTGGTCACGGAGTCGATTGAACCGCCGTACGACCTTGGTCGGTCCGAGTTGATACCTAGTTACGCCTCTCTGGTCCCCCCTTGCACCGCAGCACAGAGGTTTCACCACCCGGATAAGTAACACCGGGGATTGGGCTGATCACTCCATAACCTCTATTTTGTTGGACTGGAACCAAGATTTTGATCGTTTACTGGTGTGTTTAGGGTCGTTGTCTTGTTGAAACACCCATTTCAAGGGCATATCCTCTTCAGCGTAAGGCAACATGACCTCTTCAAGTATTTTAATATATGCAAACTGGTCCATAATCCCTGGTATGCGGTAAATAGGTCCGGCACCATAGTAAGAGAAACGTGCCCATATCATGATGCTTGCTCCACTATGCTTCACTGTCTTCAGAGTGTAATGTGGCTTGAATGCAGAGTTTAGGGGTCGTCTGACGAACTGTCTGAGCCCCTTGGACCCAAAAAGAACAATTTTACTTTCATCAGTCCACAAAATGTTTCTCCACTTCTCTTTAGGCTAGTTGATGTGTTCTTTGACAAATTGTATCCGCTTCAGTACATGTCTTTTTTTAACAGTGGGACTTTGCGGGGACTTCTTGCTAAGAGATTAGCTTCACACAGGCATCTTCTAACTGTCACAGTACTCACAGGTAACTTGAGACGGTCTTTGATCATCCTGGAGCTGATCATTGGCTGAACCTTTTCCATTCTGGATATTCTTCGATCCATTCGAATGGTAGTCTTCTGTTTTTTTTCCACGTCTCTCTGGTTTTGCTTTCCATTTTAAAGCATTGGAGATCATTTTAGCTGAACAGCCTATCATAGTCTGCACTTCTATATAAGTTTTACCCTTTCCAAACAACTTTTTAATCAAAGTACGCTGTTCTTCTGAACAATGTCTCGAATGACCCATATTTCTCAGGCTTACAAGGAGAAATGCATGTACAACATGTGCTGGCTTCATCCTTAAATAAGGGCCACCTGATTCATACCTGTGTCTTCACAGAATGATTGACCTCACTATTGAACTCCACACGGCTATTATTTTGAACACACCCCCTAACAATTAATTATTCAAATACACAGACTCAAAAACATGCAGATCATGAATGCGGAGTCTGTTGGTTTTCTTAGAATCTACTGCACCAACTGGTAAATTGCTTGACATGTGGTAATATAATTTATAAATCAAATATAGCAACTATAGTGGATTTAAAACTTAACTTTTACTATTAAGAATAAAAGATTTGGCAATCCTCAATACAAAATTGACAATACACATAACAAATATGTTAAAAACTAGAAAATATGTCCATGTCCCTGTTTAGGATCATACTCTGACAATAGTCAAAAAGGTGGCAACAAGGCATCAATGAATACCTATATAAATATATAACATGTTACAACAAAACCAGAAATTGTATACAGTAGGGCCAATGGATATAAGGAAAGATCTCACCAAATTCGCTGGTCTCCAAATTCCTCCAACAGGTCCTCATCCATAAAGGCCCAAATCATGGAGTCCAAGGGGTTGATTATCCCAGTCAGTCCCCATAATCTTGACTGACCCTCAAACCCCAAGACTCCCGCCCTTACA
Source organism: Phyllobates terribilis (assembly GCF_046119375.1). Taxonomy (NCBI): domain Eukaryota; kingdom Metazoa; phylum Chordata; class Amphibia; order Anura; family Dendrobatidae; genus Phyllobates; species Phyllobates terribilis. Next base: position 349,879,114 of record NW_027362768.1, on the reverse strand, counting down.
AGGGCAGTCAAGAGGTGACCCTGAAAACCTGGACAGCGCTGAACTGGCCCTATGCGCCTCCCTACGTGTTTCTTCAAAAATCTTGAGTCATCAGGGGATTGGCACAAAAAACTGTAGAATATAGGGCTGGGAACTGGGCTGGGAACCCTCTATCTGGGTTGTAATTTTAGGCAATGGCAGATTCCATAGAGGCTGCCAGCAATTTATAGCATGTCTAAATCAGGGAGTGTGGACACCTGGAGAGTGGTGCCCCACCCCTTAGTTATGTAGATGTGTCGTAATTGGTAGATTCAAAAATAAACTAATCAAGTGGACCTATCCAAGACATTCTCGCCTTATTTGGGCAAATAGGATTACAAAACCACCCATATCTGTGACCCTGCAATAAACAGAGGGCACGCCCCTATAACCAGATTTAATATTATATCTCATGTTTGTGGACCGCCGGTAGGTTCCGGGATGTATGCGCCACTATGCTATTATGGAACGCTGTATGCTCTCCACAGGATTTCCGGGGGAGCCGCAAACTATGCTGTATGCGCTCCACCGTTTCCCTACTATATTTCCGGGGGAGCTGCAAACTTCGTTTCCGGTACGCCGGCACGTCACTTCCGGTACGCTGGAACGCACCCTGCGTACCAAGTAGATGGGGTGCACCATTAGCGACACGTATGCACGTCACTTCCGGTGCACTGGAGCGCAGAATACGTTTGAGGGTCAGTCAAGATTATAGGGACTGAAAGGGATAATCAACCCCTTGGACTCCATGATTTGGGCCTTTATGGATGAGGACCTGTTGGAGGAATTTGGAGACCAGCGAATTTGGTGAGATCTTTCCTTATATCCATTGGCCCTACTGTATACAATTTCTGGACTTTATTGTCTGGTTTTGTTGTAACAAGTTATATATTTATATAGGTATTCACTGATGCCTTGTTGACTCTTTTTTGACTATTGTCAGAGTATGATCCTATACAGGGACATGGGCACATTTTCTACTTTTTAACATATTTGTTATGTGTATTGTCAATTATGTATTGAGGATTGCCAAATCTTTTATTCTTGATAGTAAAAGTTAAGTTTTAAATCCCTATAGTTGGTATATACAGTTACTGTAGGTCCATATATATTTGGACAGAGACAACATTTTTCTAATTTTGGTTCTAGACATTACCACAATGAATTTAAAAAAAAAAATTCTGATGCAGTTGAAGTTCAGACTTTCAGCTTTCATTTGAGGGTATCCTCATTAAAATTGGATGAAGGGTTTAGGAGTTTCAGCTCCTTAACATGTGCCACCCTGTTTTTAAAGAGACCAAAAGTAATTGGACAATTGACTCCAAGGCTATTTCATGGACAGGTGTGAGCAATCCCTTCGTTATGTCATTCTCAATTAAGCAGATAAAAGGCTTGGAGTTGATTTGAGCTGTGGTGCTTGCATTTGGAAGGTTTTGATGTGAAGTAAACATGCGGTCAAAGGAGCTCTCCATGCAGGTGAAACAAGCCATCCTTAAGCTACAAAAACAGAAAAAACCCATCCGAGAAATTGCTACAATATTAGGAGTGGCAAAATCTACAGTTTGGTACATCCTGAGAAAGAAAGAAAGCACTGGTGAACTCATCAATGCAAAAAGACCTGGGCGCCCACGGAAGACAACAGTGGTGGATGATCGCAGAATAATCTCCATGGTGAAGAGAAACCCCTTCACAACAGCCAACCAAGTGAACAACACTCTCCAGGAGGTAGGCGTATCAATATTCAAATCTAGCATAAACAGAAGACTGCATGAAAGTAAATACAGAGGGTTCACTGCACGGTGCAAGCCACTCATAAGAATCAAGAATAAAAAGGCTAGACTGGACTTTGCTAAAAAAAACATCTAAAAAAGCCAGCACAGTTCTGGAAGAACATTCTTTGGACAGATGAAACCAAGATCAACCTCTACCAGAATGATTGAAAGAGAAAAGTATGGCGAAGGCGTGGTACAGCTCATGATCCAAAGCATACCACATCATCTGTAAAACACGGCGGAGGCAGTGTGATGGCTTGGGCATGCATGGCTGCCAGTGGCACTGGGTCACTAGTGTTTATTGATGATGTGACACAGGACAGAAGCAGACAAATGAATTGTGATGTATTCAGAGCCATACTGTGTGCTCAGATCCACCCAAATGCAGCCAAACTGATTGGTCGTCGTTTCATACTACAGATGGACAATGACCCAAAACATAAAGCCAAAGCAACCCAGGAGTTTATTAAAGCAAAGAAGTGGAATATTCTTGAATGGCCAAGTCAGTCACCTGATCTCAAGCCAATTAAGCATGCATTTCACTTGTTAAAGACTAAACTTCAGACAGAAAGGCCCACAAACAAACAGCAACTGAAAACCACCGCAGTGAAGGCCAGGCAGAGCATCAAAAAGGAGGAAACACAGCGTCTGGTGATGTCCATGAGTTCAAGACTTCAGGCAGTCATTGCCAACAAAAGGTTTTCAACCAAGTACTAGAAATGAACATTTTATTTACAATTATTTAATCTGTCCAATTACTTTTGGTCCCTTTAAAAACAGGGTGGCACATGTTAAGGAGCTGAAACTCCTAAACCCTTCATCCAATTTTAATGTGGATACCCTCAAATGAAAGCTGAAAGTCTGAACTTCAACTGCATCTGAATTGTTTTGTTTAAAATTCATTGTGGTAATATCTAGAACCAAAATTAGAAAAATATTGTCTCTGTCCAAATATATATGGACCTAACTGTATGATTTTCGAATTGTGGACTTGGCAGGAGGGGCAACCCACACATATTGCCGCCCCTTGAATTTTGCTGTTAATGTTTAACCCCTTACTTACCGGGCACGTATTAGTACGCATATCTGCGTACCGCCGGTTCAGTGAGGGCTCCGGCGCTGAGCCCTCACTGAACCGAGCACATGTCAGCTGATTCTTACAGCTGACATGTGCCCGCAACAGCCGCGGGTGGAATCGCGATCCACCCGCGGCTGTTAACCAGTTAAATGCTGCTGTCAATCTCCGACAGCAGCATTTAACGCGCGCTTCCGGGTAGCGCGTCATAAGCCCCGCCCACCGGCGACCCCGTCACGTGATCGCGGGTCGCCGATGGGCGTGCATGACAACCCAGGGTCTGCAGCAGACGCCTGTGGTTGTCATGATCTTGTCGCTATGAGCGCCACCTAGTGGTCGGCGCTCATAGCACAGGACCATTTCTGCTGCATGCAGGGGATCTGCTGGTCCCCTGTATGTAGCAGAGGCGATCGGACAGTTGCTGCTTCTAGTCTCCTATGGAGACTATAGAAGCATGCAAAAAGTAAAAAAAAAAAGTTTTTAAAAATATAAAAAAAAATAAAAAAATATAAAAGTTTAAATCACCCCCCTTTCACCCCATTCAAAATAAAATATATAAAAAAAAAAACCACATACACATATTTGGTATCGCCGCGTTCAGAATCGCCCGATCTATCAAAATAAAAAAAGAATTATTCCGATCGGTAAACGGCGTAGCGAGAAAAAAATTCTAAACGCCAGAATTACGTTTTTTGGTCGCCGCAAAATTGCAATAAAATGCAATAACGGGCGATCAAAACATCGGATCTACCCCAAATGTTATCAATAAAAACGTCAGCCTGGCACGCAAAAAATAAGCCATCAACCAGCCCCAGATCACGAAAAATGGAGACGCTACGGGTCTTAGAAAATGGCGCTATTTTTTTATTTTTTTTTTTACCAAATTTTGGAATTTTTTTTCACCACTTAAATATAAAAGAACCTATACATGTTTGGTGTCTATGAACTCGTAATGACCTGTAGAATAAGAAGGACAGGTCAGTTTTAGCATTCAGTGAACATGGTAAAAAAAATAAATAAAAAACAACTGGGGTATTGCACTTTTTTTGCAATTTTACCGCACTTGGAATTTTTTTCCTGTTTTCCCATACAGGATATGATAAAACTAGTAATGGCGTTGAAAAGTACAACTCGTCCCGCAAAAAATAAGCCCTCACATGGCCATATTGACCAAAAAATAAAAACGCTATGGCTCTGGGAACAAGGGGAGCAAAAACGAAAATGCAAAAACGAAAAATGCTCCGGGGCTTAAGGGGTTAATATAATTTATACCAAAAACAGTGATCAATCTGGTTAGTCATATTGGACTGCTATTATTTTGAATACTACTGTACATACAGCGCCGGACTGGGGTGTCTGGGGCCCACCAGGGACATTGACTCCAGGGGCCCACCCACCTTTCAGCTATTTGCAAATACCTGTTAGCCGCTATACCCATTATATTGTCGGCTCCTGCACATCACTGTGCGCTCACAAGAACTGCGATGTACAATTACTGTAGTTTGCATTAAAGGGTTATTATTGGTGAAAACAAGTTATCAGCGATGCACAGGTTGGGAAGGTGATCACTTATTTATTGGTGGAATCCGCACTGTCAGAAGATTGTGGCACTTTGAGTATTTGGTGACATTTTTACCTCTGTATTTATAAGACAAAACCAGGAGTGGAGCAATCAGAGGTAATGTTTTATGCATTTCTCACCCACTCCTGGTTTTGTCGTATAAATATGTGGCACCCCAGGGGTCTGGTTACCACAGTAATAGAAATATTACGTCTGAGAGCAAGTGGGAGGTTTCCTGGTCAGGAGCCCTTAAACATGCAACACCTCCGGCCCAGTCCTGGGAGGGGAGGAATCTGCCCTTATAAACTGGGTCTGGGGCGGGGTTAGGGAGAACAAGCAGACACAGGGAAAGTAACAGCAAGGAGCTCTGTAGGAGCAGGAGCTGAAGACCAGGGGCTGGAGCTGAGCAGAGCTCGCCCTGGCAGAAGAATCTAAGTACCGGACACCGGAGTCCGAGGCTGTAAGGATCTCTAAGTCCAACAGCAGAACCCAGCTGACAGGGGATTCCAGGTCCTCTGGCCATAGAAGCCCGGAGGCTCAGTCACAAGCAAGGGACCAGCACCGCCATCGAGGAGCGGAGGCTAACAGAAGGCCCCAAGTCACCAGCCATACGGGTGAGCACTAAACGGTACACTCAGGGACGTGGGCTACTATCACCCGCTTATAGCAAGGTAGCCAGGAAGAGTGCAGACAGACGGGGAGGCCTACAACTCCACCTGGCCACGGGAGCTCCTGCTTGCTCACAGACTGACCAGGCCTCTTATGCTAGCCAGTACTCCCGGGAGGGTCTGCCTTATTATCATCAGTAAAGACCCTGAACTGCACTGCAAAGACTCTGAGTCGTTCCTGTTACGCTCGTGCACCATCACTCCCATCATCCACACTCATTGCCCTGAGGCTATACTCCTCCCGTGGGGAGTCATCCCATTCTCTGCTGTGCATACAACACCAGCCTCAGCGGTCTGCCTCGCAGCGGCGGTACACCCTGACCGCAATCCACGGGTGGCGTAGTCGGACAATTAACCTAAAACCTTACAAATAGACTGCCACTGGTTTGACCACCCTGAGCCACGGGACCGGGTCACCGCCACGGTGACTACAACCCCCAGCATCCCACGAAAGGCCCAGTTCCGGTTTCCCCACGCGGCCCAGGGGGCGCGTCAACTTCAGAGGTGAAAATCTCACCAAATGCCAACTTGCTTTCTCTGGTGAACCTCTGTAACTGCATCTCTGCTGCTGTGTAATAGTCACAGGGCAGGGAGGAGTTAAACATCCAAGTATTTAATATCTATTGGAAATAAAGAGGTTTCCCCTTATTGATATCAGGTAAAACAAATGACCAACCACAATCCACTCTACCAAGATCAATATTACCAGATAGAAGGCAGAAATACCATCACACCGTGACCAGATCACATATTACCACCACATAGTGCCCAAATAATGCCACATACAAGGCACAAATACCGCCACACCATGATCAAAGCACATAATACCACCATATAGTGATCAAATGCTACCAGATACAAGGTATAAATACTGACACACCATGAGACCACATATTACCACCACATAGTGACTGAATAATGCCACATACAAGGGACAAATATCGTCATGTCATGACCAAAGCACATAATGCTACCACATAGTGACAAATAATGCTAAAATAATAAAAATGTAAAAAACTCAGTATATTGGGTCAGTGTACAGGTTATACAGTGATCACCAGTGACATTATACACAGGAGCTCTGTATATAGTGTACAGGTTATACATTCATCACCAGTGACATTATACACAGAAGCTCTGTATATAGTGTCAGTGTGTGTGTATAGGTAATACACATACTCACCAGTCATGTCTCTAGGTGAAGTTCTTTATCTGCTGACCGATATATCACATCTTCTATGCAGGACTTATCTATGCAGAAAATAACATAGTTAGCTATAACTGATCACTTCCAGAGCACAATCCACACTTTTCCCAAGATTTCTACACTGCATGAAATGACAAAAAAGCAACATAGTGCCGCACTACACAGTAACAGTGCTCCAGTGTCATTCTGTGCCTGCTCATCTGTCAGCAGACATATTTGTCTGATGGCAAAGATGTGGCAGAGCTGAAGACAGAAGACCCATGGATTACGTCAGAGCGAGGATTTTTTTTATATTAAAGATAGAGTCCCTTAGGCTACGTTCCCACGCGGAGTAATAGCCGCATATTCCTGCCTTTATGCGGCGCTTTAGAGCGCTCGCGTAAAAGCAGTGCCAAAGAAAGCTGGAAACGGCTTCCAGCAAAAGCTATGGCTTTTACTGAAAAGCGTTCAGACGCCGCGTTTTGCCATGTATTTTTGCGCGGGCGCTTTCACTGCAAAAGCGGCCGTGCAAAAAGAATTGACATGCCAATTCTTGGCGTGTTTTTCGGCACGATTTCCCTATAGGCTACATGTTAACATGGCTTTGGGAAAAGCGCGCTGAGAAAAGCGCAACGTCGGCATGCAGTAGCGATTTTTTGCGCCGCGTATGAACGTAGCCTAAATGTGTTTTGTGTTTTATTTTTAATAATAAAAAAATTTCTGTGTTTTTTTTCTGTTTACTAGAAATTCATGGTGGCCATATCTAATTTGGCGTGACAACATGAATATCGGGCTTAGTATCAGCTGATAATACAAAGCTGACCTGGTACTAACCCTATTATTACCCAGGGTACTCACCACCAGGGCCGCTAGAAGAGCCAGCTAAAGCGCCTGGAAATTTTCAAGGGTGGCTGCGGGCTGCGATTTTCAGCGTGGGGGGCCAAGAACACTTGGGCCTTACCATGCTGAGAATCCCAGCCCCCAGCTGCCTTGTTTTATCTGGCTGGCGATCAACATATGGCAGGAGCACACACCTTTTTCTAAAAAAAAATATTTTAAATAAGTTTAAAACAAATATTCAGCTTCTCTGTCTTTTGATCGCCAGCCAAGGTAAAGCCAGGCAGCTGGGGGTGGCAGGCCGTAGCTGTCCGCTTTACCTGTGGTGAGAATCAAAAATTCTGCAGAGTGCTACATCATGTTTTTAAAAATGATTTCTTTTCACACTTCTATATGTCACAGACCCAACAGCCAATCACAGATGTTGTCAAAGAGGATGGGCGTCTGTGACTGGCTGTTCGAGTAATGTACAATCAGCCCATACATTCTAGTATGGTACTATGTATGGGCTGCTTTCAGGTTACTCAAGCAGCCAATCACAGACGCCCATTTTCTGTGTCAGCGTCTGTGATTAGCTGTTGGGCCTGTCACACATATAGAAGTGTGAAAATAAATAAATAATAAAACAAAAATGACATAGCGCTCCGCAGAATTTTTGATTCTCAGCGCAGATAAAGCAGACAGCTACAGGTTGCTACTTCTAGCTGCCTGGTGATCAAAAGTCAGGAAAGCCCAATGTTTTTTTTTAATTATTTAAAAAAATAATAAAAAAAAAAATGCGTGGGCTCCCGCCATATTTTGATCGCCAGCCTGGTAAAAAACCAGGCAGCTGGGGTCTGGGATTCTCAGCATGGTAAGGCCCAAGCATTCTGGGCCCCCCACGCTGAAAACGGCAGCCCGCAGCCACTCCTGGAATTGGCACATACATCGTAGCGCCATTTCCAGGCACTTTATCCGGCTCTTCCAACGGCCCTGGTGGGGGTGGCACGCTGGGTGATAATGGGGTCAGTACCAGCTTTGTATTATCAGCTGGCACTAAGCCTGAAATTCATGGCGTCACGCCAAACTAGACATGGCCACCATGAATTTCTAGTAAACAGAAAAAAAAACCACAACACAGAAATTTTTTTTTAATAAAAATAAAACACAAAACACATGTAGGGACTCCATCTTTAACCACTTCGCGCCAGAGCCTGTTTTTGCCTTCGTGACCGGGCCAATTTTTTCAATTCTGACCAAGGTCACTTTATGAAGTAATTACTCTGGAACGCTTCAACGTATTCCCCTGATTCTGAGATTATTTTTTCGTGACATATTGTACTTCATGATACTGGTAAAATTTCTTAGATATAACTTACGTTTATTTGTGAAAAAAACGGAAATTTGGCAAAAATGTTGAAAATTTTCCAATTTTCCAACTTTGAATTTTCATGCCCTTAAATCAGAGAGATGTGTCACACAAAATAGTTAATAAATAACATTTCCCACATGTCTACTTTACATCAGCACAATTTTGGAACCAAAATTTTTTTTTGTTAGGGAGCTATAAGGGTTAAAAGTTGACCAGCGATTTCTCATTTTTTGAACAAAATTTACAAAAACATTTTTTTAGGGACCACATCATATTTGAAGTCACTTTGAGGGGTCTTTATGACAGAAAATACCAAAAAGTGACACCATTCTAAAAACTGCACCCCTCAAGGTGCTCAAAACCACATTCAAGAACTTTATTAACCCTTCAGGTGCTTCACAGGAATTTTTGGAATGTGGAAGAAAAAAATTAATATTTAACTTTTTTCACAAAAATGTTACTTTAGACCCAATTTTTTCTATTTTCACAGGGGTAACAGGAAAAAATGGACCCCAAATTTTTTTGTGCAATTTCTCTTGAGCGTGCTGATACCCCACATGTGAGGGAAAACCACTGTTTGGGCGCACTGCAGGGTTCGGAAGGGAAGGAGCGCCATTAGACTTTTTGAATATAAAATTTGTCTGAATAATTAGCAGACGCCATGTTGCGTTTGGAGAGCTCCTGATGTGCCTAAACAGTGGAAACCCCCCACAAGTGACACCATTTTGGAAACTAGACCCCTTAGGGAACTTATCTAGATGTGTGTTGAGCACCTTGAACCCCAAGGTGCTTCACAGAAGATTATAATATTGAGCTGTAAAAATAAAATTTTCTAATTTTTCCCACAAAACCGTTTTTCATCCCTTAATTTTGCATTATCATAAGGGTAACAGGATAAATTGCACCATGAAATTTGTTGTGCAATTTCTCCTGAGTACGCCGATACCCCATATGTGGGGGAAAACCACTGCTTTGGTGTACAGCAGGGTTCGGAAGAGAAAGGAGCGCTATGTTGGCTGGGATAGGCAGCAGACACCATGTCACATTTGAAGAGTCGCTGACATGCCGAAACAGCAGAAACCCCCACAAGTGACCCCATTTTGTAAACTACACCTCTCAAGGAATTCATCTAGGGAAGTAGTGAGTATTTTTTATTTTTTTATTTTATACAATTGGGCAGTGAAAAAAGCATAATTATATTTTTACCACAAAAAAATGTTTTACCCTCAGATTTTACATTTTCACACAGGGCATGGTGCCGAAATGTGTCACACAATTTCTTCTAAAAGTGGCAATACCCCATATGTGGCTGTATCGTACCGCTCAACCATACGGCGAGATCTGGGGGGGACGGAGTGCTATTTGACAATTGGAGAACAAATTATTGTAGAATAGGCATTTGGATTTGGGAGCACAAAATTTTCTGAATTTCTTTTGGGGGGCAAGGGCCATTTCGCTTTTCCAGAGACTTTCTGCTACCAGTAACTTGGAAGTCCCTTATACTTTTAACAGATGACAGACCTGAGTGGGGACGAGCTTTTTTTGAGGACTGAGTTGAAGCTTTTATTGGGAACATTTTATGTAACATTTATCCGGCGCTCTAGGCTGAGCACTTACATCGGGGTTTCAATCTAAATTTCCAAGTGATATAATTCAGATGAAACCCCTGCGGGATCCATTCACTGTAATGAGGCAGCAGAGTTACTCTGGACTCCGTCTGGCCTCTGTTTAGCGGTGTCCTTTTTTTCAGAAGTGCACAAAACGGCCAACCGCACTTTTATGCACGCCTAAAACAAATGACACCGTGGGATCCCAGGCTAGACGGCGTCCACAGTGGTCTATATCTGCCTCATTACAGGGAATCTTCCGTCATGGGTTCTGGCTGAATCACGTATTTCAGAGATTTACACGGAAACTCTGGTGTAAGTGCTCAGCGCAGAGCGCAGGATAAATGTGAGCAGAGCCTTAAGGCGATCTTTCGGAGACATAATAAACAAATCAGTAGCAGGTGAAGAATTGGTTATATTTATTTTTTACGCCACTCCTCGTGCGGTATAAGTGATGAGATTACTTTATTCTTCGGGTCGGTGCGATTACAGAGATACCAGATTTATATCGGGTTTTTATGACTGACAGCTGTCACACACTAAAAGACGCTTTTTTTTGCAAAATCTAGTTTTTGCATCACCATATTTTGAGGGCTATAATTTTTCCATATTTCGGCCGACAGTCATGTGATGGCTTGTTTTTTGCGGGACGAGTTGACATTTTTATTGGTACCATTTTTGGGTACGTGACATTTTTTGATCGCTTTCTATTCCGTTTTTTGGGAGGTAAAATTAACAAAAACCAATTCAGGAATTGTTCTTTGAGGTTTTTTTTATGCCGTTCTGCGTGTGGTAAAAGTGATCAGGCAGCGTTATTCTTCGGGTCAGTACATTTACAGCGATACTACACTTACTGTATATTTTTTTATGTTTTGGCGCTTTTACACAATAAAACAAATTTATAGAAAAAAATATTTTTTTTGCATTGCTTTATTCTGAGCACTATAACTTTTTTATTTTTCGACTGATGGAACTGTATGGCGGCTTGCTTTTTGCGGAACAAGATGACGTTTTCAGCAGTACCATTTTTTTTTCTATTTTGCTTTCTGATCGCATTTTTTTCCACTTTTTGTTTGGCGATATGAGGAAAAAGCATATTTTTTTGCTCCGTTTTTTATTTATTTTTATTACGGTGTGCACAGAAGGAGTTAATTAGTGTGACAGTTTTATAGCTCGGGTTGTTTTGGACGCGGCGATACCAAATATGTGTTCTTTTTTTGGTTTTGTAAAAATATACGGATTTATTGGTTTAATATTTTGTTTATTTATTTTTATTTATTTTGTGATTTTTTTTTTAACAGTTTAAAAACTTTTTTTTTTACTTTTTTTTACATTTTTACTTAGTCCCTGTATGGGACATTAATTTTTATTTTTCTGATCACTGATCTCATGTAATGTAATAGACATATATTACATTACATTACATGAGATCTTCCCTGTTTCAGGCAGAGTCTCCTGTCTGGCTCAGCTTGCAGGCTGAGCCAGACAGGACACCATATATGGCAGAGCTGGAGGCGGTCATGTGACCTCCAGCTGCCATAGCAACCCCAGGTCCTGAAAGGAATCGGAGGTCTTCGGAGGTAAGTAAGACGACCCCCTCTCCTCCTGCTGTCTCCTATATGCCGCGATCACTATAGATCGCAGCATATAGAAGACAGCAAAGGGTTAACATCACTGGGACCAGATCCAATCAGGTCCCGATGATGTTCCCTGTCAGAGCTAACGCTCTGCACCGGAATCGCAGCGCTTGCAGGACCCTGGGGGTCCTGAGCGCTGCGAGACCACCCACCGTTTTTAAACGTCCGCGCTGCACAGAGCCCAGGCAGCGCGGACGTTTATGTACAGTGGGCCGTCGGGAACCGGTTAATAAATAACAAAATCCTCGCCCTGACGTAATCCACGGATCTTCTGTCTCCAGCTCTGCTACATCTTTGCCATCAGACAAATATGCCTGCTGACAGAGATGAGCAGGCACAGAATGACACTAGAACACAGTTGTCAGAGAAGTGCTCAGCTGGCCTCCAGCCGCCGACCATGTTTTCCTGCGCGTTGCAAATAATGCATACTTTCAAATGCATGCCTATTTTTGCAATGCAAGTCTACGGTACATTGCGTCTGCGCTGATTTACAACGGATCCGTTGTAACGCACAGCATAAAAACAATGTTAACCCATCCTAACAGCAGCGAGAAGGGGAGATGGAGCCCTGGAGACCGCCTAGTCAGTCTACTGGTGGTACTATCATGACCATTGCCCAGTATGTACTGCCAGCCTCTGTGGTACTAGCATTCAAGCTCACATGGCATGTCCTGCCAGCCAGCCACTGGTGTTAGTACTAGCATGATAGTACCACACCACCAGTGACTGGGCAATGGGCATGCATGATGGTACCACCAGTGGCTGGCAGGACAGGACATGCTGGGCATGATAGTGCACAGAGGCTGGCAGGACATACTAAGCATGATTCATGCCTAGTATGTCCTGCAAGCCTCTGTGGTACTATCATGCCCACCCGGCATGTCCTGCCAGCCAGCCACTGGTGGTAGTAGTACTAGCATGATAGTACCACAAAGGGCCGGATCCAGGTTTTTCTGGGCCCCGGGCGAAAGAGTCTCAGTGGGCCCCTTTAACACATACCACGATTCATGATGCACAGATACTGCAGAGAAATAAAAGTATAGTACAATGCAAAGATTTCACTTCTTATATTATATGAGTGATATCTATTTTAAATTCTACAATAGCTCAGAAACCGGCGAATCACTCCACACAGTGTACTGTCCCCCAAAAAATGCTCCATACAGGATATTGGTCCCCAAATAACGCTCCATACAGGATACTGGCCCCCAAAAAAATCCTCCATACAGGATACTGGTCCCCATATAACGCTCCATACAGGATACTGGCCCCCCAAAAATGCTCCATACAGGATACTGGCCCCCATATAACGCTCCATTCAGGATAATGGCCCCATATAACGCTCCACACAGTATACTAGCCCCCATAAAATGCTCCATACAGGATACTGGCCCCCATATAAGGCTCCATACAGGATACTGGTCCCCATATAAAGCTCCATGCAGGCTGTCCCGTCCCCCCCTTATAATGCCCCATGCAGGCTGTCTCCCCCCCCCTTATAATGCCCCATGCAGGCTGTCCCCCCCCCCATATAATGTCCCATGCAGGATGTCACCCCCCATATAATGCCCCTTGCAGGATGCCACTTCCCCCCCATATAATGCCCCATGCAGGATGTCACTCCCCCCCCCCATATAATGCCGTATGCAGGATGTCCCTCCCCCCCCATATAATGACCCATGTAGGATGTCCCTTCCCCTCCATATAATGCCCCATGCAGAATGTCACTCATCATATAATGCACCATGAAAAATGTCACTCCCCCACATATAATGCCCCATGCAGGATATCACTCCCCCCCCATATAATGCCCCATGCAGAATGCCATCCCCCATATAATGCACCATGCAGGATGTCACTTCTCCCCCCCATATAATGCCCCATGCAGGATGTCACCCCGCCATATAAGCCCCATGCAGGATGTCACCCCCCCTTATAATGCCTCATGTAGGATGTCCCTTCCCCCCATATAATGCCCCATGCAGGATGTCACCCCCCATATAATGCCCCATGCATGCTGTCACCCCCCCCCATATAATGCCCCATGCAGGCTGTCACCCCACCATATAATGCCCCATGCAGGATGTCCTCCCCCCATATAATGCCCCATGCAGGATGTCCTCCCCCCATATAATGCCCCATGCAGGATGTCATCCCCCCATATAATGCCCCATGCAGGCTGTTACCCTCCCATATTATGCCCCATGCATGCTGTTACCCCCCCATATAAAGCCCCATGCAGGATGTCACCCGCCCCCAATATAATGCCCCATGCAGGCTGTCACCCCCGCCCATATAATGCCCCATGCCTCCATACATAAAAAAAAAATAAAAATCAAATATTCACCTCCCTCCTCCTCACCTGCTGCCGCTGCTCAGGTCTATACTCCTGCGTTGCCGGCGTCTTCCCGCTCTGCGCTGCCTGTGGTGGCTCAGGGGAGGACGCGGTGGAAAGTCGTCACCGCACCCTCTGACCTGAGACGTCACAGGGAGCGCAGAGCAGGAAGACAGCGGATCTGCGAAGGCGCGAGGAGAGGTAAGTATCCGGCTGCCGGGGCCCTGAGCAAGCGGGGGAGAAGGGCGGGCGCTGGCACTGCTCGCCTCCGCCCATAGCCCGGCGGGGAGCCCGACGGCAAGTGGGCCTCCCGCCTGCTCAGGGCCCCGGCACTTGCCCGGGAGCTGACGCCAGCCCTGACTACCACACCACCAGCCTCCTTGGTACTATCATGCCCACCCAGCATGTCCTGCCAGCCCCTGGTGGTAGTACATGCTGCTAGGCATAGTACCAGTAACCAGAGGCTGGAAGCAAGACATGCTAGGCAATGGGCATGATGATAATCTTGCCCACTGCCCAGTAGTATTTACTGCCAGCCTCGGCCAGGGGGTCCTCCCAGTCACTCCCACCGATCCCTCCCCCGGTCCCGGCCCCTGCTTTTCATACTCACGCGTCGAGATGAGCGGCAGGCCTGCAGCCGCTGCCTGGAGCGACGCCGGGTCCGTCAGCGCGCACAGGAAGCAGTCCCAGGGCGATGACGTCATCACCCTGAGACTGACCTCCTGCGCACGCTCCGGCAGTGTCGCGCTGCGCACAGGAGGCAGAAGGCCACTGCGGCAGCAGGCAGAGCAGGGAGATCGCTCTCCAGAGGGCCCATCACTAATCATATCGGCAGTGCTCCGACATGATTAGCGAACCGGGGGGGCCCTCTGTTCTCTGTACAGGGGGTGTAGGGGGCGGGGCTTGATGGAGACATTAGGGACAGAATGGAGGCAAAATGGAGACATGGGGGCATGATGGAGACATGGGGGCCAGGATAGAGACATGGGGGCATGAAGGAGACATGGGGGCCAGGATAGAGACATGGGGGGCAGAATGGAGGCAAAATGGAGACATAGGGAGCGGGATGGAGACATGGGGGAGAGGATGGGGGCAAGCTTGAGACATGGGGGGCAGAATGGAGGCAAAATGGAGACATGGGGGGAAATGGAGGCAAAATGGAGACATGGGGGACAGGATGGAGACCTTGTGAGGGGGGTCATGTTACTGTGCAAGGCGACACTAGGTTGCTTTATTTTCTTTATCTTGTGCAGTGTAGAAGCTGGGGAAAAATTGGGGAATGTGCTCTGGAAACTGTTCTTGATAACTGTGTTATCTTATGCAGAGACGAGTCCTGGCTGGAAGAAGTGATGGCAGTCTGCGCTGGATGAAGAGGAAAAGCAAAGATGAAGGACTTCAACTAGAAATGTCACCGGTGAGTCAATGTGTTATCTATACATTTACACTATACACTGTGTACGTTGTACAGAGCTCCTGTGTATAATGGTACTTATGGTAATATTAGTTTTCTTTTTTTTATTAATAATCAGTATTGTATTCGGTCACTATGTGGTGGTAATATGTGATCTGGTCATAGTGTGGTGGTATTTGTCCCTTGTATGTGGTATTATTCGGTCACTATGTGGTGGTATTATGTGATCTGGTCATGGTGTGATGGTATTTGTCCCTTATACGTGGTATTATTGGTCATTTTAAAAAATATATGTAACACATTCCCATAAATAGAAATATACCTAAAAAGAATATTGGATATTATAAGAAATTTTTAATAGGTTAGCGTAGATTATGGCCCGGCCAGAAGAGTCTCCTTGTCGTGGTGGTGACTTAAAATATCTTTTGGCAAAAACAAAAGCTGCTGGCTATATATGTGATCTGCTGTTCAATGGGAAATGTTAATGTGTGATTGGTGAAGATGTGGTGCAGAAAGTAGAGTTTTTCCAGGAGTGGGCGGTGGGACTGTGGAACTTTTGAGGGATGGAGACAGAGCTGGGGTGGAGGTGGAGCTGGGATGGAGCCTGGCTGGAGTTTCAAGGGGGCCCAAAAATTTTGTCAGTATGGGGCCCCCAAATTACTGGTGGCAGCCCTGCATCTGATGGATGGCTCTAGGTTTGGTGAATGCCAGGAGAATGTGACCTGCCTGAATACATTGCAGGGCTGCCTCCAGGAATTTTAGGGCCCCATACAGCCAAAGTTTTTGGGCCCCCCTGAGACTTCACCCCAGGCTCCACACCAGCTCCACCCCTCGAACCTTCCACAGTGCCACCGCTCACTCTTGGAAAAACTCCACTTTCTGCACCACGTCCTCACCAATCACATATTAACAGTTCCATCGAATACCAGATCACCTACATAGCCAGCAGCTTTTGTTTTGGCCAAAAGATTTTTTTAAGCTGCCACCACGACAAGGAGATTCTTCTGCCCGGGCCCTACTCTACTCTAACCTATTAAACATTTCTTATTTTACCTAAAACTCTTTTTAAGTACAGTATATAGGAGCTCTGTGTATAGTATGTAATGCATAGTGTAAATGTACAGGTAACACACTGACTCACCGGTAACGTCTCTAGTTGAAGTCCTTCATCTTCGCTTTTCCTCTTCATCCAGCACAGACTGCCATCACTTCTTCCAGCAAGGACTCGTCTCTGCAGAAAGTAACACATAGTTATCTAGAGCAGTTTCCAGAGCACATTCCCTAATTTTTCACCAACTTCTACACTACACCAAATGAAGAAAAAAAGCGACATAGTGCCACCCTGCACAGGAACAGGGCCCCCTCCCCACTGAAAACAGCATTCTCAAAAATAAAATACATCACACTTGTAATAATATCCTTTTATTAGCCCCTACAGTAATAATGTAATAATGTCCCACATCCTGCTTCCATATGTACTCCATTCTGGACCCCATATGTCTTCATCTTGCCCTGATATGTTCTCCCATCCTGGCCCCATGTGACTTCATTCTCCCTGCATATTTCTCCATTCTGGCCCCCATGTGTTAGCTCGCATTCTGCCCGCATGTGTCAGTTCCCATTCTGCCCCCCATGTCTCATCTCCCATTTTGCCCCCCATGTCTCATCTCCCATTTTGCCCCCCATGTCTCATCTCCCATTTTGCCCCCCATGTCTCAGCTTCCATTCTGAACCCAATTCTCAGCTTCCATTCTGCCCCCCAGGTCTCATCTCCCATTCTGCCCCCCAATGTGTCAGCTCCCATTCTGCCCCCCAATGTGTCAGCTCCCATTCTGCCCCCCAATGTGTCAGCTCCCATTCTGCCCCCCAATGTGTCAGCTCCCATTCTGCCCCCCAATGTCTCCTCTCCCATTTTGCCCCCCGTGTCTCAGCTTCCATTCTGCCCCCCATGTGTCATTTACCATTCTGCCCCCCATGTGTCATTTACCATTCTGCCCCCATGTCTCAGCTTCCATTCTGCCTCCATTTCTCAGCTTCTATTCTGCCCCCCTTGTCTCAGCTCCCATTCTGCAACCATGTGTCATCTCCTATTCTGCCTCCCATGTCTCAGCTTCCATTCTGACCCCCATGTGCATGTGTTAGCTCTCATTCTGCCCCCCATGTGTTAGCTCTCATTCTGTCTACCCCCATGTGTTAGCTTTCATTCTGCCCCCTTGTCTCATATTCCATTCTGCCCCCTTGTCTCATATTCCATTCTGCCCCCTTGTCTCATATTCCATTCTGCCCCCTTGTCTCATATTCCATTCTGCCCCCCATGTGTCATCTCCCATTCTGCCCCCCATGTGTCATCTCCCATTCTGCCCCCCATATGTCATCTCCCATTCTGCCCCCCATATGTCATCTCCCATTCTGCCCCCCATGTGTCATCTCCCATTCTGCCCCCCATGTGTCATCTCCCATTCTGCCCCCCATGTCTCAGGTTCCATTTTGAACCCAATTCTCAGGTTCCATTCTGCCCCCCATGTGTCATCTCCCATTCTGCCCCCCATGTGTCATCTCCCATTCTGCCCCCCATGTGTCATCTCCCATTCTGCCCCCCATGTGTCATCTCCCATTCTGCCCCCCATGTGTCATCTCCCATTCTGCCCCCCATATGTCATCTCCCATTCTGCCCCCCATATGTCATCTCCCATTCTGCCCCCCATATGTCATCTCCCATTCTGCCCCCATTTCTCAGCTCCCATTCTGCCCCCCATGTGTCAGCTCCCATTCTGCCCCCTATGTGTCTTCTCCCATTCTGCCCCCTATGTGTCTTCTCCCATTCTGCCCCCATGTCTCAGCTCCCATTCTGAACCCAATTCTCAGCTTCCATTCTGACCCCATGTCTCAGCTCCCATTCTGATCCTAATTCTCAGCTTCCATTCTGCCCCCAATGCTCAGCTTCCATTCTGCCCCCCCACGTCTCAGCTTCCATTCTGCCCCCCCACGTCTCAGCTCCCATTCTGCAACCATGTGTCATCTCCCATTCTGCCCCCCATGTCTCAGCTTCCATTCTGCCCCCCATGTGTTAGCTCTCATTCTGCCCCCATGTGTTAACTCTAATTCTGCCCCCATGTCTCAGCTCCCATTCTGCCCCCAATGTTTCAGCTCCCATTCTGCCCCCAATGTTTCAGCTCCCATTCTGCCCCCCATGTTTAATCTCCCATTCTGCCCTGATGTCTCAGCTCCCATTCTGCCTCCACGTGTCCTCTACATTCTGCCCCCATTTTTTTGCTCCATCAAGCCCCCATGTGTCTACTCTCCATTTTGCCCCATGTGTCAGCTCCCATTCTGCCCCATGTGTCATCTCCCATTCTGCCCCCATGTCTCATTTCCCATTCTGCCAACCATGTGTCATCTCCCATTCTTCCCCCCATGTATCATCTCCCATTCTACCCCCCATGTCTCATCTCCCATTCTGCCCCCCATGTGTCATCTCCCATTCTACCCCCCATGTGTCATCTCCCATTCTACCCCCCATGTGTCATCTCCCATTCTGCCCCCATGTCTCATCTCCCATTCTTCCCCCCGTCTAAGCTTCCGTTCTGCCCCCCATGTGTGAGCTCCCATTCTGAACCCCATGTGTCAGCTCCCATTCTTCCCCCCTGTCTAAGCTTCCATTCTGCCCCCCCCATGTGTTAGCTCCCATTCTGAACCCCATGTGTCAGCTCCTATTCTGACCTTCATGTCTCATCTCCCATTCTGCCCCCATGTGTCATCTCCCATTCTGCCCCCCATGTCTCATCTCCCATTCTGCCCCCCATGTGTGATTTCCCATTCTGCTTCCATGTCTCATCTCCCATTCTGACCCTAATGTCTCATCTCCCATTCTTCCCCCCTGTCTAATCTTCCATTCTGCCCCCCCCATGTCTGAGCTCCCATTCTGACCCCCATATGTCTCTTCTCCATTTTGCCCTATGTGTCAGCTCCCAATCTGCCCCATGTATCATCTCCCATTCTGCCCCCAAAATTGACTCCCATTCTGCCCCCAAAATTGACTCCCATTCTGCCCCCCATGTCTCATCTCCCATTCTGCCCCCATGTGTCATTTCCCATTCTGCTTCCATGTCTCATCTCCCATTCTGACCCTCATGTCTCATCTCCCATTCTTCCCCCCTGTCTAAGCTTCCATTCTCCCCCCCCCCCCATGTGTGATCTCCCATTCTGACCCCCATGTGTCAGCTCACATTCTGCCCCCATGTCTCATCTCCCATTCTGGCTCCCATGTCTCATCTCCCATTTTGCCCCATGTGTCATCTCCCATTCTGGCTCCCATGTGTCATCTCCCATTCTGGCTCCCATGTGTCATCTCCCATTCTGGCTCCCATGTCTCATCTCCCATTCTGGCTCCCATGTCTCATCTCCCATTCTGACCTTCTTGTCTCATCTCCCATTCTTCCCCCATGTGTCATCTCCCATTCTGCCCCCCATGTGTCATCTCCCATTCTGCCCCCCATGTTTCATCTACCATTCTGCCCCCCATGTCTCAGCTCTCATTCTGCCTCCACATCTCCTCTACATTCTGCCCCCATTTTTTTGCTCCATCCAGCCCCGATGTGTCTCCTCTCCATTTTGCCCCATGTGTTATCTCCCATTCTGCCCCCCATGTATCATCTCCCATTCTGCCCCCCATGTATCATCTCCCATTCTGCCCCCCATGTATCATCATCCATTCTGCTTCCATGTCTCAGCTCCCATTCTGCCCCCAGTGTCTCATCTCCCATTCTGACCTCCATGCCTCATCTCCCATTCTTCCCCCTGTCTCAGCTTCCAATCTGCCCCCCCTCATGTGTTAGCTCCCATTCTGCCCTCATGTCTCAGCTCCCATTCTGCCTCCTTGTCTCCTCTACATTCTGCCTCCATTTTTTTGCTCCATTCAGCTCCCATGTGTCTCCTCTCCATTTTGCCCCATGTATCATCTCCCATTCTGCCCCCATGTCTCATCTCCCATTCTGCCCCCATGTCTCGTCTCCCATTCTGCCCCCATGTCTCATCTCCCATTCTGCCTACTATGTGCCATCTCCCATTCTGCCCCCATGTCTCATCTCCCACTCTGCCCCTATGTGTCATCTCCTATTCTGCTTCCATGTCTCATCTCCCATTCTGACCTTCTTGTCTCATCTCCCATTCTGCCCCCATGTCTCATCTCCCAGATTTCCAGTGTGTAGTCCCAGTCAATGTATAGCAGTCATCACCAGACAATGCAGATCAGGCACTAGAATAGCTTACAGCCGTTGATCTTTGGGGATACAGTATATCACAAAAGTGAGTACACCCCTCACATTTTTGTAAATATTTTATTATATATTTTCATGGGACAACACTGAAGATATGACACTTTGATACAATGTAAAATAGTCAGTGTACAGCTTGTAAATTTGGTGTGCCCTCTAAATAACTCACACAGCCATTAATGTCTAAGCCACTGGCAACAAAAGTGAGTACACCCCTACTTGAAAATGGCCAAATTGTGCTCATAGTGTCAAAACTTTGTGTGGCCACCATTATTTTCGTTTTGATTTAAATTATTTATCATGAATCAAAAAAGTAAAGACAAATCAGAGATACAACAATGGTGGAACAACATCTGGAAATAAGATATTACAGGAAGATCAAAAATTAGAAATCAAACAGAAGTGCCAGTTGAGTAGAGCTAAAGGTGAGGATTAGTTCCGACAAGAGGAAGAGAATTAAATAGATGATTCGTGGCCACCATTATTTTCAAGCAGTGCCTTAACTCTCTTGGGCATGCAGGTCACTAGAGCTTCACAGGTTGCCACTGGAATCCTCTTCCACTCCTCCATGATGACATCACGAAGCTGGTGGATGTTAGAGACTTTGCACTCCTCCACCTTCTGTTTGAGGATGCCCCACAAATGTTCAACAGGGTTTCGGTCTGGACACATGCTTGGCTAGTCCAGCACCATTTCCAGTGACTACCTCTTGAAGCTCATCAAGAGAATGCCAAGAGTGTGCAAAGCAGTCATCAAAGCAAAAGGTGGCTACTTTGAAGAACCTAGAATATAAGACATATTTTCAGTTCTTTCACACTTTTTTGTTAAGTATATAATTCCACATGTGTTAATTCATAGTTTTGATGCCTTCAGTGTGAATGTACAATTTTCATACTCATGAAAATACAGAACAATCTTTAAATGAGAAGGTGTGTCCAAACTTTTGGTCTATACTGTATATATACTACTATATATTACACAGGTATATTTGTGTACACATACATATTTATATATAGCAAGAGACAGTGCTGTATATACTGTATATAAGCATTCGTGTGTTATATAGACAGAGGGGCTCAACATCATGTGCAGTTACATAAAGTTGCGCTAATTATAAATCTATAGATATAGAGAGAGTCAAAATTGAAACAGCACCATATCTTCAAAATATCGGGTGCAAGGCCCCCAAACAGATATCCATAAGTATAGACAGTAGAGCAAAAAAACGGCAGGCAGCGCTCCAAAAGGTCTTTGAAAAAATATGGACTTTATTAGCCCGGCGTGGTGACGTTTCGGTTGCGGTGCAGTGATCAAGCAGTGATGAAGGTTGTCTGCAACTGAAACGTCGCCACACCGGGCTAATAAAGTCTATATTTTTTTTTGGAGAGCTGCCTGCCATTTTTTTGCTATAGATATAGAGAGATATATGGAAAAAATATCAGCAACCGGCCAAAAACCTTCAAATTAGGAAAAAATAGAATGGAAGCAGCACTTCACTGAAAATAAGTGATGCGCACTTTATTCCCCCATCTGATCTGGATGGATAATGTCGGCCTTTTTCACTTATTTCCACTGGAGCGCTGCTTCAACTCTTAACTTGCTCCATTTTTAGCCACGAGATGTAAATGTGGATCTTTATTCGCAGATATGGGTGATACATGCTGTGGTCACTCTGTAGCCTTCTCTCTGGCTCTACACACAGTATATATAGACAGGAGACCCTTTATATAGATTGTCCCCCTTTCTGTTACAACCATTTGATAAATGAGCTCTTAGGGTCACTACACTGCTGACCAGAAGCGCTGCCTAGCAACCAGCCTCTGGGGGCGCCGTGCCGCCAAACCCAAGATGGCCGCTCCCATAACTGTGATTCTCTTATTTGATAACGCAAGTAATTCTTCTGTGGGTTGTAGAGTCCGTCTCATGCTACTACGAGTGTGAAAACACAACCAGCATTCAAAAGTGACCAAAACATCAGCCAGAAAGCATTGGTACTGAGATGTGGTCTGTGGTCCCCGCCTGCAGAACCACTCCTTTATTGAGGGTGTCTTGATAATTGCCAATAATTTCCATCTATTGTCTATTCCATTTGCACAACAGCATGTGAAATTGATTGTCAATCAGTGTTGCTTCCTAAATGGACAGTTTGATTTCACAGAAGTTTGATTTACTTGCAGTTATATTCTGTTGTTTAAGTGTTTTGTTTTTTTTTGCGCAGTGTATATTTTTTTAATTACTTTTTATTAGCTTTTTAGGGGCTCGTCATATTGTCAGAGTCCTAGCTTTTTCATTTTTCTGTAAACAGAACTGTATGAGGGCTTGTATTTTTGTAAAATGAGCTGTTGTTTTTATTGGTGTCATTTTGGAATACATATGACTTTTTGATCACTTTTTATCATTATTTTTATTTGGCCTCATGGAGAGATGGAAGTGAGTGATAATTCAGAGTTCGAGTCTGCAGGAAGATGCGCCCCTGACTCAGAACCATAAACCCATAGTTCTAGTAACAATACAACCTTAGTCAGTTAGAGGCACGAGTCAGCTGTGTACCCAACCCACTCCCACCTTGTATGACCCAGTCTCAGCTCCTGAGCCCACTCCATGCACTCACAACCATCACCCGCTGTACATATACAGCTAAGTAAGATTCCCATAACACACGTAGGAACAGAAAACCCGGAGTTCTAGTAACAACACAACCTCATTCTCAGGAGGAAGCAATAACAACGTATAGGGAGGCTGTAGGAAGGAGCCAGTGAGTTTACGTGTTATATTGTAACTGTGCAGACTACTAGAGGCTCAAAACTTACTTATTGAGAAATTAATGTTTTATGTCACTGTAGACATTATAAGTAATAGGATATGAAAGTCATGACAGAATGTGCAGTGTTACCACCTTTCTATATATCACTTACTGGTAATAAATACAGAAATACACGAGGTACATGATGATGATGTTCAATAATTAATAATTTTATTTTTTTCTCCTATCAGTATGTTTTGAGTTGTGGGAGGAAACCGGAGTACCCGGAGGAAACCCACACAGACACGGGGAGAACATACAAACTCAGTGCAGATGGTGTCCCAGATTTACACCCAGGACCACCGTGCTGCTCGCCAACAGCGCTAATCACTGCGCCACCGTGCCGTCCTGTAGTATGATGGTCCTACATCTCCAAGCAGCATGCCACCAGATGAGGTATGGGGCAGCAATAGAGAATGCAGGAGGTCATGGTCTCTGATATGTAACAGAGTAGGTGGAAGAACTCTGGACAAGAGACCAATGGTAAAGCTCAGGGGTGGGATTCAAACAGACCCCGCCTGTTTCTTCAGACCACACCCAGGTCCACGCCTCCCTGACCCAGTAGTCAGGTATTGGAGGGAGGGAACTGCTTTACATTTCCATTGCTGTGGCTTTGAATGTTCTTCCACCTGTCGCTGATATAGGAGAAGCCACAGAACAGCCGCTGGTCCTCCGGGGTTATAGGTGGTTTCCGAGCTTCAGTGCGGGACATCACTTGCTGCAATTCAATTTGTTTGCTAGTTTGCATCACTGGGATCTATAGAAGAAAGACAAATCAGTCTGGTTAATTCATTAGGTATTTCATTATATTAGTCCCCTCCTTAGGGCACCTGTACAGATTGTGGATGAGCCGTGGTAACCATGTGCAGATTACCCCTAATCACCACGATCCTCCGGTACTTTTAGCTTGAGAACAAGTCAACTACTGGTGGTGCCTGGCAATCTGCGGTATGCACATCGGCTACAACTGCACCACTAGGCTGCACTTACACGTTACAACCACATTGGTTTCTTTTGCCGCAGTATCGACAAAAATGCATACTTTTGTTGTGGTTTTCCCAAAAAAATGGCAAGGGCATTATGGCGCTTTTACCAAAAAAATGCACAGTGTGAACGCAGCCTAATGGATCCAAGTTTTTAACTAAGTGGCCGTCTGGAGAATTGGGGACAATAATTACACTTTTGAGAAATATGTAAAGGCCTGCCCATCCTGCCCCATGCTGTAATTCCACACGTTTACCAGCAGGGGAGGATAAACACATTCTGGCCTACACTATGTATGATTATTACTCATTATTTGAGTATTTCTTACACATATTGTCACATTATACGGATGAGGAGGTGACATTATAATAAAATAATGCTGTGTACTTACAGGTGTCATTGTAAATGGTGGACATAACCTTCCTGCCTCCAATTCCTCCCAGTTTATGGGCGAGAAGAATTGATGTCCTTTTAAATTGCTGCAAGCAACCTGTCTCTTCTCTGGTGATTTACACAAGAGCTGCAAATATATAAGAACCATTATTATATCACAAGTAATAATATGAATAATCCCAGAAAAACATCAGTGTCACAAATGTATTCTCATTTTCTTATAGAAAGATGAATTTATTATAACAACTATTGCTAGAGAGAAGTAGGATAGGACAGGATATTACAGGATAGTACAGGATAGGACAAGATAGTACAGGATAGGACAAGATAGTACAGGATAGGATAGGGCAGGACAGGATAGGATAGGACAGGATAGTACAGTACAGTACAGGAAAGAATAGTACAGGATAGGATAGGATAGTACAGCATAGGATAGGAAAGTACATTATAGGATAAGACAGGATAGGATAGGACAGGACAGTATAGGATAGGACAGGATAAGACTGGACAAGACAGGACAGGATAGTACAGGACAGGATAAGACATGACAGGATGGGATACGATAGGACAGGTTAAGATAGGATAGGATAGGCCGTCTGTAGTAGATCAGACGGGGGCCGATGCCCAATGATCATGATGATTAGCTGTTTGAAGAGGTTTTGGTGAGTGCCGCGGCCTCTTTATAGTATGAATAAGGCTGTACATAAGAACGCTGTACATATAGGAGGGGCTGTGCCGGGGGCTGCAGCATTGTCCCAATCACTTGTATTGGATAAAGCTGAAATACCCAACACAATGGTGATGAAATGTTCAGCGTGTTATCACAACTCATGACAGTCCTATCTGTTCTGTGTCTCCAGATATAAGTGTCTAATTACTCACTCTCTCTATGATGTCCCTGATGTTAGAATCCATGGTGTTCGGATAGCGAGGTTTATCATGCTGCACTGAACGCTTAATCATTAGTCGATTCCGACCAGTATAGAACGGGTAAGATCCTGTGGCCATTTGGAAGACTGTGATCCCAAAAGAGAACAGGTCGACCATGTAATTAAAGGGCTGCTGACGATGCATCTGTGGAAAGATCAGATTAAAAGGATAAGTTAGTACATTTTCCATCCTGGGAGACAAAGCAACCGTGGCCAGGTTTACCGGTAGTGTTCCTCCACTCCTAAGCCCCCATATACATTAGATAGATGTTGGCCAAAAGATCGTTGTTAGCTACCTCCCCCATAAACAGGAATGCACGGCTCGGGCGAGAGCTCCTTTGTTCTCGATGAGAAAGAAGCTGCTAGACTCCTCCGAAGAACAAAAGATCGGTCATTGGAAGTCCGATGTGCCGTGGTTTTCTCCTCCCGGGTGAAGACTTGAGAGGTCCTCATACACATTAGACTGTTTGCTGAAACTTCTGATATTGGCAGGTTCGGCTGACTTACGTCTTATATGTATGGGGGCCTTTACACAGTCCATCAATTAGACAGCGTTAGTAAATGAGGGCCGCTGTGGTGATGGTTCTGTGATTGCACAAGCTCCACAGTAAATGAAGATCGTAGGTGGATAATAAGATAAGAGATATCAGTAGTCACATAGTCACCTCAGGAGCCATATAGCCGGGAGTTCCGGCAAAGTCACTGATCTTCTGAGAGCCAAATACATTCATTGCAGCAAGGCCGAAATCAGCGATCTTAGCGTGTCCATCGCTGTCCAGAAGGATGTTGTCTGGTTTTAAATCCCTGAAAAAAGAAAGAAAAATAGTTCTGTGAATCAGACGTGGATCAGTTGTAGTGCTTGGGTTGCTGTGGAGGCGGCTGCACAGGACCACTCACTAAACACTGGGGGGCAGAGTTACTAATCCCGTTTTGTGTAGACGTATACCAGACTGTCTGAAAACACACCAAATTTCATCACAGTAAATTTGGAGCATCTTTAGTGACTTTTGTCTGACGTTACACCACCTATTGATCGGATTACTTCGTTCTGGCACATTTCACTATTTTACAAAGTAAACCTTCTCCTATGTATAAAAAAGAAATGACTTATTACCGGTGAATAATCCCCCGGCTGTGGAGAAACTCTAGTCCACTCAAGATTTCTGCTGCAAGGAACCTAAGAAGGAAGAAAAAAAATCCTATCAGCATTAATACTTCTATAGAACCACTAATAACTATGATGGGAGACAGCGGCCACAGATGTCACAGAGCTGCTGTTCTCTTACCTGGTCGTGCAGACATCCAGGGGGGCTCTGGAATTGATAAATGCAGTCAAGTCGCCACCACTCAGATATTCCATGGCATAAAATGCATAGTCCTGTGTGAAAGGAGGGAAGATGATGGTAAATAATGTGGATTTTATCCATCCTGATAACATTTACCATGGTTCAGGGAACTATACTGTATGTTCAGGAAAAAATGGCCCCATGATCTGCAAACTCTGGAGGCGTACGAGTTCAAGATTCAGTCAAAATCCACTAACGATAGTCATCAGTAATGGCGGCAAGGGCACACAGCAGATCTTTTCATTTGCACTGGCAAAGATTGGATTTGCACTCTAATGGAAGCAACTAAACATGATGGGGGGAAAGGGGGAATTTCTAGAAGGAAAGGAGTCTCTTACCACTGTCTGGAAGGTGCCATAGGCGTGTGTGAAGAATCTGCTCTCTCCAGTGATTTCCAGGACCTCTCTCTCTAAGCGGATGGCGTGTCTAGCGTTCTCCACCAATTCCCTCTTCTTGACCATCTTGATCGCCAGCTGATGTCCGCTGGTTTTATGTGTGGCCAGCATCACCTTGCCAAAGCTGCCCTCTCCAAGCTTCCTGGTAAAGGTGAAACTCTCCAGGGAAATACGGGTAGTCACTGGGTCTGAAACGCTGGTGGGTCTGAAACGCTTTCCTAGAAAGAAAAACAGAAGAACTAACAATTAATCTTACTGTCGCACTCGCATATAATGCTACAATAAATTGACAATTATTTTAACCCAGTCATGAACTTTGAACATGATGAAGCTGGATACCACCATGTTCCGGCCGGAGAGCCCCAAGTATAGAAGGTGGAGAGCTCTGATGTACATGGTAAGATGTACGGGATACGATTATGTCATTAGATTACATTTTGTAAAATAAATTAACACTATATAAAGCATGGATGTGGTCTGTGACTTAATGACTATAGACTTTACCTTCTGGAGCTTGGTAGATGGCTTTGTCATTCTCACGTGTTCTCTTTGTAGTGGTCTCAGTGTCAGATGTCCTCTTTCTCTTAAGTTGTTCTCTACAACTTAGATCTTCACCACTCTCATGATGTTTTTGAGAACTCCTTGTTTTAGCTGACCCGCTAAACCTTATTACAGAGGTATCATCCTTTCCACTCTCAGATTCCACCATTCTCCCTCTCTTATTTGGGGTTTCATCTGCCTTCTCAGGAGATGTGTTCCCTCTTTTTTTCCCCTTCTTAAGGGTCTTTTTCTGTAGAGGATGCCCAAAAGATGTTGTACAGGGATCTTCTGTCTTCTCAACAGGTACATCCTGTACAATGTCCTGAGAAGTTTCTCCTCTCTGAGAAAAACTCTCTTCCATGCATCTCTTTTTAGCGCTCCTCTTATTCTCCTCACCACACTTCCTTTTTCTTCCCATGATAAGTTAATATCAATGAAAAAGAATTTGCTATGTACGCAAAAGTCGTCCTCACTCTTCAACAGTTGAAGGTAAAGTAAGAAAAGTGACAGTGGAATCTCAACTTTACAATTCCATAGTATTGTGATATCATCGCCATTGTGACATCATCAGTCAGAGCGTAAGCGATGATGTCATCAACCGCTGAAGGTCTAAGTTTGACATAATCAGATGACCCAGTATGAGAAAAGTTTTGTTTTGCAGTGTAACATACCTTTTTTAAGATTCTACTGATGGGTCCTAAATGTTGTGCATCTAACTGTCCAAAAAACTATGAGCACCTAGAAAAAAAACAAGGACCGATGCACCAACAAATATAAAGTTTAATAAATAAATGTATCTTTATTAGATATACAAAATTGCTGGACATGATCTGATTAAAAACAACATATGCACAAAGACATATTAAAATAACAATCGGCGATGAAGGAACACAGCAGTGTTACAGAATATAGTAAGGAGGACACCAAATCGCCTAAATATAGCAGCAGAAATAATCAATTGTGACATTAGGGTACACGTAAAGATTGCAGATGGAAGAGGAACAGTGACTTCCCAAATAAATAAGTATAAGAGAAATAGTTCTGTGCTCCAGTATATGACACCACAACACAGGTCAAGACAAGTAAATCCCGGTGTTTTCAGGCCCATATTGCCCACGAGGTGAATGTTTCTGTGTCCTCCCCTCACCGTCCTGTTCACTAAACTAAGGTGAATTTACCAACCTGATATT
The DNA here is from genome assembly GCF_046119375.1 of Phyllobates terribilis. Lineage (NCBI taxonomy): Eukaryota > Metazoa > Chordata > Amphibia > Anura > Dendrobatidae > Phyllobates > Phyllobates terribilis. The sequence continues at coordinate 349,849,803 of NW_027362768.1, read as the reverse complement.
ATGTCCCAGGACTCATCTAAAACCAAGTATCTCCCTTCATGGCAGCCATGTTCCCTACTGGCAGAGGTCCCTATCATTAGGAGAATGCCCCCTGCTACACGGCAAACATCACTGAGGTCTCCAAAGTACCCAAAATATTAGGCAGGTGGTGTTCATGTTATGGCTGATGGGTGTATATCTGCAGTGATGTACATGAATGAAAATAGGAAATAATCCTTATATTTCACATTCTGCCTCCTACTGCCGCTATCCACAGCCCTGTGTTGTGTAGAGGCCACACTGACATTTCATCTACATACAAGAGTATATAAATCTCTACATTCTCCAGTGGGTTTTATACTGTGGTATTTTGTCCACAGTGATGTAATACCCTGCAGTAGCCACAGGATGACGTAGTTTCATGGCTTTATCTCTCTATGGATGTAATGTTACTGTATTATTACTGCGAGGAAACAAGTAAAAAGAAATTGGCCAGCGCTATGGATCACTTGGCTGCACTGGAAGAGCAGCCATGTCATGTATATAATGGATCTCCCAGGATATACGATCACAAGGTCAGTGCTGGACCCTCTGAAACGTGTAGTCCACATACAGGATCTTCAGAGAAAAGACAAAAGCATGTCAGTCACCCTGGAAGTAAAATGCACATATACTTTATTTCTGTGCAGCTGTGGATGGGATGTGCACACAGGCAACATGAAAAGATATCGGCCGTTTCGCACTGTGACTAACGCTTCATCTGGCCCGAGTCTATCATGACATCAGTGTATGCCTTATATACGCCCTGCTACAAAGTGGCATGGTAGAAACTTATTCTGCTGCATTCGATAGAGGAAGGTCAAGTGGACAAAATATGAATTAGAAGAACACTCTCATGTCAAATTTAGCATTTAACCCCAGAGGTCGTAATGTGTTAGTATGGAGGATCCATTATGCTTCTTTTCTTAATAGGATCTTATGTCTGTCAGCACCCCCGAGTGGTGGTGGGACCTTTTCTAAACCTGCAAACTGTAATATATTAATTTTCCCTTCTTGGTTTTTATTTATATGTTCGATTAAATGAGAAGAAAAAGCTCCTGTATTAATTGATTTAAAATGTTCCTTTTGTTTAGACCTGTAGGTTACGTATTGTTCTTCCTATATAAAACGCTCCTCATTCACAGAGCAGGACATAGACTATGATGTTTATTGGCATGAAATAAACTCATTACCCTGATGCGTTATGTTTCACAGTCTGATGTAGTTCGTTTTCGCATTATAATCACATATTGTGCAATTGCCCCATCTGTAATTTCCGTTTGGTGCGGATTTTTCTAACCAGGTGGTTTTCCTATCACTAAAGCGGCTCCTCACTAAAATGTATTTTTTTATTGCAATTGCGTTTCAGGCCACTACTTTATAATCTGGATAATTTTCAATTATATGCCAATAGTTTTATAAATAACAGATTTTATAGACGCAGGTAAGGGACGGTGTTTAACAGAAAAGCAAAAGTGATTTTCTATTCTTCTTTCTTCATCTTTAGAATATAAAAGGCAATTGGAGCTTACTCCATTCAGAGCTTCTGGGATTCATTTTTTGGGTACCATCTTTTTGTGAATCTTTCTTTTAATTATGTGTCCTGTTCCATGAAATTCTCCATAATATTATATATACAACGCATTCACAAGAAGTGACTGTATGGATTGGATTTTCTACATATGGAGCATGTGCACTTTCTTATTGCAGGAAAGACTAGTTTCTGTAGTTTTTAGTAATGATTTCATTGGTAATTATAGAGGCTGAAATCTCTAATAATTCTATTCTGATATCACTAAACTTGCTAGTAAATTTCATATACATTTTTTCAATATTATTTAAATCATTAACAAACTGGTTAAATTGTGAGTCTGTACCAGAACATATCAGAAAAATGTCGTCCACAAAACAGCAAAAAATACAAATAAATCTGATGAACGGATGACTATAGATTAAAATATAATTATTTTCAAAAACGGTGGTGTAAATCCATGTGACGAAGAATCCTACCGTGGTGCCGAACTGCTGATGATGCCATTTATTATTGAATTTAATAGCATTATCAGTAAGTATGAAATGTAATGCTTCGCTCATAAATACAATGAATTGTTCATTTGTATTTGGGTTAATCAGAATGTCTTGGACCGCATGGAGACCCCCGTCCTGGGGAATCCTGGTGTACAGACTTTTAATATCAATGGAAGCCAAAAGGAAAACGGGTTGCCAAGTGAAGTCTTCCAAAGTGCTCAAGAAATAGTCCCTGTCCATTATATAGGACGGTACGTCACTGTACCTAATCATTATTAAGGGCCATAGGATTCTGCTGGCCAGGCACATTGGAGAATTTTAGTGTTAACTTTCTGAAAAAGTTTTTTTATATTACATACAGATTCCCAGAGCAGAGTTATTTTGATAACACCCAAAGTCCCAGGAAAATAATTAATGTTTTCTGAATGTTGTTCTGGAATCATTGGATGGTGTTACGGATCCGGGTGGTGGAACCTCTGTGCTGCGGTGCAAGGAGGGGCCAGTGGGGCGTGCCAAGTATCAACTCGTATCAACTCGGTCCGACCAAGGTCGCACGGCGGCTCAGTCGACTCCGTGAACCAGGGAGGAACCGAGCAGAGGGACCAGGTGCCACTTTGGGACTGACCTTGTATGAGAGCAGGTGAATCCCACGGGTCAGGAGGCAGGAACTGACCGGTACAACAGATGAACTTCGGCTGGCAGGCTGACTGGTGGTCTGGGTAGACAAGCAGGCAGATAGTCAGGCGAGTGTTCCGGGTAGGCAAACTTGCGGCACAACAGGTAGCTGGCTGGTGCTTCCTGGTAAGCGGGCAGACAGGCACGGCAGGTAACAGGCAGGTGCTTCCAGGTAAGCGGGCTGGCAGGCACGGCAGGTAACAGGCAGGTGCTTCCAGGTAAGCGGGCTGGCAGGCACGGCAGGTAACAGGCAGGTGCTTCCAGGTAAGCGGGCTGGCAGGCACAGCAGGTAACAGGCAGGTGCTTCCAGGTTAGCAGGCGGGCAGAGCCCATAGACAGACTGGCAGACTGGACTGTAGACAGACTGTCGGGCTGGAGAGTAGTTAGGCTGGCGGACTGGACTGAAGATCAGACTGGCGGACAGGACTGACTTGCAGAGGACCTGGGGGCTGAAGCAAAGTAAGAATCACAAAGCAACAACCTTGCACGGGCACCTCCATATTGGAGGAGGTGCCATTTATAGGGGAAGTCCTCCGGCCATTCGCCGGGGAATTTTTAGGACGGAGCGCGCGATTAAGCAAAATTGAAGTAGGTCTTTCTTTTGAGTACCTATTGCATCGCCCTAGGAAGCATTTCTGACCCCCAGGTCACTGCTGTGAACAATGTGGTCAGAGGTATTAAGCCACTTTTACGGGCACACAATAAAACGTTCAAAAACGAAACTGAAACGGTTTTCCTGTGAAATATGTTAAGGAACTTCCTTTCCAGGGTAAAGACTTGTGTATAAGGTAAAATAAATAACCAAAAACAAAAATATTCCTCCACACCTTCGGCTATGTTCACAAGTAGCATTTTTTATGCGTTTTTGCACTTTTGTATTGCTTTCAACCGTGACAAATGCATTCACCGGGAAATGTCATTTTATCATTTTACAATCTTATCTTGCCATGTGCTGTGTGACACATGCATACAGTGCTGAAAAGACATGGGAACATCATGGGGAAGATACCTGGAAGCATCTCTGACACCCAGGTCACTGCCTAAAAGTGTGCCCATCAGAAGTGATCCTTGCCGCATCAGAAGATGCAGACTTGCAACTATCCCCATGCAAGTCCTTGTCCCAGGGCAGTGTTCAATTGTACCTCCCCCATTCCTTGCAATGCAAGCGCAAGTATGCAGCCTGCACCCGACCACCCCCAGGCTGCAATACCATACTGCTAGCTTGCTTGCACTTAAAATTGGGCCTTTTAGGCATGTGGAGGCAGACGCCGGCCACCATGTCATGGCATCCCCAGCCACCCCGCGGCCGGGTGCCCACACACAGTCCCCAGCCACCTGGGGGTGGCCGGGTGTCCATAAACGGTCCCCAGCTGCCCCTATTTGAAGGACAGCCTAACCACAAACACGTGGACATATGAATGTGGCCAGGAATGGTCCATCTGACTGACGCCATCACACTGGGTTAATCCGGGACACAGTTGGACACTGGGATGCAACACTTCCTCCAGATATAGAGGATTGCGGGTCCTGGGTCAATCAGGCTTCAACACAAAGTTCAGAAGGTAGACAGCAGCAGTGGTCGGCCTCCTACACAACGAGTAAATTATTCATGATCATGAGGCCATCCATCTCCTTAGCTTTCTGTTCCTTGGAATGCAAGCGCATGTATGTAGTTGCGGCTAGACCTGAGGTGGTCAGGGTTTTGGCGCATATCCTACCTCCTCTGAGGATTGCTGGATGTTTTCCTGCTACTATCCCAGTTCTATGACTCCCGTTAAAACAAAGCTTCAGGTGATGAATGATGGATGAGGTGGTGGCAAAGGAGAAAGAGCAGGAGGAACAGGGACCATTCACATCAATATCAGGCCAGTCAACCACACATGTCTTGTAGGATATGTTTCTGTACCAAAAGGAACGGTTCGGCTACACAGTTATAGGGCATAAAATGAGTGCAATGCCTACCAAAAATTTCGAGGCACTCCAGTGCCCCTTGGAAGTGACATGGAGGTAGAGGGCCTTAACTAAACCATTTTTTCCATTTATAGCAACTGGGTCTCCTGTACACTGTTGGCCTAAGCAGTGAATATAAGGCTTTCCAAAAATTATGAGGAACTGCAATGCACCTTGAAACAGACGTGGATTACAGCGTACTAAAAACCTCCTACCCATTATTGGGGAGTGGGTCTCCCTTAGTGTTCGCCTATGCATTGAAAAGCAAAAGCTGACTAAAATTAGGAGGAATTGCAATGTCCGTTGGAAGAGTCGTGGAGGTTAGAGTTAATTAAAAACAACATTTCAATGCCCCTTGGAAGAACTGTGGAGTTCAGAGTGGTTTAACAAGATGCTTTTAATGCCCCTTGGAAGAGAGGTGGAGGTCACAGTAGCTTAACAAGATGGTTTTAAAGCCCCTTGGAAGAGACGTGGAGGTGACATGGAATAAAAACACAATATCAATGCCCCTTGGAAGAGTGGTGGAGGTCGCAGTTGCTTAACAAGACGGTTTTAAAGCCCCTTGGAAGAGACGTGGAGGTCACAGTGGAATAAAAAGACAATATCAATGCCCCTTGTAAGAATGGTGGAGGTCGCAGTAGCTTAAAAAGACGGTTTTTATGCCCTTTGGAAAAGTGGTGGAGGTCGCAGTAGCTTAACAAGACGGTTTTAATGCCCCTTGGAAGAGACGTGGAGTTCAGAGTGGTTTAACAAGACGGTTTTAATGCCCCTTGGAAGAGACGTGGAGGTCACAGTAGCTTAACAAGATGGTTTTAATGCCCCTTGGAAGAGACGTGGAGGTCAGAGTGGTTTAACAAGACGGTTTTAATGCCCCTTGGAAGAGACGTGGAGGTCACGGTAGCTTAACAAGACGGTTTTAATGGCCCTTGGAAGAGACGTGGAGTTCAGAGTGGTTTAACAAGACTGTTTTAATGCCCCTTGGAAGAGTGGTGGAGGTCGCAGTAACTTAACAAGATGGTTTTAATGCCCCTTGGAAGAGACGTGGAGTTCAGAGTGGTTTAACAAGACGGTTTTAATGCCCCTTGGAAGAGACGTGGAGGTCAGAGTGGTTTAACAAGACGCTTTTAATGCCCCTTGGGAGAGTGGTGGAGGTCACAGTAGCTTAACAAGACTATTTTAATGCCCCTTACAAGAGACATGCAGTACAGCATATTCAAAACATTATTCCCATTATTGGGGAGTGGGTCTCCCATAGTCTTTGCCTATGCCTTCCAAGCAAAAGCTGCCAAAAATTAGGACGGAGGAACTTGCAGTGCTTCAACACGGACCACGGTCACCCTGGTGGTATAGTGGTGGTAGAGGCTGAGGAGAAGGAGAAGAACAAAATACAGCCGAAATGAGGAAGCGTATACCCATGTGTGGATGTGAAGCGGTGCATGGGAATACACCTCCCGAAATGACACAGTGGATTTGACTTTATGTTACTCTGCTGTCATTTGGTGGTGATGAGAAGTCTGGCCCAATTCAGCCCTTGTTCATTTTGATAAGGGTCAGCTTGTCAGCATTGTCAGTTGACAGGCGAGTGCGCTTACCAGTTATAATTCCCCCAGCGGCACTAAAAACACGCTCCGTTAACACGCTAGCGGCAGAGCAGGCCAGGACCTCCAAGGCGTACAGAGCGAGTTCATTCCAAGTGTCCAGCTTGGATACCCAATAATTAAAAGGCACAGAGGAATCACGGAGGATGCTGGTAAGGTTGGCAAGGTACTCCCTCACCATCTTTTGAAACTTCCCATGCCTCAGGGCCTGTAAGTGGGGCGGGTCTCAGAAAACTGTCCCAGAATGTTGACAGTGTTCCCCTGCCTCTGCTGGATTGCAGTTGCTTCTCTCTCGCCTGTACGCCTTGGTTGGTCAACGAACTGTGACCTCTGCTGCTAGCGTGTTCAGATGGGAATTTTTTTAACAGTTCTGCAGCAAGGGCCTTCTGGTACTGCCACATTTTTGTAGACCCCTCCACCTCAGGAATAAGAGAGTGAAAGTTCTCCTTGTAGCGGGGGTCTAAAAGTGTCACCAACCAGTAATGACTGTCACCCAACATTTTGACAACGCGAGGGTCACGGTTAAGGCCTTGTAACTTAAAGTCAGCCATGCGAGCTAGACTGGTAACGGGCAAGACCTCCGTGTCCTCACCAAGATGACGACTGACCATGCTCTCCTCCTCCTCCTCCTCCCCCCCTGTCCTCAGGCCACCCACGCTGAACCGATGGTATGACAGTTGTACAGGTACTACCGTCTACAGCGCATGTTACCAGCTCCTGTTCTTCCTCCTCCTCCTCCTCCTCTCCCTCATTGTCCCCCAATGCACGTTGGGATGAGATGAGGCTGGGCTGTGTGTAATCGCCCTTTACGGCTTCTTGATCCATCTCATCATACTCTGGCTGCAATGTCTCCTCTTTAATTCTCTGCAGAGAGCATTGCAAAAGACAGACAAGTGGGATGCTGACGCTAATGATGGCGTCATCACCACTCACCATCTTGGTGGACTCCTCAAAGTTTGTCAGGATGGTACATATGTCAGACATCCAGGTCCACTCCTGAGGTCTTATGTGTGGAGTCTGACCTGAATATCGACTGCCTTGTTGCGGCTGGTACTCCACAACTGCTCTCTTCTGCTCACAAATCCTTTGCAACATGTGGAGGGTAGAGTTCCAACGTGTGGGGACATCACACACCAGTCGGTGTGCCGGAAGCTGCAAACGCTGCTGCAGCATAGCAAGGGCGGCGGAAGCTGTAGCCGACTTGCGAAAATGAGCTGACAGGCGGATTACTTTGACGAGCAGATCTGGTAACTCGGGGTACGATTTAAGAAACCGCTGAACCACAAGGTTAAGCACATGAGCCAGGCATGGTACGTGTGTGATCTCGCCTTGCCTCAGAGCCGCCACCAGGTTACGGCCATTGTCACACACGACAATGCCTGGATGTAGGTTCAGCTGTGTCAGCCACAGATCTGCCTGCTCTTTCACAGCTGTCCACAACTCACAAGCAGTGTGAGGTTTATCACCTAACTTATGAGTTTCAGCACAACCTGTTGCCGCTTGGCTGAGGCAGTACTGCAGTGCTTCCAGCTTGTAACTGATGTGCTGATATGTGAGATGGAGACTGAACATGAGGAGGAGGAGGAGGATGATGCGTAGGAGCTGTACACTGTGGGGGCAACTCTGACTGACATAGGGCCCGCAATCCTCGGTGTGGGGAGGATGTGTTCCGTCCCAAGGTCCGACTGGGCACCCGGCTTGCACTATGTTTAACCAGTGTGCCGTCCGGGAGATGTACCGTCCCTGGCCACAAGCACTTGTCCACGTGTCCGTGATGTATTAGATGTATCTTACATGTGCCGTGTACTTCCAGCATAAATGTTACTCCTTGATTGGAGTATATTTCTGGCGTAAGCTTGGCTATGATTGGGTCACAGTTAACATTGATCTGTATTGGGCTCTTTTCTTTTTAACATATTTATTAATGACCTTGGCCAGAGCTTACAGAGTAGAATTTCAATATTTGAAGGCGATTTTTAAAATCTTTCATAATCTGCTTCATCCAATAAGCATTCAAGTTTATATAGCTTGGAGGTTGAAGCTCTGCATAAAAATGATGATATGGTCAAAATACTCACTTCTGCACCCAGAGCAGAAGATTTTGTTCAGTAACAAGATGGCGGTTATACTCAGACACTATGTGGTGATAATATATGGCCATTGTGTGGTGATAATATCTGGTCATTGTGTGGTGCCATTTTTCCCCTTCAAATTGTTTATGACTGGTTAATAAATTTTGGTATAGTGAACTTGTTCAGTAGCAATATGGTGATGATTGTTATTTGGTAACTCTCTGATTACTATTTAGAAGTTTTACCTAGAAAATGATCTTACTGCTGTGTTTTCTATGAGGTTTACATATTTTCTTTTTTCTAATGTAGGTAAGATAAACACATACCGTATTTTTCGGACTATAAGGCACACCGGACCATAAGACGCACCCCAAATTTTGGGGTGGAAAATAGGAAAAAAAATGTTTTTATAAAATGGTGGTCCGTCTTATAGTCTGAATAGGTATATAGGTATCTTACCTGGGGGGCGGTCCCTCAGGAGGTAGGGTCCCTCAAGAAGCCGGCGGAAGTGGAGGAATGCTGTGAACCCGGAGTGTTCCAGCAGCGGGGAGTTGCGGTGGTGGTGGAGCAGGATCGTAAGAAGCAGAAGCCTCCGTTCCCTCCCTCAGAAACCTGGCGGTGGCAGAAGAGGTGAGATGCTCGGGGCCGGTGTCTGGCTGTAGGCGATGAGGCAGAGTGAGGAGTGTGCGCTGCTTTTATGGTGTGTGCCACCATCGATCCCACTCCACCACCACCGCAACTCCCCAGACATTCGGACCATAAGACGCACCCCTCATTTTCCTTCCAAATTTTGGGAGGGAAAAAGTGCGTATTATGGTCCAAAAAATACGGTATGTCTTTATAGGATGTAGAATTCTACAGAACCCTATACATCAGACCAACATGCTTTTCTGGTCCAGATCCAAATTTTCATTGGGGCCCATTATTCCACTACGTATACATCCTAATGAATCAGCCCCATACTGTTTAACCCTTTAAGGACCGAGCCACTTTGTATATTAATGACCGAATCTCAATTTTCTAATCTGACATGCGTCACTTTTTGTGGTAATAACTCTGGAACACTTCAACATATTCCAGTGATTCTGAGGTCATTTTACGTGACACATTGTACTTCAGGATAGTAGTAAATCTAGGTCGATACGATTTGTGCTTATGTATGACAATATCTAAAATTTGACAAAAATGTGGAAAATGTGCAATTTTCAAACTTTTAATTTTTTCTGCTTTTAAAACAGTCATACCACACAAAATAATTCATAAATAATATTCACCACATTTCTACTTTACATCAACATCATTCTTGAAATGACTTTTTTTTGCTAAATTATTGAAAAGGTTAAAAGTTTATCAGCAATTTTTCATTGTTTCATTGAAATTTAGAAAACCTTTATTTTTAGAACCGCTTCACTTTTAAAGTCGTCTAGATGTGAGAAAACTGGCAAAAAATGCCACATTTTAAAATCTGTATCCCTCTAAGTATTCAAAACCGCATTCAGAAAGTTTGATAACTATTTAGGCGCTTCACAGGAATAAATTCAACTTGGAAAAACCTGGAAAAAAAAAATGAAAATTTACATTTTCTTTACTAAAATGTCTCTTAAGCCCCACATTTTAAATTTTTGCAAATGTAAAAGGTGGAAATGGACACCACAGTTTGTTGTGAAATTTCTCCTGAGTAGAACAATACCCTATATGTGGTGGAAATAAAAAGAATTTTGAGAAAACTACTGTTTGGGCACATGCAGGGCTTGGAAGGGAAGTAGCGCTGTATGATTTTTAGAGCGTAAATTTGTCTGCAATAGATTGCAGACGCCATGTTGCATGTGACCCGAATTTGGAGTCTATACCCCTCAAGGAATATATTGACGAGTGTGATGAACGTCTTGAACATACATGTGTTTCATAGAATTTTATAATATTTTTTAGCAGACAAGATAATCTTTTCAGGATTTCATATACAATTTCTTTTTTTTTTTTTTTTACGGTGCTCACTTTAGGGGTTAAATTGAGTGACAGTTTCATACATCACATTGTTCCGTCCGCCACGATTCCAAATATCTGTACTTTTTTTCTTTATTTTTGTTTTTAAATAAATATGCACATTTATTGGTGTAATATTTTTTGTTCTTTGGTTATTTTTTTTTAAATCATTTTTATGATTTTTTTCTTAACTTTTTTTCCCTTTTTTTCTTAGTCCCTCTATGGAACTTTAACTTTTATTTGTCTGGTCACTGGTCTCATGCACTGTAACACACATGTATAGCAATTAGTGTTGAGCGAGTATGTTCTGTTAACCCTTTCGCCGAGTATGCTCGGGCCGAGCTCCGAGTATTTACAGCTGCTCGGTGATATGTTTGAATCGCTCCCGTGTGCATGATTTGCAACTGTTTGACAGTTTTAATACATGTGAGGAATGTCTATTTCTTACACATTCCTCACATGTAATAAAGCTGTCAAACAGTTGCAAATCATGCACACGGGAGCGATTCAAACATATCACCGAGCAGCTGTAAATACTCGGAGCTCGGCCCGAGCATACTCGGAACAGAACATACTCGCTCAACACCAATAGCAATGCATAAGACCTATCATATTAAACTGGCAGCCTACGGCTGGGCCTAACAGGCCACCGTACCTAGCAGACCAGGAGGTCATTGTTTGACCTCCGGGTACCATGACAACTTTCAACTCCTGGTGATTGTGTCGATGGGGTGCTGATGGTGGTGAGAGGGGGAGCCCTCTCCCTGTTACAACTTATAAATGCCGCGATCACTATGGATCGTGGCATCTGGAAGGTTAATCAGCCAGGGTCAGTTCTAGCACCGGCCATGGCTGTTACCACAGGAGCTCAGCTGTCAGATAAGCCGAGCTCCCGGTGCTGATCGTGCAGGGAAGTGATGGTGTTTCAGCACCTCTCGCCGATCTCATGGTTTGCATGGTTAGTCTTATACTCGCTCAAGATGTGCCATATCCATCATTCATCGTTAAGGGCTTCATTTTGTCATAAGCAACGTCCTGACTGAAGCGTCAATGTTCTCCACAACCTCCTCCTGTCCTGACACAGAACCGTCCCTTTTGCTTTACAGGACAAAATAGCAGAACGCACAAGCCTTAACCCCATAGTGTCACAGACAGTTTTGGCCTCTATTTGTGTGATCCAGGAGTGATAATGTCTTTAGTAAAAGTGAGAGCATTTTATCCCAGGGCGAATGTAAACAGTTTGTTTTGGACAGATCAAATATGGCAATAACAAATTTATATAGTTTACTGTTGTACAATTAATACGCTCATGGATAAAAAAAAATCTTCTGATTTTGGGTCATCAAATTCTGAGAGCTATAATTTCGCAATTTTCGGACAACTGAACTGTACGAGGGCTTATTGCTTGTGCTACTAGCTGTAGTTTACATTAGTGTCATTTTGTGGTACATGCGACTTTTTGATATATTTTTCTTTACAGTTTGGATGGAATCAATTCTATATTTTGATCATGGAATCTTTATTCAATATGATCACGACAATATCAAATTTATATACTGTAGATTTTTTTCTTATTTTTTGCTGCTTTTGCAGAAGAACTTGCATTAAAAAAATACTTATTTGTCACCATATTCTGATAATCATAACCTTTATTTCCCCACAGATTGGGCTGCATGGGCTGCATGAGGACTTGTTTTTTCTGGGACAATTTTGGGGTTTATAAGGTTTTTTTTTTTATCATCATTTATCATTATTTTGGTAGCAGGCAGGAGGAAAAAAGATTAAATCTGTGTTTGGTTTTAAATTTTAGTCTTTACAAAGAATAACTGACATGTGTAAGAAAGTCCTTACTGAGAGCTGGAAGAGCTGGGAAAACAGTGTGGACAATTTCTTCTTTAAAGCAGAGAATGAAGTTTATTCAGAGGTACGCGGCAGAACAGTTCAGAATGCAGACAGGGAAAATGCACTGGCACTCGCAGGTGTCCAGATCAGCAACACAGCATTGGAATATCTGGTGGTGGTCTGACCATGGTGTGGATGTGTTGTGGCGATGGACTGGCCCCGAACAACAATATCAGAACCTTTTTATACATGGCTTAAACAAAGGAACTACATATTGCGGCAAAAGGCGTATACAGTGGGTACGGAAAGTATTCAGACCCCTTTAAATTTTTCACTCTTTGTTTCATTGCAGCCGTTTGGTAAATTCTAAAATGTTAATTTTTTTTCTCATTAAAGTACACTCTGCACCCCATCTTGACTGAAAAAAAAACAGAAATGTAGAAATTTTTGCAAATTTATTAAAAAAGAAAAACTGAAATATCATATGGTCATAAGTATTCAGACCCTTTGCTCATATTTAAGTCACATGCTGTCCATTTCCTTGTGATCCTCCTTGATATGATTCTACTCCTTCATTGGAGTCCAGCTGTGTTTAATTAAACTGATAGGACTTGATTTGGAAAGGCACACACCTGTCTATTTGGCTATGTGCCGACGTTGCATTTATGAAGCAGAAAATTTCTGCTGCATAAATGCAAGTCCTCTCCCGGAAAAACGCATGCGGAATTCCGCACGCGTTTATCGCGCATTTTTCGCGCGTTTATCACGCGTTTTCCACATGCGGAATTGCCTTGCGTTTTTTATGCATTGGATAAAGGCAATTCCGCTTGCGGAAACGCAAAATTAAATGACATGCTGCGGATTTTTGAACGCGGCATAAACGCTGCGGAAAAATCCGCAGCATGTGCATAGAACTTGCGGAATCCCATTGGGGACCATGGGGTGCGGATCTACATGCGTTTTTCAAGCGTTTACGCTGCGGAAATTCCGCAGCATATACGCTTGAAAAATGCTACGTGGGCACACAGCCTTTAAGACCTCACAGCTCACAGTGCATGTCAGACCAAATGAGAATCATGAGCTCAAAGGAGCTGCCCAAGGAGCTCAGAGACAGAATTGTTGCAAGGCACAGATCTGGCCAAGGATACAAAAGAATTTCTGCATTAGTCAAGGTTCCTAAGAGCACAGTGGCCTCCATAATCCTTAAATGGAAGAAGTTTGGGACCACCAGAAGTCTTCCTAGACCTGGCCATCCAGCCAAACTGAGCAATCGTGGGAGAAGAGCATTGGCGAGAGAGTTAAAGAAGAACCACAAGATTACTGTGGCTGAGCTCCAGAGATGCAGTAGGGACATGGGAGAAAGTTCCACAAAGCCTCTCCTCAGTGCAAGACATATGAAAGCCCGCATTGAGTTTGCTCAAAAACACATGAAGGACTCACAGACTATGAGAAATAAGATTCTCTGGTCTGATGAGACGAAGATAGAACTTTTTGGTGACAATTCTAAGCGGTATGTGTGGAGAAAACCAGGCACTGCTCATCACCTGCCCAGTACAATCCCTACAGTGAAACCTGGTGGTGGCAGCATCATGCTATGGGGGTGTTTTTCAGCTGCAGGGACAGGACGACTGGTTGCAATTGAAGGAAACATGAATACAGCCAAGTGCAGAGATATCCTGGATGAAAATCTCTTCCAGAGTGCTCTGGGCCTCAGACTTGGCAGAAGGCTCACCTTCCAACAAGACAATGACCCTAAGCACACAGCTAAAATAACAAAGGAGTGGCTTTAGAACAACTCTGTGACCAATCTTGACTGGCCCAGCCAGAGCCCTGACCTAAACCCAATTGAGCATCTCTGGAGAGACCTGAAAATGGCTGTTCACCAATTTTCACCATCCAACCTGATGGAACTGGAGAGGCTCTGCAAGGAAGAATGGCAGAGGATTCCCAAATCCAGGTGTGAAAAACTTGTTGCATCATTCCCAAGAAGACTCATGGCTAAATACTTATGACCATGTGATATTTCAGTTTTTCTTTTTAAATACATTTGCAAACATTTTTACATTTATGTTTTTTTCAGTCAAGATGGGGTGCAGAGTGTACTTTAATGAGAAAAAAATCAACTATTTAGAATTTACCAAATGGCTGCAATGAAACAAAGAGTGAAAAATGTAAAGGGGTCTGAATACTTTCCGTACCCGCTGTACATGATAACCTCATACTGCGGGGAAAACATGCGTCTTAGAACAACAAATAATGCAACATGACAATATTTATGAGTATTGTTGCCAAACTCCATTACAATCCATGAATCCCCATGTCCTTCTTAACTAATGATGGTTTCCTCATAATTCCTCACATATTGCTAACTGTATTGTCCTAATTTCTATACCACTATTACAATGACACTATTTTCTACCCTATAATGCCACTTATTTACTTTCACAATGACCTGCAGCTGCTCCAATTAACCTTTGTGTATGCTAACCATACCTGCTAATGGCGCTGACATCATTCCATGGCTCCATTGTGGCTAGAGCCGCAGAACATGCATCTCATTAGCTGCAAAACTCAAACTTTGCAAAAGATGGCTGCTAGGTTTAACATGGCTGTTCAGATTGTTAGGACTTCTCATTCTCTTACAACAAGTTAACTTTTTTTTGGGTCAATATAATTATAGTGATAACAAAAATATATATATTTAATTATTTTTTACTGTTTTTTTACATGAAAAAAATATACACTGTTCAAAAAAATAAAGTGAACACTCAAATAACACATCCTAGATCTGAATGAATGAAATATTCTCATTGAATACTTTGTTCTGTACAAAGTCATGCTGAAGGATGTTGCAGGCAGTAGATCGCTCTCCATGGCGCCTCCAGACTCTGTCACGTCTGTCACATGTGCTCAGTGTGAACCTGCTTTCATCTGTGAAGAGCACAGGGCGCCAGTGGCGACTTTGCCAATCCTGGTGTTCTGTGGCAAATGCAAAGCGTCCTGCACGGTGTTGGGCTGTCAGCATAACCCCCATCTGTGGACGTCGGGCCCTCATACCACCCTCATGGAGTCGGTTTCTAACCGTTTGTGCAGACACATGCACATATGTGGCCTGTTGGAGGTCATTTTGCAGGGCTCTGGCCGTGCTCCTCCTGTTCCTCCTTGCACAAAGGCGGAGGTAGCGGTCCTGGTGCTGGGTTGTTGCCCTCCTACGGCCCCCTCCTCGTCTCCTGATGTACTGGCCTGTCTGCTGGTAGCGCCTCCAGCCTCTGGACACTACGCTAACAGACAGAGCAAACCTTCTTGCCACAGCTCGCATTGATGTGCCATCCTGGATGAGCTGCACTACCTGAGCATCTTCTGTGGGTTGTAGAGTCCGTCTCATGCTACTACGAGTGTGAAAGCACAACCAACATTCAAAAGTGACCAAAACATCAGCCAGAAAGCATTGGTACTGAGATGTGGTCTGTGGTCCCTACCTGCAGAACCACTCCTTTATTGAGGGTGTCTTGATAATTGCCAATAATTTCCATCTATTGTCTATTCCATTTGCACAACAGCATGTGAAATTGATTGTCAATCAGTGTTGCTTCCTAAATGGACAGTTTGATTTCACAGAAGTTTGATTTACTTGGAGTTATATTCTGTTGTTTAAGTGTTTTTTTGGTTTTTTTTGCGCAGTGTATATGATGTGCCCCCTGGGCCGTGGGGTACTCGGTGCCGGGCCGGTCGATGCAGGGGATGTCACAGTGGCATTGACCCGGTCCGTGATCCAGGGCGGTCAATCAAAAGGGGTTATTTACAGGGGATTCATAGTTTTTATATAAAGTTTGTGACGCCAGCAAAAGGGAGCCGCCGCTGCGGAGCAGGTCCTCTGGAGCTGATGTTAGCACAGCAGAGTTGGTTTAGCTCTCCACAGGTAGAGCTTAGCTCCAGGGCGTTGCAGGAATGTTATAGATGAAGTAGGTGTGTAGGGTGGTGCAGGGGATGATGGCGCAGTAAAAATTCACAGAGACAGTGGGGTGCAGTCTTCAGGGTTTTACTCACGATTTTTAGACTTCAAGTTACCAGGGCCAGGGTAACTTCCCACGTTGTCCTGTGTTTACTCAGGGAGGGGTTCAGCAAACCCCCAGGCAATTCCAGAGTACTTAACGGGACCCCGTTCTTTGTGTTCCCTCTGGCCATCTCCCTGCACCTCACACCCAGTGCCCCAAGCCAGTGACCGCGGACCTTGTCGGGCGACGTCTTCTCTGTCCCCTGGGTCCTCTATGGCCACCTTTTTGATGAGTTAGATGTGGCTTTTGGCTGCAGCACCTGAAATGCTGCACCCTCCGGTTGTCTAGTTGAGACTTGAAGAACTCTGCTAGTTAAAGGGCCAGTCCCCTCTCTGCGACCTGATCCTTCCACTCCTGGTGGGTTCGGGTGCACGGGTGGCATCCGCACTGCCTGTGCCCCTGGGATCCTTTCTGCTTTACTGGAGCCTTTCTTCTCACTCTACTCCTCTCTTCAGTCTGTCCTGGGCCTGTCTCACTAGGCTCTCCTCCTGAGCAGAGCTCCTGCTGAGCTCCTGCTCCACACTCTCTTCTCCTCTGACTGAACTTTCAGACTGACCTGACTTCACAAGATGGCTTCTCATTTTATATCCTCCCTAAGCTGCTTCCTCCACCCACACCCACTACATGGTTCCCCCTAATTTGGTTCCCCCCACTCCAGCCAGGGACAGGGCTCAGCAGGAGAGCGACGCATCTTGCCCCTCCTGCTGGTCTGGAGTAGTGTAGTGTTGGATGCAGGTGTTTGGGTCCCGAGCAGTACTCCCTCCTTACCTGAGAATGAGATACCACACCTGTGGGTGAGATGCAGTACCTCTGTGGTGACTGAACCCGCAGGGGCGCCACATATATTTTTTTAATTACTTTTTATTAGCTTTTTAGGGGCTCGTCATATTGTCAGAGTCCTAGCTTTTTCATTTTTCTGTAAACAGAACTGTATGAGGGCTTGTATTTTTGTAAAATGAGCTGTTGTTTTTATTGGTGCCATTTTGGAATACATATCACTTTTTGATCACTTTTTATCATTATTTTTATTTGGCCTCATGGAGAGATGGAAGTGAGTGATAATATCAGAGTTTGAGGCTGCAGGAAGATGCGCCCCTGACTCAGAACCATAAACCCATAGTTCTAGTAACAATACAACCTTAGTCAGTTAGAGGCACGAGTCAGCTGTGTACCCAACCCACTCCCGCCTTGTATGACCCAGTCTCAGCTCCTGAGCCCACTCCATGCACCCACAACCATCACCCGCTGTACATATACAGCTAAGTAAGATTCCCATAACACACGTAGGAACAGAAAACCCGGAGTTCTAGTAACAACACAACCTCATTCTCAGGAGGAAGCAATAACAACGTATAGGGAGGCTGTAGGAAGGAGCCGGTGAGTTTACGTGTTACATTGTAACTGTGCAGACTACTAGAGGCTCAAAACTTACTTATTGAGAAATTAATGTTTTATGTCACTGTAGACATTATAAGTAATAGGATATGAAAGTCATGACAGAATGTCCAGTGTTACCACCTTTCTATATATCACTTACTGGTAATAAATACAGAAACACACGAGGTACATGATGATGATGTTCAATAATTAATAATTTTATTTTTTTCTCCTATCAGTATGTTTTGAGTTGTGGGAGGAAACCGGAGTACCCGGAGGAAACCCACACAGACACGGGGAGAACATACAAACTCATTGCAGATGGTGTCCCAGATTTACACCAGGACCACCGTGCTGCTCGCCAATAGCGCTAATCACTGCGCCACCGTGCCGTCCTGTAGTATGATGGTCCTACATCTCCAAGCAGCATGCCACCAGATGAGGTATGGGGCAGCAACAGAGAATGCAGGAGGTCATGGTCTCTGATATGTAACAGAGTAGATGGAAGAACTCTGGACAAGAGACCAATGGTAAAGCTCATGGGTGGGATTCAAACAGACCCCGCCTGTTTCTTCAGACCACACCCAGGTCCACGCCTCCCTGACCCAGTAGTCAGGTATTGGGGGGAGGGAACTGCTTTACATTTCCATTGCTGTTATTGCTGCGGCTTTGAATGTTCTTCCACCTGTCGCTGATATAGGAGAAGCCACAGAACAGCCGCTGGTCCTCCGGGGTTATAGGTGGTTTCCGAGCTTCAGTGCGGGACATCACTTGCTGCAATTCAATTTGTTTGCTAGTTTGCATCACTGGGATCTATAGAAGAAAAACAAATCAGTCTGGTTAATTCATTAGGTATTTCATTATATCAGTCCCCTCCATAGGGCACCTGTACAGATTGTGGATGAGCCGTGGTAACCATGTGCAGATTACCCCTAATCACCACCATCCACCGGTACTTTTAGCTTGAGAACAAGTCAACTACTGGTGGTGCCTGGCAATCTGCGGTATGCACATCGGCTACAACTGCACCACTAGGCTGCGCTCACACGTTACAACCACATTGGTTTCTTTTGCCGCAGTATCGACAAAAATGCATACTTTTGTTGTGGTTTTCCAAAAAAAATGGCAAGAGCATTATGGCGCTTTCACCAAAAAAATGCACAGTGTGAAAGCAGCCTAATGGATCCAAGTTATTAAATAAGTGGCCTTCTGGAGAATTGGGGACAATAAATACACTTTTGAGAAATATGTAAAGGCCTGCCCATCCTGCCCCATGCTGTAATTCCACACGTTTACCAGCAGGGGAGGATAAACACATTCTGGCCTACACTATGTATGATTATTACTCATTATTTGAGTATTTCTTACACATATTGTCACATTACACAGACGAGGAGGTGACATTATAATAAAATAATGCTGTGTACTTACAGGTGTCATTATAAATGGTGGACGTAACCTTCCTGCCTCCAATTCCTCCCAGTTTATGGGCGAGAAGAATGGATGTCCTTTTAAATTGCTGCAAGCAACCTGTCTCTTCTCTGGTGATTTACACAACAGCTGCAAATATATAAGAACCATTATTATATCACAAGTAATAATATAAATAATCGCAGAAAAACATCAGTGTCACAAATGTATTCTCATTTTCTTATAGAAAGATGAATTTATTATAACAACCATTGCTAGAAAGAAATAGGATAGGATAGGACAGGATAGTACAGGATAGGACAGGATAGTACAGTACAGGATAGGACAGTACAGGATAGGATAGGGCAGGACAGGACAGTATAGTATAGGACAGGATAGTACAGTGCAGGATAGGACATGATAGTACAGGATAGGAAAGAATAGTACAAGATAGGATAGGATAGTACAGCATAGGACAGGAAAGTACATTATAGGATAAGACAGGATAGGATAGGGCAGGACAGGACAGGATAGGATAGGACAGGATAAGACTGGACAAGACAGGACAGGATAGTACAGGACAGGATAAGACAGGACAGGATGGGATACGATAGGACAGGTTAAGATAGGACAGGATAGGCCGTCTGTAGTAGATCAGACGGGGGCCGATGCCCAATGATCATGATGATTAGCTGTTTGAAGAGATTTTGGTGAGCGCCGCGGCCTCTTTATAATATGAATAAGGCTGTACATAAGAACTCTGTACATATAGGAGGGGCTGTGCCGGGGGCTGCAGCGTTGTCCCAATCACTTGTATTGGATAAAGCTGAAATACCCAACACAACGGTGATGAAATATTCAGCGTGTTATCACAACTCATGACAGTCCTATCTGTTCTGTGTCTCCAGATATAAGTGTCTAATTACTCACTCTCTCTATGATGTCCCTGATGTTAGAATCCATGGTGTTCGGATAGCGAGGTTTATCATGCTGCACTGAACGCTTAATCATTAGTCGATTCCGACCAGTATAGAACGGGTAAGATCCTGTGGCCATTTGGAAGACTGTGATCCCAAAAGAGAACAGGTCGACCGTGTAATTAAAGGGCTGCTGACAATGCATCTGTGGAAAAATCAGATTAAAATGATAAGTTAGTACATTTTCCATTCTGGGAGACAAAACAACCGTGGCCAGGTTTACCGGTAGTGTTCCTCCACTCCTAAGCCCCCATAAACATTACATAGGTGTTGGCCAAAAGATCGTTGTTAGCTACCTCCCCCATAAACAGGAATGCACGGCTCGGGCGAGAGCTCCTCTGTTCTCTATGAGAAAGAAGCTGCTAGACTCCTCCGAAGAACAAAAGATCGGTCATTGGAAATCCGATGTGCCGTGTTTTTCTCCTCCCGGGTGAAGACTTGAGAGGTCCTCATACACATTAGACCATTGGCTGAACCCTGTGATATTGGCAGGTTTGGCTGACTTTAGTCTTATATGTATGGGGGCCCTTACACAGTCCATTTATTAGACAGCGTTAGTAAATGAGGGCCGCTGTGGTGATGGGTCTGTGATTGCACAAGCTCCACAGTAAATGAAGATCGCAGGTGGATAATAAGATATGAGATATCAGTAGTCACATAGTCACCTCAGGAGCCATATAGCCGGGAGTGCCGGCAAAGTCACTGATCTTCTGAGAGCCAAATACATTCATTGCAGCAAGGCCGAAATCAGCGATCTTCGCGTGTCCATCGCTGTCCAGAAGGATGTTGTCTGGTTTTAAATCCCTGAAAAAAGAAAGAAAAATAGTTCTGTGAATCAGACGTGGATCAGTTGTAGTGCTTGGGTTGCTGTGGGGGCGGCTGCACAGGACCACTCACTAAACACTGGGGGGCAGAGTTACTAATTCCGTCTTGTGTAGACGTATACCAGACTGTCTGAAAACACACCAAATTTCATCACAGTAAATTTGGAGCATCTTTAGTGACTTTTGTCTGACGTTACACCACCTATTATTCGGATTACTTAGTTCTGGCACATTTCACAATTTAACAAAGTAAACCTTCTCCTATGTATAAAAAAGAAATGACATTACCGGTGAATAATCCCCTGGCTGTGGAGAAACTCTAGTCCACTCAAGATTTCTGCTGCAAGGAACCTGAGAAGGAAGAAAAAAAATCCTATCAGCATTAATACTTCTATAGAACCACTAATAACTATGATGGGAGACAGCGGCCACAGATGTCACAGAGCTGCTGTTCTCTTACCTGGTCGTGCAGACATCCAGGGGGGCTCTGGAATTGATAAATGCAGTCAAGTCGCCACCACTCAGATATTCCATGGCATAAAATGCATAGTCCTGTGTGAAAGGAGGGAAGATGATGGTAAATAATGTGGCTTTTTTACATCCTGATAACATTTACCATGGTTCAGGGAACTATACTGTATGTTCAGGAAAAAATGTCCCCATGATCTGCAAACTCTGGAGGCGTACGAGTTCAAGATTCAGTCAAAATCCACTAACGATAGTCATCAGTAATGGCGGCAAGGGCACACAGCAGATCTTTTCATTTGCACTGGCAAAGATTGGATTTGCACTCTAATGTAAGCAACTAAACATGATGGGGGGAAAGGGGGAATTTCTAGAAGGAAAGGAGTCTCTTACCACTGTCTGGAAGGTGCCATAGGCGTGTGTGAACAATCTGCTCTCTCCAGTGATTTCCAGGACCTCTCTCTCTAAGCGGATGGCGTCTCTAGCGTTCTCCACCAATTCCCTCTTCTTGACCATCTTGATCGCCAGCTGATGTCCGCTGGTTTTATGTGTGGCCAGCATCACCTTGCCAAAGCTGCCCTCTCCAAGCTTCCTGGTAAAGGTGAAACTCTCCAGGGAAATACGGGCAGTCACTGGGTCTGAAATGCTTGTGGTCTGTGCACCAATTACTCCTAGAAAGAAAAACATTAGAACTAACAATTAATCTTACTGTTGCACTCGCATTTAATGCTACAATAAATTGACAATTATTTTAACCCAGTCATGAACTTTGAACATGATGAAGCTGGATACCACCATGTTCCGGCCGGAGAGCCCCAAGTATAGAAGGTGGAGAGCTCTGATGTACATGGTAAGATGTACGGGATACGATTATGTCATTAGGTTACATTTTGTAAAATAAATGAACACTATATAAAACATGGATGTGGTCTGTGACTTAATGACTATAGAATTTACCTTCTGGAGCTTGGTAGATGGCTTTGTCATTCTCACGTCTTCTCTTTGTAGTGGTCTGAGTGTCAGATGTCCTCTTTCTCTTAAGTTGTTCTCTACAACTTAGATCTTCACCACTCTCTTGATGTTTGTGAGAGCTCCTGGTTTTAGCTGACCCGCTAAACCTTATTTCAGAGGTATCATCCTTTCCACTCTCAGATTCCACCATTCTCCCTCTCTTATTTGGGGCTTCATCTGCCTTCTCAGGAGATGTGTTCCCTCTTCTTTTCCCCTTCTTAAGGGTCTTTTTCTGTAGAGGATGCCCAAAAGATGTTGTACAGGGATCTTCTGTCTTCTCAACAGGTACATCCTGTACAATGTCCTGAGAAGTTTCTCCTCTCTGAGAAAAACTCTCTTCCATGCATCTCTTTTTAGCGCTCCTCTTATTCTCCTCACCACACTTCCTTTTACTTCCCATGATAAGTTAATATCAATGAAAAAGAATTTGCTAAGTATACAAAAGTCGTCCTCACTCTTCAACAGTTGAAGGTAAAGTAAGAAAAGTGATAGTGGAATCTTAACTTTACAATTCCATAGTATTGTGATATCATCGCCATTGTGACATCATCAGTCAGAGCGTAAGCGATGATGTCATCAACCGCTGAAGGTCTAAGTTTGACATAATCAGATAACCCAGTATGAGAAAAGTTTTGTTTTGCAGTGTAACATACCTTTTTTAAGATTCTACTGATGGGTCCTAAATGTTGTGCATCTAACTGTCCAAAAAACTATGAGCACCTAGAAAAAAAACAAGGACCGATGCACCAACAAATATAAAGTTTAATAAATAAATGTATCTTTATTAGATATACAAAATTGCTGGACATGATCTGATTAAAAACAACATATGCACAAAGACATATTAAAATAACAATCGCAGCTGGAGGAACACAGCAGTGTTACAGAATATAGTAAGGAGGACACCAAATCGCCTAAATATAGCAGCAGAAATAATCAATTGTAACATTAGGGTACACGTAAAGATTGCAGATGGAAGAGGAACAGTGATTTCCCAAATAGATAAGTATAAGAGAAATAGTTCTGTGCTCCAGTATATGACACCACAACACAGGTCAAGTCAAGTAAATCCCGGTGTTTTCAGGCCCATATTGCCCACGAGGTGAATGTTTCTGTGTCCTCCCCTCACCGTCCTGTTCACTAAACTAAGGTGAATTTACCAGCCTGATATTATGTCCGAGGACTCATTTAAAACCAAGTATCTCCCTTCATGGCAGCCATGTTCCCTACTGGCAGAGGTCCCTTTCATTAGGAGAATGCCCCCTGCTACACGGCAAACATCACTGAGGTCTCCAAAGTACCCAAAATATTAGGCAGGTGGTGTTCATGTTATGGCTGATGGGTGTATATCTGCAGTGATGTACATGAATGAAAATAGGAACTAATCCTTATATTTCACATTCTGCCTCCTACTGCCGCTATCCACAGCCCTGTGTTGCGTAGAGGCCACACTGACATTTCATCTACATACAAGAGTATATAAATCTCTACATTCTCCAGTGGGTTTTATACTGTGGTGTTTTGTCCACAGTGATGTAATACCCTGCAGTAGCCACAGGATGACGTAGTTTCATGGCTTTATCTCTTTATGGATGTAATGTTACGGTATTATTACTGTAAGGAAAAAAGCAAAAAGAAATTGGCCAGCACTATGGATCACTTGGCTGCACTGGAAGAGCAGCCATGTCATGTATATAATGGATCTCCCAGGATATACGACCACAAGGTCAGTGCTGGACACTCTGAAAGGTGTAGTCCACATACAGGATCTTCAGAGAAAAGACAAAAGCATGTCAGTCACCCTGGAAGTAAAATGCCCATATACTTTATTTCTGTGCAGCGGTGGATGGGATGTGCACACAGGCAACATGAAAATGTATCGGCCGTTTCGCACTGTGACTAACGCTTCATCTGGCCCGAGTCTATCATGACATCAGTGTATGCCTTATATACGCCCTGCTACAAAGTGTCATGGTAGAAACTTATTCTGCTGCATTCGATAGAGGAAGGTCAAGTGGACAAAATATGAATTAGAAGAACACTCTCATGTCAAATTTAGCATTTAACCCCAGAGGTCCTAATGTGTTAGTATGGAGGATCCATTATGCTTCTTTTCTTAATAGGATCTTATGTCTGTCACCACCCCCGAGTGGTGGTGGGACCTTTTCTAAACCTGCAAACTGTAATATATTAATTTTCCCTTCTTGGTGTTTATATGTTCGATTAAATAAGGAGAAAAAGCTCCTGTATTAATTGATTTAAAATGTTCCTTTTGTTTAGACCTGTAGGTTACGTATTGTTCTTCCTATATAAAACGCTCCTCATTCACAGAGCAGGACATAGACTATGATGTTTATTGGCATGAAATAAACTCATTACCCTGATGCGTTATGTTTCACAGTCTGATGTAGTTAGTTTTCGCATTATAATCACATATTGTGCAATTGCCCCATCTGTAATTTCCGTTTGGTGCGGATTTTTCTAACCAGGTGGTTTTCCTATCACTAAAGCGGCTCCTCACTAAAATGTATTTTTTTATTGCAATTGCGTTTCAGACCACTACTTTATAATCTGGATAATTTTCAATTATATGCCAATAGTTTTATAAATAACTGATTTTATAGACGCAGGTAAGGGACGGTGTTTAACAGAAAAGCAAAAGTGATTTTCTATTCTTCTTTCTTCATCTTTAGAATATAAAAGGCAATTGGAGCTTACTCCATTCAGAGCTTCTGGGATTCATTTTTTGGGTACCATCTTTTTGTGAATCTTTCTTTTAATTATGTGTCCTGTTCCATGAAATTCTCCATAATATTATATATACATCACATTCACAAGAAGTGACTGTATGGATTGGATTTTCTACATGTGGAGCATGTGCACTTTCTTATTGCCGGAAAGACTAGTTTTCTGTAGTTTTTAGTAATGATTTCATTGGTAATTATAGAGGCTGAAATCTCTAATAATTCTATTCTGATATCACTAAACTTGCTAGTAAATTTCATATACATTTTTTTAATATTATTTAAATCATTAATAAACTGGTTAAGTTGTGAGTCTGTACCGGAACATATCAGAAAAATGTCATCCACAAAACAGCAAAAAATACAAATAAATCTGATGAACGGATGACTTTAGATTAAAATATAATTATTTTCAAAAACGGACATAAAATAGCGGTGCAAATACATGTGACGAAGAATCCTACTGCGGTGCCGAACTGCTGATGATGCCATTTATTATTGAATTTAATAGCATTAGCAGTAGGTATGAAATGTAATGCTTCGCTCATAAATACAATGAATTGTTCATTTGTATTTGGGTTAATCAGAATTTCTTGGACCGCATGGAGACCCCCGTCCTGGGGAATCCTGGTGTACAGACTTTTAATATCAATAGAAGCCAAAAGGAAAACGGGTTGCCAAGTGAAGTCTTCCAAAGTGCTCAAGAAATAGTCCGTGTCCATTATATAGGACGGTACGTCACTGTACCTAATCATTATTAAGGGCCATAGGATTCTGCTGGCCGGGCACATTGGAGAATTTTAATGTTAACTATCTGAAAAAGTTTTTTTATATTACATACAGATTCCCAGAGCAGAGTTATTTTGATAACACCCAAAGTCCCAGGAAAATAATTAATGTTTTCTGAATGTTGTTCTGGAATCGCTGGATGGATCATAGGCTAAGTTCACACAAGTGTATAAAAAATCTTCCGATTTTCATCCATTAAAAAAGAATGATTTTTCATCGTTATTGTCATCTGTATATTATCCGTATATTATCTGTACGTCCTTTTATACATCTGTATGGCATCTGTTTTATAAATCACCAGTTAAAAAAGTTTACAAGACCAACGTGTCTGTATAAATTAGATGCAAAACAGATGATCAGTATGGGATACCGATTCTTTTGCCCAGCCATAGGCCATAGCACTCGGACAATACACTGGTGTGAATGTACACATGGGAAGAGATATGATTTGATTTCTCTACAGTTAATATTCAGGCACTTGTGTTTTATTGAAAGAACTTTACTTGCACGCTCATTTATATTTTTTCATTATAAATGGAATAATTAATACAATAAAAATCATTATTTATTTTCTTCTCAAAACACAGAGATACAGGTTAAACGATTATATAAAATAGTATTTACCTGCTGCTATTATTTGAACCTGCTGGTAAATAACAATTTACACATGTGCTGCAGTCTAATTGGAAGTGCAGCTACAGGGAGAAAATGACGTTATATTCTCCCTGCAGCTTCTGCTTCCAGTCATTGGGGTAATGAATAGTCAGTGCTCACTACACAGTGAGGTCGCTGTAATCACTCCCTCCTGCTTGACTGATATCCTGCTCTGCACACACCCTGAATCAGGGTCAGACTGTGACTCAAACCCTACCAGGCCATAAACTATAACCCCACCCCAAACAAGGGGCAATGAACGGTTTAACAAATTTTGCTTTAGTTGTTCATGCCCCTTACCACTCCTTTGGAGGAGTCATCTGTTAATGATGCGGCAGTGCACATGACTGACCAGGACTCCATTCACACTGGGCACTTCAGAGCCCTGTCTTTCAGGATCAGTGGGGGTCCCAGTAGTTGAACAGTTATCTTCTACCCCATCGGATAGAGAATTGTTTCCAAAGTTAAAATTACCCTTTATGTTTGACGCGCCCCTGGGCCTGAGTCGTGCGGCATCGCGCGCACGGGGGCTTACCCGGAGCCGGATCAGATAGGGGTAGTAGTCTCGTGGCGGTGACCCGGTCCGTGCCCAGGGAGTCAAACTGAGTGGCAGTATTTAGCAGTAGATATTAGAATGTTCGACTACGCCACCCGTTGAATGCGGCGATGAAGCCGCCGCTGCAGGGCAGTCCACTGAGGCCGGTGTTATGGTTGTGCAGCGTAGATGGTATAACCCCCAACGGGAGGGGTATGGCCCCAGGGCAGCAGATGTGAATGATAGTGGTAGTGATGGTGCAGCAAGGAAGCTCAGAGACGTGTGGTGCAGTTTCAAGGCTTTTACTCACAGGTGTTGCTCCGGTCACTTCGGCCAAGGGTGACCACCCGAGCCGTGCTCCGTCCACCAGGTGCGGGACTCGGCCAACTCCCAGGCAGTTCCAGAGCGTTGTCCTGAGCTCCCCTCTCGTCCTTCCTACAGGCCGTCCTCACCAGGGACCCACCTATGTCCGGCTTCCTCGGGACTTATGGGGCAAAACCTCTCTCCGGTTTTCCTGACCCTATGTGGCGTGCCTTCCTGGTGGATGTGGCGAGGGGTCGTGCCAAAGCTTGACCACGACCTCCGGTTTCTGGCTAAGGATGATTTGCCTCCACCAGCTTGGGATCCAGTACCCTTCTCTGCCAACCCCTCACCCGTTCTGGTTCACTCGTGGGATCTCAGGGTTCCCTCTGCTTGCGTCTCTGGACCTTTCCTTGTGTTCCCTTTTCTTCCTCTCTCTGCTTCAGGCCTGGCTCTGGAGCTGGGCCCAGACGGAGCCACAGCTCCCCCCCTCAGCCCTCTCTGGCTGAGCTCCTCTCTGAACAGACTCTCCTCTGAACAGGACCTTGTCTAAAGATGGTGCCCACCTCTTATACTCCCTCTGACACCCGAGCCCAGGTGACTAGCACCCAATGGGCTCCTTCCTATGCCCAGAGTCCCTCCCCTGACTGCTCCTACACTACTGGGATGTTCCTCCCCCCCTCCCACTCCAGCCAGGGACAGACGCTGTCGTACCTGCACATCTATCTGGTGGGAGTACCGTTGTTCTGTCCCCCGGAAATGGGATGAGTGTAGTGCATGCAACTAGCTGAGCTCAGTTCCACCCTCCATCCTTACCCGGGAGTGGAATACCACACCTCTGGATCGAGGTGCAATACCCCTGTAGCAGCCGAGTCCTCGGGGTGCTACATGTTCAATATGTTTTATTAAACATTAATTAAACATTAATTATTGATTGTTAAACATTTTGCAAATCAAAAAATATATTGAATTTGAAGAAAACATAACAATATGGAAAATGTCCACAGTTCCAATGAGATCACCTCTTTCAATATCAATTCACATTGTAATACCTTGAACATCATATTGTTTATGTAATAATCAGCAATAAGAGGTTCTTATGTTGAGGTAACTTCTATATTATGTCTGAAGAAATCATATAAAGAGAAGAAAGAAAAAGAGAGAGAAAAGACATAGGGACAAGGGATGGGAGGGGGAGGAGGTCCTTATGCCCACGTAGCTGATTATGAGCACAATAACATAAATCTGTTGAAACTATTAAAACATAGTATGATAATTATGTGAATCCTGAAACAGAATCCAACCACTCCAAACCCTTCTGAATTTATCATTGGTTCCATTAAATTCTGCAGAAAGTTCTTCCATTCTACATAAATTCACCATTTCATTGTACCAATCCAATATACTAGGTGGGTTTTTAAGTTTCCAAAACCGCGGGATTACCGTCCTTGCCGTTGTAAAGCAAAATCGAAGTAGGTCTTTATTTTAAGTACCTATTGAAGAAAGGAGAATTGACAGGAGAGCTATTTGGGGAGACCTTGTTACTCTGTTACCTGTGATACGTTGGTAATTATCGAATACCTTCTCCCAAAATGGTTTCATTCTAGAGCACTCCCACCAGATAGGAATCATGGAACCCACTTCACATTCACATCTCCAACACATTTCTGAAACTGTAGGGAACATTGCATGTCATTTAGATGGGTAGTGATACCATTGTGTAAGTATTTTATAGTTCTTCTCTTGTGCACTCCCAGCATTAGTGAGCGTATGTGTGAAGAGGAACCCTTTTGCCCATTCAAGAGGGGACAAACTAATCCCCAAGTCCCTCTCCCATGCTCGCTGATATGCCAGCTTCTCCATTCCCTCCTCTCTACCCAATCCCTCACAGATCACAGAAATAGAGTGAGTCGGTCCATTTTCCTGAAGGAACATGTTCTCAAAGCAGGTGTAGTTTGGGAGCGAATTTACATTAGGGTTATGTGCTACTAGAAGGGATTGTATTTGCAAGTATTCAAACCATTTGATTTTCACATTTGGAGACTTTGTTTGTAAAGATACAAAAGAAGGTATCATACCATTTTCCAATATTTGAAACAATCAGGTGTCCTCCACTGCCCTCCGACTGAGGAAGGACCCCCGTAGATATCCGGGAAGAAAGGAAAGGTTATAAAATATTGATGTGAGTGGACTAATAGTTTTATCTGGAAACACTTTTTCCTCAGTGAATGTCATGTTCTAAGTGTTTCCCTAGTTAATTTGCACTTGACCAAGGTCACTGAGTCTTCTTGACACCATGGTAGATGTGGTAGAGGGACTTCTAAGCCTTCCTGTTCCACCCCCACCCATTGTTTAGTGTCTGCATAAAAGTGCCAATCTAGGATCCTCAGCAAGGCAGAGGCCTGAAAATATCTCTTGAAATTTGGAAGGCTTGCACCACCCATTGATTTATGACGAGAGAGTGTCTGTATGTTTATGCGAGGTTTAATCTTACACCAAATGAATTTAATCATAGCTAATCTTAGTCTACGAAAGAAACTATGGGGAGGAGAGATCGGGACTGTTTGAAAAATGTACAAGAAACGAGGTAAAATGTCAATTTTGATGGCGTTCATTCTTCCAAATCAAGATAGCTTCAATTTACCATATTTCAATAGATCTCTATATGTTCTATTCAGTAAAGCTTGATGGTTAAGCGCAAATAATTTATTAGGATCTGAGGGAATATGGACCCCTAAATATTTCAATGATTCTTTCTGCCATTTAAATGGAAATTTAGTCATAAGTTGTGAGACTGCAGTCTGTGGGAGAGATATGTTCAAGGCCTCTATAATTTAAAATTACTGACTGATCCAAACCTATCAAATTCTTTTAGAGTCATTGGAAATGTTATTTGTGGTTGGGATATATAGAGAAGTAAATCATCTGCATACAGAGCTGCTTTATAAGACTTAGATCTCACCTTGTATCCATGAATATTGGGATTATTTCTGAGAGCATTGGCCAGATGCTCCATTACCACTACATATAGCAATGGAGATAGGGGGCACCCTTGTCTAGTTCCATTGTTAATTGCAAATGGAGCAGAAAGATAATTATTTACTCTCACTCTTGCTGTTGGGCTTTTATATAGTGCCATAATTTTCTGTAGGTAGCAAGGGCCCAAACCTATCTGTCTTAAAGCTTCCTCCATGAACCCCCAGTGAACTCCATCAAAAGCCTTCTCTGCGCCTATAGATAGAAGACCTAGTGGAGTAGACTCAATTCTTGCTATAGAAATAATGAGTAGTGTCTTAATAGTATTGTCCCTAGCTTCTCATCCTTTGACAAAGCCTACTTGATCATTATTAACTAAAGAGGGGAGTAAAGGAGCTAACCTATCGGCCCAAGATTTTTGAAAATAATTTAATATCTATATTTAATAAAGACATTGGTCTAAAATGAGCAATTATTGAGGGGTCTTTTCCTGGCTTGGGGAGAACATTAATATGTGCCTCTATAGATTGGGGGACAAATCCAGCATTTCCATCAATTGCATTAAATGTTTTAGCCATTATTGGAGAGAGTTGCTCTCTAAACTGTTTGTAAAATGCCGGCGTAAAGCCATCTGGGCCCGGGCATTTGCATGATGGAGAGGCCCGTATCGCAGAATAAATTTTATTTATGGATATCACCTCTTCCAGAGTTTTCGTAAAATAACCCTTTAAACAATTTGTCAATAATTAATTTTTATTTGTCTAATGGATTGCAGACATAGAAAATAATAAACCCACCAATACTGACGCTCCCCAAGTCCAATGCCTCCCAGCCAACGAGCCAGAAGAAGTTGTATTGTGCAATGTATGTACACAGAATAAAAGCATTACCAAACAAAACTTAGGATAAAACAATGAGCAAATACCCTGCAGTAAGTAAAGAAATAATAGTAGTATTAATACATGTATATATGGGGGTCTAGCTAAGTATTTTGGTGAGGGATGAAGTATGTAGATGACTAAGATTAGACCCTTAGTCGAGGATCCCACTCTGCTTATTCTCTCAAACCTAGTTGAAATAGAAACTCAGGTATATTGAAGTAAAGAGGAACCAAAGTGGTGAATTTGAAAGTAGTGATATCTGCTTCAACATGGAAGGAAAATTTAGATGAAAGGTCCTCAAAGGACTGGGAAAATTTGGATAAAAAGTCCTCAAAGGACTGGAGGGATCTAGACCTGTAATGAATTATCTCTACAAAAATATGCAGGATAAGGAGAAAGGATTACCAGCTTCATGAATAGTTCAAAAAATAGGTTTCTTTATTGTGAAAAAAGCTCTTTAAAAACAGATTTCATAGTCACATAGTGTAGCCAGTTTCGAACCCTAAAGATGCGTTCTTTGTCAAGACTGGCTTGCAAATGGCATACCCATGGTATATAAACCATTGTTCACCAATCACATACAAAATGGAAGTCACATGATACATAAATTTGCATACAAAAATATAAAACCAATTTGCAGAGTATATGCATAGTAAAAGCAATCACATGACAAAGAAGAAATCACATATGCATAGACAAGTTACTCGCTATAATGGAACAGTAGTTCCCTCCGTAAATTTAGTCCATTCGGTTGGCAAGTGTTCAGATGATACATCCAAAATGCTTCTCGATCGAGTGGGCGTCTCCTATTATCCCCGCCCCGAGGATCAAAGGTAAGTTTTTCAATGCCAAAGACCTGAAATGAGGATGTCTCTCTATTATGCTGCTCAATAAAATGTCAGGAGGCACAAGAAATGTTATGATTAGTGACATTAAAAATATCAGAAAGATGTTCTGCCACTCGCTGTTTTCATTTTCTTATAGTGCATCCCACATATAACAGATCGCAGCTGGCACATCTTATGATGTAAACCACATAATTACTGTTGCAATTCAGATAGCTTTTTATATTGTGGGTTTCACTAGAATCAGCATTAGTGAAGTTTTTAGTGATTTTTACATAGCGACAAATGCCGCATCTGGTGTAACCACACTTGTAAAACCCTTTACAATTAAGCCAGGTATGCCGTTTTTGTAGATTATTTGGGTGACTAGATGCCAATAGCCCCCCTATTGTTTGCGCTTTTTTTGCCACCACCAGAACTCCAGAATCAAGAATTTTAGATAATACAGTATCCTCATATAAAATGGGAAGATGTTTCGGTATTATATTTTTAATCAGTTGAAATTGTGAACTATATCTAAAGGAAATAACATTTCGATTTTTATGTGCTGTAATATCATTGCGATTAATCCTTGCCCTAGACAGATCAATTAGATCCAGTCTATTTTTACTGTCCACAATTTTCTCTGCTCTCTTTAACCCCTTAAGCCCCGAGGGTGGTTTGCACGTTAATGACCAGGCCAATTTTTACAATTCTGACCACTGTCACTTTATGAGGTAATTACTCTGGAACGCTTCAATGGATCCCCCTGATTCTGAGATTGTTTTTTCGTGACATATTGTACTTCATGATTGTGGAAAAATTTCTTCGATATCACTTGCGTTTATTTGTGAAAAAAACGGAAATTTGGCGAAAATTTTGAAAATTTTGCAATTTTCAAAATTTTAATTTTTAAGTCCTGAAATCAGAGAGATATGTCACACAAAAGAGTTAATAAATAACATTTCCCACATGTCTACTTTACATCAGCACAATTTTGGAACCAAAATTTTTTTTTGTTAGGGAGCTATAATGGTTAAAAGTTGACCAGTGATTTCTCATTTTTCCAACAAAATTTACAAAACCATTTTTTTAGGGACCACATCACATTTGAAGTCACTTTGAGAGGTCTTTATGACAGAAAATACCCAAAAGTGACACCATTCTAAAAACTGCACTCCTCAAGGTGCTCAAAACCACATTCAAGAACTTTATTAACCCTTCAGGTGCTTCACAGGATTTTTTTGAATGTGGAAGAAAAAAATGAACATTTAACTTTTTTCACAAAAATGTTACTTTAGACCCAATTTTTTTTATTTTCACAGGGGTAACAAGAAAAAATGGACCCCAAAATTTGTTGTGCAATTTCCCCTGGGCACGCAGATACCCAATATTTGGGGAAAAAACACTGTTTGGGCGCACGGCAGGGCTCGGAAGGGAAGGAGCGCCATTTGACTTTTTGATTGTAAAATTTGCTTGAATAATTAGCGGACGCCATGTTGTGTTTGGAGAGCCCCTGTGTGCCCAAACTTTGGAGCTCCCCCACAAGTGACCCCATTTTGGAAACTAGACCCCCCAAGGCACCTTTCTAGATGCATAGTGAGCACTTGGAACCCCCAGGTGCTTCACAAATTGATTCGTAAAAATGAAAAAGTGAAAAAAAAATACTTTTTCATTTTTACGAATCAATTTGTGAAGCACCTCGGGGTTCCAAGTGCTCACTATGCATCTAGATAGGTGCCTTGGGGGGTCTAGTTTCCAAAATGGGTTCACTTGTGAGGGTGCTCCAATGTTTGGGCACACAGGGACTCTCCAAATGCAACATGGTATCCGCTAACAAATTGAATGGAAAATCGGCTCAAATTGTTAGCGGACACCACGTTGCGTTTGGAGAGCCCCTCTGTGCCCAAACTTTGGAGCTCCCCCACAAGTGACCCCATTTTGGAAACTAGACCCCCCAAGACACCTTTCTAGATGCATAGTGAGCACTTGGAACCCCCAGGTGCTTCACAAATTGATTTGTAAAAATGAAAAAGTGAAAAAAAAAACACTTTTTCATTTTTATGAATCAATTTGTGAAGCACCTGGGGTTCCAAGTGCTCACTATGAATCTAGATAGGTGCCTTGGGGGGTCTAGTTTCCAAAATGGGGTCACTTGTGGGGGAGCTCCAAAGTTTGGGCACACAGGGGCTCTCCAAACGCAACATGGTGTCCGCTAACAATTTGAGCCGACAATTTGTTAGCGGATATCATGTTGCATTTGGAGAGTCCCTGTGTGCCCAAACATTGGAGCTCCCCCACAAGTGACCCCATTTTGGAAACTAGACCCCCCAAGGCACCTATCTAGATTCATAGTCAGCACTTGGAACCCCAGGTGCTTCACAAATTGATTCATAAAAATGAAAAAGTGTTTTTTTTTTCACTTTTTCATTTTTACGAATCAATTTGTGAAGCACCTGGGGGTTCCAAGTGCTCACTATGCATCTAGATAGGTGCCTTGGGGGGTCTAGTTTCCAAAATGGGGTCACTTGTGGGGGAGCTCCAATGTTTGGGCACACAGGGGCTCTCCAAACGCAACATGGCGTCCGCTAACAATTTGAGCCGATTTTCCATTCAATTCGTTAGCTGACACCATGTCGCGTTTGGAGAGCCCGTGATGTGCCTAAACAGTGGAGCTCCCCCACAAGTGTCCCCATTTTGGAAACTATACCCCTCAAGGATTTTATTAAGGTGTATAGTGAACATTTTGAACCCAGAGGTACGGCACAGAATTTGTTTACATTAGGTCATCATATTGAATAAGTTGTCATTATTCTTGAGCGCAAGTGCTCGCTACTTGAGTTTGCATCGGGTACTCAGGTATGCACCATGTACAGCGTGTGCTCGAGTGACATGCTCGAGTCCCTGCTCCGCATGTTTCACGGTTATTAGACACCCAAAAAAAAACATGCGGGGATCGCTCGTGCATGGCAGGCAATCCCCGTAAAGTTTTTTTGGCCGCGAAGCATATGGGGCAGAGACTCGAGCATGTCACTCAAATACCCACGATACTCAATGCATACCAGAGCACCCGATGCAAACTCAAGTAGCGAGCACTTGCGCTCAACACTAGTCACCATATCGTCATCTTTTTTTCTTACTTTTGAAAAAAATCCCAACCCCAGCCCTAACCCTAGCACAACCCTAACCATAGCACAACCCTAGCCCTAGCACAACCCTAGCCCCAGCACAACCCTAGCCCCAGCACAACCCTAGCCCCAAACCCAGCCCTAAACCTAGCCCAATCCTAACCCAAGAGTTTATTTTTGACGCCGTTCCTTGTGCGGTATAAGTGATTAGACGACTTTATTCTTCAGGTCGGTGTAATTACAGCAATGCCAGAATCATATGGGGTTTTTATGACTGACAGCTGTCACACACTAAAAGACGCATTTTTTGTAAAATCTAGTTTTTGCATCGCCATATTTTGAGAGCTATAATTTTTCCAGATTTTGGCAGACAGTCATGTGACGGTTCGTTTTTTGCGGGATGACTTGACGTTGTTATTGGTGCCATTTTCAGGCACGTGACATTTTTTGATCGCTTTCTATTCCGATTTTTGGGAGGCAGAATAAACAAAAACCAACAATTCAGGAATTGTTTTTTTTTTTTTTATTCTGTTCTGCGTGTGGTAAAATTGATGAGGTAGCTTTATTCTTCGGGTCAGTACGTTTACAGCGGTACCACATTTGTATCATTTTTCTATGTTTGGCGCTTATACACAATAAAAGCTATTTTATAGAAAAAAATATTTTTTAGCATCGCTTTATTCTGAGAGCTATAACTTTTTTATTTTTCGGCTGATTGAGCTGTATGGCAGCTTGTTTTTTGCGGGACGAGATGACGTTTTCAGCGGTACCATTTTTATTTATATGCGTCTTTTTGATCGCGTGTTATTCCACTTTTTGTTTGGTGGTATGGTGATAAAGCATTGTTTTTTGCTTCGTTTTTTTTGTTTTTTTTTACCGTGTTCACTGAAGCGGTTAACTAGTGGGACAGTTTTATAGGTCAGGTTGTTCCGGACGCGGCGATACCAAATATGTGTACTTTTATTGTTTTTTTTTTTTTTT
The DNA here is from genome assembly GCF_046119375.1 of Phyllobates terribilis. Lineage (NCBI taxonomy): Eukaryota > Metazoa > Chordata > Amphibia > Anura > Dendrobatidae > Phyllobates > Phyllobates terribilis. Next base: position 349,813,706 of record NW_027362768.1, on the reverse strand, counting down.
TTTTATAATAATATTTATTGATGGGTACATTATATTTTTATTTTTGGTGGATTATTTTTTTTATTTTTTTTTTTATATTTTTGCAATTTTTTTTTTTTTTTTTTTCCACTTTCAGACAGTTTATACACTTTATTACTTTGTCCCACTCTGGGACTTTCACTTTTTTTTCTCTGATCGCCTGCATGGCACAGGAATGCAGCACCATCCCTATGCCATGCAGGCTATCAGCGGTGCACAGTGTGAAGATTGTTTGGAGATGCACTGGGCATGTCCAAACAATCTTCCTGCTGTCTGGTGACCCGGATGTTGTCATGACGACATCGGATCGTCATGGCAACACCCGGGAAGCCTTTGCAGACTGCGCTGGAAGCCGGAAGAGGAGGTGAGTATCGGCGATCACCTCCCCTTGCCCCCGCAATGCCGCGATCGACTTCGATCGACTTCGATCGCAGCATCGCAGGGGTTAATGTGCTGGGAACGGTGCAGGACCGCTCCCTGCACATAGTACCGGGTGTCAGCTGTGACAATCAGCTGACACGCGGCGGCGATCGCGCCCGCACAGCCTGTGTGCGCGCGCGATCGCGATGACGTACTAATACGGGTCTGGCTCTTAAGTCCCAGGGCACAGACGCGTATTAGTACGTCAGATGTTGTTAAGGGGTTAAAGACCAATCCGGATAACCCCTAGATTTCAATTTACTTTTACACCTGATGAATTCTTCATCCAATTTATTTGCATTGTTACAGTTACGTTTGATTCTTGTCAGTTCCCCCACATGTATAGCTTTTATAGTATGGCGCGAATGTCCGCTTTTGGCATGTAGAATGGTATTCCCAGATATGGGTCTGGAAAATGTGGAAGTAGTGATGGAGCCGTGAAGAATCCCCAATTTTAGATCAAGAAATGATATACACTTAGAATCAAAGGTGTAAGTGAAAGAAAGATTGAATTCATTGTTATTTAAATACTTGATGAATTCCGGTATGGCAGACGCATCCCCACTCCAGATGAAGATCAAATCATCTATGTATCTGCCATACCAGAAAACATCACGAGCCCATGGATTGGCGAAGGTGTACAATGCAACATATTCCCAATGGGACATTACCATATTTGCCAACGATAGGGAATAGCTAGATCCCATGGATACTCCTCTACATTGGAGATAAAATTCCTGATTGTACATAAAAAAATTATTAGTCATAAGATATTGTGTACAAGACAAAAGATAATTAATTAAATCCAAGGTATAATTACTATACTTATTAAGATGGAAATCCAATGCTTGCAGAGCGACATCATATGGTATACTTGTGTACAAAGACACTACATCACACCCTAACCATGTATATCCCTCCGGCCATGTGATATTTGTTAATTGGTCCACAACGTCTCTTGAATCTTTAAGAAAACCTGCAGATCTCTGCACTAGCGGTTGAAATAATGTATCCATCCAATTACCAAGATGCTCTGTAACAGAATTAATATTAGAAATGATTGGTCTCATTGGGGGGGGATTGATGCCCTTGTGTGTCTTGGGTAGACCATATAAAAGTGGTAGCATGGGATGCTCAACAATGAGAAAGTCTTTTTGTTTAGCTGTAATAACCCCTAAAACAAAACCTTTGTTTATTATAGCATGGGTTGTTATTTTGTAATCTGTGGAGGGATTTGATGGAATTTTTGTGTAAGTAGTTGTATCAGACAAAAGCTCCAACATTTGGTTGTGATACATGTCTGCATCCATAACTGCTACTAGTCCGCCTTTATCTGACATCTTAATAATGACATCCTCCATCCGTTTTAGTTCCTGTAATGCCTTCATTTGTTTTTTGCATAGATTTTTTTCTCAAAGTAATAAAAAGATGAAAGATGTCAATAAATTTGTAAGAAACCTGACGGTAAAAAGACATTTTTTTTATCTGCACCTAGCAATATAGATCATGACAAAATAACCAATGAATTTCAGACTCTTAATTTTCAGGAACAATCAGCATTACTATACCTTCAAGATTTGGAAAAGGAAAATCGCTCTCCACAACCTAGCATCAATTCAGCAGAGTTTTTTTCAGGGCGGAATCTTTTTTTTTATCCTATACAATCGAGAACGGGAGCAATGGATAAATTCCAGGAAACTATTCAGCGTGAACTAAAAAATCTCCATATGCAGGTGGAAAATAACAGCTCAAAAAGTAATTTGAACAAAAAACAAATGAAGGCATTACAGGAACTAAAACGGATGGAGGATGTCATTATTAAGATGTCAGATAAAGGCGGACTAGTAGTAGTTATGGATGCAGACATGTATCACAACCAAATGTTGAAGCTTTTGTCTGATACAACTACTTACACAAAAATTCTATTCCACAAGAATGTGGTTGTGTATTTGGATGACATTTTGATTTATTCACCAGATCTGGAGTCCCATTGGCAGAGTGTATGTGAAGTTTTGCAGTTATTGAGTGATAATTCACTTTTTGCTAAGCTGGAGAAATGTGAGTTCCCTGTGCAGAAAATTAGTTTTTTGGGCTACATTGTCTCCAGCGAGGGCTTTGAGATGGACCCTGTGAAGGTTCAGGCTGTGCAGGAATGGCCTAGGCCTATTGGTTTGAAATCTATACAGAGGTTTTTGGGTTTTGCCAATTATTACAGGAAATTCATTAAGAATTTTTCTGTAATTGTTAAACCTCTAACCGATCTCACCAGGAAAGGTGCGAATACGGTCCAGTGGACTACTGAAGCCATTGAAGCGTTTGAGTATCTCAAAGAGAGGTTCAGTTCTGCCCCTATCCTTATACAGCCTGATGAGAACAAAACTTTTTTGGTCGAGGTCGATGCTTCATCGGTGGGGGTCGGAGCAGTTTTGTCTCAGGAGAACAAGGGTGGAGTACATCCTTGTGCCTTCTTTTCGAAAAAAATTTCGGAAACCAAACTGAATTATGATGTTGGAAATCGGGAGTTCCTGGCTATTAAACTTGCGTTTGAACACTGGCGTCATTTTTTGAAAGGCGCTAGATTTCCTATTCAGGTTTTCACAGATCATAAGAATTTGATCTATCTGGATGCTGCCAAGCGCTTGAATGCCCGTCAAGCTAGGTGGGCACTTTTTTTTTCTCGGTTTCATTTTTCTGTTACCTATATCCCTGGTACTAAGAATGTTAAAGCCGATGCTTTATCTCGCAGCTTCTCTCCTACGGTCGGTGCCGAGGAGGAGGAGAGCATTTTGCAGAAAGGAGTTGTGGTGGCGGCATTGGACTCCGATTTAGAGAATGGGATTCTGAATGCTCAAGATGATGCTCCATCTAACACTCCCCATGGGAGGTTGTTTGTGCCTAGAGCCTTTAGGAGAGCTTTGTTTGTGGAGAGTCATGAGTCTCGGTTGGCAGGTCATCCAGGAGTTTCGGAGACCAAGAGACTTATCAGTGGCAGTTTTTGGTGGCCTGGATGGCAGAAGGAAGTCATCAAGTGGGTGCGTCAGTGTACTGTGTGTGCCAAGTCAAAGGCTTCACATACTCCTGCTGCGTGGTTGCTTTGCCCTCTGGAGGTTCCTAGTGCGCCTTGGACGCATCTCTCTATGGATTTTATTACTGATCTTCCTGGGCCGGAGGGTTTTACTGTCATCTGGGTGGTCGTAGACCGTTTTAGTAAGATGTGTCATTTGGTTCCATTCATTAAGTTGCCCTGCGCCAAGACACTCGCTAAGGCGTTTGTTAAGGAGATTGTCAAGCTCCATGGCGTTCCCACGTATATTGTTTCTGATAGAGGACCTCAGTTTGTGGCTCGCTTTTGGCGTGCTTTTTGTGACTGGTTGGGAGTTCATTTGTCATTTTCGTCTGGTTATCATCCTGAGTCTAATGGACAGACTGAAAGAAAGAACCAGGATGTTGAACAGTTTTTGCGTTGTTTTGTGGCGGACAATCAAGAGGTGTGGTCTGAGTTTCTGCCTCTCGCAGAATTTGCTCTTAACAATCATACATCCTCCTCTGCTGGGTGTTCTCCTTTTTTTTGTTGCACTGGGAGACATCCGTCTTTTGGTTCGTTCTCCAAATTGGGGTCGGCGGTGCCGGAGGAGGAGAATTTTTCCGGTGATTTGGAGAGAGTTTGGACTAATGTACGTTGTAACCTGCAAGAGGCTAACAAGAAGTCCAAGAAGTATTTTAACAGGAAACGTAAAGAGGTTTTGTTTACTGTGGGTGACATGGTTTGGTTGTCCTCAAAGAACTTGCGGTTGATGATTTCCTCTAAAAAACTGGGTCCTAAGTTTGTGGGTCCATTTAAAGTGCTTCAGGTTGTTAACCCATCTGCTGTCAGGTTGGATGTCCCTACTTCCTGGAAGATTAATCCTGTGTTTCATGTTTCCTTGTTGAAAAAGGCTGACGTTTCTAATAGGGACGCCACTGTCACAGTTCCTCCTGTGGTGGAAGACGGTGAATATGAAATTTCTCGTATTTTGAATTCAAGATGGCATAGAGGGATATTACAGTATCTTGGTTCCTGGAAGGGTTTCGGTCCCGAAGACAACTCCTGGGTAAGGACGGATGATGTCTCTGCTCCTAGGCTTGTTAAAACTTTCCACAGGAGGTTTCCTGACTGCTGTACAAAGACGAGGAGATGCCACACAGTGGTAGACATGACCATGACCTGATTTTGAGTTGTGTTGCTGCCGTCAATTTCTACATTAGGTAAGTTTTTCAAATGAAATGGAAAATGTCTGATGTTCACCCTCTGATCTGTGATCTATGTTCTGTTGTGAATAAAATGTGGCTATAAGAGATTTCCCAATCATTGCATTCTTGTTTTCTTTCCATTTTTACACACGGCCCCAACTTTTTGGGAATTGGGGCTGTAATTTATGGTCATGTTCACAATGTTCACAAAGATAAAACATGGATATATCCATTTTCCATCGGATTTGTAGATAAAACTCGCCCCTTCGAGAGAAAGTTTGTAAGGAAAATGCGCAGCACTCGGATGCTATCCACGTCATTTGAGCAATGTCTGTCTTTTAGGGTTTAATGGGCAGGAGACGCTTGGAAACGCTAAAGGGACGTCACATAAATGTGTCACATACATTGACATGATGCAGATTTTAATTCTACATTGCAAACAATTTCTGCATGAAATCAGCAGAGACATTTATTTTCAGCGTGCAGATTACATTTTGTAAACTTCCATCCGCTTTCCTGCTGCTATAATACGCTGCGGCTTTTCCACAGAGAGAGGACCCTGGTCCACAACATTTTGCTTATTTTGTTGGGAATTGGGCCCTCCGGAGTATGGGAGCTGACACTGATCTGGGAGGTTTTATGCTGTTTGTGCAGTATTTGGGACATTAATCTATCAATTATTCGGCCAGGGTATAACAGTATTTTTAGGTAATGATTTGTATTGTACTAATATTTAAAACTTTAATACAATAAACTTTACGGTGTGATGTCAGGACTATGGCACAGTTATTTGGCCGGTGTATTTCAGTATTGTACAGCACTATTATTTGGGGACTTTCTGACGTGTATTTATGGACTGTGGGGTAGAATTATTTTGTGCACTGTATTGCACTATTTTCCATAGAACTGTGTGGCTATATTATTTGGCCAGCATATGGTAGTAGTTTTTGGCACTATGGATACTATTATTCTGAAACTTTGTGTCATCATTTTGTGGACTGTACAATTCTGTTCATACTAATGTAATTGCTTCTATTTTTATAGTCTATGTAACATTTTGCACACCGTACGTGCGGTATTATTTTATGACAGAATTATTTGACCACTTTATGGAATTATTTTCTTATAGACTGTATGGTGCCATTATTTAGTTATTGTATCGTCATTGTTAGTAATGTGTTACTATTCTTTAGAGGTTTCATATGGTGGGTATTTAGGGATTGTTTGGTGGAATTAATTTGACCACTGTATGGCAGTATTATTGAGGCATTATAATAGGCCCATTGTGTGAATGTTGAAAGTATATCCAGTGGAGCCGTCACCACAGGGAGTCTCACATGTAGACCCAGGTGATGTGTTTGACCTGAGAAAAATACCTCCACTAGCTTTGGGGGGAGGGTGGGAACAGTTCTGTCCATTCAGAGGGCTGATCCCAGTGAAGGAGAAAAGAAGCCACATGGTTAGAGCTGGTGGAATGTCGTTGAAGGGATAGTATCTAGTCTGAGGATCTGGACCATGGATGAATCGATGGCTTATGGCGTAGAGATCAGCTATCACCTGAGCTGAATAAATGTGCTACAGTTGTGGGATCCGTGATCCATTGTCTGGATTTGATACATTTTCTTAAAGGACTGTTGCTACTGGATACCTTTGCTTCCATCGTTTTATGTGTCATATGGAGAATCGTGGACTGTGACTACAGACTATACTTGCTGGAGATACGAAATATGTGGGCCAACCAAAAGTTGGGGGATAGTGATTATCGCTTGGCACAAATGCAGTGGAATTACCTCCCCGGGGAGGGGATCTTGTGGACTGAGACAATTGTATTTTGGACATTTACCTGGAATTGCTGTATTACCATGGATGTAAGGAATAAAATAGTGTTGCTTGTAGATGGTAAGCTTAGGAGCAGGGACCTCACTCCTCATGTAACAGTTTAAACTGTCTTACCTTGTATTGAACTTATTGTATGTACATGTCCCCGCTTAATTGTAAAGTGCTGCGGAATATGTTGGCGCTATAAAAATAAAAATCATTATTATTATTAACCTGCCTAAGTAATTATTGAAATGCACCATCTCAGATCTTCACAGTATGGACCCCAAAATAGTAAGGATAAAAACTACAGCAAACATTGCAAATAAAAAAAATAAGAAAGTTGGAAAGCAAAGAGGAAGCAATAGGACTATGTGACCCAGGACCTGGTGCAGCCATCTACTAATGTGCAGGACACCCTGGGGACTATGTCCTCCCCATCCATTAGAACTACAAGGTCCAGCAGACAAGCAGCAGAGCACATCACTCCTTCCCTCCATGTTCCGCTGCCGACATTACCGCACATGGCCGCTAGATGGCGGGGCACCTCTGCTGTTGCAGCCAATACTAGCGTGCAGGTGAAGTCGCTGGCCACTAGGTGGCGGGGCATCTCTGCTGTTGCTTCCATTACAATTGCTGAGTGCAGTCGCTGGCCACTAGGTGGCGGCACACTTTTCCAGGCTGGAATGTTGAGTCTCCAGTCTGATATAACGCAGTGGATTGTGGGCAGCAGAGATGACAGCCGCCCTGTCTCCTCCACACTCCGCGGAGAGATCCTGTCAGTGAGCCGCCCTTCCTATCAGGGCGCCGGGGAGAGCCTGACCGCTGCCTCCATCCATCACCGGCCGCTGCTGCGGGCACAGGTAAGTAGCAGCCCCGTGCCCGCAGCCCATGTCCCGGGCTGAGAAGCCTCCGGCTGCTGATTGCTGCTGGCAGAGGCGATGGCAGCCGGGACTGGCAGCAGGTGATGGGTCCTGTGTGATGTGCGCACATACTGGTCAGATGGGGGCGCAGCAGTGCCAGGGACGCTGGCAGGAGGAGATGCCCATAGCGTGTGGTGTCTGGGGTGATGGGGTGAGACTGGCACCTGCCCTGGTAACGCTGCCAGTGCCCGGGAGACTTGTGCCGCTCACTGTGCCCGGGGAGACTCGATCACCTGCTGATCTGCCAGTATTCTACAGCTGGGATTGGCTGTAAGAAGCGGATTGTAACCAAGTCCTAGTGATTAGCTGCAGCGTCGCTATGTGCCATTGTGATCGTTATATACCAGGGATTAGCTGCAGCGTCGCTCTGTGCCATTGTGATCGTTATATACCAGGGATTAGCTGCAGCGTTGCTATGTGCCATTCTGTTCGTTACATTCCGGGTTACAATGTGACCCTATAAGATGTGAGTAGCCCCTGAGTAATAGACACGAGGAGGTGAAGGACCCTCCTGCTGTTCCTCCTGGCCCGGTGGCCGTGGCACATATGGACTTCCACTCCAGTGATGGGTATAAATGTTATTATATTATTTTCTAATAACTGAATATTTTATCAACTGTATTTTCTGCCGTTAATGTTAGTGCGGTCCCAGTGTGCTATGAGATATACCCCAGCACCTTCTCTCCTGCTGATCTCCCTCCCCTCAGTCCTCCGCCCTGCTGATATCCCCCCCTCCATTCCTCCGTGCTGCTGATATCCCCCCCTCCATTCCTCCGTGCTGCTGGTATACCCCCTCCTTCATTCCTCCGTGCTGCTGATATCCCCCCTCCATTCCTCCATGCTGCTGATATCCCCCCTCCATTCCTCTGTGCTGCTGATATCCCCCCCCCTCCATTCCTCCGTGCTGCTGATATCCCCCCTCCATTCCTCCATGCTGCTGATATCCCCCCCTCCATTCCTCCGTGCTGCTGATATCCCCCCCACTCCATTCCTCCATGCTGCTGATATCCCCCCCACTCTATTCCTCCGTGCTGCTGATATCCCCCCCACTCTATTCCTCCGTGCTGCTGATATCCTTCCCACTCCATTCCTCCGTGCTGCTGATACACCCCCCACTCCATTCCTCCGTGCTGCTGATACCCCCCCCCCACTCCATTCCTCCGTGCTGCTGATATCCCTCCTCCATTCCTCCGTGCTGCTGATATTACCCCCCCTCCATTCCTCCCTCCTGCTGATATCCCCCCCTCCATTCTTGCGTCCTGCTGGCCGGGTCCCCGCCTGTTTCTTCTCTTCTTCCATTGTTGGCTCGTGCCTGTCCCATCCAAGCAGTGGTGGTAGCAGGTATGGCCACTGACTTGGCTGCAGCAGTCACATGCCAACAGTACTGGGCAAGGAGCCTGGTGGGACCCGACCAGCAGCATGGAGGACTAGGGGGGGATCAACAGGGGCTGTTCAGTATTTCCATCCCACACTCAGCCCATACCTACATATAGAATGTGATGTCTGCAGCCGATCTATAGCTACTGATTGTCTGCAGCGGTCCTATGATCCACCACCAATAGAGAGGTTATTTCCCTGCCAGAGCGCTCAGCACATTGTGTATGGACTCCATAGAAAGTCTCTGGTCCTCACACCGCACTGTGTGCACGCTCCTGCAGCCGCTCACTGCTTCTGCTGCTCAGGGGTTTCTATAAAGTCTGCTGCATGATTGTTGGGGGTCTGAGGACCCCAACCCCTCAATCTGCAGGACGTTTAATCCCCTGCAACATATAAAGGAATCTTGTGAACTCCTCGGTGCACTTCACTATTGGGGGCGCTGTCCGGGATCGTCCTCACCCACTGGGATTCTGGCAATAATGAGAAGCGATAAATGACGAGTGAGGAAAATCCTGGAGAAAAGCCGCAAAGAGAAACCTTCAGGGTGTTTCCTACTGATTCTATAGAAATCCTTTTCTCCTCCAGTAACATAGTCTATTAGCCCCCATAGTGACCGCCTGGTGGTCAGGGGGTCCGGGGTGTTGTGCCCTGGTTGTCAGGGGGTCCGGGATGTTGTGGTCAGGGGGTCTGGTGTGTTGCACCTGTGGCCTCTGTACATTTATAAGGGTGGAGTCGCTGATATCAGCCACAATATAGTGAGACATAAAGATGGAGAAATGCTGGAGATCTCGGATCCACTGTGATCTCCTAGAAGAGATCTGCCGGTGACGCCCCAGAAACGATGACTGTTCGGAGCTCCGCACCTTGGATACGAGTGGGGTCTCATTCACACCTCCGTGATCTTCACGTGTGCAAGAAAAATGCTCCCGTGGTCCTCCGTGTTCTGGATATAAGTATAAGGGTCTGTGCACACCACGTCTTGTAGATGCCGGCAACCCGCTCAGCTTTACTACAGGAAGAAGCTGCAGAAACCGAGACAGGGAGAACTCCGAGCAGAAACCGCCTGGAGAAAGGAGCGGTCACTTCTAACCGTGTGGCCTCTTCATAAACGTGAAACGGTTAAAGGACTGACCATGTGCACAGCGAGGCGGATTACATTGCAGGGTATATGGTCATTCTATCTATTTATTGGGTGGTTGTTCTTCAGACGGTTTGTGGAGCGTACCGGCCTGATAAAGGCGCTGTGTGCACAGAGCCTAAACCTGCAGCGGGAATCATAGGGTCAGCCATGAATCTCTGCTCGTAGATCACATTGCAAATGCACAAGGGATTTATTAGTGTGAACTCCCGGTAACAATGCTCACACTCACTGGGTGGATGTGGACCAAGCCTGCTCATATTCACCACCTAACATGTATGGTGTTTCTTCATGTCTGGGAAGGAAAGATCAGGCATATTGGATATCAGCATGCCCAATCCTTTTCTTCTGAGAGAAGCTGTCACCAGAGGCGTCTGACAGCGGCTATCTCTCTGGTGAGAATAAATGCCCTCTTGGCTGTGGAGTGTGCATGTGTATAGCGGGGGCAGGAGGAATAGTGACGGCTGGACAAGCTTTCTTATGGCGGCTATCCCATGACTATTTCCCGGAACAAACAGCGGTGGAATAAGTATTCATCACGTCACTACTATTCTAAGTAAATATATTTCTAAAGGTGCTATTGCCATGAAATTCTCACCAGATGTCGGTAACAGCCCATCCAATCCACACAGGCAAAGAAATCACCATAGATGTCCATAAATGAAGTTTTGTGTAATGAGAAATGACAATTTCTCAGCTGGAGGACTACGAGGCATCGAGTGATATCATTGCTACTAATGGAGACAAGTGTAGAGAATTCTGCTACTTCTGGGCTTAGGACCATTATGTGCAAAAAGTGTATGGTGTGTGTTAACAAAATAGGAATACCTCTTTAAAGGGGTTGTCCGAGCTTTTATACTTTTCAATGTGTGTGTCTAAGTTGCAGAATGCTGACCCCTTGTAATATACTCACTGTCAGCATTCTGCACCGTTGCCTACATACTATACTTCAGCATGTGACCAGCCTCACTCCTGGTTTTGGAGGACCTGGTCACATCCTGACTAGTCTTTTCGTGTTCTGTTCGGAGACTAGTCATGAAGTCACAACTAACACCACACCCAGTTTCTGCCAGACCCTCCTCCTTCAGCCTCCTGTGCCTGCACACAGTGCAAGGCGGCAGTGGCATGTCACAGCTGGTTGCACTAACCAGTCCAATCAGCTGTTAGCAGAGACATACAGGTGAACTGAATGGTGGAACAAGGAACTGAAAGCTTCTTCCTCCACTGATCAATCTCAGGAAAGGCTGGAGGTCCTGTCACTGATGATGATGGTAAAACAGTGCTGCTGTAGGTGCAGCGCAAAATCACATTTTGCAAATGGGAAAGTAATCAGACCTAGGTATTTCCAGTAGCTGCAGAGCAGGTGACATTACTTTGACCGATGTCCTAATAGACCTTTCTTCAGTCAAGGTCTAATAGGAGCAGTAAGATGTCAGTCATGGGGGTCACTGTTAGGACCCCAACTTCTATAGAAACTCATCAGCACCGTAATCGTATCTCCCTCTCCTTCTGTCCAAACCATCTAGATGCTGTGGTTGCTACTGACGGTGGGGTATAAGGGGTTAAACTGCCAGGATCAGGAATAGCTCCTCCAGCAGCGGGACTGTGTAATACAGCTGTACGACTGCTGCAGATCTCGTAGGTGCCCTGACGACACCTGCCTGATGAAAATGTGCACTATTGAGCGGGTGCTGGATCCTGACTGTGAAGTATATTTTCGATGCTTCTCGGGAACCAGTTATTCTTAATCTTTCAGCAGGTTAAGGGTAGAGAGTCTGATTCCAGTGATGTGTCAATTACTGGGTGTGTTTTGCTGTTTTAATACAATCAGTATTTTATCAGCAGGACGTTATCACTACAAGACTAGGTGTCTCGTGTCTCCTAGTCCAACCACACCGCCATCACTGGTTAGCGGCTTTCTGTCAATATACAGTGTACATAGAAAGCTGCCAATCAATGGTGTGTTCGGTGTTATACAGGGCTCAACATCTGAGCTCTGCTACAGAGAAAAGTGTGATTCTATCACAATTGCTGCACCCAGTAAGTGGTACATCGCTGGAATCAGGGTCTCTGTCCCTACATCATGCTGCTGTCAGATTACATAGCAAAAACCTGCTGACAGATTCCCGTTAAGGCCCAGCTATAATATCACTGTAACACTATCATTAGATGTGAGCTCCCTATACCTGTATACCTGCTGCTGTGGTGCTGCACAAAAAGTTATTCACAAAACGAGTGTATACATGTATATCTATATCTCCTGAATGGTATTACTGCTAGATTTACTATAGATATACAGTACAGACCAAAAGTTGAATCTCATCAAGAGAATGCCAAGAGTGTGCAAAGCAGTCATCAAAGCAAAAGGTGGCTATTTTGATGAACCTTGAATACAAGACATATTTTCAGTTGTTTCACACTTTTTTGTTAAGTATATAATTCCACATGTGTTAATTCATAGTTTTGATGCCTTCAGAGTGAATGTACAATTTTCATAGTCATGAAAATACAGAAAAATCTTTAAATGAGAAGGTGTGTCCAAACTTTTGGTCTGTACTGTAAATATGAGGTTCTTAGTGCACATTTTGAGCAAATTGTGCGAGCCCATCTGCCAACGACAAGGCGACCTCTTCAGATGGGTCCCTACACTAACCTAACACTAATTTATTTACTAACTGGAACTCGGCCTCACAAATATCTTATTATTACTACCATTTTTACGATTTATTAAAAATGTACCTTTTATTATTTACTTTATTTATTAGTTTTATCATTTTTTTTATTACTCTTGTGACTCTAATAATGGTATTACTAAAATCCCTATGTCTAAAGCTTTTGATCCAGAAGAAGGCAAAAACCCCAGGACACATTCAGCCAATTTGTGTCACTGGGGAAAAATTCCTTCTTGACCCCGAGAAAAGGCGATCAGTCCTAGGACCCTGGATCAAACCTAATTATGTTATTACTAGTTATCTAATTAATATTGCAGTGCTAATTATACTACTACTATAGTTATTATTATTTTATATATAGGGTTTTGTTCTTTTTATAGATATTATACTATTATTAATATCCCGCTATTTTATTACAGAACTATTCTAACTTTTAGATTAGGTTTTGTTCTTTTTATAGATTTTATATTTATTACTTACGTCCTGCTATCTTATAGTACTATTCTAACTTTTCTATGACTATTTCACTTTACACTACTGATTGAGGTACTACTATAATTATTTTAATTTAGTGTTTTGTTCTTTTTATAGATATAACTATTTTATATTCATACTATTATTAATACTGCTATTTTATAACTATTATTCTAACGTTTCTATTATCATTAATACTACCCTATTCCTACACTGTTGATCCAGAAGAAGGCAAAAACCCCAGGACACATTCAGCCAATTTGTGTCACAGGGGAAAAATTCCTTCTTGACCCCGAGAAAAGGCGATCAGTCCTAGGACCCCGGATCACACTGCTATTCCACCTACTACTGTACTATTACTACGGATATTTTATTACTACTTTTATGACTTTCTTATTATCACTAATATAAATACTCTTGTTAGTCTAATACTGATCTATTACCACTATATTACTATTCTCCTGCTATTATTATTACTGGTGTTTTTATACTTACGGGCCGGTAATGCCGCATCTGATGTTATCGGCAGAGAGGTCCCAGCAGGACGGTCCACAGGATGTTCTTCTTTCTTGTCATAGGGAAGACTTGGCTGACTTGGTGGTGGAAGTTGTGCGGCCTGGTCCTGCTTCTTCTTGTGCTGCTTCTCGGGAGCTTAATGTCCAGTTTGATCTTCTTTGCCGCCTTCTGCTCTTCTTTCTTGTCTTCCTCTTCATCCAGATAGTCCAGCATTTCTCTTAGAGCCATTTGTTCTTCTTCTTCCCGTTTCCTTTTCTCCCTGGCTTGGATGCTTATGGGTGGAGCGGGCCGTTCTTCTCTCCTTACAGTATACCTTCTTTGGGCTTCTGGGTTGGTTGGCATGAGGCGCTCCTTCTTGTAGAGGGGAGAAGGGAGAAGCTTCGTACAATACGCCAGTCTTCTCAGTATCTCCTCAGGGGGGACGTATCCGGGGCACATGGTGACTGCTGACATCTTCACTGACAATGTATCCAAATCCTATAAAACATCAGGAATAGTCAGCAGGGGTTTTGACTATAAATTCTGGTGCAGGGGAAGGGCAACATTGGGAAATGTATAGGATACTGACTGCTACATATGTCGGCTCCATTACAGGGGGATTTTCAGTTGGAACAAGTTATCACTTATACCTGGGATAGGTGATGACTTATAGATCAGTGGGGTCCGTCCGCTGGGAACTCCAGCTGTCACCAGAACTTTTATCCCCGTTAGATGGTAGAGGAGGTGCACATGCTCCACCGCCGCTCCATTCACCCTCTCTGGGGCCTGCAGGAGCTGTACTCAACGTTCTCTGGCACCCTCGGTGGTTGGGCGAGGGTACTGCCGCTGCCTCCTAACAGGATAACAGGGCCCTGTTCTGGCGACTGGTGGTTCCCAGTGGTCGGACTCTGATCTTATCCCGCAGATAGGTGATAACTTGTTGGGAGCTCCCCTTTAGTATGTGGTATATATGGAGGACGGGGTATCGTGCAGAGTACTAGCAATACTACACTGCGGCCATCCTGTGTGCGCCGGGGCCGTTCCCCATGGAGGAGCAGAGCGGGGGGTAAATATCGGGATCTTGTCGCCGGATCCATCCAGATGGGAGATGTGACGAGTGCGGCCTCACCCCCTGATATCTCATCCTATTGTGTGTTGGGGAATAATAAGTTGGTGCTGAGCAGATTTCTCAGGACGTCTTGGTTGTGGTCTGTGAGTGCGTGTGATGGGATGTGGCTCCTCCGTTATCTTATAGACGTCTTATACCTGGAATCTCGCGCTGACTGCAGGTGTCTGTCTTCACACTCGGATGAGATATAACAGACTGACTTCTTTTTTTTTTTTTTTTCAAATTCAAACTGAGCAATCCTATTGGTTGTTCAGAAATGCAGTTACCATGGTGACAGAAGTATCTGAAGATTTAAAGGGACAGGATGCTGTTATAGTGCTATAATACATTTTACTATAATGTTCCCCAAATACTGTATATTATGTGGCCCTGTGCAGATAATGTGGGGGCATATATAGCTCTCCATATATAGCTCTTCATATTTTACATAGATTCATTTAGAGGATCTGCAGAGATATTTTGGGGGAAAATAACTTATGGTAACAATTGAACGTGTATAAAGAAGGCTGGTTATCTATTAATGGTCATACGATTGCGGTTTATGTTCAATACAAATCTAAATATTAATCAGAAGTCACTGGGAGAGATTTATCAGCTAAATGACAGAATCCTGTAGTTCTGTGCAGCAAAATCTGTATTTCATGATTTGCTTCACATGTTTTAAACCCTTTCTGTGCCTTGTCTGACAAGAGGCGTGGCTTAGCTGAAAAGGGGTGTGGCTTATGTGAGAGGGGAGGGGCCTAACATTCTACTCCAGAAATTACACCAAAATTGTAGCTCACATTTCTGGCAGAAAATAAGTAACTAACTAACTAGATGGTGTAAATGTGGAGAAGACAGTGTAAGAATGTGGCAGATGGATGAAATGGCCGCTGCGGGAGGAATGTGACGCCCCACACTGATTATTACCAGTTCTTGCAGCTGCAGCGCTTACTGAGCGGAGTCACTGGAGGTGACGGGTGGGCGACCCCTGAATAGAATAATGCTCCACATCGCCAGCATGGTCTATTCACTGGGAATCATTCACTATAATATCAGTCAGTATTAAACTGAAGGAAACTTCCCAGCACCTCCTAACAGCTGGAAGTAAGTGCCGGGTGCTGTGACTGCATTATACACCGTGTGCACTGAGGGATCAGCAAACATTGAGGAGCAGATGACAGAATCTTGTAACATTTCAGTTTACCAGCCATGATGAGTTTTCCACAATAAATTGATTTGTGGCAAAATATTGATGGGAAAATACGTGTATAACACATGGAGGTCTTCTCTAACTTTTTTTTTTTCTCTTTTGAGTTTTTTAACACAAACTTAGTGTCCAAGTGATCTGAACCTATCTGACTAGAGGAAAACGGATGGTAACTATTAACTGCACTAACAGACTTTATAGGAAAAATCCAGCTCACCAGCAATGGAAATGCTGGAAATCCAGCTTCACAGTCATACAAAAATTTCTTTAACCCGTTTCTGGCATGAGGCGTAATAAGACACCCCTGTGCCCTGGGCCTTAATGACCAGGTACGTATTATTACACCTCGGCGATCGCGCCCGCACACATGCTGTGCTGGCGCGTTCATCTCCGAGTGTCAGCTGATTCTGACAGCTGACACCCAGTATTCTGTGCCAGGAGCAGCCCGGCACATTAACCCCCAAAATGCTGCGATTTGAAGTCGATCGCAGCATTTCGGGAGCAGGTAGAGGTAAGACAGCCCCTCCTACCTTGGATCGGAGACCCCTCGCTGCCTCAGTGGGGTGGTCTTGTTTGTTGCCATGGTGACCCGATGTCTTCATGACTACATCCGGGTCACCAGGCACCAGCAAGTTTGTTAGATCATGTGCAGAGCACTAACTATCTAACTTGTGTCAGTGCAGAGCTTACAGCCTGCATAGCTTAGAGATGCTGCTGCATCCCTATGCTATACAAGCAATCAGCCTGCAAAAAAATGAAAGTCCCATAGTAGAACAAAGTAAAAAAGTGTCAGAAAGTAAAAAAAAAAATTGGAAAAATATAAAACAAAATGAAAAAATCTTAAAGAATAAAAATATATTATACCCAGAAATAAATATTATTATGAAAAAAACAAAATGATAAAAGTAAACATATTTGGCATCACCACGTCCAGAACGACCTGACCTCTAAAACTGTCCCACTCATTAACCCATTTAGTGAACACGGTGTTAAAAAAAGATGCAAATAACAGTGCTTTATCATCATACCGCCGAACACAAAATGGAATAAAATGCAATCAAAAAGACAAATGTAAATAAAAATGGTACCGCTGAAAACGTCATCTTGTCCCGCAAAAATGAAACCGCCATACAGCTCCATCAGCTGAAAAATAAGTTATCGCTCTCAGAATAAAACGATGCAATAAAAATACAAAATATGTCAAGAATATTGTAGATATAATCCCATGTCAATCATTGTATCCTATTTGGCAGGGGATTATAAAGATCTACTGCATACAGTTGTAACTGGATACTTCTACAGCCAAGAAGGAGGAAGGGGGCCCGAGAGAGTGAGTGACAAATATTTCACTTAGCAGCTCCAAGCCAAGAAATTACACCCCCACCAGCTAGCGGTGGGCTTCAACAGGAAGACCCCCTGGAGATCCAAGCCATGCCGTTCCCTTTGTGTCAGACAATTATAATTCAATACCAAATTATGGAAATGCTATATGTCCTAGTTATTTATAAAATAGATTTTCAAGATCCCAAGAGAATGGGGAATGTCAGCCTTACTCCCAGCCCAGTCTAGCGCGTAGGGATGGGGAGATACTAGACACAGCCTTTTGAAGACCCGTAGGGTCACTGTCTTTAGTCTCCACGCGTAGCAGGGGCCCGCCTGGATCGTGATGACACCAGAACTGGCTCCCTAGGACCGTCCATTAAGGAAGTATAACCCATTTTCGCTTTTGGAGTTTATAGCTGAGGGAGGCCATGGGTGGAGATTTAGGTCCAGTCCAAGGGGTAGGAGGGGGAGTGACCCAGAGAGTTTAAAAGCTCCTGCAGTTCTAGCCCAGGGCTTTTTCTCTGGGAGGTTGCGACAACACATCATGTGAGGGAAGTCATCTCCACAGAGGGACCCACAAGCCTACCATGTGGCAGCCCTCCCCCGCACGCCAGGCTTTCCATCTGACTGGTAACTCACTCTTAATATCTGTTTTTATCTTTTGTACCACTACTATTGTGTTTGCATCTCTGACCATTATGTATTTATAATCCTTATGTATATAGGCGATGTGATGGCGATTAAATATATAGTTTAACTTTGGGCTGTTCTTTTATCTCGATCCACGAATCCTCATGTCCATTGTACGGTCCAACTAACACGATACCGGGGCTGGTTTCTGGCCCGATAATTCCCGTTAATGGACCGGGGGGCTTATATCTAATAGAAACTGGTAGCAGCTCTACCAGGCTGACAAGGTTCTGTTTCACTGGGGCTAGTGGAAGGGGCCTCTCAGCCTGTCATGGGTGTGAGCGAGTGTGGTGCCACGTCAGACACTGAGTGGGCAACCTCTTCTCACGCCCAGTATCTTCCTGTACCTGTGTGGACAGGGGTGTCTGTGTAGAACTGTACCAATCTGACATTACGCATCCTCGAGGGGGTGCGGAATGTCACGTTGGTGCAAAGGGCAGATCCATATCATGTGATCCATCAGACGTAACTGTGATGTCAGGCGGGTGGCGAGGTGTGGATCCTTCACATGTGGTGGCAGTGGTGGGATTCTGCGGGATCTCTCTGGTGCCATATCGCCAGAAAAAATTAACATACCGGCATGAGCTGAAACGACACACACATGCTGCTGCTCCCAACGCACGTTTCGCCATCTGGGCTTTGACTAGGGACAAGGAACAAAAAGGCAGAGTTGGTATTTAAGCCGGAGTCAGCCAAAAAGGGTGCAAAGTGCTATATAGCAAGCCGCGATTAGCTGGTAACAGAGAGAGGGATTGTCATGCATGACAACGTCACATCCGGTCCGCGTGACTCGACTCGCTTGAGCGCATCAATAGGGCAGAAGTGACGGCGGTATGCATTCAGCGTTGGAGCGCAAAACAAGATGGCGACTTCTGCGCTCCACGTTAGAACACAAGGGTCAAATTACAGCCGGCTGGGCTCAGCGCAATAAATATACAAGGAACCTCATGTCCTGAAACGTAAAACAGAAGTGTGAAAGGTGAATGAATGAATGTTAGTGACCTATTATGAATAAACAGTGTGTGGGGGGATAAGCAAATGTGAAAAATGTAAGTAAGAAAGAAGAAAATAGAAAAAGAAATTAAGTAATGAGTATACAGTACAGACCAAAGTTTGGACACACCTTCTCATTTAAAGATTTTTCTGTATTTTTATGACTTTGAAAATTGTACATTCACACTGAAGGCATCAAAACTATGAATTAACACATGTGGAATTATATACTTAACAAAAAAGTGTGAAACAACTGAAAATATGTCTTATATTCTAGGTTCTTCAAAGTAGCCACCTTTTGCTTTGATGACTGCTTTGCACACTCTTGGCATTTTCTTGATGAGGTTCAAGAGGTAGTCACCAGAAATGGTCTTCCAACAATCTTGAAGGAGTTCCCAGAGATGCTTAGCACTTGTTGGCCCTTTTGCCATCACTCTGCGGTCCAGCTCACCCCAAACCATCTCG
Source organism: Phyllobates terribilis (assembly GCF_046119375.1). Lineage (NCBI taxonomy): Eukaryota > Metazoa > Chordata > Amphibia > Anura > Dendrobatidae > Phyllobates > Phyllobates terribilis. The sequence goes on along the minus strand of NW_027362768.1, from coordinate 349,794,352 downwards.
ATTGGGTTCAGGTCTGGTGACTGTGGAGGCCAGGTCATCTGGCGTAGCACCCCATCACTCTCCTTCTTGGTCAAATAGCCCTTACACAGCCTGGAGGTGTGTTTGGGGTCATTCTCCTGTTGAAAAATAAATGATGGTCCAACTAAACGAAACCGGATGGAATAGCATGCCGCTTCAAGATGCTGTGGTAGCCATGCTGGTTCAAAATGCCTTCAATTTTGAATAAATCCCCAACAGTTTGACCAGCAAAGCACCCCCACACCATCACACCTCCTCCTCCATGCTTCACGGTGGGAACCAGGCATGTAGAGTCCATCCGTTCACCTTTTCTGCGTCGCACAAAGACACGGTGGTTGGAACCAAGGATCTCAAATTTGGACTCCTCAGACCAAAGCACAGATTTCCACTGGTCTAATGTCCATTCCTTGTGTTCTTTAGCCCAAACTTGTCTCTTCTGCTTGTTGCCTGTCCTTAGCAGTGGTTTCCTAGCAGCTATTTTACCATGAAGGCCTGCTGCACAAAGTCTCCTCTTAACAGTTGTTGTAGAGATGTGTCTGCTGCTAGAACTCTGTGTGGCATTGACCTGGTCTCTAATCTGAGCTGCTGTTAACATGGGATTTCTGAGGCTGGTGACTCGGATAAACTTATCCTCAGAAGCAGAGGTGAATCTTGGTCTTCCTTTCCTGGGGCGGTCCTCATGTGAGACAGTTTCTTTGTAGCGCTTGATGGTTTTTGCAACTGCACTTGGGGACACTTTCAAAGTTTTCCCAATTTTTCGGACTGACTGAGCTTCATTTCTTAAAATAATGATGGCCACTCGTTTTTCTTTACTTAGCTGCTTTTTTCTTGCCATAATACAAATTCTAACACTCTATTCAGTAGGACTATCAGCTGTGTATCCACCTGACTTCTGCACAACACAACTGATGGTCCCAACCCCATTTATAAGGCAAGAAATCCCACTTATTAAACCTGACAGGGCACACCTGTGAAGTGAAAACCATTTCCGGTGACTACCTCTTGAAGCTCATCAAGAGAATGCCAAGAGTGTGCAAAGCAGTCATCAGAGCAAAAGGTGGCTACTTTGAAGAACCTAGAATATAAGACATATTTTCAGTAGTTTCACACTTTTCTGTTAAGTATATAATTCCACATGTGTTAATTCATAGTTTTGATGCCTTCAGAGTGAATGTACAATTTTCATAGTCATGAAAATACAGAAAAATCTTTAAATGAGGTGTGTCCAAACTTTTGGTCTGTACTGTATATGATTGTGAACTAAAAGTAAACGACACAAAGTGAATAACAATTGATCATACTTTCCATACACTAATGAAAGTGCTACAGTGCATATATGAACAATAAAAAATGTGTATATAATTTATTTAAAACAATAATAAATATATAAGGATTGAGAGGAGCCACTAATTTTAAAAACCTCTATATCAAAAAAGCTATTGTATTAATATACAGCAGCCTGTCACTGGTATTTATTCAGATAAGTATGATGAACATAACTCCGGAATGTGAAGACCAATTCCTCGTTGGTGAAATATCATCAATTCAGATGCATTTTTATTGTGTAAAAGCGCCAAAACATAAAAAACTATATAAATGTAGTATAGCAGTAAATGTACTGACCCGAAGAATAAAGCGACCTTATCAATTTTACCACACGTGGAACAGAATAAAAAAAGTAAAAACAATTCCTGAATTGTTGGTTTTTGTTTGTTCTGCCTCCCAAAAATAGGAGTAGAAAGCGATCAAAAAATGTCATGTGCCCGAAAATGATACCAATAAAACCGTCAACTTGTCCCGCAAAAAACAAGCCCTTACATGACTCTCTCAGCCGAAATATGGAAAAATTATAGCTATCAAAATATGGGGATGCAAAAACTAGTCTGTGCAAAAAAAAGCATCTTTTATGAATATGAATATGAATCTGGTATCGTTGTAATCGCACCAACCCGAAGAATAAAGTCGTCTAATCACTTATACCACACGAGGAACAGCGTAAAAAATAAGCTCTAGCATTAGAGTTACGGTTAGACCACGGCCTCATTATCAGTATTCGGTCAGTATTTTTTCTCAGGAGTGGGAACCAAAGCCACGAGTGGGTGATAAATGCAGAGTTGGTGACTTGTTTCTATTCTACCTTTTCTCTGATTGTTCCTCTCCTGGTTTTGTCTCTCACTCCTGAGAAAAAATACTGACCAGATACTGATAATGGGGCCCTGGCCTTAGGGTTGTTTTAGGGTTAGGGTTGTGTTGACGTTGGGATTTTTTCAAAAGTAAAGAAAAAAAAAATGATGACGATATGGTGACTAGTCTTGAGCGCAAGTGCTCGCTACTTGAGTATGCGTCGGGTGCCGGGTATGCACTGAGTATCGCAGGTGCTCAAGTGACATGCTCGAGTCTCTGCCCCATATGTTTCACGGCTGTTATACAGCCAAAAGAAAAAAACACATGGGGATTGCCTGCTATGCATCGGCAATCCCTGCATGTTTTTTTTTTTGAGTGTCTAAAAACCGTGAAACATGCGAGGCGGGGACTCGAGCATGTCACTCGAGCCCTCGCGATACTTGTTTCATACCTGAGTACCTGATGCAAACTCAAGTAGCGAGCACTTGCGCTTAAGACTAATGACAACATATTCAATATGATGACATAATGTTATCAAACTCTGTGTTCTGTGTCGTACCTCTGGGTTCAAAATGTTCACTATATCCTGTGACAAAGTCACTGGCAAAGTACTGGAGGGAAGATGTGTAGCACTGAGATTAGGAGCTCCAGTAATTAAATATAGGAAAAAGGTTCCAGCACACGAAGGGGTTACTCAGCCATCTTTAGTTCTAAGGTGGTTAAACACAAGTAGAAAGGAAGGAGGTCAGAGGATAAAATCCCAGCCTTTTAGAGCATTTGTGTGTAGGGTGGGTTTGGAGGTGAAAGCTCTGAGCTGTTTTGTCATGTGAAGGAAAGACAAACCTTGAGTTGTTTGTTCCTGAAGCGGGTGGTTACTCGTAGCTACAAGGACTGTGCCATACGTTATGTTTTGTTTTTCCGGTTAGGCCAGGAAGGCCGTGTTTGTTTTTGCTGTGGTTTATGCAGCATTCTTAATAAACCCAGCGAAGATTTAAAGAGACAATGTTCCTGTGTACCGCTATATGCAACCAAGTGAGCCGATCTACAACAACCCCTTGATAAAATCCTTGGGGGGTCTAGTTTCCAAAATGGGGTCACTTGTGGGGAATGTCCACTGTTTAGGTGCATCAGGGGCTCTCCAAATGCGACATGGCGTCCGCTCTCGGTTCCTGCCAATTTTGCATTCAAAAAGTCACACAGTGCTCCTTCCCTTCTGAACCCTGCCGTGCGCGCAAACAGTGGTTTTTCCCCACATATCAGGTATTGGCGTACTCAGGAGAAATTGCACAACAAGTTTTGGGGTCCATTTTCTCCTCTTACCCTTGTGAAAATAAAAAATTTGGGGCTAAAAGATCATTTTTGTGAAAAATGTTAAATGTTCATTTTTTTCTTCCACATTCCAAAAATTCCTGTGAAGCACCTGAAGGGTTAATAAACTTCTTGAATGCTGTTTTGAGCACCTTGAGGGGTGCAGTTTTTAGAATGCAGTCACTGTTGGGTATTTCTGTCATATAGTCACTTCCACCTCCTATCCACGATCTGTCACAAACTCTCGCAACCCTTCAAACCTTATTCCCATCCGCTCAGCCCCCGCCTCCCCAGTCCCACTAACAGGATCTCTATGCAATGCTCGCTCCGTGTGCAACAAACTTTCCTACATCCATGATCTTTTCATTACTAACAAACTCTTCTTCATCGGCATCACCGATACCTGGCTCACCACCTCTGACACGGCGTCCCCAGCTGCACTTTCGTACGGTGGATTCCATCTTTCTCACACACCCCGCTCCAATTTCAAGCATGGTGGAGGAGTAGGTTTTCTCCTGTCAGGCAACTGCTCCTTCACCCATATCCCACTGCCACCCTCCATTACTCTCCCCTCCTTTGAAGTACACTGTGTGCTCATCTACTCCCCCCTCCAACTGGCCGTCGTTTACCGCTCCCCAGGACTAGCCACCACCTTCTTTGACCACTTCAACACCTGGCTGCTTAATTTCCTTTCGGATGACATCCCCACTATCATCATAGGTGACTTCAACATCCCCATTGACACTTCCCACTCATCTGTCTCGAAGCTTCTATTCCTCACTTCCTCCTTCAGCCTTGCTCAATGGTCTTCAGCCCCCACTCACAAAGATGGCCACACACTGGACCTCATCTTCACCCTCCTCTGTTCCCTATCTAACCTCTCAAGCTCACCTCTCCCTCTTTCTGACCACAACTTACATTCTCTTACCTCTCCTCTCCAGGTACACAAGCCACACTCCACAAACTTGCACACCCTCACAGAAATCTCAAACACCTTGACCTACACTCAATCTCTGAATCCCTTCTCCCTCTCACATGCATAAGTTCATTACACAATGCAAATGCTGCTGCCACTTTATATAACACCTCAATAGCTGCAGCTCTCAAATCGGTCGCCCCCTCACACGTATCACAGCTCGCCCATTCAACCGGCAACCCTGGCACACCAACCTGACTAAAGAACTGCGAAGGGCCTCCAGGGTTGCTGAGTGGAAATGGAAAAGGTCCCACTCCAACGAGCACTTCATTGCATTCTAACAGTCCCTCACTACCTTCAAGTCCACACTTACTGCAGCAAAACAAACATACTTCTCATCTCTCATATCATCCCTGTCTCACAACCCTAAACAGCTATTCAAAACTTTCAGTTCTCTCCTCTGTCCCCCAGCGCCTCCTTCATCTCCTCTCATCTCAGCCGAAGACTTTGCCACATTCTTCAAGCAGAAGGTTGACACTATCAGACATATCTTTTGACTAAAGTCCCCACAGCCCCTCCTCACACCTACTCAACCATCCTCCTCCAAAACCAGCTTCTCCACCATTACAGACAATCAACTCTCCTCTTTACTCTCCAAATCACACCTCACCACCTGCAAACTTGACCCAGTCCCATCCCACCTCATCCCTAACCTTAACACTATTCTCATCCCAACCCTAACCCACCTTTTCAACCTGTCACTAACAACTGGTGTCTTCCCCTCATGTTTCAAACATGCCTCGATCACACCCATCCTCAAAAAGCCATCCCTTGACCCATCCTCTCTGTCTAGCTATCGCCGCATATCACTTCTCCCCTATGACTCAAAACTACTGGAACAACACGTCCATTCTGAACTGTCCTCCCACCTCTCCTCTTTGACCGCCTCCAATCTGGCTTCCGACCGCACCACTCCACTGAAACTTCCCTGACTAAAGTCACCAACGACCTACTAACTGCCAAATCCAAGCAACACTACTCTGTCCTCCTCCTCCTGGACCTGTCATCTGCCTTTGACACAGTCGACCATTCCCTCTTACTACAGACTCTCATCTCTTGGCATCATGGACTTGGCCCTATCTTGAATCTCTTCATACCTAACTGACCGGACATTCAGTGTCTGCCACTCACACACCACCTCCTCATCTCGCCCCCTCTCTGTCAGTGTCCCCCAAGGTTCAGTCCTAGGACCCCTGCTCTTCTCCATCTACACATTCGGCCTGGGACAGCTCATAGGGTCCCATGGCTTTCAGTATCACCTCTATGCTGATGACACACAGATCTACCTCTCTGGATCCGATTTCTCCTCCCTACTAACCAAAATCCCACAATGTCTGTCCGCTATTTTATCCTTCTTCTCTGACAGGTTTCTAAAACTTAACATAGACAAAACTGAATTCATCATTTTTCCACTGTCTCACTCAACCCCCCCCAACTGACCTATCCATCAAAGTCAATGGCTGCCCAATCTCCCTAGTCCCGCAAGCCCGCTGCCTCAGGGTAACCCTGGACTCTAACCTCTCCTTTAAACCACATATCCAAGCCCTTTCCACTTCCTTCCGACTCCAACTCAAAAAATATCTCCCGGATCCGCACATTCCTCAACCACGAATCTGCAAAAACACTAGTGCACGCCCTCATCATCTCCTGCCTTGACTACTGCAACCTCTTGCTCTGTGGCCTCCCTTCTACCACTCGCACACCTCCAATCTATCCTAAACTCTGCTGCCCGACTAATCCACGTGTCCCCCGCCTCTCCTCTCTGTCAATCCCTTCACTGGCTCCCCATTGCCCAGAGACTCCAGTGTAGGGCCAGCAATGGCAGCCCTGGGAGCAGCAGTACAGTATATCACTATAACCATAGTGAGCATCCAGGAGATGTGTGGCTGGCATGGCCGTGCTGTTTCTGTGGCAGAAGCCACATGATATAAAGACAAAGTAGCACTCTGTAGTGCTAAAGCATGGAAACATGAAATACATGGAATTTGAATGTCATTACTGCTTTAGATAATAAGAAAAAATGGAGATGTTTAGCACATAATTTGGCCAATTCATGCAAACCCAGCAGCCAACGACAAGGCACTTTCCGGTTTGCTGGGAACTGATCTAATGTGAATCCTCTGCTAGGCTAAAGCCTGCATTTATGGGTAGCTAGGATCCTGCTGCAGTTAAATCCGCCACAGGCTGGAGGGTGGAGCGCTCGGTCAGAGAGACAATATACAAATAGCAAAAAACTGTCACTTCCAAATCAGAAAACTGGTGTGTACAAGGCCACTCTGGAGCGGGGCTGCGCCCACTAGTCGGGTTCTGCCCGGGAGTATGTATAATGCATATATCACCGCCGTCCCCGGGTCAGAAACCAGCGACTCCGCACAGTGCCCAGTCTCTGCGCTGGAGGATTTATAAGTCTGCAGTTACACAGTGACCCGACAACCCCTTACAGCAGGGGTCTCAAACTCGGCTTGGTATATGGGCCGCACACGGAAAAAAATTTAATTTGGGGGGGCGCATTCTTTGCAGGACAAAGTGACATTTTTAGTGATACCATTTTTTTCTATACACCTTCTAAACATTTTTGCTGTTTTATTTTTTATAGCTTGAGTCTTTGTGGATGTGGCGATAATAAAACATGCACTTTTTTTGTTTACTTTAGTTTATACAGTACAGACCAAAAGTTTGGACACACCTTCTCATTTAAAGATTTTTCTGTATTTTCGTGACTATGAAAATTGTACATTCACACTGAAGGCATCAAAACTATGAATTAACACATGTGGAGTTATATACTTAACAAAAAAGTGTGAAACAACTGAAAATATGTCTTATATTCTAGGTTCTTCAAAGTAGCCACCTTTTGCTTTGATGACTGCGTTGCACTCTCTTGGCATTCTCTTGATGAGCTTCAAGAGGTAGTCACCGGAAATGGTTTTCACTTCACAGGTGTGCCCTTTCACATTTAATAAGTGGGATTTCTTTCCTTATAAATGGGGTTGGGACCGTCAGTTGTGTTGTGCAGAAGTCAGGTGGATACACAGCTGATAGTCCTACTGAATAGACTGTTAGCTGCTTTTTTCTTGCCATAATACAAATTCTAAGTAAAGAAATACGAGTGGCCATCATTACTTTAAGAAATGAAGGTCAGTCAGTGCGAAAAATTGGGCAAACTTTGAAACTGTTCCCAAGTGCAGTTGCAAAAACCATCAAGATCTACAAAGAAACTGTCTCACATGAGGACCGCCCCAGGAAAGGAAGACCAAGAGTCACCTCTGCTTCTGAGGATAAGTTTATCCGAGTCACCAGCCTCATAAATCGCAGGTTAACAGCAGCTCAGATTAGAGACCAGGTCAATGCCACACAGAGTTCTAGCAGCAGACACATCTCTACAACAACTGTTAAGAGGAGACTTTGTGCAGCCGGCCTTCATGGTAAAATAGCTGCTAGGAAACCACTACTAAGGACAGACAACATGCAGAAGAGACTTGTTTGGGCTAAAGAACACAAGGAATGGACATTAGACCAGTGGAAATCTGTGCTTTGGTCTGATGAGTCCAAATTTGAGATCTTTGGTTTCAACCACCGTGTCTTTGTGCGACGCAGAAAAGGTGAACGGATGGACTCTACATGCCTGGTTCCCACCGTGAAGCATGGAGGAGGAGGAGGTGTGATGGTGTGGGGGTGCTTTGCTGGTGACACTGTTGGGGATTTATTCAAAATTGAAGGCATACTGAAGCAGCATGGCTACCACAGCATCTTGCAGCAGCATGCTATTCCATCCAGTTTGCGTTTAGTTGGACCATCATTTATTTTTCAACAGGACAATGACCCCAAACACACCTCCAGGCTGTGTAAGAGCTATTTGACCAAGAAGGAGAGTGATGGGGTGCTACGCCAGATGACCTGGCCTCCACAGTCACCAGACCTGAACCCAATCGAGATGGTTTGGGGTGAGCTGGACCGCAGAGTGAAGGCAAAAGGGCCAACAAGTGCTAAGCATCTCTGGTAACTCCTTCAAGATTATTGGAAGACCATTTCCGGTCAAGAGAATGCCAAGAGTGTGCAAAGCAGTCATCAAAGCAAAAGGTGGCTACTTTGAAGAACCTAGAATATAAGACATATTTTCAGTTGTTTCACACTTTTTTGTTAAGTATATAATTCCACATGTGTTAATTCATAGTTTTGATGCCTTCAGTGTGAATGTACAATTTTCATAGTCATGAAAATACAGAAAAATCCTTAAATGAGAAGGTGTGACCAAACTTTTGGTCTGTACTGTATATAGAGCAGCATTTTTAGTGGCAAAATATTTTTTCATGCTTTATTTTGAAGTTTTTGTACCAAAATCTAGTAGTAACGTGCCCCACCCTGGTCTGCGTCTTGTAATGTCCCCCATCTTTGTCCCCATCGTGTTGTAATATTCCATGCTGGGCCCCATATTGTCGTAATGTCACATACCGGTCCCCATATTGTAGATATGTCCTCATCTTGTAGCAATGCCCCATCCTGGTCCCCATCTTGTTGTAATGTCCCCATCTTCTAGGAATGTCCCCATCCTGGTCCCCCTCTTGTAGTACTGTCCCCAGCCTGGTCCCCATGTTTTAGGACTGTCCCCAGCCTGGTCCCCATGTTTTAGGACTGTCCCCAGCCTGGTCTCCATGTTTTAGGACTGTCCCCAGCCTGGTCCTCATCTTTTAGGACTGTCCCCAGCCTGGTCCCCATCTGTTAGGACTGTCCCCAGCCTGGTCCCCATGTTTTAGGACTGTCCCCAGCCTGGTCCCCATCTGTTAGGACTGTCCCCAGCCTGGTCCCCATGTTTTAGGACTGTCCCCAGCCTGGTCCCCAACATTTTAGGACTGTCCCCAGCCTGGTCCCCACCTTTTTAGGACTGTCCCCAGCCTGGTCCCCACCGTTTTTAGGACTGTCCCCAGCCTGGTCCCCACCGTTTTAGGACTGTCCCCAGCCTGTTCCCCACCGTTTTAGGACTGTCCCCAGCCTGGTCCCCACCGTTTTAGGGCTGTCCCCAGCCTGGTCCCCACCGTTTTAGGGCTGTCCCCAGCCTGGTCCCCACCGTTTTAGGGCTGTGCCCAGCCTGGTCCCCACCGTTTTAGGGCTGTCCCCAGCCTGGTCCCCACCGTTTTAGGACTGTCCCCACCGTTTTAGGGCTGTCCCCAGCCTGGTCCCCACCGTTTTAGGGCTGTCCCCAGCCTGGTCCCCACCGTTTTAGGACTGTCCCAGCCTGGTCTCCACCGTTTTAGGACTGTCCCCAGCCTGTTCCCACCGTTTTAGGACTGTCCCCAGCCTGGTCCCCATCTTGGAGGACTGTCCCCAGCCTGGTCCCCACCGTTTTAGGGCTGTCCCCAGCCTGGTCCCCACCGTTTTAGGGCTGTCCCCAGCCTGGTCCCCATCTTGGAGGACTGTCCCCAGCCTGGTCCCCACCGCTTTAGGGCTGTCCCCAGCCTGGTCCCCACCATTTTAGGGCTGTCCCCAGCCTGGTCCCCACCGTTTTAGGGCTGTCCCCAGCCTGGTCCCCACCGTTTTAGGACTGTCCCCAGCCTGGTCCCCACCGTTTTAGGGCTGTCCCCAGCCTGGTCCCCACCGTTTTAGGGCTGTCCCCAGCCTGGTCCCCACCGTTTGAGGACTGTCCCCAGCCTGGTCCCCACCGTTTTAGGACTATCCCCAGCCTGGTCCCCATCTTGGAGGACTGTCCCCAGCCTGGTCCCCACCGTTTTAGGACTGTCCCCAGCCTGGTCCCCATCTGTTAGGACTGTCCCCAGCCTGGTCCCCATCTGTTAGGACTGTCCCCATCTATTAGGACTGTCCCCAGCCTGGTCCCCATCTTGGAGGACTGTCCCCAGCCTGGTCCCCATCTTGGAGGACTGTCCCTTATGCCGTTCTACACATACAAGAGAAAAAAAAGATTCTTCTCACCTGTCCTCCGTTCCCTCGGCGTCTTTTCTGCACCTGTGGCCCGCAGGCACCATAGACCCCGATCCAGGAGCTGCCGGCAGCTGCGCTTCAGTTCAGTGTACTGCCGCGCACAGACCGGCTCTCTGTACAGCAATACCAGTGGCAGCTGCCGGCCTATCAGAGGCCAGCAGCTGACATCTGCGCGTGTCAGGGACGTCATACACTGCTGCGCTGGGACGCAGATGTCAGCTGCTGGCCTCTGATAGGCCGGCGGCTGCCACTGGTATTGCTGTGCAGAGCAGTACACTGAACTGAAGCGCAGCTGCCGGCAGCTTCTGGACCGGGCCGCCATCGGGGTCTATGGTGCCTGCGGGCCGTGTGTTTGAGACCCCTGCCTTACAGCAAACCAACCATTTGCTTTGTGTGTAATACCAGGGTGAAGCCAAGGTTATGGAATGATTTGTACTCACAGAACTATAATAAAACAATAGATTTGTCACTTAGTTGATTTTCTTATAGAATGATCAGACTCGCAGAATTGCAAGAAATCAGTTCTGCAGTTTTGTAGGAAAGACTTTGCCCATAAACCAAAAGACTTTGCTAAAACATCTGAAAAGAATTCTGCCACCATCCCTTTCTTTTAGGAAGGATAATGGCCGTTCTCTTTCTTCCCTTTCAGAAGGCGTTTAATGTGTCCAGCGACTGCTCTGCACTTATACCGCTGGCAAACACCGCAATGAGGAGCGACGTCCAGGAAAGTCAGGCGCGCGGCTTACTACGTCTGGGGAGGCGCAAAGAAGCGCTGGAGAGCGCAGAACTGCTGGGAATGGAATTGGAGACATTATAGGAAAACATTATTTGTCCAACTTGAGAAGAAAAAGTTGCTTTATTATGTTTAAAAGTAAAAATGGATGAAACTTACTATTATGCTCTAGTTAAAAAAAAAGGTATGGAAAAGTTGTCATATTTGCATTGGTCCAGGATCTCCTTCTGCCAGTGACACCTATGTGGGAATGGAGCTGCCAACACCTGGGACCAGCGCTGATATAGTGTTGTGGGAAAACGCTGCAAAGTCAGAATGCTTTAAAAAATAAGTGTTGTGTAGGGGGGGCATGTCCGGCAGCCATTGGGTGCGTATGTGTCCAAGGGGGCTCCGAGCTACACAGAGGGCTCATCCCGGCATGGAGGGCCATCAGTGTGACTCCTCTTGGTTACAAGAAGCTTATGGGCCCATTTTCAGATGAGTTTGGCTGTGCTCCATTAGCATGGCCTACGCGATGCTCAGAGTTGCGGCCTCACTTGAGCTGAGGTGGGAGACCAGAGGACCTTGTCTGCCATTGTCCTGTTACGAATGGGCCCCAGACTGTGAGACCCGACTCAGAAACACATGGCCCCTTAGCAGCGCTTCACTAATTGGTACTGTCCCTTACCACAAGATGGCGTAGTTGGCCCAGACCAAGGGTGCAGTTGTAGGTAGACATTGTTCCCCCTGATACCATCACCTATTTACCAGCGCTCAGAGGGAGAGCGAGAGGAGACTGAGGAACAGGGCACAGATACGCCCTCACAGACATTATCGGGCGCATGTACAGTCTGATGTCAGCCATACCAGTGCAAGTGGCAGTATCTTTCATTAGTCAGCACATGTAATATGCAGGTACTGTTATGTCTGACCTTATTCTGAGCATAGTACTCTGCTGCCCTCATGTGGTGAATGTGAAAACTGAAACATCTCTGCACATATAAATAAAAATGATTATTGTATCATAGCACCAACATATTCTGCAGCACTTTCCAATTAAGTAAGGACCTGTACAGACAATAAAAACAATACAATGTAACACATTTTATCCGTTACAGGAGGAGTGAGGGCCCTGCTCGCAAGCTTACAATTTATATACTGAACTCTCTCAGTATCTTAAGCTGTGCAAAGCCCCCCGCTCTCATTGTCTGATGCCGGTGACATCTGCAGCATTAACTCTGGCTTTGTGGGGTCCATCCTTTTCAGGCTCATTATAGCTCATTTGCTAATTCTACTTTGGCTACATGAATCCAGTTCTCTATGAATTTGTCTGTCACCCCTCCCCCATCAGATCCTCTTGTTTGTGTGTCTGGAGTAGATCATTAGTGATCCGGTCTCCTTGGGAAACTGTGCGATCTCCTTTTCCGTTGGATTCTATCCTTCTCTTCCTGCCCCTCTTGGAGTTGTACACCCCCGGTAGCACACCGGACCCTTACCTTATTCTGTGACAGAGACCACCTACTACACGGCTCATTAGAAGGGGAGATGTAGTGTCCGTCCTTTGCTCGGCTTCACCTGCATCCGGCTATTGCTAACCCGGGCTGTGGAGTCAGTAAGCCAAACCTCCGACTCCTCCATTTCCAGGCCTCCGGCTCCCTCATACACGGCTCATGTGTAAGTGATAAATTTACTGTAGCACAGATTCATCTCAGCTAAAAGTCTAGACCCTTAGATCAGGAATAGGACAGACATTTATAGGACATTTCATAACTTTACCAAATTTTTGTGAAAAAAATATTCCCCACAAACTACTGTACCCAATTTATTATATATTTTAGGAGTCTTAGTTGATCCATTTTATACGGACTCCACCAAAATGGGCTTCATCTCACAACAGAACAGCAGATAAGCTGCAACTTGTTAGGGTGCTTTCACCTTGCATTCTGTGTCCCCATCGGGGCATACTTCCGAAGTTCCCCAAAAAACAGGGTCCAGGCGTATTCACTGACTGGACATAGTAGACTGGGTGTGGGTGTCTGTCTCCGGGAGGCGTATACTGGACGTTCTCTCAGTTTGCATCATTACAGTCTATGGCCCCTTTGGCGCATACTCCTGGACCTTGTTTTGTGGGGGTATTTCAGACATATTTCCAAGTATCCACGGCTCTTTTTAGGGAATGTACTGATCTCCACCTATGGCCGGGATAGTTTCTCGGCTATGTACATTGCAGAGGGCATATCACATCCCTCCATCCCTTGCCCCTTGGGTCTGCACCTTACACCTTCATTGCAAAATTCTTCAACTGTAGGGACAGAGACTTTCTTCTTTGCTTGTCTCGAAAAGACCATATGTAGTTTGAGAATACTCGCTCAGTTCTGTCAAATTCCTGAAGGAACTCAACCTTATATACTCCATGTTCTCTCTGTCTCGCCTGAAGGTCATTGCTGACAACCAGTCTGACTTCTTTGAAATCCCACTGGAGGCGTTTTCACGTTATCTGTCTTCAGGTGGGCATACTATTCAGTCTTTTGTACATATGCCCGGGGAGTTTCTATCCTAGTCATGCGCACCCTAAATTGTACCCTTTACAACATTGAAATTTATATAAAGAAGGTATGTGTGTATTCTTGTACTGTACGGAACTTGTGTGTCCTATTACCCATCTGGATATTTATATACCCCCTCCATTTATACCAGTCGTCATGCACAAAGCTGTTGCTTTCATGCTACTATATAGTTCCCCACTAGTAATCTGGCTCCAGTATTTTAACTGTACTCGTGGTATAAATAGGGAGCGGTCCCGGCTGTTGAGCCCTGACACTGATGTGGACTCCTCTGTAATATTGCAGTGTATGGGGACTGGGTCTGGTGCTCTTCCATCTCCTCGTCTAGGACACACTCCTGTTATCCTTTCACTCATGACTGCCTCTCCCACATAGAATAAGAAAGCACAGCAGCACTCTGTAAGGACCAAGACATATGCAAACACTAAGAAAATAAGATCTAAACTGCACTATTGCTAAATAAAATGTACTTAGAAAAAATCAAGGTTCTTAGCTCCTAAATTGGCCAATTCATGTGTGCCCATCAACCACAGCAAGGTGACCTCTGCATGATGGGTAACTATTTTCCTAAACATGCCTCTCTTGGGCTATAAGCCTACAATTTTAAGTGGGCAGTTAGAAAGCAACACTAATTAAAAGCACCCTTGGGTTGATGGGTGGAGTGCAGAGTCAGAAAAGGAGGCAGTCAAAACCTCCATGGTAAACTGCAAGAAAACAAAAAACCTGACCACCACCTCTTGGCCCTTACAGAGTGCTGCTGTTCTTTCTTATTTTATGTTATGCAGTCATTGCAGCGTGCACCTGTTCACACTATATGGAGGCTGTTAGGGATCCGGGTGGTGGAACCTCTGTGCTGCGGTGCAAGGAGGGACCAGAGGGGCGTAACTAGGTATCAACTCGGACTGACCAAGGTCGCACGGCGGCTCACTCGACTCCGTGAACCAGGGAAGGACCGAGCAGAGGGACCAATTGCTACTCTGGGCCAGTCCTTGTATGAGAGCAGGTGACTCCCATGGGTCAGAAGGCAGGGACTGACCGGTACAGCAGATGAGCACGGCAGGCAGACTGACGGGTGATCCGGGTAGACGGACTGGCGGACACCACAGGTAACTGGCAGGAGCCTCTGGGTAGGCTGGCTGGTAGGCACGGCAGGTAACTGGTACGTTCTCCGGGTAGGCAGGCAAGCCTGGCCCATAGACAGACTGGCGGGTTTGGACCGTAGGCAGACCGTCGGGCTGGAGAGTGTACTTGCCTGGCGGAGTGGACTGGTAGTCAGGCTGGCGGACTGGACTGGTAGTCAGGCTGGCGGACTGGACTGGTAGTCAGGCTGGCGGACTGGACAGGTAGTCAGGCTAGCAGCGGGACCTGAGGGCTGAAGCAGAGTTTAGAACACCGAGCTACAACCTTGCACAGGCACCTCCATTTTGGAGGAGGTTCCTTTTATATGATAAGACCTCCGGCCATTGGCCGGGAACTCCTTAGGACGGCGCGTGCGGCCCCTTTTAAGAGGGAGGGAGCGCGTGCCCTAAGCACAGTGCCCGGGAAGCTGCACGCGCCGGCAGCAGCAGCAGGAGAGCCGGAAGGTGCCGGGCCGTGAGCGCGGCGGTAAGGGGGACGGCGTCTCTGCCTATCAGGGGGCAGAGACGCCGATGCTACAGAGGTTCTGGTCAGGTTTTTGTTTTCTTGCCTCTCCCACATACATCTTGCCCTGGTGCTGTACTCTGCCTTGGCTGCAGTCATTTTCTATTATTACCTCTGTCACTCCATCCCAGATCTTACTCCTCTCCCTGTTCCCCTCTTGGGAGGGTCCATTTCCAAGGCCACTGTGACATATAAATCCATCTTGCGTCTCTCTCCTTCTCCTTTTTTTTTATTTCAAAATAACAATGAGGACCGTATAATACAACAGATATGGGATACTTTTGAAGCATTTGCTCATGATATCCTGGCTCCTGCTGTGAGGGATGTGGAGATGACTGAGGTATCACACAGGAGCTCCAGTACCTGTGGAGCATAAGTCCCAGTGGCCGGCAGCCTTACTTGTTACACTCCCTCTGCTTAGAGATGATGAGCAACATGGTCCTTTTATGTATGACAGGAATACTAAATGGGGACAAATGTGGTAAACTACTTACCTATATGGCAAATCGTTACTGTGACCCCATGGTAATCAGGGCACTTAGGGGCGAGGAGAGGAGAACTAGAGGGGACCCTAAACATGTTCTGTCGGAGTTTGATAATTTTTACCAATCTTTATTCCTCATACAGGCCTGTTTATTACTTCAGTTTGATGTAAAAATTCTAGATAAAGTATTTGAAATTCCTCTGCGTTCATATATTCGGCAAATTATTCATTGTGACCAAACTGACATTGTGCCAGGAAAGTCGACAACCCTCAACCTCCAGCGTTTTTATTTATTTTTCTCTAAGGAGGACACGTTATGGTCTCACTTGATGCCAATAAAGCCTTCAGCTCTATTGAATGGTCTGTTCTTTGGGTGACCAAGCGTTGGATGGGCTTTCGACCAGTGATTACTAAATGGGAGAAGCTCCTATACGCGGACACTGTGGTGCGTATATGCTTCCCCCTGATCCAGGGCGCGCAGCAGGGATGTCCGCTGTCCCCAATGCTGTGACTGTAGTGGAGCCACTGGCCGCCCTTATCCGCTCCACCCCAGAGATTCAGGGGTTTATCCCGGCCCCAACACACAGCAAACTTAGTCTCTACGCAGACAGCACTTTCCTGTACCTGCAAGGTGCTAACGTGTCAGTACCAGCAGCGCTGAATGTGATTGATGAGTGCGGCCTCTTCTCAGGTCTAAAAATCAACTGGGATAAGTCTTTTGTCTTCCCTGTAGACCTGAAAGTCACCTCCAGACAAGCCTCCCTCCTATCTTTGATATGGGTTTCAAAGTTCTCTTATCTAGGAGTCCAAGTATCTACATATTTAGATGAATTCACTACACAGCTTCGCTCTTTTGTTGATTATAAAAGCTAAGATAAGGAGATAAGAGAAGTTACTCCTGTCGGTCGCGGCTCACATCAGGTTATATCCCCAATATATGTGAACTTCAATACCTTCAATAAGCGTAACTCCATCTTTTCCTCATTCATTTTGCAGGGTCACAGAACTGGGATCCATCGCCCGGTCCTGTAATATGCTCGGGTGAGGGGGTGGCTTTATCGGACCCTAGACTGTATTATTGGGCGTATTATTATCCTTTTGCGCATTATTGGTTTGTTCAGCTTTCCTGTATATGTAGGTGGAACAGGGATGACTTCCTGAGAGCCCTTGTGGCCATTGTTTGACCCTATGACCCAGAGATTAAACACCCTTTGCACATACTTTTTTGCTCCTCCAAGAGCATACATGGAAAGCTCTGGCCCGCAGGGTGATTTATATTTGGCTTGCGGCACCAGAACCGCCACCCCTATGTGGGGCCCATTACCCTGTATGGAGGACTATGTGGGGCACATTATACTGTATACTGATTGGCTCACGACTTTGTCCAAGTTTTCATTTTGGCCCTCTGTGTGTTTGAGTTTGACATCCCTGTTCTAGAGGGCCCCTTCAATACATAACTGATTTTCATGCAGGCTATATCAATCTAGACCATGGTATGGAAACTTTTCTGTGCTCCTTTTTCTCACAATCATACCCCTCTCTGGCATAGCAGCACTCTTATTGAATTATTAGATTTGGAGTGAGGGCCTTTATGGGAAAGGGCAGGCTCGGTTTACCTGGATCAGGTCTATGTGGCTGGTGACCCATTTCATGTTCTGAAGTGAAATCTTCTTTACCCTTCCATTTCCTACAGCTTAGACAAACTAATTCCTAGCTATTCCGAGAGAGCTGCTCAACTCTGTATCCTACATTGCACATATTACACCACAGCCAGGATGAGTAGGGTCCAGCCCCAGTTCCTGGATGTATGCCTCATGTGCCGCAAGGGCCGGGGGACGTTCCTCCACCTTCTGTGACACTGTCCAGAGATTTGGGCTTACTGGCCAAGTTGGTTAGATTCCTACATGACAGTATGGAGAAGCCTGTCGCAGAGGACCCTGTAACCTGCCTTTTGGTTCTTGACCTTGAGGCGTGCCCGGGTCACTCCTAACTGCCTGCACTCTTTTGGGGCTGGTGGAAGGGTGAGAGCGTCGAACCTCATATCTGGTGGCAGAGTTTGTGGTATGGTGGAGTGTTCGTCATTTTTTTCCTTCTTACTGTTCCTCGGTCTCACCCCCGGCCCATTCTCTGTTTCCGGGCCCCCAGTGGGAGCAGTTTATTTTTATTTTTTTATTATTAAAATTGTTTGATCCCAGGCCTTCATAATGTACAATCTCATGGCAGTGCACTTGGTATACGTGATATTTTCTTTGCACATCGGTCCCTCCTAGTTGTACACTGCATGTTCGGTTGACTTGTTCTTTTGTTGTACTGTAGTATGTACTTCATTCTGTATTTTCTTAATGACATTGCCTGGATCGTTGACGTCCGGCTGCAGAATGATTTTGGCACCAGTCAGACACCTCCGTAATGGTACTGAATGGTGGATAAGAATCTGCCTGTATTTCTCAACATCGAGGACACCAAGAAATGGGCAACGTTAAGTGCTGTAGATGCAATGGTCAACCAAGGAAACGTAGTGCAGCAGATGAAAGATATATCAGGATTACTTCCCTTCAGTGTTGGAATATGTCCAGCAGTGTCATCAGCTCTAAGCTCCGTTTGTTTGTTTAGTTAAATGTCCATTTATTATGCCATACCTCTGTCTTTTTTTGTGCATATATTTGTGTTTCTTCAGATATTTTGTTATACCATGCCTGAGGAAGAGACCTAAGAAGTCCTGAAAGCTTGCTTTGTAACATCGTTTATTTTATTATTTTTGTTAGCCATTAAAAGATATCATAACTACAAGATTATCTTGTTTTTTCCTACTGAGAGCAATCTTTTTTTTTTTTTTTTAATTAGCTAACAAGTAGAGATGAGCGAACATTTCAATGTTCGGTTCGGAAATGTTCATAGAATATTTAGATATTCGCCGAACATTTCCGAACACCATACTGTTCAATGGGGGGGACGGGACAAAAAAAAAAAGCATATGCAACACCTTCACTCTGGCCCAAAAGCTGTCAAAACACATCAAATTAAGGGTGTAGACACCAGGAAAGTGGGTCAATTGATGCCAGAGTACAAATACTATATTTATTATTACTATTGCAGCGACATTCATTCCGTGGTGCTTTGCATGTGAAAAGGGGTCACCGACTGGTACAAGAGGAGAGCGGACCCTGCCTGCGAGGGCGCACAAACAATCTGCAAGGGATGGTTGAGGATACAGTAGGTCAGGGTACAGCTGGTTGTGCAAAAGTACGCTGGAGTGAGGGTTACCACATATTGTACGCTTGTCAGAAGAAGTGGATCTTCAGCTTCTTTTTCAAGGTTTCCATGGTAGGCGACAGTCTGATGTGTTGGGGTACAGCGTTATCACAGTAGGGGAGATGCATGGAACAAATCTGCTGAGAGCCTAAATCACGGTAAGCTTCCAAGAGCTCACAACTGAGCAGATAAACCCCTGCACCAATTAATATGAAGGTGAAAGGCTTCTAATGACTGCAGGAGTGGGAGGAATCAAACACTTCTGGCTCCTCTCTGTGACGGTAAACCCATAACACCTTGCAAGCTTCAACACAATGTTCACAAGGTAGACAGCAGTGGTGGTCGGTCTCCTACACAACGAGCTAACTCCATGATGATAGAGGACAACATCTGCAAGTAGTTTGTATGTTCTCCCCGTGTTTGTGGGGGTTTCCTTCAGGTTCTCCGGTTACCTCCTCAGTGAAAAAGCAGTCATACAGCAGTGTTCACAGTTCAAAAAATTAGGGACTGACACCACCATTTGCGTGGCCAACAGTTTGGAGATGGTGGAGTTCGACCTCTTAGCTTTGTCATGTGTGGGAGGAAATTTGTAAGAAGTAAGGGGCAGACCTAGCACCACACTAAATATAAATTATGTATTTGTGCCAATGTCCCCATGAATGCAAACAAGCATAAGAAAAAGACAAGGGGGATTGGGACAAATCCAGGGCACCAAATACAATTAATAAATAGATATAAAGACACTAATGTACAAAAATATGCAAAATTTTATTAGTCTCAAAGCACACTACATAGGACATTATTAAAAAAACATGATAAAAAACATACACAGGACAAAGAAGGAAAAAAATCCACCCAGACAAAAGAAAAATAATCAATAGATATTTCAAAGATGTATTACACAACTGTGCAAGATAAATGTACTTCAATAACAATGGTACATAATTCCAAATATCGCTAAAATATATATGGCATGTTATAGATAAATCAATTGGTAAGAGAGCATAGTGGAAAATATCTATGCTCCACTATCGAGCCCACAAATAAATGAAGTATAAAGCAATATAGGAATAAGGAGAGTACCAGAAAATAAAGATGCACAGAGAAAAGGAAAGAGTATAAATAACCTACGCGTTACGCCAAATGCTTATGAAGCCATAAGCATTTGGCGTAACGCGTAGGTTATTTATACTCTTTCCTTTCCTTTTTTGAAGCCATAAGCATTTGGCGTAACGCGTAGGTTATTTATACTCTTTCCTTTTCTCTGTGCATCTTTATTTTCTGGTACTCTCCTTATTCCTATATTGCTTTATACTTCATTTATTTGTGGGCTCGATAGTGGAGCATAGATATTTTCCACTATGCTCTCTTACCAATTGATTTATCTATAACATGCCATATATATTTTAGCGATATTTGGAATTATGTACCATTGTTATTGAAGTACATTTATCTTGCACAGTTGTGTAATACATCTTTGACATATCTATTGATTATTTTTCTTTTGTCTGGGTGGATTTTTTTCCTTCTTTGTCCTGTGTATGTTTTTTATCATGTTTTTTAATAATGTCCTATGTAGTGTGCTTTGAGACTAATAAAATTTTGCATATTTTTATACATTAGTGTCTTTATATCTATTTATTAATTGTATTTGGTGCCCTGGATTTGTCCCAATCCCCCTTGTCTTTTTCTTATGTGTGGGAGGAAACAATCTTTTACGTGACCACAAATGCGGGACTGAGGGCTGGCTGTGGTGCTGATAGAGGGCGGAGTATGGTGAAACGGACAAACTGCTGGACCGTGAGTGAGGTGCAAGCACAGATGTAACGGTGGACTGAGAAACGTGGTGTGCTCAGTGAAACAAACACAGCAGGCATGTCTGCTTCTGATACAGCTGACAGGCTCTCTTTCAGCCTGACTGGAGCGGGTACAGAACTAGAAGTTCGGCGGTGGGAGACCTGCGTGACAATACTTGGCACGGTAACAGAGAAGGAGGAAGAAGCAGCTGATGCGGTTGATGAGGCAGCTGATGGTTGTTGAGGTCCGCATTTTAGCGCGGTAAGATTACCAGCGTAACACATGTTGTGTGCGCATGTGAAGGTTCATGCATGTAGTAGTCAAATCTTTAGCACTTTTTCCCTCTACTGAGTTTTTTATCGCAAACTTTGCAGATAACGCGATCTGGCTCATCCTTTGCGGTCTCAAAAAAAAAAGCCCAGACTAGGCAACCTTTGCCGCCCCTGCGAGCTGCAGACCAGCGGCCGCTTCCAGTCACTGCCACGGTTGTTGCGAAGGATGCAGTGCTCCTCGTGTTTGCATTACTTTGTGTCTGCGCCATAGGACACAACGTAACCTTCTCGTCTTCCTCCTCCACCTCCTCAGATGAGCTACTCAGCTGCGTACCTCTGGGTTCACACCAAGTTGGATGAACAACCTCATCATCCCATGTGCTATCCCATTCCTCACCTTCAGAGTCACCCTCCTCCTCTTCTTGCCCCGACCGCACAGTACAGTCGAGGGTCACGGAGCTACTCTTACTCAACTCCCCCCTCCCCCCCCGTATGGAGAACAATATCTCTCCCAAACAATTTTAAGCGGAGATGTAGCCTGCTTTATATACCAATTTTGAGTTTATCAGGTCTGTGTACCCCTTTTGTGGAGAAAAATATTGGCACCAAAAAATTTATTTCACTAGAGTATAACTATTGTAAAGGAGACCAAAACCTCTTCGAATACAGCCAACCCAGCACATCGAGATCCAATCAGGAGTGTTCACATTTCCCTAAATTAGGGCCTAAAACCACCGAAGTGGCATCAATTTCACTACAGTAGAAATTGTAGAATTAGGAAGGACACCTCTTCCCCTACAGCCAACCCAGTAGATGGAGATCTAATTAGGATTCCCCACATTTCCAAAAATTAGGGCCTAAAACCTGCAGCAGCAGCAAGAGCAGGCACACAACCCACATCACAGACGCAATTCCGCAAGATCAATGCAGCACACTAAAAACTACAACATCGCCTACTCTGTACAGTCTGCAGTTATGGTGCAAAAGTCCTTGGAGATCCATGACTTGTTCATCTTGATGAAAGTTAGGCGGTCAACACTTTCATGGGACAGCCGGCTGCGCTTATCCGTCGGGACACGACCAGCAGCGCTGAAGACACGTTCTGAGGGAATGCTGGCTGTCGGGCATGATAAAACCTCCAAGGCGTGACAGGCGAGCTCAGGCCATTGATCCATTTTTGAAGACCAAAATGTAAAAGGGTTAAAATCCTCCCTGATAGTATTCATATTGAGCTCTAGATACTCCTCCACCATCCTCTCCAGTCGTTTACCATGTGTCAAACTTGTACTCTGTTGTGCTGGTGCATGAGCTGGTCTAAAAAATGTGTGAAAGGACTCAGAAATTGCTTCTGCCACTTACGCTGCTGCTGCTAATGTTTTGGCGTTGACAAACTGACGTGCTGGAGGTTGAAAGACTACAGCTGCGACGCACACTGTGTGCCTCACTCCTATCTTGGGGAAAAGCTCTATTAAGGTTGCTTAAAAGCTTGTTTCGAAACTCCAACATTAGCAGGTCCCTTTCCAGGGCGGGAAGCATCTGGCAAAATTTAGTCTTATAACGTGGATCTAACAAGAGTGGCAACACAGTAGTCAGCATTATTTCGAATCCTAACTATACGAGAATCATGTTGCATATAGTGCATCAAGAAGGCACTTGTATGTCAGGCTCTTCCAGGTGGTCCAAAGCCAGGCTCTGTTGCTGGCTGCGTAACACTGATGCTTTTTTCCTCCGTCCCCTCCTGCAAACCACGTTCAACAGAGAGGGGATGATTATCCTCTTCATCCTCTGACAGCTACTCGCCCATCACCTCTTCCTCCTCCTCCTCCATTTGTTCCTCGGCTCTTGCACCTTCACTAACAGTATGTCTGGTGTCACCAAACCCCTCGATCGCCGGAATCCACCGTCACTTGGCATCCGCCTGTGTGACGATAGTCTGGAACTTTGAGACATTCTTATCCCTTCCGCATCCTCCTCTTCTTCTGGGACAACCACCTCGTGCTGCACACTATTCAAATTCTGCTCCAGCATGTGTATGACCGGAATAGTGATGCTGATGATGGCATCGTCAGCGCTAACTATTTTAACCCCTTTCTGACCTTGTCAGTAATAGTACGTAGCTGTGCCCTGGGACTTATGGACCAGCTACGTATTATTACGCGCGCTGCGATCGCGCCCGCACACAAGCGGGGCGATCGCCGCCGAGTGTCAGCTGATAGCACCGGGTGTCAGCTGTGACAATGTGCTGGGAGCGGTCCCGCACCGCTCCCAGCACATTATCCCCCGCAATGCTGCGATCGAAGTCGATCACAGCATTGCGGTGGCAAGGGGGGAGGTGATCGGTATACTCGCCTCTCCTGCCGGCGTCCAGCGATATCTGCGGCGGCTTCCGGATGTTGCCATGACGATCCGATGTCATCATGACAACATCCGGGTCACCAGGAGGCAGGACGTTCCTTTGGTCATGCGCAGTGTGCGACCAAAGTAATGTCTCCCCGGTGTGCAGCGCTGACAGGCTGCATGACAAAGAGAGTTGCTGCTCTCTATGCCATGCAGCCGATCAGGCAGCAAAAAGTGAAAGTCCCATAGTGGGACAATGTGTAAAAGTAAAAAAAAAAAAAAAAAAGTAGAAAAGTGAAAAAAAAAAATGTAAAAAAAATTGTAAAAATATAAAAAAAAAAGAAAAAAAAAATCCCCAAAAAATAAAAATATATTGAACCCATAATATTTATTTATTATGAAAAAAAAAAATAAACCAATAAAAGTGCACATATTTGGCATCGCCGCGTCCGGAACGACCTGACCTATAAAACTGTCCCACTAGTTAACCCCTTTAGTGAAGACAGTAAAAAAAAAAAAAACGAAGCAAAAAACAATGCTTTATCATCATACTGTCAAACAAAAAATGGAATAACACGCGATCAGAAAGACGAATGTAAATAAAAATGGTACCGCTAAAAACGGCATCTTGTCCCGTAAAAAAACAAGCCACCACACAGCAACATTGTCCGAAAAAAAAAAAAGTTATAGCTCTCAGAATAAAGCGACACCAAAAAATATTTTTTCTAGAAAATCGTTTTTATTGTGTAAAAGCGGCAAAACATAAAAAAAACTATATAAAAAATGCACTGACCCGAAGAATAACGCTGCATTATCAATTTTACCACACGCAGAATGGCATAAAAAAAACGCAAAAAAACAATTCCTGAATTGTTACTTTTTGTTTATTCTGCCTCCCAAAAATCAGAATAGAAAAAAAATGTCACGTGCCTGAAAATGGTACCAATAAAAAAACCTCAACTTGTCCTGCAAAAAACAAGAAATCACATGACTCTGTCGGCCAAAATATGGAAAAATTATAGCTCTCAAAATATGGTGATGCAAACACTAGTCTGTGCAAAAAAAAGCGTCTTTTAGTGTGTGACCGCTGTCAGTCATAAAAACCCGATATGAATCTGGTATTGCTGTAATCGCACCGACCCGAAGAATAAAGTAGTCTAATCACTTGTACCACGCGAGGAATGGTGTAAAAAAATAAACACTAGGGTTACGGATGTGCTAGGGTTAGGGTTGGGGTTGTATTAGGGTTGGGGCTAGGGTTGTTTTTTTTTCAAAAGTAAAGAAAAAAAAAAAGATAATATGGCGACCAGTGTTGACCCAAGTGCTCGCTACTTGAGTTTGCATCGGGTACTCGGGTATGCACTGAGTATCGCGGGTGCTCGAGTGACATGCTCGAGTCTCCGCCCCATATGCTTCGCGGCCAAAAAAAAACGTTGCTGGGATCGCCTGCCATGCACGAGCGATCCCCGCATGTTTTTTTTGGATGTCTAACAACCGTGAAACATGCGGGGCGGGGACTCGAGCATGTCATTCGAGCACCCGCGATACTCAGTGCATACCCGAGTACCCGATGCAAACTCAAGTAGCGAGCACTTGTGCTCAAGACTAATGACAACTTATTTAATATGTTGACCTAATGTTATCAAATTCTGTCGTACCTTTGGGTTCAAAATGTACACTATACCCCTTGATAAAATTCTTGAGGGGTCTAGTTTCCAAAATGGGGTCACTTGTGGGGGGTTTTCACTATTTCGGCACATCAGGGGCTCCCGAAATGCGACATGGCGTCCGCTCTTGATTCCAGGCAATTTTGCGTTCAAAAAGTCACACAGTGCTCCTTCCCTTCTGAACCCTGATGTGCGCCCAAACAGTGTATTTTCCCCACATATGGGGTATTGGCGCACTCAGGAGAAATTGCACAACAGTTTTTAGGTTCCATTTTCTCCTCTTACCCTTGTGGAACTAAAAAAAATTGGGGCATTTTTGTGGAAAAAGTTAGATTTTTTTTATTTTCACGGCTTCATGTTCTAAACTTCTGTGAAGCACCTGGGGGTTAAGGGTGCTCACCACACATCTAGATAAGTTCCCTCAGGGGTCTAGTTTCCAAAATGGTGTCACTTGTGGGGTTTTTACACTGTTTAGGCACATCATGGGCACATCCGCTAATTATTCAAGCAAATTTTACATTCAAAAAGTCAAATGGCGCTCCTTCCCTTCCGAACCCTGCCGTGCGCCCAAACAGTGGTTTTCCCACACATATGGGGTATTGGCTTACTCAGGAGAGAATGCACAACAAGTTAGATGGTGCAATTTCTCCTGTTACCCTTATGAAAATGCAAAAATGGGGGCTGAAAAACATTTTCGTGGGAAAAATGTGAAAATGTTATTTACATTGCTCCATGTTATAAACTTCTGTGAAGCACCTGGGGGTTCAAGATGCTCACCACACATCTAGATAAGTTCCCTGAGGGGTCCAGTTTCCAAAATGGTATCACTTTCCACTGTTTAGGCACATCAGGGGCTCTCCAAACGCAACATGGCGTCCGCTAATTATTCAAGCAAATTTTACATTCAAAAAGTCAAATGGCGCTCCTTCCCTTCTGAGCCCTGCTGTGCGCCCAGTGTTTTTTCCCCACGTATGGGGTATCTGCGTACTCAGGGGAAATTGCACAACAAATTTTGGGGTCCATTTTTTCCTGTTACCCCTGCAAAAATAAAAAAATTGGGGTCTAAAGTAACATTTTTGTGAAAAAAGTTAAATGTTCAGTTTTTTCTTCCCCATTCCAAAAATTCCTGTGGAGCACGTGAAGGGTTAATAAACTTTTTGAATGTGGTTTTGAGCACCTTGAGGGGTGCAGTTTTTAGAATGGTGTCATTTTTGGGTATTTTCTGTCATAAAGGCCCCTAAAAAAAAAATGGTTTTGTAAATTTTGTTGGAAAAATGAGAAATCGCTGATCAACTTTTAACCCTTATAGCGCACTAATAAAAAAAAAATTTGGTTCCAAAATTGTGCTGATGTAAAGTAGACATGTGGGAAATGTTATTTATTAACTATTTTGTGTAACATATCTCTCTGATTTACCGGAATGAAAATTCAAATTTTGAAAATTGTGAAATTTTCAAAATTTTCGCCAAATTTTCAATTTTTTCCACAAATAAACGCAAGTGATATTGAAGAAATTTTACCACTATCATGAAGTACAATATGTCACGAAAAAACAGTCTCTCATAATCAGCGGGATCTGTTGAAGCGTTTCAGAGTAATTACCTCCTAAAGTGACAGTGGTCAGAATTGTAAACATTGGCCTGGTCATTAACGTGCAAACCACCCTGAGGGGTAAAGGGGTTAATAATAGCCAATTCAAAACTGTGCAGAAGGGTGCAGAGGTCCTTAATCTGTTCCCACTCCGTAAACGTGATACGCCCCACGTCTGTACTGCGTTGGCACAGGCTATACGACATGACATACTGCGTCAGGGCTCGTTGCTGCCACAGTCGCTGCAACATGTGCAGAGTGGAATTCCACCGCGTTGTGGAGCCCTTCTGGTCTGCATCCAGTCCCTCTGTATAAGGTGGTCCCCATCATATTGGTCCCAGTTGGACTTATCTCTTGGCAAATTCCACTATATACTACTATTGTTAAACTGATGAAGGTCGCTAAGACCGAAACGTTTTTGTATGTATATGGACTGCAAATAAATTTCACCGCTTTTGAATATTTGAGTGCCGAGGCTTTTTCTCTTTAACCCTGCTTTGTCCTGCAGAGATCAGGAGTGGTACCTGGCGACTACCTGCGGCCAAGACTATCCTCGCCACCAGAGGCTCTAGTGAAAACCAGTTAGTTGCTTAGTCACGCCACTCCAGGGTCAGCCCGGCCCCAGGAGCAGTGGGTCCACACCCAGCCGTGTTACAGGAAGTTTCATCAGTTTTTATTTTAAGTACATTAAGACAACTTTTTCTGTTGAACAACTTCCTTTGTAGAGAAGCTGTCACTTGACATAAATGTGTAATTTTTTCCGTTCTCATGAATCTGCGTCATTTAGTTTTTCTTTCCTGTGCCCCTTCATTTCTAAAAGATGGCACTTTACGCCTTGTGTAAAGTAGTCTTTTTAGCCAACTCGGAGTGGTCTTTAACCCCTTACTGGCCAGGGGCATATTAGTACACCCCAGGCCATCACTCCCGGTTCCGCACTGGCTCCGGCGCTGAGCCCGCACTGAACCAGGCACATGTCAGCTGATTCTTACAGCTGACATGTGGCTGCAACAGCCGTTGGTGGAATTGCGATCCACCCGCAGCTGTTAACCACTTAAATGCCGCTATCAATCTCCGACAGCGGCATTAGCCCCGCCCATTGGTGACCTGTCACGTGATCGCGGGTTACCGATGCGTGGGCATGGCAACCTGGGGTCTGCAGCAGACCCCTGTGGTTGTCATGTCTTGCTTGCTATGAGCGCCACCTAATGGTTGGCGCTCATAGCACATGAGCATTTCTGCTACATAGAGGCAATCTGCTCATCGCCTTTCTGAAGCCGAGCCGATCAGGTATCTGCAGCTTCTGGTCTCCTGTGGAGACTATTGAAGCATGCAGAAAGTGGAAAAAAATGTTTTTAAAAATATGAAAAAGGTAAAACAATATATAAAAGTTTAAATCGCCCCCTTTCGCCCCATTCAAAATAAAATAATAGTAAAGAAAAAACACATATTTGGTATTGCTGCGTTCAGAATCGCCCATTCTATCAATATAAAAAAAAGAATTAATCCGATCGGTAAACGGCGTAACGAGAAAATTCTAAACGCCAGAATTATGTTTTTGGTCGTCACAACATTGAAATACAATGAAATAATGGGCGATCAGCTCGACACGCAAAAAATAAGCCCTCACTTGGCCCCAGATCCCGAAAAATGGAGACTCTACGGGTCTCGGAAAATGGCGCCATTTTTAGCAAACTTTGGATTTTTTTTTCACCACTAAAATAAAAAAGAACCTATACATGTTTGGTGTCTACAAACTCGTAATGACCTGGAGAATCATAATTGCAGGTCAGTTATAGCATTCAGTGAACGTGGTAAAAAACAAACAACCGTGGAATTGCATTTTTTGTTGCAATTTCACCGCGCTTGGAATTTTTTTCCCCGTTCTCCAGTACATGATATGGTAAAACCAGTGATGGCGTTTAAAAGTACAACTTGTCCCGCAAAAAATAAGCCCTCACATGGCAATATTGACCTAAAAATAAAAAGGCTATGGGTCTGGGAAGAAGGGGAGCAAAAAATGAAAATGCAAAAATGGAAAATGCTCCGGTCATTAAGGGGTTAAAAAGCCTCCCATGTAGAGGAGTTTTGTATCACTACCACTTAGCTAAAGGGAGAAGATTAATATATAAGTAAGAGGAGTGGAGTGGCCGATGGAAAAGGGAATAAAACCAATCCCAGATTCAGAAGAACAGCGGCATTTACACCAAATAAATGTCACAGATTTATGACAAGTGACAGATCCTATTTAATGTGATTGTTTCTGTGACAAAACAGACATTTTCTGATGTTCTATAACTCCTTTCCATATAAATGTATTGTGGGCTGTAGATGGCACCGTGTATGCTATCATTGTAATCTCCATTACTGGATAGAATTAGAGGAGAAAGACTAAGGCCAGAAGCTGTGACAAAAAATTATCAAAAGTGACTGCAGATTTTATTTGTATTTTTTTTAGGCAAAAGGAGTTAATAACAGCGACCACCTGACTGGGGTCTTACATCTTCAAGCAACTATTCCCAATCATCCGGGGAATCTACAAGAAGAAATGTCTTGTTTGCAGCCACTGATTTCTCTGCCTCCATTCAGTCCACAGTTGTGGATTTGTCCGGCTGAATCTTCCATGAGGCTTTTCCTCTCCATCACTGACTGCGAGGATCCATCACATAACTGCCATAGATTCAGCTTATGTGCTCAGACATCACTGGGAGCCCCCCAGCAATGTATACATGACATTGCCAGAACAGACCACCCCACTGTATCCAGAGCTGATCACTCCGTACTAGGACCCTGTAATAGAAGTGGACGGCCCCCACACACAGGGGGCAGCTGTGGACGTGGTCCTGTGCCGGCTTCATTAGGGCAAGGTATATAGAGGATCTCATCTGTACCGAGAAGCCGGACGAGCAGTCCTGCAGCAGAAGTGACCGAGCACTGCGAGGGTCAGTACCTAGGACCACCTCTTGGGAGGAGGAGGATGTTTTAATGAAGTATAAAAACTTAGGACACTATAGTCCTGATTGATCAATGCAATTATGCCAGAATTCTGGTGTAAATCACTTTGAAAAGTCACAATTTTTGTGCATTGTTGAGTTGATCAAAAATGTTGTGACGTTTGGTGTTTTCACGTCAGTTTTGCCCAGCTTCACCAAAATGGGCAGAGTTGGGGCAAGATGGAAGTGTGGCACCACAGCTTGTCTAATTCATGGCGAACTGTGGATTCCCTTACACCAGAAATCTTACTCCAGTCCGTGACTGGAGTAAGATTTGTGACAAGGTGCACGCACCACTTGTCAGAAGTGCATAATTCATGCGCCACTTAATGAATCTGGACCGTCTGACTCCAGCACGCTCCCTCATCAAGAGCAGCTTGAATATGGCCAGTCTTAATGAATCCGTGTCCTAAGTGCTTTATTAGTTAAAGAATAACCGTTGTTTTAATTTTTGTTTTGTAAATTAATATTACACATGAAAATAAGTAATTTTATAATCTTATCAGAGAAGTCGTCTTTATCCTGCTGGATTGATCTTTCAGTCTCAATTCGCGGTAACATCTGTAAAATCTGTATTCAGTGAAGACAAACTTTCCTATTAGTGAGATAGATGACAGTTAGTGCTATTAATACTCTTTAAAGAAGGAAGGGGGAGGAGCTAGCGGAAGGGGAGGAGCTAGCGGAAGGCACAGACCTTCTGCTGCAAGTTCTCCTGAAACCACAGTTACTTCTCCATGGAAGATTGCAGCTGGTGTTTATAAATAGAATCCTAGAACATTAGAATTGGAGGAACCTCCAGGGTCCTAGTGTCCAACCCCTGCTCAATGCAGGATTCACTAAACCATCTCAGACAAATGTCTGTCCAGCCTCTGTTTGAAGACTTCCATTGAAGGAGAATTCACCACCTCTCGTGGCAGCCTGTTCCATTGAAGAACGCACCAAATCTGCAGCGTGTGCACACAGCCTTGTTGTTCTTTTGGTCACAGGCAGGTCTTTGCACAGTCCTGAATGATAAGTACAGCACATACACGCTAAGGCTATGTGCCCACGTAGCAGATTTGATGCAGAGCGTTTTTGCCTCTCTCTGGCAGAAAAAAACGCATGCAGATTTACATGCAGATTTACATGCATTTTTTCTGCCAGAGAGAAGTGTTTTTTCAGCATTTTTTCAGCGTTTTTTCAAGCACTTTTCCAAGTGATTTTGAGCATAACTTGGAAAAGTGCTTGACAAGTTGGTCACACAATATAAATCCATACAACCGGCATGGATTTATATTGTGTGACCAACTTAGATGCTTTAAATGCGGCATCTATAGTAAAAAAAAAAGAATTAAAAAGTAAAAAAAAACAAAACAAACCTGTATACTCACCTCTCCAGTCTCCTCCCGGCGGCGTTCTCTCTCTTCAGCGTCCCGCGGTATACTGGCAGGACCTGCGGTGATGTCATTTAGTCAGCTGATGGTCACGCGACCATCACCTGACCTCTGACGTCAGCGGTCGCGTGACCATGAGCTGACTAGATGACTTCACCGCAGGTCCTGCAAGTACACCGCTGGACGCCGAGGAGAGAGGATCGCCGCCGGGAGCAGACCGGAGAGGTGAGTATACAGGGTTTTTTATTTTTAACTTATTTATTTCTTTTTTTCACCGCTTGGTAGCCGGGATGAAGAGGAGTTGTAGTCTCTTCTTCATCCTGGGTACCACACGCACCCCGATTACGCTGCAAATTCTCGGCCATTGAATTTAATTGAAACGCAGCAAATCCACATATACCTGCGGGGTTGCTGCTTTACAATGGCCGCGAATTTGCAGCGTAATCGCAGTAGAAATGGTCATGCTGCGTTTTGCAACGCAATGCGAATTCGGCTCTCTAATTAGCGCATCATGTGCACAGCACATCCGAATTCACATTGCTTTGCATGGCAGACGGTTTTACAAGCGTTTTCATGGGCACATAGCCTAAGAGCGGGGAGCGGCTCTAGTGTCACCTGCTGGGATGGCACAATCACTGTCACCAGGATACAGGGGACATTATCAGAAAGGAGGAGATGACGTCTCTTCCCTCTCGCCTATCAGAGAATAAATTGCTGTATACGGGGGGCCTTATCCTCCTCTATTACACATCACTCAGTTCCTAAAGGGAATGATTTGACCATAATACAATATATTTGAGTGGGGCCAGTGCTCCAGTTTTATGTTCATAATGTTGAATGGAGATTGATCAGTTGCAGTGTGTCTGAACAGGGTCCGAGCCCACATCTCCTGAGCTCAGGCTTTACACTGAGCATCACTGTCACGGACGTCAGATTAGAAGGGCATGGAGCACGATGTGGATGGTTGCCTCCGTATCCGCCATTACCTGGACTGCTAGCTTTACCTGTACGCTCTGTATCAGCTCCTCCGTCTTGTCGAGACCTCTAAGGGCCTGTTCACACAAGCAGATAAAATATCATTCAGAGTTTCATCCAGAAAAGTGGGAGAATTCTTTTCTCACTTGTCATCCATGTGCAGTCCAGATCTAATCTGGCTTTTTAACCATTTACAGTTTCCAGGGCTACAGGATTGCAATGTATCTGTATAAAGCAGATTTTTTCTGTACCCATAGACTTGAATGGGTGAATCTTGTCTGACGGATGAAACGAGGACATGCTGCCATTTTCTTTCTTTATTTTTTGCTCACACACAGATTCGATCAGTGACAAAAAAAAAAAAGACTCCTCTGCACTTTCCCATTGAATAGCATTGGTCTGAGTGCCGTCCATTTGTTCCACAGACAACTTTCCTACTGAAAATACATTCGTGTGAACGAGTCCTAAGAAAGACATTGTAATTGGTTATTAGATGTTGACTGAAGTTTGGCTCTGAAAATGCAGGGCTCTTAAAGACGTTCTCTAATACTTTAATGCAGATGATTTATGCATAAAATAGGTCGTCTATATCAGATGGTTGTAGGTCCGACTCTTGGCTCCCCACCAATAAGTTGTTTATAGCTCTGGCAACGGCCGGATGTAACTTGTGCACAGAGCGCACCCCAGTGGCCACTGCCTGGTGCTGCAGATCACCTCCGGTACTCCTCAATAGCTGGTCTGCACCCGGCAGCGGCCGCAGTGTACGGAGCGGTTTTCTTCCACTTTGAACATTGCCTGCATCTTGCCAGAGGTGATGGCGTCTGATCATCGGGGGGCCGATGGTTGGACCCCCACCTATCTTATATTAATGACCTATCCAGTGGAGTATAAAAGTGTTTGATAACTCCTTTTAAAATCTTGTTTCCATCCAATTGTCTTATACAGCGTGTATCTGTGTTCTTGCTGTAACCAGATCGGCCTGACCTCTGATGGTTCTTCTAGGTCTCTATTACAGCTCTTACAGCCCCAGCATGCATCATTTGTGCTGGAGAGGAATATGAAGACGCAGGAGCAAATAGAAGAACAATTAGGAAAGCTTGGATTATTAGAAGAGCAAAAAATGCTCATAGTGGAGGTGAGCCTATTATTATTATTATTTTATTTTTTTTAACTTTCATTTTTATATTTTTTTATTTTTAGGACATTTGTTTCCTCTCTTCAGAAAATAACAGTAGATAAGATTGATTAAAGCTTCTGGAAAGGTGTTCAATAACGTCTGATCAGGTGGCTGGTTTGTAATGGTTGTCCCAACTTACCAATCCCTCTCTCCTGCGGTGAATGTGACATTGTGGGATGAATATATATATATGTATATGTATATGTGAAAAGTTGTTTGCCCCTTCCTGATTTCTCATTCTTTTGCATGTTTGTCACACTTAAATATTTCAGATCTCAAAACAAATTTTAATATTAGACAAAGATAACACAAGTAAACACAAAATGGAGTTTTTAAATGAAGATCCTAATTATTAAGGGAAAAAGAAATCCAAACCTACAGGGCCCTGTGTGAAAAAGTGATGGCCCTCTAATCCTAATAACTGGTTGAAGCACCCTCAGCAACAACAACTACAATCAAGTGTTTGGGATAATTGACAATGAGTCTTTTACAACACTATGAAGTGCATTTTACTATATGGAGGGCTATGGGGAGTGCATTATATTATATGGAGGGCTATGGGGAGTGTATTATACTATATGGAGGACTATGAGGTGCATTATACTATGTGGAGGGCTACGGGGAGTGTATTATACTATTTGGAGGAATATGGGTCACATTATACAATATGGAGCTCTGTGGGGCACATTATACAATATTGAAGACTTTGGGGAGTGCATTATACTATAAGGAGTGTATTATACTATATGGAGGGTTATGGGGCAGTGTATTATACTATATGGAGGGCTATGGGGCAGTGTATTATATTATATGGAGGGCTATGGGGAATGTATTTACTATATTGAGGAATATGGGCCAGATTATACAATATGAAAGACTATGGGGAGTGCATTATACTATATGAAGGACTATAGGGAGTATATTATACTATAGGGAGGGCTATGAGGTGCATTATACTATATGGAGGGCTATGAGGTGCATTATACTATATGGAGAACTATGAGGTGCATTATACTATATAGAGAGCTATGGGGAGTGTATTATACTATTTGGAGGAATATGGGCCACATTATACAATATGGAGGGCTATGGGGAGGGCATTATACTATATAGAGATCTATGGGGAGTGTATTATACTATATGGAGGACTATGGGGCACATTATACAATATGGGGGGCTGTGGGGCACATTATAAAATATGGAGTCTATGGCATGTATTATACTAAACAAGCAAAATGCTGCCTATTCATCGAGTAATTGGATTGTTTATGCCAGAACAAAAATCCTTGTTCTCAGCAGCACATCGGCCGGTGGATAACATGATGCTGTATGGGGACAGATTGATCTATTAGTGATTGTTCTGTATCCATCATTCTTCCTCAGCTGGTGTAAAGAGGTCGGGAAACAAGCGTCGAACGGCTTCAGTATTGTGGATTGTTCTCGTTTAGCGGCCTGATCTCAGCGCATGTAAATACAAGCTAAATGTTTGTGTGGTGCTGTATGTCAGCATTTGGGACCCCACTTTAAACTTTTCCCCAGGGCCCCACTTGACCGTATACGGCCAACCCGGGTTCCACCGTTCATATGCCTCCGCCCCCATCTTACCACACTTACATACTTTAACAAATAAAAACACTGCACCTGTAATTTTCTTTGGATAAATTTGGCCACAACGGCCATTTTATTAACAAACAACATTAACATATATACATTATTATGAAATAAATAAGAAGGGAGGGTTCTTGGAGTTAAAAATTGATCTGGCAAAACTAAACCGAAGTCGAACCACCGTGTTACCCTCAGCTGTCCATCACCAGCTCGAGGGCACCAAAAGCTCCCAGGGTAAAACCCCGTCCAGAGCCCCAAAAACCAGATGCCAGATCATCCCTCTTAATCAAACCACTGCCTGTAAAATTCAAATAATTTTCCACCGACACTTCTGTGCCAACTCCAAGAACCCCACCCCCCGCCACAAACGAACAGCCCTGACCACCTCAGGCTTGTGAGCGCCCCAACACCGCCATGGCCCTCTCAATCCCCTCCTGTATAGCCAATGTCCACAAATCAATTCCAACATCGTTCAGATGTACGCCATCCTTTGCCCAAAATTCTCCAACCCCTGCCTCAAGATCAAGATGCCGAACACTTATTCCCCCGTTCCTACCGAAAAACGCTGCTATGGCCCTATTTAACTTAACTCGTGCCCTGTTAATGTCCTTCACTGATCTAGCCTCCCTCCATTTTTTTCTCGGTACAATGTCAGACCAAACCGTTAACACCCCCGGAAAAGATGTCAACAACTTTAAAAAATCAATCCGAATATCCCTCATCAATTCCCTAACCGGCGGAGACCCCAAATCATTCCCCCCCAAATGCACTACCAAAATATCCGGCGCCCGGTCCAAACGAGCCGCCTTATGGAATTCAGACAGCATCCTTCTCCATACCATCCCTCGAAAACCTAGCCACCGAACCACCGCTTGCTCCCTGCTAAAACCCAATTGCCTACCGTTCGGCCTCACGTCCGCCCGCAGCGCCCCCCAATGAACGAAAGAGTGTCCGAGAATCCAGACTAATAATGGGACGCCACCTGCAAAAAGACAACCAAAGAATTGTATTCACTTCTGACCAGATAAAACATAAGCCTGCACACCTAATGCCGTACATAGATAGAATCATAGAATGTAGAGTTGGAAGGGACCTCCTGGGTCATCTGGTCCAACCCCCTGCTCAAAGCAGGATTCACTAAATCATCTCAAACAGATGTCTGTCCAGCCTCTGTTTGAAGACGTCCATTGAAGGGGAACTCACCACCTCTCGTGGCAGCCTGTTCCACTCATTGATCACCCTCACTGTCAAAAAGTTTTTTCTAATATCTAATCTGTGTCTCCTCCCATTTAGTTTCATCCCATTGCTTCTAGTCTTTCCTTGTGCAAATGAGAATAAAGATGATCCTTCTACAATGTGACAGCCCTTGACATATTTGTAGACAGCTATTAAGTCTCCTCTCAGTCTTCTTTTTTGCAAGCTAAACATTCCCAAATCCTGCAACCGTTCCTCATAGGACATGGTTTGCAGACCAGTCACCATTCTGGTCGCTCTTCTCTGAACTTGCTCCAGTTTGTCTATGTCTTTTTTAAAATGTGGTGCCCAAAACTGTACACAGTATTCCAGATGAGGTCTGACCAAAGAGGAGTAAAGTCCGATAATGACTTCACGTGATCTAGACTGTATGCTTCTGTTAATACATCCCAGAATTGTATTTGCCTTTTTTGCTGCTGCATCACACTGTTGACTCATGTTCAGTCTATGATCTATTAGTATACCTAAGTCTTTTTCACATGTACTTTTGCTTAGCTCTATTCCTCCCATCTGTCCCATAGGACAGATAACGATCTGAACTCCACCTCCCAATGCACTTTATCACCTCCTGGCTTAAACCCAAACCGTCCGCTTCTGACGCCGCACCGATTCTGAACGAATGCGACCCGTATACCTCAGGGCTAAGGCCCAATTCTATGATCCCTTTCTTAAACACTGCAATAAATTGAAATGAGACAAAAACTCACCATTTTTATGACACAATAATGGGCCCTTACGTCCCGACCAGACTTGCCAATAAGCCATTAAACATCTCCTAGGACACATAAACGATCCATCAACTTCCCCCAATACCACTCGCTTGCCTCTTCCCAATTGATCCGTCTTCCCCCTCATGATCCAGAATTCAATGCACCTGTCCCGACCGCTCACGTCCTCGGCAAACAAACCCCCAGCCTTATTCCTACTTGGTGCCACCAACTCACCTAATCTTAGTGCGCCGAAAAACGCCCATGAAAAAGCCAACCTAAACAGTGTGGCTTCAAAAGCCGAACAACAGATCTTATCCAACGCAAAACCCAACTGCTCTAAAATACTAAAAGTCACCGGTCTTCATTTATCTAACACTTTACTTCCCCTCCTAAAGCCCTTAATTGCTTGTTTCACTAAAAACGATTTTGTAACATCTTTTAACCCCTGTAATCTAAAACCGAATGCCAATCCTGCAACAAATTTACTAACTTTTGAAACGGACCATCCGCTCTCCGCTGCCTTTCCCACAAGAAACAACACCGCCATCTCTCTATCTCCCTCACTCTCCACGCCACCCCACTGCAAAATACAGCTTTGCCATACTCGCCATGATGCCTCGTATGATGCCCAAGTCTGCCTTGTAATGGACTCCTGTATTAAACGTCCTGCTCTTCCATAACCAGCTGCCACAAATGCGAAGGGCATTCCTGTCCCGCGTCCTCGGCCTCTGGTGCTAGCGCCCGAAAACGGTCCCACTGAAAACGAGACAAGGCATCTGCTATGGTATTTTGCACACCTGGAACATGTACCGCTGTAATCCAAGCATTCAAGTTAAGGCAACAAAGAACTAGTTCCCTCAGCAGCCTAATCACAGGCAGGGACGAGGCCGACAAGCTGTTTATGACAGACACCACTCCCATGTTGTCGCAATGAAACTGAATTCTCCTGTTGGCAAAACACTCACCCCAAATAGTAACCGCAACAACGATGGGAAACAATTCCAAAAAAGCCAAATTCTTCATAAGACCCTTCTCCGTCCACTCGCCCGGCCATACTCCAACACTCCACCTCCCTTTCCAATAGGCCCCATAACCAGCACCTCCTGCCGCATCCGTAAATATCTCACAATCAAAGCTGCTTAAGAACTCCTGCTGGATTAATGACCTGCCGTTATAACTTTCCAAAAACAGCTTCCAAACCTTTAGATCCTCCTTGTGTTCCCTATTTAGCCGAATAAAATGATGGGGGGCCCGCACTCCTGCTGTCGCGCCTGACAACCTGCGACAAAATATTCTGCCCATTGGCATAATCCTGCATGCAAAATTCAGTCGCCCTGACAGCGATTGCAACTCCCTCAGGGTCACCTTGCGCAGCCTCCCGACTCTATCAACCTCCTGCTTGAGCAAAATCAATTTGTCCTCCGGTAACCGACACTCCATCCTTTCTGTATCAATTACAATGCCCAAAAAACTTATGGTTGTGCAAGGGCCTTCTGTCTTTTCTTCAGCCAATGGTACGCCAAAATGCTCTGCCACCCACACCATAGTACCTAATAAATTCCTACACAACAACGATTGCGGAGGGCCTATAAACAAGAAATCATCCAAATAATGAATGACTGACTTAACTGATGCCAGGTCCTTCACAACCCATTCCAAAAATGTACTAAATGTTTCAAACAAAGAACACGAAATTGCACAACCCATTGGCAAACACCTATCCACGTAATATGCCCCATTCCAAAAACAACCTAACAACGGGATACTATCCGGGTGAACTGGCAGCAACCTAAAAGCCGACTCGATATCCGTTTTTGCTAGCAACGATCCTGACCCATATCGCCGTACCCATTGCACCGCAGCATCAAATGAAGTATATTCAACTGAACACAATTCTTGTGCAATGCCATCGTTCAACGAGAGCCCCTTGGGGTACGACAAATGCTGAATTAACCGAAACTTATTCCTCTCTTTTTTGGGCACAACCCCCAGTGGCGAGATAATCACTTTGCTACTAGGTAAGTCCTGAAACGGTCCTGCCATCCTGCCCAATTCCACTTCCTTAGCCAATTTCACACTGACCACATCAGGATGAAGGGAGGCAGACAACAAATTTTTTACTGAAACGGGGACCTCGTGCTCAGGAAGAGGTATTCTAAAACCTTCCAAAAAACCTTCCGAAATAACCTTAGCCTTCAACTGATCCGGATACCTACTTAGAAAGGGGGCCATTGCGTGCACCCTCACTGGAGTCCCCCCTTTGACCGGTACCCACTGTCGGCTTTCCCTTACCCTTTTTAAAACATTTTGTTGCTCCGTGTGAGCCTCCACTACAATGGGAGCACACATGTTTAAATTTACAGGAGCTCCCATATTTGCAATGGCCATCGTTGAATTGCCAGCAAGTTCCCGCTTCTTTCTTAGTGCTTTGTGCCCCCTGACAGTTTCCCCCATGTCCTGCTGATTGGTTCCCGCCACTGTTGCTCCCGTGAAAGGACTGCCCATACCTCACTGGGGCCATAACCTTCAGCCACAATCCAATGTCCTTTTGATCCCATCTAATCTCCGGGCGAACTGTCTTCCTCTGACGAAATTGCTCGTCATACCGTAACCATGCCTGACCCCCATAAGTCCTATGAGCCTCCCCAATGGCGTCCAAGTAGCAAAACAGCCCCGAGCAATTATCAGGAGCCTTTTCCCCAATAACGCTAGCCATTATTGCAAAAGCTTGTAACCAGTTAACAAACGTCTGTGGAATCAACCTCCACCTGCGCTTTTCTTCCTCCTCTTTCTTACTGTCGTCCTTTTTTCCCTTATCCAGGTTAAACTTTTCCATCGGAAGAAGGGAAAATTTCCACATACTCATCCCGCCAAATTTTTTCCTTAACCTCTTTTTTTAAATGAGCCCACAACGGCCCCTCAAAACACACATATACTTCCCCTTTCGCCCTATCATCCAGTTTTACGGTATCCCGTTTCTCCTTTTCCGTCTGCACACACACCGACACCCCAGACGGTATCCCGGCTGCCACCACCGCTGACCTGGCCGATTCGCTCCCCTCCTGTGACAGCGCCACTTGACTATGTACCCAAGCCCCCGCTGGTGACGACCCCACTTGATTAGCCCCACCGCCTTCTAATCTGGCCAGAATGAGCGACATGTTAACCAACATATCCCTAATCCCGCATACATCCGACCCACTACCTCCTCTAACATTTCCCCCGCTGGGGCCCGCCAACTGCCTATCCCCCACCCCGTCCGCTAAAGACCCCGCGGGCGACAAACCATACATAGATGCATACTCACCGAGCTGCACGGGTGCTGTGTCCCCGCCAGCCGTACGCCCCGAGTCCTGACGATTCCTTGCTTCGCCTTGATCTCCACCGAAGTCCAATCCACCCGCCTCCATGCGTTCAGGGCCCGCGCCCCTGGCCTCCACGTCACCAGGTGGGACCCGAGCCTGTGTTGATGTCCCAGCCGCTCGTCCTCCACTCATCTCTGCTCCGGTCCTCACCGCCATCCATGTACGGCCTTGATTGACAGATCCGGACTCCCTGGCCCGATCCGTGTCAGACAGCGAAAAACTGCCAGGCAACCCCATGCTGCTGCCTGCCGCCTCATCCCTCTGCCTGGTGTGACTTGGCCAGGCAGGAGGTCCTGGAATTGCTGCCTGCCCTTGCGCCTCTGCTGCATCCTTCCCCTGGTCTGTCTAGCAGGCACCCCGACAGGTACCTCGCCAGGTGTGCCTGCCGTGCTAGTGTTCCCTCCGTTATCCGCCTCTGCAGTAGCGCTGGTGCTCCGACTTTTGAATTTCCCGCTCCGTACGTTGCCGCGGGATCTTGGAGTGGGGGGCGTGTCCCCACGCCCGCCGCTGATAGGCCTGTCGTTCCTGCCGTCTGTTTCCTGGGGCGGAAGTGACGTGGGCCGCCCTTCCGGTGAGGCCCCGCCCCCTGGATGACGCGTCTGCAGCATGGGCCTTCCTTCCGACGCGGCCTGCGCTCTGGTACTGCGGCGCGCCACCGGAGCAGGCCGCACCACAACGGAGCGGGGCACCATCTTCCTGGACCGCAACCCGACACTTGGGGAGCCAGCAGGCCGGCTGGGCGGATTCCTGCCGCGGCGTGCATGCTGGCGGGGGGTTCCGCCGGCATGGTCACCAGACGCAGGGTCCCCTGAGGGGCTCCGCAGCCTGCGCCTGCTGCCCGTAGCCACCATCTCCGGGGAGAGCCTCTCGGGTGGCCGCGTCCTCCTGGCGGTTCTTCCTGATCCCGACGTGGATTCTTCTTCGCCTGCATTCCCCAGCAGACCAGACAGCTGGGCCTCGAGCCATCCTCCTCGCCTGGATCTTACTGCCTCCCTCAACCTAGCGACAAGGGACTCCACAGACTCCATGACAGCCAGAGAAGCGTCCCAAACGACTTGGAATTAAGGTAAGATTTTTTTTTTTTTAATGTTCCTCTGTTACTTTTTCCTATGCTCTTCTCCTCTGGACTAACAGTTTCCCGCACTTTTCCTTCTTATACCTCTCTTCCCCCATCTCCATCCCGTCCCAATGCCCGCCCTTCCTGACCTCTACCCAATCCCAATTATTGGGATTCAAATTACACCCTGCTGGCCCATCCCGGTCATGTGGGGCTTCCTTCTAGGTTGCCCTGCCTCCAGCCCCTTTCTTTATCTAAAATCGGCCCTGCACCCATTTAAATGGTTCCCGTCCGCTGCACAGACTGGGAGAGAGAGGGGAGACTATTTGTGGCTTATGTAGTGGCGCTCAGTTTTGTGGACATCGGAGGGAAAGTTTTCTTTTCATTTATGAAATTCAATTCATGTGCTAAATTTAAAAAAATAATATTAGTAACAATTCAACTTTATTTTAGTCCTTAGGTTATGGGTGAGGATCTTTTGGCAGAAAGAACAGAGGAAGGACAAACGGACACAAAAACCACTCAGACATTGGCCTCTTACATAATGCCGTCTGACGCCGAGTTCAGAGTCCAATGGTTTCAGAAAGCGACCACTTTCCTAATGAGCAGCGAGTAAAGATGATCAGCTCTCCGCCATCACTGACTGTCTGCCAACTGGAGCTTGTCCATCTCTAATCATTCCTGCTCAATGGGGGCGACAATATTTTAACTTCACAGTAATCCCTGACATCTTTTCGGAGTATATTGTATACATATATTTATATTTATACGGCTGGAGCACTTAGCAAATCAGATGACATGCAGGTAGCGTTGTGCGAGATACAGTATGCCGTCCTGCTTCTATCATTAGAGGGTCCTGCTAGAGAACAGCGGCCACACTATTATACTGTGTCCAGAGTTACAAGAGTCTGTCAGATGTGGACTGCTACGTTGCAAAAAATGCTTAATAAGTTATTTTTTTTCAAACTGGATTGATATGCAAAATATTTTTAATAAAATCATTTTCTTATACTTGCAGGGTTTCTGTTTATTCAGTAATGTTGTAGCTGTTTTCTCTCACGCTGTGGATGATTGTAAATGAATACAGTTTCCTACATAATCATTGCAGCGGATCAGTTAAAAACGGGTGCCGTATGTGTTGTAGCCACGGCCGGCATCACCACCCGGGCAAGTGCCTGGGCCCTGAGCGAGCAGGGGGCCCACTCACCCTCTGGGACACCAGCGCGCTATGGGGCCCATGAGTCGGCGGGGCCTGATGCCAGCGAATGGGCACTTGCACTGGGTCTTCCCCAGTGCTTTAAACTGTTTGCAATACTTACCTCTCCCTGTTCCTCTGCTGCTCCTTTGTCTTCTGCGTCTTCTTACTCTGTGACATCTCAGGGCAGAGGGCGCGATGACGTCACTACAGAGCGCCCTCTGCTGATCAGTCCCAGTGCA
Source organism: Phyllobates terribilis (assembly GCF_046119375.1). NCBI lineage: Eukaryota > Metazoa > Chordata > Amphibia > Anura > Dendrobatidae > Phyllobates > Phyllobates terribilis. The sequence continues at coordinate 349,751,730 of NW_027362768.1, read as the reverse complement.
GAGAGTCGGAAGACGCTGATAAGACAGGCCTGCTTCCAGCAAGGAACGGTGAGTATTTGATTTTTTTTTTTATGTAAGGAGTATTATATGGAGCTCATTATGTATGGAGTATTATACGGGGCTCATTATTTATTGAGCAATATATGGGGCCCATTATGTATGGAGTATTATATGGGGCTTATTATCTATTGAACAATATATGGGGCCCATTATGTATGGAGTATTATATGGGGCTTATTATCTACTAGATGGTGGCCCGATTCGAACACATCGGGTATTCTAGAATAGGTATGCGGCCGACGGGGCGCAATTAGCAGAGCGGCGTTTAAATTTGGCGCCCAAATCGCTGATTGGTCGCATTCAGCAACCGCGACCAATCAGCAAAGCGGTGTTTAAATTTGGCGGCAATATCGGTGATTGGTCGCGGGCGGCGGCCGCGACCAATCTGCGAACCGTATTAGTGAGGACTGGAGAGCGTGTTTAAATTTGGCACCAAAATCGCTGATTAGTCGCGACCAATCAGCAGAGCGGTGTTTAAATTTGGTGCCAATACTGCTGATTGGTCGCGACAAATCAGCGAGATTGGCGCCAAATTTAAACAACGCTCTGCTGATTGGTCGAGGCCGGCGACCGCGACCAATCAGCAGAGCGATGCAGAGCGGGGTTTAAATTTGGCCCCAAAGTCGCTGATTAGTCGCGTCTGACGGCCGCGACCAATCAGCGATTTTGGCGCAAAATTTAAACAACGCTCTGCTGATTGGTCGCCGGCCTCGACCAATCAGCAGAGCGTTGTTTAAATTTGGCGCCAATCTCGCTGATTTGTTGCGGATGGCGGCCGCGACCAATCAGCAGAGCGGTGTTTAAATTTGGCGCCAAAATCGCTGATTGGTCGCGGGCGGCAGCCGCGACCAATCAGCGAACCGTGTTAGTGAGGAATGGAGAGCGTGTTTAAATTTGGCACCAAAATCGCTGATTAGTCGCGACCGCGACCAATCAGCAAAGAGGTGTTTAAATTTGGCGACAATACTGCTGATTGTCGCGGCCGATATTTAAATTTGGTGCCCAAATCGGTGATTGGTCGCGGGCAGCGCCAGCGACTAATCAGCGATTTTTAACACAAATGTCCGGACCTTTGTAACACCATGCGGATACTGTGGGGACATCAGCGGCTAGGGTGTGAAGGGAGGACCGGGGAGTGGCGCTGCGGGTCGGGATACTTCTGCTGCGAGCAGTCGCTCATGTCTCGGGTTCTCGCAGTGGAAGTATCCGCACAGGCAGCGGCGCTCCCCGGTCCTCACTAATACGATGCCGCTCCCCTACTCCTCACCAATACGATTCGCTGATTGGTCGCGCTCTCCGCACACGACCAATCAGTGATCTTGGCGCTAAAGTTAAACACCGCTCTGCTGATTGGTCGCGGCCGCTGCCCGCGACCAATCACCGATTTGGGGGCCAAATTTAAATATCGGCCACGACCAATCAGTACAGCGGTGTTTAAATGTGGAGCCAAGATCGGTGATTGGTCGCGGCCGATATTTTAATTTGGCGCCCAAATCGTTGATTGGTCGCGGGCACCGCCCGCGACCAATCAGCAATTTTTAACACAAATGTCCTGATCTTTGTAACACCATGCGGATACTGTGGGGACATCAGCGGCTAGGGTGTGAAGGGAGGACCGGGGAGTGGCGCTGCGGGTCGGGATACTTCTGCTGCGAGCAGTCGCTCATGTCTCGGGTTCTCGCAGTGGAAGTATCCGCACAGGCAGCGGCGCTCCCCGGTCCTCACTAATACGATGCCGCTCCCCGCTCCTCACCAATACGATTCGCTGATTGGTCGCGCTCTCCGCACACGACCAATCAGTGATCTTGGCGCTAAAGTTAAACACCGCTCTGCTGATTGGTCGCGGCCGCTGCCCGCGACCAATCACCGATTTGGGGGCCAAATTTAAATATCGGCCACGACCAATCAGTACAGCGGTGTTTAAATGTGGAGCCAAGATCGGTGATTGGTTGCGGCCGATATTTTAATTTGGCGCCCAAATCGTTGATTGGTCGCGGGCACCGCCCGCGACCAATCAGCAATTTTTAACACAAATGTCCTGATCTTTGTAACACCATGCGGATACTGTGGGGACATCAGCGGCTAGGGTGTGAACGGAGGACCGGGGAGCGGCGCTGCGGGTCGGGATACTTCTGCTGCGAGCTCATGTCCCGGGTTCTCGCAGCGGAAGTATCCGCACAGGCAGCGCCGCTGACATCCATGCGGCTAGGGCGTGAAGGGAGGACCGGGGAGCGGCGCTGCGGGTCCAATTGGTCGCGGCCGCTATTTAAATGTGCCGCACAAATCGTTGATTGGTCGCGGACTTGGCCCGCGACCAATCACTGATCTTGCGGCCAAAGTTAAACACTACTGTGCTGATTGGTCGCGGACGCTGCCCGCGACCAATCACCGATTTGGGCGCCAAATTTAAATATCGGCCGTGACCAATCACCGATCTTGGCTCCACATTTAAACACCGCTGTGCTGATTGTTCGCGGCCGATATTTAAATGTGGCGCCCAAATCTGTGATTGGTCGCGGGCAGCGTCGGCGACCAATCAGCACAGCGGTGTTTAAGTTTTGCGCTAAGATCAGTGATTGACGCAGGATTTCCTGGACAGACAGACAGACAGACGGGATAAGACAATTATATATATAGATTGAACAATATATGGGGCCCATTATGTATGGAGTATTATATGGGGCTCATTATCTATTGAACAATATATGGGGCTCATTATGTATGGAGTATTATATGGGGCTCATTATCTATTGAACAATATATGGGGCCCATTATGTATGGAGTATTATATAGGGCCCATTATCTATGGAGCATTATATGGGGCCTATTTTTTATGGAGCAATATATTGGGCCCACTATTTATGGAGCAATATATAGGGCCCATACTGTATGGAGCAATATATGGGGCCCATACTGAATGGAGCAATATTTGGGCTCCATTATTCTGTATGGAGCATTATATGGTACCCATTATGTATGGAGCAATATATGAGGCTCATTTTACTTTATGAAGCAATATATGGGGTCCATTATACTGAATGGAGCAATATATGGGGATCATACTGTATGGAGCATTATATGCGGTCCATTATTCTGTATGGAGCAATATATGGTGCCCATAGTACTGGATGCAGGACCATGTGCTGCCCATAATACTATATGGAGGACCATGTGGTGTCCATAATACTGTATGGAGGACCATGTGGTGTCCATAATACTGTATGGAGGACCATATGGTGTCCATAATACTGTGTGGAGGACCATGTGGTGTCCATAATACTGTGTGGAGGACCATGTGGTGCCCATAATACTGTGTGGAGGACCATGTGGTGCACATAATACTGTATATGGAGGACCACGTGGTGCCCATAATACTGTATATGGAGGACCACGTGGTGCCCATAATACTGTATGGAGGACCACGTGGTGCCCATAATACTGTATATGGAGGACCACGTGGTGCCCATAATACTGTATATGGAGGACCACGTGGTGCCCATAATACTGTATATGGAGGACCACGTGGTGCCCATAATACTGTATGGAGGACCACGTGGTGCCCATAATACTGTATATGGAGGACCACGTGGTGCCCATAATACTGTATATGGAGGACCACGTGGTGCCCATAATACTGTATATGGAGGACCACGTGGTGCCCATAATACTGTATATGGAGGACCACGTGGTGCCCATAATACTGTATATGGAGGATTACGTGGGGCCCATAATACTGTATATGGAGGACTACGTGGGGCCCATAATACTGTATATGGAGGACTACGTGGGGCCCATAATACTGTATAGAGGACTATATTGTCTGCACTGTGCGCTGGGAGGATTCGCCGGTTTCTGAGCTGTTGTAGACTTTACAATAGATATCACTCATGTAATGTGAGAAGTCAGTGAAATCTTTAGCATTGTACTATACCTATATTTCTGTGCATCATGAATCGTGGTAGGTGTGAAAGGGGCCCACTGAGACTTTTGCCCGGGGCCCATGAAATCCTGGAGCCGGCCCTGGTTGTGGCATCTATTTCTTTTTGTACTGTATGCATGAGTTTTAATGGCAAATTTCTTTCAAAAAACAGTGGGATAAACAGTCATCTGAACTTGTCCCTTAACTTACATTGGTCTGTGAGGTGATCTGAAAGCAGAAAATCCAATGCTGACTTCTATAACATTTGGGTTAACTTTCCCGCATTGGTCTCTACATAATCTGTGAATTCAGGGAACTGCTAGATCTGCAGCAGATAAGAGGGATTATATCAAAATGCCATCATGCAGACCAGCAAGTGACACATCGCTGGGATAAGGTCCTCTGCCCCGACTTGTTGCTTTTAGATTACATAGCAAAAACCTGATGACAGTTTCCCTGTAATAAAATATCAGAGCTTCTCACATGGGAAATACAGCGGGTGGCAGATACTGGCCTGGAATCCTGCAAATACACAGTACTGCCGTCGCCTATACAGTGCATTGTGAAAGGATTTGGCCCCCTTGAGTTAATACTTTGTAGTGCCACCTTTTGCTGCGATTACAGCTGCAAGTCGCTTGGGGTATGTCTCTATCAGTTTTGCACATCGAGAGGCTGAAATTCTTGCCCATTCTTCCTTGCAAAACAGCTCGAGCTCATTGAGGTTGGATGGAGGGCGTTTGTGAACAGCAGTTTTCAGCTCTTTCCATTGATTCTCAATTGGATTCAGGTCTGGACTTTGACTTGGCCATTCTAACACCTGGATACTTTTATTTTCTAACCATTCCATTGTAGAGTTTGCTTTATGTTTGGGATCATTGTCTTGTTGGAAGATAAATCTTCTTCCCAGTCTCAGGTCTTTTGCAGACCCCAACAGGTTTTCTTCCAGAATGGTCCTGTATTTGGCTCCATCCATCTTCCCATCAATTTTAACCATCTTCTCTGTCCATGCTGAAGATAAGCAGGCCCAAACCATGATGCTGCCACCACCATGTCCGACAGTGGGGATGGTGTTTTGAGGGTGATGAGCTGTGTTGCTTTTATGCCAAACATATCGTTTTGCATTGTGGCCAAAAAGTTCGATATTGGTTTAATCTGACCAGAGCACCTTATTCCACATGTTTGGTGTGTCTCCCAGGTGGCTTGTGGCAAACTTCAAACCAGACTGTTTATGGATATGACGCGCCCCCTGGGACATATTCCTTTTTGAGGGGAATACCCGGCACCGGATCAGATGGGGGGTTGTAGTCTCCGAGCGGCTGTGACCCGGCCCCGTGCCCAGGGCGTCAAGCTCAGTGTTATGTGGCAGTCCTACAGATGTTATTAAGAGTTCTTTTGTGTCGACTACGCCACCCGTTGTGATGCGGTCACTGTGGCCGCCGCTGCAGCAGGGTCCGCTGAGGCTGATGATGCAGGTGCAGCTTGTGATGATAACCCCCAACGGGAGGGGTATAGCCTCAGGGGGGACAGGTGCAGAGGATGGGGGTTGTGGTGGTGCAGTGCAGACGGCAGTGAAGACAGAGTCGGGTTATGCAGTTAAGGGTGTTTACTTACTGCAGATGTTGTACTGGTCACTCCAGCTCCGAGTGACCACCCGAGCCGTGCTGCGTCCACCAGGTCCTGGATCCAGCCAACCCCCAAACAAGTCCGGAGCGTGGCCCTGAGCTCTCCTTCTGTCCCGTTCTCTGGCCGTCCCCACCAGTGATCCACCTAGGTCCAGCTCCCTCGGGTCTTCTGTTGGGACACCCTTGGCCTTGGGTTCCCTGACCCTTCATGTGGTGTGCCTTCGGGGTGGATGTAGTGGGTGACCGTGGCAAACGCTGCCCACGGTCTCCGGTCTCTGGCTGGGGAATGTTTTTACCCCCACCAGCTTGGGTTCCGGTACCCTGATGCCGACTCTTCACCCGGGGTTTTAATTTGGGATCTTAGAGTCCTGTTCTTCTGTGCCTCTGGGTCTCTCTCTCTCCTCTCTCACTCTGGGTCTTTCCTTCTCCTCTGCTCCTGACTTGTTCTCTGCATCTGACCCTGTTCTTAGTTGGTGCCCACCTTATATACACCCTCTATGTGTGAGCTCAGGTGACCAGCACCCAATGAGCTCCTAACTTTACCCAGGCTGCTCCCCCTATCTGCCCCTACACTACTTGGGATGTACCACCCCCCTCCCACTCCAGCCAGGAACAGACTCGGTCGTACCTGCACATTTCTAAGTGGGAGTACCGTCGGTCTGCTCCTCGGAAATGGGATGTGTGTAGTGCATGCAGCCTACCGAGCTCAGATCCACACTCCATCCTTACCCGGGAGTGGAATATCACACCTCTGGGTTGAGGTGCAATACCCCTGTAGCAGCCGAATCCTCAGGGTGCTACATTCCCCCCTGGTAAATCACAGCACGTCCTCGGGCTGTAAGACATAAAACATCACCAAAACATACAAATTTTTATAAACATATAAAACATATAAAACATTATATATATATAAAACTTTTCATATAACATTCTCGTCGTCTCTTGTTTCTGGTTCCTCCTCCGGACACTGTGCAACGTGTGTCCGGGAAAAGTGCGACAGTCTCTTAGAAAAACTGGTTTTCCTATAAAACCGGTAGGGGGCGCTTTAGGACGCGCAACTATTTACAAGGGAAGTTGGCCGCTCTCAGTCCTCGGCCAGGTAAGGAGGGAAAGGGAATGGCTGCTCACAGTCCTCAGCCTGTGGGATTAAGGGTAAACGGGTAAACAGTTCACACTTGCTGGTCCCAACGGGGACTATATTAGCAGCAACAGTTTCAGTTTCTTTATACCCCGATTGGGTAACTTATTTACAGCACCTGCTCTGCCGCACTCAACGGCGTCTTCCTCCTGCTCTTTGCTTATAGCTGGTGGTAACTTCAGACCCGTCCGGGTCCTCTTGCTCCTCCTCCTCGCACCGCAACTCCTCCTCCGTCAGGCGGTGTACGTGGAGGGCGTAAGGTCCTTTGGCACACTTGTGCCGGGTAAAGGTGACCTCGTCCCCGATATAAAGGTCACGACCTCTGTGCCCCTCCGGCAGATGGGACTCAACGTCTCTGCGCGTTACAAAAACGTCGCCGGGGGTGTTGTGGTCTCTGATGAAGCCCCACCCATGCTGCTGGTTGAACTTGATCACTGTCCCGATGGTGCGGGGACAATGCGCTGCACGGGGGTCTCTCCTGGCCCGGCTCTTCTGCTCCGCGCTCCTTATCTGGGCTTGTTGTTCCCGGACCCGCCTCTCTCTCCGCTCCCTCTCAAAGACCTCGAGCTGCTGGCGGCAGCACTCTGCACGCTCCGCTGCGGCTGCCCGAGTCTCTTGAGTGAACCCCATGAGATCTTCTCCGGTGGGGTCCCACTCAAACTGCGCTTCTGCTAGCGGGGGCGAGATCCTCTTAACGGGCTTTGGAGCCGGGATCAGGGGTTCACACATGGGCCTTGCCCTCTTTTGGAGCTCTTGTTCGTAGTACTCCCTGGGCCAGACAAAGGGCTGCCCGTCCGGCCATGTGTGTTGGGCGAACAGATCTTCTCCCAGATGCGGCACTTTAGGTTTTATGGGCGCGGTGGTGGTGGCGCCCGGGTTGCCCAGGCCTTGCGGCCAGGCCTGGGGCACCTGGAAGGTGAAGGGCACCGTTAATACGGCGGCGCCCTGGGCTACCTGGCCTTGCGGCCAGGCCGGAGGCTCCGCGGAGGTAGGGGGCGCTGTTGGTATTGCGGCGCCCGGGGGTACTAGGCCTTGCGACCAGGCTGGTGGTACTTCCTGCTTGGTCACGCTCGGGGTCGAGGCGTGTGACGTCACAGGGGTCGCGGCGGCGGCTTCCGGTTGGGGCCTAGTCTGCGTCGGTGACATGGCGTTTTCGGGCACAGCAGGGGGACTTTCGGGCTCTGCGACGGGGAGCTGGGGCAGGTAAGCGGTGTCCCGGCTTGGGGTGTAGACGTCCCCTTTACCTGCCTCCATGCGTTCGGCTCCCTTCTCGGCGCCGTCTCCGGCCTTTGGTCCTCCCGCGCCATCCTCAGAGGCAGTCTGTTTCCTCATCTTGGCTGGCGTGCTCCGGGTCTTGGTTTCAGCTTGCTGGGCCATCTCCCGGCTCCATTCCGCCAATATCTCTCGCTGTACCCGGGCCATCCTCCGTGCGAGGCCCTCCAGGGCAGTTTGTGCACACTCCCGGTCTCGGGGGAGCTGTGCAAGTACCTCCACTAGGCCTAGCGGGGTCGTGGTGTCTAGCAGGCTCCTGACCAACGGGTCGGTGCTGCTCTGCTCTTCTTCCAGCAGGCTCCTGGCCAGCGGGCCGGTGCTGCTCTGCTCTCTGGACATCTCCGGGTGAGCTTCTTTGCTGCTCCTCTCCAGGCTTCCTGCCTCCGGGTGTGCTCGCTCCAGACTCCTCCAAGCGACACCCATCTTTGCTCTCTCCTTTCGTCTCCTCCCACTTCGAGGGCGGTCCCGGGGCAACTCGGTGACTGTCAGCTCCAGGGGTAGTTCTTTCACGCTGACAGACACCTCCAGCATCACAGTCTCTGTTGGTGGGGGCGGTTTCCACTTTTGGCGCCATTTTCTGTCCCGGCCCACGATGGGAGGCGGCCTCTTGCCCTCCTTTGGCACGCCCATAATGGCGTCCGCTGCTCTTCCAAGGCGGGAAATCTTCGGATTTGGCGGGAAGCGTCGCCCAGTGGCGGGAAACTCTGCAGATGGCGGGAACAAGCTGGAAATGGCGGACAATCGGCGGGACACGACCTGTGATGGGGTCCGATGGTGTGGACCCTCCGGAACCGGCGGGAGACTTCTTTCTGAGGTAAACTTGCACTTTTCTTCAGGCACGCAGTACCCGGGTGTTGCGGGCACGTAATCCTGCCGACTACGCCAAAGTTGACGCGCCCCCTGGGACATATTCCTTTTTGAGGGGAATACCCGGCACCGGATCAGATGGGGGGTTGTAGTCTCCGAGCGGCTGTGACCCGGCCCCGTGCCCAGGGCGTCAAGCTCAGTGTTATGTGGCAGTCCTACAGATGTTATTAAGAGTTCTTTTGTGTCGACTACGCCACCTGTTGTGATGCGGTCACTGTGGCCGCCGCTGCAGCAGGGTCCGCTGAGGCTGATGATGCAGGTGCAGCTTGTGATGATAACCCCCAACGGGAGGGGTATAGCCTCAGGGGGGACAGGTGCAGAGGATGGGGGTTGTGGTGGTGCAGTGCAGACGGCAGTGAAGACAGAGTCGGGTTATGCAGTTAAGGGTGTTTACTTACTGCAGATGTTGTACTGGTCACTCCAGCTCCGAGTGACCACCCGAGCCGTGCTGCGTCCACCAGGTCCTGGATCCAGCCAACCCCCAAACAAGTCCGGAGCGTGGCCCTGAGCTCTCCTTCTGTCCCGTTCTCTGGCCGTCCCCACCAGTGATCCACCTAGGTCCAGCTCCCTCGGGTCTTCTGTTGGGACACCCTTGGCCTTGGGTTCCCTGACCCTTCATGTGGTGTGCCTTCGGGGTGGATGTAGTGGGTGACCGTGGCAAACGCTGCCCACGGTCTCCGGTCTCTGGCTGGGGAATGTTTTTACCCCCACCAGCTTGGGTTCCGGTACCCTGATGCCGACTCTTCACCCGGGGTTTTAATTTGGGATCTTAGAGTCCTGTTCTTCTGTGCCTCTGGGTCTCTCTCTCTCCTCTCTCACTCTGGGTCTTTCCTTCTCCTCTGCTCCTGACTTGTTCTCTGCATCTGACCCTGTTCTTAGTTGGTGCCCACCTTATATACACCCTCTATGTGTGAGCTCAGGTGACCAGCACCCAATGAGCTCCTAACTTTACCCAGGCTGCTCCCCCTATCTGCCCCTACACTACTTGGGATGTACCACCCCCCTCCCACTCCAGCCAGGAACAGACTCGGTCGTACCTGCACATTTCTAAGTGGGAGTACCGTCGGTCTGCTCCTCGGAAATGGGATGTGTGTAGTGCATGCAGCCTACCGAGCTCAGATCCACACTCCATCCTTACCCGGGAGTGGAATATCACACCTCTGGGTTGAGGTGCAATACCCCTGTAGCAGCTGAATCCTCAGGGTGCTACAGATATCTTTGAGAAATGGCTTTCTTCTTGCCATTCTTCCATAAAGGCCAGATTTGTGCAGTGTACGACTGATTGTTGTCCTATAGACAGACTATCCCACCTCAGCTCTATATCTCCGCAGTTCATCCATAGTGATCATGGGCCTTTTGGCTGCATCTCTGATCACTCTTCTCCTTGTTCGAGATGAAAGTTTAGAGCAGTGTTTCCCATACTCCTGTCCTCACAGACCCCACAGGTCATGTTTTCAGGATTTCCATAGTATTGCACAGGTGAGAAAATTCCTGATGCCTTGATGATACTTACATCACCTATGCAATACTAAGGAAATCCTGAAAACACAACTTGTGGGGGTCCGTGAGGACTGGAGTTTGGGAAAAACTGGTTTAGAGGGACGGCCGGGTCATGGTAGATTTGCATTGGTCTGATACTCCTTCCATTTCAATATGATTGCTTGCACAGTGCTCCTTGAGATGTTTAAAACTTGAGAAATCTTTTTGTATCCAAATCCGGTTTTGAACTTCGCCACAACAATATCTCGGACCTGCCTGGTGTGTTCCTTGGTCTTCATGATGCTCTCTGCACTTGAAACAGAACCCTGAGACTATCACACAGCAGGTGCATTTATACAGAGACTTGATTACACACAGGTGGATTCTAGTTATCGTTACCAGTCATTTAGGACAACATTGGATCAGTGGATTCTAGTTATCGTTACCAGTCATTTAGGACAACATTGGATCATTCAGAGATCCTCACTGAACTTCTGGAGTGAGTTTGCTGCACTGAAAGTAAAAGGGGCCAAATAATATTGCTCGTCCCACTTTTCATTTTTTTTTTATTTTTTAAAAGTTTAAAATATCCAATAGATTTCATTCCCACTTGTTGATTCTTCCCAAAAAAATTTGAATTTTATATCTTTATGTTTGAAGCCAGAAATGTGGCAAAAGGTAGAAAAGTTCAAGGGGGCCAAATCCTTTCACAATGCGCTGTATCTACCACTCGCCGACCTCCCTCTGTGAGAAGCTGATGGTTATTAATTATGGAATACAATGTTTTATTATAGCGGTGAGTGCTGCATTCACTTCTTACACTCATTCATGTGGATTTGTCTGATTAGTGACCTGCACCAGCTTATATCATGGGGCTGCTCAAAGTATAACAATTTACCAAAAAGGTGTGGTCTGTTTATTTTCTTTTGGTTTCCATTTTTTTTTTACTTTTTTTTTTTTTCTTTACCTGGATCTTTCTGTAAAAAATAAATAAATAAAAAATAAAATATAGTCAACCTCTGGTATGCTCTACTACCATGAGATCCCCAGAATAAAGGCAGAATTTAATAAAGGGTTACACATTTATCCAAGACATTGAAAGTTACGGTTAAAAAGGTAAAAAGACTTTTCTTTTTTTGCAGCAAAATTGGCTACAATTGCCCAGCCAGGTTATATTTGCCCACAGCGTCGGACTGGGGAGACTGGGGCCCACCCTACAGCTAGATGCAGATACCTGTTAGCCGTTATCCCCGTTATAGTGGAACCTCGACTGTAAAACACAGGCGGCTCCTGCACATCTACTGTGCGCACAGCACAACTGGGATGGACAATTACGGTAGTTTGCATTAAAGGGCTTCTTTGGTGAAAACAAGTTATCACCAATCCATGGGCTCCTCAGGATTGGTGATAACTTAATGATCGTTTAGGTCCGTCCATTGGAAACCGCACTGATCAGAATTGGGAAGTTTTATCCCTGGCAGGACACTTTTATCCCCATTTTAAAATGCAGCGGCAGGTGGGATGTCTGACTGCAGATCCATTCATTCTCTTTGGGGCTTCCAGAAAAAAACAAGAGCAGCGCTCGCAGCCATTGAGGGAATGAATGGATCAGTGGTGAAGTCGCACATGCTGCTCCAGTCTAGTGGGGATAAAAGCTCCACATTCTACCAATCGGTGCGGGTCCCAGCAGTCAGACCCCCACCAATCAATACCTTATCACTTATCCTTTGGAAAGGTGATTACTTGTTTTCACAGTAGAATTCCTGTAAGTGCATATTGTTCCAAGTATTTAATCACAAATCTAAATAAAGATTATTCTCCTAATTAATATCAGAGAGAACAATTGACTGCTATACACAACACAATCCACTTTTTCAAGACCAATAATACCACATTCAAGGGAGAACTAACGCGACACTGTGACCAGACCACATATTACCAGCATAAAGCGACCGAATAATCCCACGTAGAAGGGAGAAATACAGCCACACCGTGACCAGACCACATATTACCACCACATAGTGACCGAATAATACCACATATTGTATAAGGGACAAATATTGCCACACCATGACCAGACCAGATTTTAGCAGCATATAGCGACCAAATTATTCCACATACAAGGGAGAACTAATGTCACACCGTGAGCAGACCACATATGACCACCACATAGTGACCGAACAATACCACATACTGTAAAAGGGAGAAATATCGCTACACCATGACCAGACCAGATATTACCAACATATAGCGACCAAATAATTCCACATACAAGGGAGAAATACCACCACACCATGTCCACACCACATAGTGACCAAATAATAATACATACAGGGATAAATACCACACCATGACCGGACCAGATATTACAACATAGTGACCGAATATTACAATACTGATCATTAATGAAATGTCCTCGGACGCACATTCAGTTGAAACCAGTGTGCCCCCTCTATGTCCTGCTCAGGGTCCTGCCAAGGACCCTGGCCCACCGGATAATCGTCCAGTGTCCCGGTGCTCCAGTCAGACCCTGTTTGCCCACAAAACTCATCCATTTAAATGTCTGATTTTAGAGTTTGCATTGTGTTCCTTTTCTTTGCTTATAAAAACATAATAATTATAGTCTTATGGACCTTTTCTGATGCTGATGGTTCACAAAAGAAATTTGAGACATGTTTGATTGTAATCTGATTTGCAGATAAAACTGGCCCATTCAAATGATTGGATTGTCAAAAAAAAGATACATTTGCATCCTTGTTCTGTATGTTTTTCACTGACTAATGTTAGAAGTTTGTAAATCTTCATCACTTTTTTTCTCTCATCAATAGGTGGCAGAAAATGTCATTTTTCAACATGAGGAGAGAAAACTTCCTTCCATCACTTTACCTGATGGGCCCATGTGTCAGATCAGCACAGAAGCAAATAGGCTGCAATTGCTCATTTTTAACTCCTCTTTAGCTCATAATGTGGAGTAACATTGTGTGGATCAGACACACAAAAACTCTGTTCAAAGGTCGGCTTAGGGTTTACTTCATGTACACACAAATTGCCAAAGGCAAATAGAGATCCCTTAATAAAGACCGAAATATAAAACATAACTTTTATTTTGATTATTAGATATAATAACGGAAAAGATAACACACACTTAAAACCACACAGTACTGGATGTTTCTGATAATTCAGCGCTGGGTTATATGAGCCATAACTATTAAAGTGCTTGTGCTTCTGTTATGGCAGTTGTGTATCGAGGGCTTATTTGTCTAATATATTATTCTTCAGAATAAATCACCACCAATAGTGAGTCCTCAATATAATCCTACTCGGTATACACTATTCACTTTATTATGAGGGCTTATTTATCAGGAAATTGGATAAAAGGGATTATGCTATACAGTACAGACCAAAAGTTTGGACATACCTTCACATTTAAAGATTTTTCTGTATTTTCATGACTATGAAAATTGTACATTCACACTGAAGGCATCAAAACTATGAATTAACACATGTGGAATTATATACTTAACAAAAAAGTGTGAAACAACTGAAAATATGTCTTATATTCTAGGTTCTTCAAAGTAGCCACCTTTTGCTTTGATGACTGCTTTGCACACTCTTGGCATTCTCTTGATGAGCTTCAAGAGGTAGTCACTGGAAATGGTCTTCCAACAATCTTGAAGGAGTTCCCAGAGATGCTTAGCACTTGTTGGCCCTTTTGCCTTCACTCTGCGGTCCAGCTCACCCCAAACCATCTCGATTGGGTTCAGGTCTGGTGACTGTGGAGGCCAGGTCATCTGGCGTAGCACCCCATCACTCTCCTTCTTGATCAAATAGCCCTTACACAGCCTGGAGGTGTGTTTGGGGTCATTGTCCTGTTGAAAAATAAATGATGGTCCAACTAAACGCAAACCGGATGGAATAGCATGCCGCTGCAAGATGCTGTGGTAGCCATGCTAGTTCAGTATGCCTTCAATTTTGAATAAATTCCCAACAGTGTCATCAGCAAAGCACCCCCACACCATCACACCTCCTCCTCCATGCTTCACAGTGGGAACCAGGCATGTAGAGTCCATCCGTTCACATTTTCTGGGTCGCACAAAGACACAGTGGTTGGAACCAAAGATCTCAAATTTGGACTCATCAGACCAAAGCACAGATTTCCACTGGTCTAATGTCCATTCCTTGTGTTCTTTAGCCCAAACAAGTCTCTTCTGCTTGTTGCCTGTCCTTAGCAGTGTTTTCCTAGCAGCTATTTTACCATGAAGGCCTGCTGCACAAAGTCTCCTCTTAACAGTTGTTGTAGAGATGTGTCTGCTGCTAGAACTCTGTGAGGCATTGACCTTGTCTCTAATCTGAGCTGGTGTTAACCTGTGATTTCTGAGGCTGGTGACTCGGATGAACTTATTCTCAGAAGCAGAGGTGACTCTTGGTCTTCCTTTCCTGGGGCGATCCTCATATGAGCCAGTTTCTTTGCAGCGCTTCATGGTTTTTGCAACTGCACTTGGGGACACTTTCAAAGTTTTCCCAATTTTTTGGACTGACTGACCTTCATTTCTTAAAGTAATGATGGCCACTCGTTTTTCTTTACTTAGCTGCTTTTTTCTTGCCATAATACAAATTCTAACAGCCTATTCAGTAGGACTATCAGCTGTGTATCCACCAGACTTCTGCACATCACAACTGATGGTCCCAACCCCATTTATAAGGCAAGAAATCCCACTTATTAAACCTGACAGGGCACACCTGTGAAGTGAAAACCATTTCCGGTGACTACCTCTTGAACCTCATCAAGAGAATGCCAAGAGTGTGCAAAGCAGTCATCAAAGCAAAAGGTGGCTACTTTGAAGAACCTAGAATATAAGACATATTTTCAGTTGTTCCACACTTTTTTGTTAAGTATATAATTCCACATGTGTTAATTCATAGTTTTGATGCCTTCAGTGTGAATGTACAATTTTCATAGTCATGAAAATACAGAAAAATCTTTAAATAAGAAGGTGTGTCCAAACTTTTGGTCTGTACTGTACATAGCAAGAGAAAACTGGTTCTATGTACAACTACACTGGTCATCCCGGTGTTCAGCCGTCTCTCCAGTCTCTATAGATAGAAAACTATTTGGATCACAATAGATATCTTTTCATATCCAAATGAGCCTTATTCGGCAATATTTGGTTTCATTCATTAGTGGGCAGTGAGGTAAATGCTTCTACTGCCGCCCTTGTATCTCATCTATTAGACTTATGAGCTGTAGCACTTATTTATCATTGTAGTGCTTTTCAATGGTCATACAATAGGGCTTCTTGTAGCATGCATTCTTACCTGTAGCAGCTACTCCAAACCATAAAATGTACTGATTTTTATCAATCCTACTACTATTATAAATGCGAAAGTTCGTGAGTATGTATGTTTGTTACTCTTTCACAAAAAAACTACTGGACGGATTTGCATGAAACTTTACAGTAATATAGATTATACATCGGAATAACATATAGGCTACAATTTGTAATGATTTTATGTAATTTTGGTTGTAATATAACGATACATGTCAATTAAGTTGGAAAAAAATCTGGCCTCTGAGAGCTCTCTTGGCGTACGCTGCCTAAACCGTTGGAGTTACACAAAGATGATGTACCGTAGAATTGTTTGTCTTGAATAGTTCTAAATAAAAGTCCGCGACAGCATATATCTACCTTTTATGTGGAAGCCACTATGACCAAAATTGTGAACCATAAATTTAATTAAATTAGATACTATTTTACAATGCACATTTTAGTATATTTATCAAACTTTTTAGTATATTTATCAAACTCTTATATACACACATACACAGGTGATATTTAAATGGCTGATTTACAGCAGTCAGAAGAGGTTGATAATACAATAATTTGCCCATAGTGGATCATTGTATAGGGAGGTCACAGTTGCCGCCTGTCCACAGTCAGAATACAGGGGTGATCATATACCGTGGCCAGGTACAAGTGTGGCACAGGGGGTTCACACAAGACCCCCAGGGACTGACATTTCCTAGAAACTTTGGCAGCTGTCAGTCATGAGCTCACCCTGATACATTACACTCTGGAAACAGCTGAAGGGAGAAGGATAATTTATGACATTTTCTCAGACTTAAAAAAAAAAAAAAAAAAATAGCCCAGAAAACAGCCCATATGTCAGGAACAGGTTACTAGGGAACTACACGTCCCAGCACGGCCTGCCCGCGCCCACAGCCCTGGGGGAGTGTGAGGCTTCCTCCTGCAGGTTGCCCGGGGGCACCGGGCCATCATTGTCCTCACACAGGGGGTCCCCGCCGCCATTGTCCCTCCACATAACACCGTATAATAAAACATGCGCTCACCTGCGCCAGCTGCTGCAGCCGGGAAAGTTCCGAGCGCCTCACCTGGGCGGAGGGGAAGTGACTCACACACGGGGAGGGGCAGTAACCTGAGCGCGGCTCCATGGAGGATGCACACACTGCAGCCTGACAGCACCGGCAGCAGCGCTACACAAATGGCGTCCTCCCCTCCTGTGTGCAGCACAGCCCTGTGTGTGTGCAGCGCAGCATGTCACCCACAGCACCAGCAGGCTGCTCTCAGCTCCCACAGAGCACTGGGAATGGTTGCTATGGGTAACCGTGCCACAGCTGCTCCTCATAGACCAGTCATATACAACTGATATCGTCTGTACAGCGATCGTAATATAACTAATTAGATTGTTTTAGTATTTTGTTTGAACTTTACTAAGTATCTATTTTGTAATTAGTACTTATAAAAATGCCGCGAAAGCGTAAGTCTAACATTTCGCAAAGCTCTAATAAAGCCCGAGCTATGAAAATAATTAGACGTGATGAGACGTCTCAACAAGCCGAGCAACGAAGGCTGAGCAGGCGGTGCGTTGTGCGGCACATAGAGCTGCAGAGACTCCAGAACAATCCCAAGCCCGACGTGAACAGCATGCGGAGTATCTGGCGTCTCAACGGGCTGCTGAAACTCAAGAACAGTCCCAAGCCCGACGTGAACAGCATGCGGAGTATCTGGCGTCTCAACGGGCTGCTGAAACTCAAGAACAGTCCCAAGCCCGACGTGAACAGCATGCGGAGTATCTGGCGTCTCAACGGGCTGCTGAAACTCAAGAACAGTCCCAAGCTCGACGTGAACAGCATGCGGAGTATCTGGCGTCTCAATGGGCTGCAGAGACTCAAGAACAGTCCCAAGCCCGACGTGAACAGCATGCGGAGTATCTGGCGTCTCAACGGGCTGCTGAAACTCAAGAACAGTCCCAAGCCCGACGTGAACAGCATGCGGAGTATCTGGCGTCTCAACGGGCTGCTGAAACTCAAGAACAGTCCCAAGCCCGACGTGAACAGCATGCGGAGTATCTGGCATCTCAACGGGCTGCTGAAACTCAAGAACAGTCCCAAGCTCGACGTGAACAGCATGCGGAGTATCTGGCGTCTCAACGGGCTGCTGAAACTCAAGAACAGTCCCAAGCCCGACGTGAACAGCATGCGGAGTATCTGGCGTCTCAACGGGCTGCTGAAACTCAAGAACAGTCCCAAGCCCGACGTGAACAGCATGCGGAGTATCTGGCGTCTCAACGGGCTGCTGAAACTCAAGAACAGTCCCAAGCCCGACGTGAACAGCATGCGGAGTATCTGGCGTCTCAACGGGCTGCTGAAACTCCAGAACAGTCCCAAGCTCGACGTCAGCAGCAAGCGACTTACATGACGTCCCAAAGAGCCACTGAAACTTATGAAATGGCCGAATCTCGCAGACGCACTGTTGCTGAAAGGGCAGCACAGCGACGTCAAACATTTACAAGAAATACATGGATATTGTTTAATAAAGCTGCATTTGAGTATGACGAGACTCTTGATTATGAAACTCACAAGCTTATAAAAATAGAAACAATGACCATAGATTGCAAATATTGCGGAGCTCTTAAGTGGAAAGAGGAAGCAGCAGGTATGTGTTGTTTGGGTGGGAAAGTAGCTCTTCCTTATATAGACGAGCCAGTTCAACCTTTAAAAGAGCTTTTCTCTAATGAAACTGATGAATCTCGCCTTTTTCTAAATAATATAAGAAAATACAACATGTGCTTTCATATGACGTCTTTTGGAGCAGATCAAATTGTCTCAATGCCAGGGTTTTGCCCGACCTTTACAATACGAGGACAAGTATACCACCGTATCGGTTCTTTAATTCCTATGTCCATTTCGCAACCACAATTTTTACAAGTTTATTTCATAGGTGGCGAGGAAGAAGAACAAATCAACAGGCGTACTGAGTGCGTGCAAAGCGTAGATAGAAACATAGTTAAAATATTACAACAAGTACTTCACGACCACAACATTTTGGTGCATGAATTTAAAACGGCTAGAGACAGAATGATCAATGACGATCATTTCAAAGTAGTGATTCACCCAGACCGTGTACCACGTGGTCAACATGAGAGACGATTCAATGCCCCTACTACAAATGAAATAGCTGCTGTAATAGTAGCGAACAAACTATGTCTCGGGACATCGTTGTGCAGCCGCGCGATGGCATGCTCACTAGGGTTCCCGATACACATAGATTCTATGACGCTCTCGAGTACCCAATAATTTTTTGGAAAGGACAAGAGGGGTACAGCATTGATATTCCTCAGATAAATCCAATTACCAAACAAGCAATGCCAAGCAAAAAGGTGTCCTGCAAAGATTTTTATGCCTTTCACTTGATGGTCCGTCGCAGCGATTTTAATTTGATGCTTAAGTGTAGGCTCCTACTTCATCAGTTTCTGGTCGACATGTATGTAAAGATGGAAAGTGAGCGCTTAAGGTTCATTTCTTTAAATAAAAAAAAACTGCGCGCAGAAAATTATATTCACTTGCAAGATGCAATAAGAAATGATGCGGATTTGGATCCAAATAACTTAGGTCAGATGGTGATTCTCCCGTCATCATTTGTAAATAGCCCGAGATACCTACACGAATACACACAAGATGCGTTCACATACGTACGTAATTATGGGAGGCCTGATTTATTTATTACAATGACTTGCAACCCCGCTTGGCCAGAAATCACCAAAGAGCTTATGGCTGGTCAAAATTCAACGGACAGACGTGACTTAACAGCTCGAGTATTTAGAATAAAAGTACAGAAGTTGGTAGCTCTACTTACAAAAGGTAACATATTTGGTGATATGCAATGCTTCATGTACTCGATCGAGTGGCAAAAGCGAAGTTTGCCTCATGTGCACTTACTGCTGTGGTTAAAGGAAAAATTGCATCCGAACCAAATTGACGAAATCATATGTGCTGAGATACCAAACCCAGAAACCAATCAAAAGCTCTATGATACAGTGACAAAGAATATGATTCACGGGCCATGTGGTACATTCAATTCTTCATCGCCATGCATGAAGGAAGGAAAATGTACCAAAAAATATCCGAGGAAGCTTTTAAAAGATACTCAAACCAATGACAAAGGTTATCCTTTGTACAGGCACAGAGCACCAGAGAATAGTGGACGCACGACGATTATAAAAACCCGTAGAGGGACACAGGAAATATTGGTGGACAATGGCTGGGTGGTCCCATATTCTCCACTCTTATCAAAAAATTTTAATTCTCATTTAAATGTAGAGTTCTGTAATACGGTACATGCGATAAAATATATTTGCAAATATATTAATAAGGGTAGCGACCAGGCTATTTTTAACATCCGCCAGCAAGGGAATGTTAACATTGACCCAAGAGATGAGGTGCAGACCTTTAGAACCGGCCGATATGTTAGTAGTAACGAAGCAGCGTGGCGGATCTTAGGTCTGCCTCTGCACGAGAGACACCCAACCGTTACTCATCTCGCGATTCATTTACCCAATGGCGAGAGGGTTTACTTTACGGAAAATAATTTTAGAGAGAGATTAGAAGCACCACCTAAAACTACACTAACTGCATTTTTCCTGTTGTGCCAAAGTGATACGTTTGTAAAAACATTACTTTACATTGACGTGCCTCGCTACTATACTTGGAATGTGGCACGGAAGCAATGGAAACGTCGTTTACAAGGAACACCTGTCGATGGCTGGCCAGGTGTGAAGGCAGGAGACGCTCTAGGTGGCATTTACACGGTGCACGTTAGCAATTTTGAATGTTATTGCTTGCGTATGCTGCTGAATGTAATAAGGGGTCCAACCAACTTCTCGGATTTAAAAACATTTGAAGGTCAAGAACTTGCAACTTTTCGGCAGGTGTGTGAGAAGATGGGGTTGTTGGAAGATGATAACCACTGGGATACCACCTTAGAAGAGGCCGTGCTATGTCGCACCCCGGCGCAAATAAGAGAGCTGTTTGCCATATTGATATGCACTTGCGGTTTATCCAATCCTCTACAACTCTGGCACAAGTATAAAACTGCGTCATCAGAGGATATCATGCACAGATTTGAAAGAATGGATCACGTTAACGATGATCTCTGTTTCAATGAGGCGTTGGGGCTTATCGAGGACAAAATATTAATAATTTCTGGAAAGAAATTGTCCGATTTTGGTCTACCCTCACCGCGGCGTAGAGGAGAGCTGTCGAATGAGTTGATAAAAGAGCTAAGCTATGATACCAACCAGTTAGACGCTCACGTTTGTGAAACTGAGCCACGTTTGCTACCTGATAAAAGAGAGATTTATCACAAAATAGTAGGACGAGTTGAGAATGGTGAAGGTGGATTTTTTTTCCTTGATGCCCCGGGTGGTACAGGAAAAACTTTCTTGCTTAATTTACTTTTAGCAAAAATTCGTAGCGGTCATAACGTTGCATTAGCTGTGGCTTCCTCTGGAATTGCTGCAACATTGCTAAGCGGTGGACGGACGGCACATTCAGTCTTTAAATTACCTCTTCATCTGGTGAACGAAGAAACCCCATCGTGTAATATCAGCAAGAGCAGCGCCCGTGGCCTCCTGTTGCAACAGTGCAAACTAATCGTGTGGGACGAGTGCACAATGTCACACAAACGTGCCATCGAAGCTCTTGATCGTTGTCTACAAGATTTATACAGTAAACAAACAATAATGGGTGGTGTGGTTGTTTTATTGGCTGGGGACTTTAGGCAAACTTTGCCTATCATCGAGTGAGGCACTGCAGCAGACGAAATTAAAGCATGTCTGAAATCCTCATATTTATGGACCAAAGTTGAAAAGCTGCACCTCACCACCAACATGCGTGTCCAGTTATTCAGTGATCTAGAGTCGGGCGCGTACGCTGAGAAACTGCTCGAGATCGGTGAAGGTCGAATCGAAACTGACGAAGAAGGTATGGTTCTATTCACTAACCAATTTTGTCATGTTGTGGATTCGGAAGACGCACTTATTGCTCAAGTTTTTCCAAATTTGCAACAAAACATCCACGATGAAAATTGGCTATGTGAAAGAACTATACTAGCACCAAGAAATGAAACAGTTGCGAAAATCAATAAAATTATCTTGGACCAAGTAACCAGCGATGCAACAACCTACAACTCTATCGACACAGTCATGTCATCTGAAGACTGTACGAGCTACCCCGTGGAGTTTCTTAACTCTTTGGAGCTATCCAGGGTCCCATCTCATAAGCTCAAATTAAAGGTCAGTATATCCGTTTTGTTAATGCGCAACTTGGACGCCCCGAGATTATGTAATGGCACTAGATTGCGAGTCACTGAACTAGGCAGGCACATTGTAAAGGCCACAATTTTAACTGGAGAAGCTAAGGGTGAAAATATTCTTATATCACACATCCCAATAATACCCAATAACTTACCCTTTAATTTCAAACGTTTGCAGTTCCCACTTAAAGTTGCATTTTCAATGACCATCAATAAATCGCAAGCGCAAACTTTGAAGGTAGCGGGGATACATTTAGGCACGCCCTGTTTTTCCCACGGTCAGCTATACGTAGCTTGCTCACGTGTTTCTAAATCGCAAAATCTACATATTTTCGCTGAACGAAAGAAATCAAATAACATAGTTTACAGGAGTATATTGCAGTAAAAACACATAGATAAATTACCTGCAGATGTCCTTTATTCCAATTACATACTAATTCTTTACTAACACGAACAATATTAAACGCAAGTAACTTCAGTCCGTCCTGTTTATTAATCAGTGTTTAGTAATCCGTTTGTGATGAAATTTGATATGGATAATTTCAAGCCTGGGGAAGGACATAGGGCTACTTTTTATAAACACACCATACAGGCGAAGTTATATAAAACTGTAAACCTGATTGACTGACACACCTAGCGGTCAACGCACAGCCGAAACCACTGAACTTAGCATCTTGAAATTTGCAGATAGGTTTTATTATAGCTTAAATGAGCACTAAGAAAGGAATTTTGATAATTCCACCCTCAAGAGTTTCCCTCTTCATATTATAGGGGTTCAAAGATTGTATGGAATCCGTCAGTTTTGAAGTTAGACATCTGAAATTTTGGATGTACGCGTAACTAAATAAGATTATTTTTTTTTACTATTAAGATTATTTTTTTTTACTATTAAGATTATTTTTTTTTACTATTAAAATGATCTGTCACGAAACTTAATGTGGCAGACCAAATTCCACGCGAGCGAAGCCGCGGGTAAAAGCTAGTACAGTATAATGGCCACAATATTATATAACAGGCCCAATATATTGCTCCATACAGTTTATACTGGACCCCATATATAGCTCCATACAGTATAATGGCTTCATATAGTATATAATAGGCCCCATATATTGCTCCATACAGTATATAATGGGCCCCATATATTGTTCCATACAGTATAATGACCACATATAGTATATAATAGGCCCCATATATTGCTCCATACAGTATATACTGGGCCCCATATATTGTTCCATACAGTATAATGGCCCCATATAGTATATAATAGGCCCCATATATTGCTCCATACAGTATATAATGGGCCCCATATATTGTTCCATACAGTATAATGACCACATATAGTATATAATAGGCCCCATATATTGCTCCATACAGTATATACTGGGCCCCATATATTGTTCCAGACAGTATAATGGACACATAGTATATAATGGGCCCAATATATTGCTCCATACAGTATATACTGGGCCCCATATATTGTTCCATACAGTATAATGGCCACATATAGTATATAATGGGCCCCATATATTGCTCCATACAGTATATACTGGGCTCTATATATTGCTGCACAGTATAATGGCCCCATATAGTAAGTAATGGGTTCCATAAATTGCTAAATGCAGTATAATGGCCTCATACAATTTATAATGGGCCCCATATATTGCTCAAAACAGTATAATGGCCCCATATAGTGCTCCATACAGTATAATGACCACATATAGTATATAATAGGCCCCATATATTGCTCCATACAGTATATACTGGGCCCCATATATTGCTCCTTACAGTATATACTGGGCCCCATAAATTTTTCCATACAGTATAATTGCCTCGTACAGTATATAATGGGCCCCATATATTGTTCCATACAGTATAATGGCTCCATACAGTATGTACTGGGCCCAATATATTGCTCCATACAGTATATACTGGGCCCCATATATTGATCCACAGTATAATGGCCCCATATAGCATATAATAGGCCACATATATTGCTCCATACAGTATAATGGCCCCATATAGCGCTCCATACAGTATAATGACTGCATATAGTATATAATAGGCCCCATATAGTTCTCCATACAGTATAATGGGCCCAATATATTGCTCCATACAGTATATACTGGGCCCCATATATTGCTCCATACTGTATAATGGCCCCACATAGCATATAATAGGCCCCATATATTGCTCCATACAGTATAATGGCCCCATGTAGGGTATAATGGGCCACATATTTTGCTCCATACTGTATATACTGGGAACCATAAATTGCTCAATACAGTATAATGGCCCCATATATTGCTCCATACAGTATACTGACCACATATAGAATATAATAGGCCTATATATTGCTTCATACAGTATAATGGCTCCATATAGTATATAATGGGCCCCATATATTGCTCCATACAGTATAATAGCTCCATATAGTATATAATGGGCCCCACATATTGCTCCATACAGTATAATGGCCCCATATAGTGCTCCATACAGTATATACTGGACCCCATATATTGCTCCATACAGTATAATGGCCCTACATATTGCTCCATACAGTATAATGGCCCCATATAGTGCTCCATACAGTATATACTGGACCCCGTATATTGTTCCATAAAGTATAATGGTCCCATATAGTATATAATGAGCCCCATATATTGCTCCATACAGTGTAATGGCCCCATATATTGCTACATACAGTATATAGCGGGCCCCATATATTGCTCCATACAGTTTATACTGGGCCCCATATATTGCTACATACAGTATATAATGGGCCCCATATATTTCTACATACAGTATATACTGGGCCCCAATTATTGCTCCATACAGTATAATGGCCCCATATAGTATATAATGGGCCTTCCTCATATTTTGCTCCATACAGTATACTGGCTTCATAGAGTATATCAAATACTCACCTTTCCCTTTCCCCGTAGGTTCGGTATACTCAGAGCGTCTTCTAATTCTGGAGTGCTCAGGTCAGAGGGCGCGCTGAGGTGACGTCATTGCGCCCTCTGCCCTGACACATCAGTGTTAGAAGACACTGGAGCTGTGGGGAATGAGGAGAGATGGGGAAGGGGCCAAGGGTGGCGGGGATCCCGGTGGCTGCACGGGCCCCATAGCGTGCCATTGTTTCCCCCTCCCTGGGCCACAGTACTTGCCTGCATGCATGGGGTGGTGATGCCAGCCATTGTTGCCATGGCAGGTCAGTTCTGCATGTGCTCACTCCTGCATCCTTCGCTTTTAAAGGGCCAGTGCCCTTTTCCTCCTCCTCTCTGGGGCCCATCGGGCATTTCACCTGTACCCGGCCAGGCCAGTCCGACCCTGTGTGAATGTAATGTTGTACAGAGCACAGACAGATGCCGGCCCTTCCTCCAAAGTGGAACTAAACAATGTGTGCTGCATCTGTGCTGCGCAGACTATGCTGACTTCAGATGACGTCCAGGTTACAGCCCCACTGGATCCGGGACGGTTGTGAGATATGCCGATGATTTCTGCAGGACCCACAGCTTGTTTTTCTCAGTCGCTGCTCTCCTCCTTCTCTGACTGATCACAATAATATCTATTCCAGGTCCTTCAGCTTTGTGGTAGGAGGTAACAGGTTCCCCCAGCACTCCATGTGGCTCACACCTCACACTGCTCAGTACTCTGTCAGTAATCTGCTATATATCATTGTTGCACCAGAGCCATCTAGAGGTCACAGTAATACATTGCAACACAACAAAGTATAACATATACAGCATTACATTAAAAGAGAGAAAAATAGACACTATAGATTAAAATATTCAGTTATTTAAAGGCAGACTGAAAAATTAAATAGTTGGCAGAATACACAGAGGTGACACCACTGAGAAGATGTGTTTTATTGATTAAGTGGTGTGCGCCTCTTCATGAATTTGATGCATCCAACTATAAAATACTCCCTCATTAAAACTGGGGTATACAATGTCAATATAAATGGAAGGTGCCGTGATTTTTATTTTTGTATTAATAATTATTGAGTATATAATCAATTATTTTTAATACAAAATTAATTGCACTGGTTTAATATTTTTTAAATTATTAACTCTATCTACAGCCACAGTGGGCGGCCATATAATATTGCTGATGTGTAATTGTCTGAACACGAAGCTTACACACTTCAAATATGGCAGCCTCTGTGTACTGTGTCCTCCTGCATCTCCTGCATTGTGTCACACCAGGTGTTAGTGCAACACAAAGGAAAAGGGAGCCCAGACACTAGGGAAAGGGGGAAGTGGAGACCTCCTAGTCTGGTCTAGCGTCACCCTGTCTCAACTACTGTCCCTATATTGCCTCTTCAGCAATCGCCGCACGCATGCCTCGCCCCACTTTCCCTGGCGTATGGCTAAGGCTATGGAAGGGAGGAGATGAGCACTAGTCAACCTCCACTAAACACTATAGACAACATGGGAAGACAAAACAGGGGGGAATTGCTTAGCTTTAGATGAGTCCAAATAAGCACACGGCCTCAAGCTCCAGAGAGGACAAAGTACTGCTCCTGCTAAGCCTCACAAGTAGAAATGGATATAGCCGGCGACTCCCTCTCAGACACACCAGGTATATATACACCCAGGCCAGAGAGCTAATTAGCAAGAGAGAGGTAGCCGCTCGGTCCTAAAGACAGCCTCTTATCTAAGAGGCTGTCTGAAATGCCAAACGTAGAGATCTCCTGCAACCCACTGCAGGGCGACTGTCTGTCACCTCTGACACACCCATGACACATTGTGGCTGCCTCCTGCTGTGACCTAGGCACACCTCCTGGGCTGTCCAGGTCACAACTGTGGGAGGAGATCGGCACCATGTTTTTTGAAGCCCATAGCTGTACTGCGAGCTACACTTTCCACCTGTCACCATTCACACTGCTCAGTGCGAGCAGTGACAGGAGGCGCAGGGATGCAGTGAATGCTGAGCGGAGGTCCAGGATGAGATGAGTATCGGCGGTGGTGAACAGTGTTCTACAGCCTGACATTAGCAGAACAATACTGATCACCGCTCTCAGCCGCTGTCACTGCAGTGTTCAGTAGACTTATATAGCAGGATAGGAAGAATTTCTGCGCTCTCCAAAGAGACAAATGTTGGTAATAGAATTGTAGGTTTATTGTCAACGCGTTTCAGAGTCCACAGACTCCTTCCTCAGGACAACCATACATAACCAGTTACAGGCATACATGGTTTAAATACAGAAAAAAAAAAAAATGGCGCCAAGTGCAGAGGGAGGGGAATGTAGAGTCACATGTCTAAATACGTGCACATGACAGCTGATCTGATCAGCTATCATGTGCCTCTAACAACTGCGGGAGGATCCGAGATCCACCCGTGGTTGTTAACCAGTTAAATGCTGCTGTCAATCACTGACCGTGGCATTTAAAATAAGTGCCAGCCGAAAGTGCATCACATGTCCCGCCCATGGATTGTCAAGACAGCCAGGGGCTCTGCAGAAGACCCCTGTGCTTGTCATTGGGAATCTACTATGAACGCTGGCGCATGGCCAGCATTCATGGGAGATCGTGATTTTTGCTACAAATAGCAGTGCTGAAGCCTTGCTATGTGTAGCACAAGCGATCAGATGATCGCAGCTTCAAGTCCCCTATGAAGAATATTGAAGCAAGTTAAAAAAAAAGTTAAAAAAATATTTTAAAAATAAAAAAAAACAAACGTTCAAATCATCCCCCTTTTGCCCCATAGAAAATAAAAAAATAATAAAATAAACATATTTGGTATCGCTCTGTTCAGAATCGCCTGATCTATCAAAATATAGTAAATAAAGTAAATTAATCCTATCTGTAAATGGAGTAACAAGAAAAACATCGAAAAGCCAGAATTACGTTTTTTTGATCGCCTCAACATTGTAATAAAATGCAATAAAGGGCAATCAAAACATCAGATCTACCCCAAAATGGTATCAATAAAAACATCAGCTTGTTGCGCAAAAAATAAGCCCTCACCCAGCCCCAGATCCCAAAACATGGAGACGCTACGGGTCTCGGAAAATGGCGACATAAGCTAAATTTTTTTTCTTACAAATTTCAGATTTTGTTTCACCACTTAAATGAAAAAGAACCTATCCATGTTTGGTATCTGCGAACTCGTAATGACCTGGAGAATTATAATAGAGGGCAGTTTTAGCATTTAGAGAACATGATAAAAACAAAATTGTGGAAATTAACTTTTTTTACAATTTCACAGCATTTTTAATTTTTTTCCCGTTTTCCAGTACACTATATGGTAAAATCAATGGTGTCATTCAAAAACACAACTTGTCCCACAAAAAGCAAGCCCTCGTACGGCCATATTGACGGAAGAATAAATAAGTTATGGCTCTGGGAAAAAGGGGAGCAGAAAACAAAAGAGCAAAAATGGAAAATCGCAAGGTCGTGAAGGGGTTAAAAACAAATGTTAATATTTAAAAAAAAGTGACAGTTTACATGTTTTCAATTGCCAAAAATAAAATTTTGATGGCACATTCCCTTTAATGAATGTCCTGATATGAAATCTAATGAGATTTCAGTCCCTCTGTATGTAAATTAAAGCTGTGCCCACGGATTATCTCCACAGCTTCATATTATAAGCAGAATTACAACACGCACATATGAAATACACTGAAGAGAAATAAGAGCGTTCTGTCCCTTTAAATTCAGTGTGTTACATAACACTGCTCAGCCAATAGGATCGCTGGATTTGAATTTGAAAATAAAGCAAACTGTCATTCATCCTCAGTCTGTTACAGGACAGTGAGCGGTGAAGATGGATGTCGGTGAGTGCTCCCATCCCATCATCTGATGTCACTGATCTCACCTAAATTCAATATAGGAGAGAACGGCTGCTGTCACCTGCCACTAGGGGGAGCTATCAGTACAATATATATCTACTGGTGCACTGTGCTCCCCCTAGTGGCTGCAGGAAAGCAGAATTGTATCATTAGGTCACACAGGACACTCTGCCAGTATTATTTATTGAGGGGTTTATGCCACTGTTGTCAATGGGATGAGTGTGCTGGCACTGATAATGGGGGTTAGGCTTTATCCGCTGTTAATGAAGTCACTTTGGCAGTTGTTTTTAGGGGGTTTCCTGTACTTATGGGAATGAAGAACATAGAAATACATGAATGTCATATATCTTTATTTACACCCAGTAAAGACTATGCTCCATGTGGTCATATGAGTGTATGTGTGTAATGGGGGTCCGATACCGGGGGGACGTTCACTATGAATAAATGTGGAAAGCTGCGCGGTTTGTGTCTTTATCAGATCTGTGACTAAGTCTTTTTTGGATTCACAGCTTTTCCTATGACTACTGCAGAAGAGAATAGATACAGGATGGCCGCGAGCCGCAGATCTTGGGGGGTCAGCAGCTTTATTATAACCGGACCCCTTATCCTATGCTTCATCCCTGGTGAATGATAAGTGGACACTCATTGGATTCTGTTTTCTTTAGGACGTCTACCTCCAACAGGAATGTGTCTTCGGACCTGGACTCTTCTCATGTGAGATTATTTTTTTAAATATTTTTTTTTCCATTAATCTGAAAATATTGTGCCATTAACCCCTTAAAGACCCTGGGATTTTCCGTTTTTTGCATCTTCTTTTTTTGCTCCCCTTGCTCCCAGAGCCATAGCGTTTTTATTTTTGGTCAATATGGCCATGTGAGGGCTTATTTTTTGCGGGACGAGTTGTACGGGGGTGATGGCCTGGGGCGTACTAATACGCCCCAGGCTTTAAAGGGGTTAATCCAGCATTTGATAATGCAGACCATCTATTAGTTCAGTACAGAATTGAAACACAATGTAGATTGAGCAGAAAGTCAGTTAAAAGACAGTTTCCAATAGTAGATTGTTTGCTTTCTATGCCGGGAATAATTCCGAATTCAGCAGGTCACGTTGATGTTAACAGGCTTGGACTGGCCAACAGGAAAACGGGAGAATCCTCCGGTGGGCCACCACCCTCTGATATGAACAGTACTTGGCATAATATACTTGAATCTCTATGTACAGACAAAGTCAGCATCTTATTCACTTAACAATCTATCAAGTTCATTGTTATATAGATTTATGACTGAGGATAATGTTACGTTAATTGAAAAGTGGGGTCCTGGAGTTGGCTACTGGTGGGCCGAAACTGGATGCTGGATTAAATAAATTTACCTGTAATTTAAAGATTTAATACCTCTGGGCTTTGTATGATTGATCCCATTATGTGCTTGTTTTTTCTTGCCAGCTTGTCCAAGAACAAAAGAAGAAAGGGATCTACAACTTCTGATATACTGCACCAGATTCCTGCTGTCTCCGATCTTCAACATGGAGGTCACTGATCATACCGCAGAATATGTTGTCTATGTTTTCTCCATAGATGTAAAGGAACGTCTCAATAGTCAACTGAATGAATATCTTCTTTTATTAGCGCCTCATGCCGACCAACCGGGAAGCTCAGAAGAAATATCTACCGTTTCCTTTGGATGAAGAAAAACCTGAGCCAACATCAGTGATGCCAGAAGAGCCGAAAGAAGAGGAGATGAAGGAGGCAATGAAGTATTGGGAGATAGAAGAAATGGAAGTAGATGAGGCAGAAGACACCAAGGCGAAAGAAGAAGATAAGGCAGAAGATAGCAAGGGGAAAAAACAAGATAAGGAAGAAGATACAAAGGGGAAAAAACAAGATAAGGCAGAAGATACCAAAGGGAAAAAAGAAGATAAGGCAGAAGATACCAAGGGGAAAAAACAACAAGATAGGGCAGAAGATACCAAGGGGAAAAAACAACAAGATAGGGCAGAAGATACCAAGGGGAAAAAAGAAGATAAGGCAGAAGATACCAAGGGGAAAAAAGAAGAAGATAAGGCAGAAGATACCAAGGGGAAAAAAGAAGATAAGGCAGAAGATACCAAGGGGAAAAAACAACAAGATAGGACAGAAGATACCAAGGGGAAAAAAGAAGAAGATAAGGCAGAAGATACCAAGGGGAAAAAAGAAGATAAGGCAGAAGATACCAAGGGGAAAAAAGAAGAAGATAAGGCAGAAGATACCAAGGGGAAAAAAGAAGAAGATAAGGCAGAAGATACCAAGGGGAAAAAAGAAGAAGATGCTAAAATATCAAAAGCAAAAGAAGAAAAGAACAACACCTGGGCCAGAAGAGTTGAGAACCAGCCAGCAGGAAGACACAAGATCCGCCAGCAGTCCATCCTTAAATACGTGAATACCAACCTCAGAGGAAGGAGGAACATCATCTGGACCATCCTCCTCAAATCAACGAGACGTTGATGGACGCTAAGGCACCAACATTCCAGCTGAAGGAACATCAACAGCTTCATATCTAAAAATAATAAAAATAATAGACATAAAATAGTTATTATTAGATTAAGAAAGCTTAAAAATGTAGTAAAATCATAGTAAAGACTTTAATAATATTAGGAGCAGTAATAATAGCAGTAATATAATATTAATTTGTGTAATAATGGTAGAGACATAAAAATAACATCAGCAGGTTTGATCCAGGGTTCTAGGACTGATCGCCTTTTCCCGGGGTCAAGAAGGAATTTTCCCCCTGAGACACCAATTGGCTGAATGTGTCCAGGGGTTTTTGCCTTCTTCTGGATCAACAGCTTTAGGAATAAGGACCTACGAATTAGTAAGATTATAGTAGAATTAGCAATAGTGGAGTAGTAATATAATATAGTATATAGCGTAATATTAGTGACCATAAAACAGGAATAATTTCACTAGTAAAGTAATAATACATTTATACTATAATATTAAAAATAAAATATTAATAATATTTGTTAAATGATTAATTATTAATTAAATTAAATATTAATTATTAAAATTTGAATAAGTATTAGGAGATTTGATCCAGGGTTCTAGGACTGATCGCCTTTTCTCGGGGTCAAGAAGGAATTTTTCCACCATGACACAAATTGGCCGAACGTGTCCGGGTTTTTTTGCCTTCTTCTGGATCAACATCTTTAGGAATTAGGATCTAATTTTTAGTTTTAGTAAAATATCAATACAAATGTTAGCAAAAATGGTAAGAATAAAATAGCAATAATACAAAAATATCTAGCATAAAATAGTAGAATATTAGTAATAATATCAGTAAAATAGCAGGAAACTAAAAATAACACAAATAATAGTAATACAAAAAATAGTATCTAATGTAATGATTCTAATAATTAGTAAATAATTAATATATATTAGGGTTTTGATCCAGGGTCCTAGGACTGATCGCCTTTTCTCGGGGTCAAGAAGGAATTTTTCCCGAGTGACATAAATTGGCCGAATGTGTCCAGGTTTTTTTTGCCTTCTTCTGGATCAATAACATTAGGAGTAGGATCTAATTAATAGTAACTAGAGAAATAATATAAATATTAGTAACAATAATTATAATATTAAATAGTAAAAAAATCGAAATAAATGTTAAAAAAAAATAGCGGTAGTAATAAAATAGCAAAATAAGTTATAATAGTATAGCATTATTAGAAATAGTATAATAATAGCATAGGACATTATTTGGCATCAGCAGGTTTGATCCAGTGTTCTAGGACTGATCGCTTTTTCCCGGGGTCGAGAAGGAATTTTTCCCCTTGATACAAATTGGCTGAATGTGTCCAGGGGTTTTTGCCTTCTTCTGGATCAACAGCTTTAATTCTAGGAATCTCATAGTACTAGAGTAATAATAGCAATAATAAGTATAATAATGTTGTAATAACAAGCAATAGATTGTGAGGATAAGAATAAGATAAATACAATAAATAGGTTAGTTTGTTAGTGTAGGGCCCCATCTGATGAGGTCGCCTTGTCGTTGGCAGATGGGCTTGCACAATTTGATCAAAATGTGCACTAAGAACCTCAAATTTATTAGTTTAAAGAATAAGGAAGTAATAAAATACACAAGATTATAAATATAACTTTGTCTTGCCACCTTTATTTTCCTGTAATGAAGAAAATCCAGAACATTTTAGACATCTGTATCTCTGTGTTGTAATCATAGCAGGTTAAAAATGGGCCCAATATATTGCTCCATAAAGTATATACTGGGCCCCATATATTGCTCCATACAGTATAATGGCCACATATAGTATATAATGGGCCACATATTTTGCTCCATACTGTATATACTGGGCACCATAAATTGCTCAATACAGTATAATGACCACATATAGTATATAATAGGCCCCATATATTGCTCCATACAGTATGATGACCCCATATATTGCTTCATACAGTATAATGGCTCCATATAGTATATAATGGGCCCCATATATTGCTCCATACAGTATAATAGCCCCTTATAGCATATAATGGGCCCCACATATTGCTCCATACATTATAATGGCCACATCTAGTGCTCAATACAGTATATACTGGACCCCGTATATTGCTCCATAAAGTATAATAGTCCCATATAGTATATAATGAGCCCCATATATTGTTCCATACAGTATAATGGCCAAATAAATTGCTCCATACAGTATAATAGCCCCTAATAGTATATAATAAGCCCCACATATTGCTCCATACAGTATAATGGCCTATTGCTACATACAATATATAATGGGCCCCATATATTGCTCCATACAGTATATAATGGGCCCCGTATATTGCTCCATACAGTAAATACTGGGCCCCATATATTGCTACATACAGTATATACTGGGCCCCATTTATTGCTCCATAAAGTATATACTGCCAGCATATACTGTATGGAGCAATAAATGGGGCCCAGTATATACTGTATGTAGCAATATATGGGGCCCAGTATATACTGTATGGAGCAATATATGGGGCCCATTATATACTGTATGGAGCAAATATATGGGGCCTATTATATACTATATGTGGCCATTAAACTGTATGGAGCAATATATGTGGGCATTATCTATATATATAATCGTCTTATCCCGTCTGTCTGTCTGTCTGTGTGTCTGTCTGTCCAGGAAATCCCGCGTCGCTCATTGGTCCGACAGCGGCCAATCAGCACCGCGGGATTTCAGAAAAAAGATGGCGGCCGTTAGCGGCTCATCTGCGGGACGGAGCTGTGCGGCGATGCAGCCGGGAGATGAGCGCCGCGAGGCGCTCAGCTCCCGGCCCGTATCAACAGAAGGACCCCGACCGCCGGACCCATCTGCAGGACGGAGATGCAGCCAGGAGATGAGCGACGCAAGGCGCTCATCTCCCGGCCGGTAGCAGCGGATGGACCGCCGGCGCCGCTGACCTCCATGCGGAAGGGAGGATCGGGGTGCGGCGCTGCGGGTCGGGATACTTCTGCTGCAAGCGCCCGCTATGTCCCGGGTTCTCGCAGCGGAAGTAGCCACACTGGCAGCGCCGCTCCCCGGTCCTCACCAAGACGATTCGATGATTGGTCGCGGTCTTCGGACCCGACCAATCACTGATCTTAGCGCAAAAGTTAAATACCGCTGTGCTAATTGGTCGCGGACGCTGCCCGCGACCAATCACCGATTTGGGCGCCAAATTTAAATATCGGCCACGACCAATCAGCACAGCGGTGTTTAAATCTGGAGCCAAGATCGGTGATTGGTCGCGGGCAGCGTCCGCGACCAATCAGCACAGTAGTGGTTAACTTTAGCCGCAAGATCAGTGATTGGTCGCGGGCCAAGACCGCGACCAATCACCGATTTGTGCGGCTCATTTAAATAGCGGCCGCGACCAATTGGATGTCAGCGCCGCTCCCCGGTCCTCCCTTCACACCCTTGCCGCATGGATGTCAGCGGCGCTGCCTGTGCGGATACTTCAGCTCCGAGAACCCGGGACATGAGCGGGCGCTCGGAGCAGAAGTATCCCGACCCGCAGCGCCGCTCCCCGGTCCTCCCTTCACACCCTAGCCGCTGATGTCCCCAGAGTATCCGCATGGTGTTACAAAGGTCCGGACATTTGTGTTAAAAATCGCTGATTGGTCGCTGGCCGCGACCAATCACCGATTTGGGCGCCAAATTTAAATATCGGCCGCAACCAATCACCGATCTTGGCTCCACATTTAAACACCACTGTACTGATTGGTCGCGGACGCTATTTAAATGTGGCGCCAAAATCGGTGATTGGTCGCGCCCAGCGTCGGCGACCAATCAGCACAGCGGTGTTTAAATGCGGAGCCAAGATCGGTGATTGGTCGCGGCCGATATTTAAATTTGGCGCCCAAATCGGTGATTAGTCGCGGTCAGCGTCCGCGACCAATCAGCACAATAGTGTTTAACTTTGGCGCCAAGATCAGTGATTGGTCGCGGGCCAAGACAGCGACCAATCACCGATTTGTGCTGCAGATTTAAATAGCGGCCGCGACCAATTGGATGTCAGCGCCGCTCCCCGGTCCTCCCTTCACACCCTAGCCGCATGGATGTCAGCGGCGCTGCCTGTGCGGATACTTCCGCTCCGAGAACCCAGGACATGAGCGGGCGCTCGGAGCAGAAGTATCCCGACCCGCAGCGCCGCTCCCCAGTCCTCCCTTCACACCCTAGCCGCTGATGTCCCCACAGTATCCGCATGGTGTTACAAAGGTCCGGACATTTGTGTTAAAAATCGCTGATTGGTCGCTGGCGCTGCCCGCGACCAATCACCGATTTGGGCGCCAAATTTAAATATCAGCCGCGACCAATCAGCACAGCGGTGTTTAAATGTGGAGCCAAGATCGGTGATTGGTCGCGGGCAGCGCCAGCGGCCAATCACCGATTTTTAACACAAATGTCTGGACCTTTGTAACACCATGCGGATACTGTGGGTACATCAGCGGCTAGGGTGTGAAGGGAGGACCGGGGAGCGGCGCTGCGGGTCGGGATACTTCTGCTCCGAGCGCCCGCTCATGTCCCTGGTTCTCGCAGCGGAAGTACCCGCACAGGCAGCGGCGCTGCCCGGTCCTCACTAATACGATTCCGCTCCCCGCTCCTCACCAATACGATTCGCTGATTGGTCGCGCTCTCCGCACGCGACCAATCAGTGATCTTGGCGCTAAAGTTAAACACAGCTCTGCTGATTGGTCGCGGCCGCTGCCCGCGACCAATCACCGATTTGGGCGCCACATTTATATAGCGGCCGCGACCAATCACCGATCTTGCCGCCACATTTAAACACTGCTGTGCTAATTGGTCGCGGACGCCAGCCGCGACCAATCACCGAGCTTGGCGCCAAATTTAAACAACGCTCTGCTGATTGGTTGCGGACGCCGGACGCGTCCAATCAGCGAAATTGGCGCCAAATTTAAACAACGCTCTGCTGATTGGTCGCGGACTCCAGCCGCGACCAATCAACGAGATTGGCGCCAAATTTAAGCAACGCTCTGCTGATTGATCGCGGTCGCTAGCCGAGATCAATCAGCAGTATTGGCGCAAAATTTAAACACCGCTCTGCTGATTGCTCGCGGTTGTTGGCCGTGACCAGTCAGCAGTATTGGCGCCAAATTTAAACCTCACTCTGCTGATTGGTCGCAACCACCGGCCGCGACCAATCTGCGTTTTTTGTGCCAAATTTAAAAAACGCTCTGCTGATTGGTCGCGGAGTTGGCGACCGTGACCAATCAGCAGTATTGGGGCCAAATTTAAACCCCGCTCTGCTGATTGGTCGCGGTCGCCGGCCGCGACCCATCAGCATTATTGGTGCCAAATTTAAACCCCGCTCTGCTGATTGGTCGCGGCCACCAGCCGCCAACAATCAGCGAGATTGGCGCCAAATTTAAACACCGCTCTGCTGATTGGTTGAGGCCGGTGGCCGCGACCAATCAGCGATTTTGGCTCCAAATTTAAACAACGCTCTGCTGATTGGTCACGGCCGTCAGCCGCGATTAATCAGCGATTTTCGCGCCAAATTTAAACAACGCTCTCCTGATTGGTCGCGGTCGCCGGCCTCGACCAATCAGCGATTTTGGCACCAAATTTAAACCCCGCTCTGCATCGCTCTGCTGATTGGTCGCGGTCGGGAGCTGCGACCAGTCAGCAGTATTGGCGCCAAATTTAAACACCGCTCTGCTGATTGGTCGCGACTAATCAGCGATTTTGGTGCCAAATTTAAACACACTCTCCAGTCCTCACTAACACGGTTTGCTGATTGGTCGCGGCCGCGGCCCGCGACCAATCACCGATATTGCCGCCAAATTTAAACACCGCTTTGCTGATTGGTCGCGGTTGCCGAACGCGACCAATCAGCGATTTTGGCGCCAAATTTAAACACAGCTCTGCTGATTGTGCCCGGTCGGCCGCATACCTATTCTAGAATACCCGATGCATTAGAATCGGGCCACCATCTAGTATACTATATGGGGCCATTATACTGTATGAAGCAATATATCGGGCCCATTATATACTATATGTTGCCATTATACTGTATGGAGCAATATATGGGGCCTATTATATACTATATTTGGCCATTATACTGTAAGGAGCAATATATGGGGCTTAATAAATACTGTATGGAGCAATCAATG
Organism: Phyllobates terribilis; assembly: GCF_046119375.1. Taxonomy (NCBI): domain Eukaryota; kingdom Metazoa; phylum Chordata; class Amphibia; order Anura; family Dendrobatidae; genus Phyllobates; species Phyllobates terribilis. The sequence goes on along the minus strand of NW_027362768.1, from coordinate 349,714,320 downwards.
GGGTCCATTATATACTGTATTGAGCAATATATGGGGCCTATTATATACTATATGGGGCCATTATACTGTATGGAGCAATATATGTGGGCCACTATATACTACACGAGGCCATTATACTGTATGAAGCAATATATGGGGCCCATTATATACTCTATGGGGCCATTAAACTGTGGATCAATATATTGGGCCCAGTATATACTGTATAGAGAAATATATGGGGTCCATTATAAAATATATGGGGCCATTATACTGTATGGAGCAATATATGGGGCCCATTATATACTATATGAGGCCATTATACTGTGGATCAATATATGGGGCCCAGTATATACTGTATGGAGCAATATATGGGGCCCAGTATATACTGTATGGAGCCATTATACTGTATGGAACAATATATGGGGGCCATTATATACTGTATGGGGCAGTTATACTGTAGAGAACAATTTATGAGGCCCAGTATATACTATATGGAGCAATATATGGGGCCCATTATACTGTATGGAGTACTATATGGGGCCTATTATATACTTTATGTGGTCATTATACTGTATGGAGCACTATATGGGGGAAATTATACTGTATGGAGCAATATATGGGGCCCATTATATATTATATGGGGCCATTAGAATGTATGGAGCAATTTATGGAGCCCATTATATACTATATGGGGCCATTATACTGTGCAGCAATATATGGGGCCCAGTATATACTGTATGGAGCAATATACTGAGCCCATTATATCTTATATGTGGCCATAATACTATATGGAGCAATATATGGGACCCATTATATACTGTATGGAGTAATATATGAGGCCTGTTATATACTATATGGGACCATTATACTGTATGGAGCAATATATTGGACCTATTATATACTATTTGAAGCCATTATACTGTATGGAGAAATATGTGGGGCCCAGTATATACTGTATGGACCAATATATGAGGTCCTTTATATACTATATGGGGCCATTACACTGTGCAGCAATATATGGTGCCCAGTATGTACTGTATGGAGCAATATATGGGATGGGCCGGCTCCAGGTTTTTGTGGGCCCCAGGCGAAAAAGTCTCAGTGGGCCCCTTTAATACATACACGATTCATGATGCACTGATACTGCAGAGAAATATATATATAGTACAAGGCCAAAGATTTCACTTCTTACATTACATGAGTGATATCTATTGTAAATTCCACAATAGTTCAGAAACCGGCGAATCGCTCCACACAGTATACTGGCCCCCATAAAATGCTCCATAAAGAATACTGGCCCCCATATAACGCTCCATGAAGGCTGTTCCCCCCACATAATGCCTCATGCAGGCTGTTCCCCCCACATAATGCCCCACACAGGCTGTTTTTCTCCCCACATAATGCCCCACGCAGGCTGTTCTCCCCACATAATGTCCCACGCAGGCTGTTCCCCCCCATATAATGCCCCATGCAGGCTGTTCCCCCCATATAATGCCCCATGTAGGATGTCCACTCTTATAATGCCCCATGTAGGATGTCACACCCCCCCTCCCTTATAATGCCCCATGCAGGAGGTCACACACCCCCTCCCTTATAATGCCCCATGCAGGATGTCACACCCCCCCTCCCTTATAATGCCCCATGCAGGAGGTCACACACCCCCTCCCTTATAATGCCCCATGCAGGAGGTCACACACACCCTCCCTTATAATGCCCCATGCAGGATGTCACCCCCCCTCCCTTATAATGCCCCATGCAGGATGTTACACCCCCCCTCCCTTATAATGCCCCATGCAGGATGTCACCCCCCCTCCCTTATAATGCCCCATGCAGGATGTCACCCCCCCTCCCTTATAATGCCCCATGCAGGATGTCACACACCCCCTCCCATTTAATGCCCCATGCAGGATGTCACACACCCCTTCCCTTATAATGCCCCATGCAGGATGTCACACCCCCCCTCTCTTATAATGTCCCATGCAGGATGTCACACCCCCCCCTCTCTTATAATGCCCCATGCAGGATGTCACACACACCCCTCCCTTATAATGCCCCATGCAAGATGTCACACCCGCCCTCTCTTATAATGCCCCATGCAGGATGTCACACCCCCTCGCTTATAATGCCCCATGCAGGATGTCACACACACCCCCTCCCTTATAATGCCCCATGCAGGATGTCACACACACCCCTCTCTTATAATGCCCCATGCAGGATGTCACACACACCCCTCCCTTATAATGCCCCATGCAGGATGTCACACCCGCCCTCTCTTATAATGCCCCATGCAGGATGTCACACCCCCTCGCTTATAATGCCCCATGCAGGATGTCACACACACCCCCTCCCTTATAATGCCCCATGCAGGATGTCACACACCCCTCCCTTATAATGCCCCATGCAGGATGTCACACACACCCCCTCCCTTATAATGCCCCATGCAGGATGTCACACACACCCCCTCCCTTATAATGCACCATGCAGGATGTCACACACATAGTTACATAGTTTATAAGATAAGATAAGATAAGACATACTTTATTTATCCCGGAGGAAATTGCGGTATCACAGCAGCAGAACAC